>NC_082728.1:45333581-46001831 GCF_030144855.1 Hypanus sabinus
ACATTGACACCATTTAGGTGGGGTTGGGGTGATGGAAGGGAGATATAATCTTGAATGGATCCTTTCCAAACCCTTTGTCTGCTAAACCTAAATGGAATTCCAAAAATAGGTGGGATACAAAGTGGGTTGCATGTTCATTATCACTCAGTGCCAAAATGGCCCCTGGAGTAATTGTCCAATTGGTTTATAAAAACAGCAATCAAATGCCAAAACCTCTCCCTGGAAAAAAAGATTAAAATGGTACACCTCCTTTCCACCTCTCACACACCTCTCTCCATTTCTCTGTCTCTCAACTCGACACACCCTCAATTGATTTTTCACCCTGTCCCTGTCTGGGTGCAGGTCTGAGAATACAAAAGAGAGGGTGTGGAGAAAGAGAGGTTATCGGGCTTGGAGGGGAGAGACAATTGCACTTGATGTTAATTTCATCTCTGATATTTTTCAATATGCTTTCATGGTGGTAAAAACAGAGAATGAGCAATTCATAAAGTTAATTGCTGATCAATTTACAGCTCAACTCCTGCCGTGGCCTTCACTCCTACCATGCCACTGAAACCCAACCAGCCAGTCCTAACCCTCAGCTGCTGGGGTATGCAGCAGAGAGGGTGGGGCACCTTCCACAGGCACTGAACCAAGCAAGCTGGTATCACTGTTTCAGTGCAGACAGTGAACATCTGGTAAAACTTATCCCAGGAACCTGGCTGAAGATGCCTTCCATTTTCAACTGTGTTGCTGGTTAACATCTGGAGCAAAGACTGGTTTCCTCCCTATCCTCATCCAGAGGTGCTGAAGCCAATGCACTGATTGAAACCATACTCTTTAACAAAGAATACTTCCCTGGAAATGATTTTGTACAAATTGGTTAGTTCAGCCATTCATTTATGCACCAGAGAATTTCAGAAAATGTCAGCTATAAAGATCAAAACCACTGACATAGTTACACATGAACTTACCACAAACCAAAGGAATTTTATTTGATCTACACTGAACCTTTAGCTGGAGGGAATATTTATAGTACACACTTTATTCCCAATAGGTTTAGTGGTAAAAGCATATATGTAATGAGGCATTCCATTTCAAGCAATAATAAATACTTCCCTTCACCATTGATAAAGATTAGCTTCATTTGTCACATGTACATCGAAACATACAGTGAACAGTATTTTGCGTCAACAACCCACACAGGCCGAGCATTTGCCAGTGCCGTCATGTTTCTGGCACTAACGTAATGCTTCCACACCTTACTAGCCCTAACCTGTATGTCTCTGAAACCAGAGCACGTGGAGGAATCCCGTGCAGTCATGGGGAGAACATGCAAACACATTACAGCCAATGACAGGAGCTGAACACCAATCACCAGCACTGTAAAGCGTGCTGCCTACAATTAAGTGATATTAAGTTTACTCAACATCTCTGGAAGAATCTGAATGGCTTTGTAGAAGAATGTTAACCAATGATTCAATCAAAAAAGCATGCAAAAGGATTTTCTATATTTCCATTTTATTGACAAGCAAATAAATGCATCAAGGATCATGCAACATGTAGAGATTCTGCCCAGCTGTGAGGCAGCAGTGAACTTACAAATAGAACAGAGATTTAAATCCTTCAAAAAACATTAAGCCATTCAGAAGAAAGAATTTACAAGCAGTGCCCAGTAAAGAATATCTACATGAACATATTCACACTGTCTCAAGACTATTATGAATAATCCTTCCTTCTCACTGCATCTGGGGAAGTTCCCTATGAATACCAAATAAAAGTTATCAGTAAGTAATAAAGAAGAAGCAACGAAAAGCAGTATTGAATTTCTACCTGGGACGCAGTTACTCCACCAGCTTCTTCCAATCTATCAGTAAGGTCTTCTAGTTCCCTGGTAAGATCAGCTCGCTGTTTCTCAACCTGCAGATGGGAGAGATATATTTCACTAAATCTCTGGAAAATTCAGCTAATGCCTAGAAGTGGATATGCATCACTAACTTTGAAATTAAGACCTATGATGCAAGAGGCAGCAACCTTGCAGAGATGGTCAAATGGCTCCAGTCAGCCAGGTTCAATCCTGACCTCTGGTTTGTAAGGACTGCAGAGAGACATTCATGGGATGCAGAAGTGGGCTGAGAAGTGGCAGATGGAGTTCAACCCGGAGAAGTGTGAGGTGGTACACTTTGGAAGGACAAACTCCAAGGCAGAGTACAAAGTAAATGGCAGGATACTTGGTAGTGTGGAGGAGCAGAGGGATCTAGGGGTACATGTCCACAGATCCCTGGAAGTTGCCTCATAGATAGGGTAGTTAAGAAAGCTTATGGGGTGTTAGCTTTCATAAGTCGACGGATAGAGTTCAAGAGTCGCGAGGTAATGATGCAGCTCTATAAAACTCTGGTTAGGCCACACTTGGGAGTACTGTGTCCAGTTCTGGTCACCTCACTATAGGAAGGATGTGGAAGTATTGGAAAGGGTACAGAGGAGATTTACCAGAATGTTGCCTGGTTTAGAGAGTATGCATTATGATCAGAGATTAAGAGAGCTAGGGTTTTACTCTTTGGAGAGAAAGAGGATGAGAGGAGACATGATAGAGGTATACAAGATATTAAGAGGAATAGATAGAGTGGACAGCCAGTGCCTCTTTCCCAGGGCACTACTGCTCAATACAATAGCACATGGCTTTAAGGTAAGGGGAGGGAAGTTCAAGGGGGATATTAGAGGAAGGCTTTTCACTCAGAGAGTGGTTGGTGTGTGGAATGCACTGCCTGAGTCAGTGGTGGAGGCAGATACACTAGTGAAGTTTAAGAGACTAGTGGACAGGTATATGGAGGAATTTAATGTGGGGGTTTATATGGGAGGCAGGGTTTAAGTGTTGGCACAACATTGTGGGCTGAAGGACCTGTACTGTGCTGTACTATTCTATGTTCTATATATGTTCAAAGGCGACCTGTGAAGTGCTTGAACAATTTGCCCAGATGCAGGACGTAATGGAGAGTTGATCCAGGACCAGGTAAAGTAGACTTGTTAGGGTGGTTAATGATCATGGAGCCTGGCCCTTGGATCCAGCTTTAAGGCTTATACTTCCTTAAGTATCTCTCCTCTCTGCAACTGCCCTTCACATGCCCACAATCATTCTATCTTGATCAGATCCTGACCCGGCCAAATTTCCACCTGGCCACCCACTTGATGCGGAGGTCCTGATGAAAGCCCAGAGCCCTTATCTAACCTTTCCTATTCAGCACCATCCCCCCCCCCCCCCCCCCCCCCAATGCTCAGCTCAAATCTTTCTCAGCCTTCCTCTTTCTCTTGTTAGCTCTGTACTGATAGAGTGTTGATTTTTGAGACATGGAACAATTTCTCAGCCACTGATTACGGCAGGAGGGAAGAAGCTGAAGGCAGCAACAGAAAGCAGTCTTATTGCATAGAACAGTTGTACACTCTGTCTGCAGTGTGATGGGAGGGACTTCAAATGCAGGTGAGGTGGAATGGCAAGAGAAACTCCTAGGATTCTTGTCCTTGAGACGCACCTGGATACTAACCTCCCACAAACATGACTGGATATGAACTATGACTTTACTATCTGATTATCTGTTGATTTATGATTTGGGTTTGGCTGGGCAATTGCAGGAATAGATCATTTATTGATGTACCCTCAGGTTAGACTGCTGAATGTATTATTTATGCAAAGAAGCCCATACATTCTGGAGAATTTGAGATATTTGAGGCAGGTAGCAATTATGTACCAGAAAATACCTCAAAGCAGTGTATGCTCATGTTACTTCAAGACATTGTTTTCCTGATCTGTTACTTCCTGTCATTTATAAAAGGTCATGTTCCAATTGAAAGTATGATGCTTTCAACTGGCTGATAACTAATAAAGTTAGTCAGTATCACACACTAGGATGTGAAATCTTGCAAACCAGATGTCCCAGAATCAGTCATCTTTTTAGCCAAGCCTGTTGATGTTTACCCAACTGGGGCAGGAAGGAAGACGCTTGTTCTCTGTTGTGGACTTAATCCTACTTAAAGGACAGGAGTCAATCAGCCCACAGAAGGACATGAGGAGTCTATCTTCCACAGGGGAGCACGCTCCCACCCACAGTTCCACTGCAGCTGGTGTATGTGTGTGTCCTTATTTTGAGAGAGTACCAATTTCTGTTGGCTGTTATGTGAAGAACTGTTTACATTATCAATGAGTGGGCAGACTAGTTCAAGTCTGAGGATATGCCTCTTTTGCTCAACCTCTCCACCACAGAAAACGCACCATAAAAATCTGTAGGCACCTTCCAATATCTCAAGTAAATTGTCCTTAATATCCTATATTACAATTGTTCAAAATATTGCTCAATCATCAATGTGTGGAACCAGGGATGTATAGGAATGCTGCTTCACTGCACTTTCAGCAACAAAGTAAATTGCTTGGAATAATATACTATTAACTAATTTTCAGTAACAGGGAGGAACAACAGATTGCAGTAAAAATGTGTATTTAAAATGCATGAAAGATTTAAAATAAATCTTGTGTTGGTCAGATCTATCTGATTGAGTTGTTTTCAGTTGGAGCATGTGTTACTGAATCACAAAAAAGGACCATTTCAGAGATGTGAATGTGCAAACCAACCTGCAATAGGTTGAATATGTGCATTCCGTGCATCATTGCAAGACCCCTGAAATGCTGGAAGTAATCCAGAGCAAGCCACCAGAGACATGAGATCCAATCTCACTGAGGACTTAAGTGTAATTCATTTCAATATGCAAAGTTAATTTTAAAAAGCTTCAGCAATGATGACAGTGAAGCCAGCACATTATTGTAAAGACCCATCTGCACCACTGGAGCCATCACTGTTCAACTAGTTGCCCTGTAGGTGATACCTCAGCCACAGCAACTTGGAGGAATGGGATTGTTTTGTGAGCCAGCATTTGCTCAATAAGCTGAATGGCCTCTTTCTATGTCACAAGGAAATATGCAATTAACTATCCTTTGAAATTGCACAGCAAGCTGTTCAGTTACAAAACAAACAAACAAATAACCTGGGCATTATCAGCAGTAGTCCCACTGGTGAAGTAACAAAAGGAAAATGAACTCTTCTGTATCATCTGGCCCCTCAAGTGGAGGCAAGAGACTATTACAAAATGAAGGGTGATTTTCTACTTTATTACAATTATTATTTTTCTCAATCAGCACAAATAAAAACAGATCACCATTCCATTGTTTCCCAAGATGTTTTGCTGTGCATAGTTCTATATCACTCTTCTTCATGTAGAAGGCTGGGATATTCTAGAGTCATACATACAGCTATGGGGGGGGGGGGGGGGGGGGGAATTCTAGCAGGCTTCAGGAAAGTCCTGGGAACTGCTTCCCAAATACAGGATGACTCTCAACACATAATTATTACATGCAGCTAAGAAATATTCCATACTTGCCTAGCAGCAAAGCTCTTAGCAAGAATATTAGACAAGAATTGTGCATGGAATTTATAATTTGAAAAAACAGTCACATTTTAAAATTGTCAATGGATTTACAGTTTAGCCAGTTTAATTACCTCATTGAAGTATTCAGATTGGTAGAAAGTCAGTATTACAGTTCTCAGCATCTTTCTTTAACATGAGAGGAATTTGGAACTTATTTTTTTCTAAAATACAGGTTGTGTGAGAATGTAGAAAATTGTTCAAAACAACTGCAACATTTTAGTACTCATCATGCAAGGAATGATGGACAGTCTTTCGCTTATATGAACACCTATTAGAAAAGTAACAGATGTATCATAGTTTCCCTTCCGTGAAACTATCTCATTTCAACACCACTACTGAAGTTAAAAAGAACACTTGCACCTTGGCAAAATGAAATACATGAAAGTAGATTTGATTTAAGCATTGGGGCTGGGATAATGATACCTTTTCAAGCAGAAAATGAGATGATAAATTTCTTCTGATTATGTCCAAGCCTACCTCATAGGGTAGTTCTGTCAGTGGCACTGATTGATTGTTGTAATTATGCTGTGGAAGGTGCTGGAGAAGGCCTCCATCGGAAATCAAGCACATGGGTCTGACATAAGATGGTGAGGGATTCATTTCCAATTAACTTGACTTGTGGAGCAGAATTAAAATACTCTAGGTGTATTACTTACGAAAGAATGATCAATGGAATTTCAATCTGCTTATCTGCACATTGATTCAAGGCATTTTTTTAAAGTTAGTTTTTCAGCTTCCAATGAGTGAATGTTGAACCACTTAGTTCAACATTCACTGAATAATACACACAAGTGCTGGAGGAACTCAGCAGGGCAGGCAGCATCTATAGAATAGAGTACAGTAGACATTTTAGGCCGAGACCCTTCAGCAGGACTCGGTCTTTGTGTGTGTGTTAACTGGTTTTCTAGCATCTGCAGATTTTCTCTTGTTTGTAAACATTCACTGAAGTTGCATCTTGTATGAATCAAAACATGAGTAAGGAATAAAGATTCTAAACTCTGTACACAATTTAATGGACCATAGTTCGAGGACACTTGCATTGTGTGTGCGGACAAGATAGCCTGTCAGTTGTCAATTACAATAGTTAGGTCTGCAGATACAAGCAGACTCAGGAATCTCAAATGGGATGTATTTTTGACCTGTATACATCTCACTAGAAAGTTCAAGAATGTGACTTCTGAAAAACTGTACACCTCTGACCATTTCAAAGATGTAGTCACAAGATTTGAATAGGTCTATGTAGGCAAGTCTCCTTATGCACTGCTGCACCAATGCACAAGATATGCCTGCAGAATATAAAGAGGCCATATCTGGAGCATGAGAAAACTCTTCATCCAGTGAACCACACCGTTGGAAGCCTTTCTGCAGTGTAAGGTGTACCACAAGGCAGGGTACAAATTCAGGCAACTGTCCAAGTTTAGTAAGTAATCAACAAACTAGTTCCCAAGAGCATAAGCTACCATAGAATTCTTATATTGTATATTGATTGAGCTCACTAGAGGAACGGCGATTCTCGATTGAGTGTTGTGTATTGAACTGGATTTGGTTAGGGAGCTTAAGGGAAAGGAATCCACAAGAGACTGATCATAATGAGTCTTCACCCTGCAATTTGAGAGGGAGAAGCTAAAGTTAGATGTATCAGTACTGCAGAGGAGTAAAGGCAATTGCAGGGGCATGAGCAACGAGCTGGCCAAATCTGACTGGAAGTGGACACCAGCAGGGATGACAGTAGACTAGCAGATGCTGGAGTTTCTGGGAGTAATTGGGAAGGCACAGGATAGATACCTCCCAAAACAATTGGTATTGAAGATGCAACTATGGCTTACAAGGGAGGTCAAAAACAATATAAAAGCAAAAGAGAGGGCTGATAACAACAAAAATTAGTGGGAAGTTAGAGGACTGGGTAGCTTTTAAAAACCATAGGGAGGAAAAAGATGAAATATGAAGGTAAGCTAGCCAATGTATCAAACAGGATACCAAAAGGTTTTTTTATTCAGATACAGGAAGAGTAAAGGAGTGGGAGAATAGATATTAGACCAGTGGGAAATGATGCTGGACATGTAGTACTGGGAGATAAGGAACTGGTGAACAAACTTAATAAGTACTTTGCATCAACTTTCACTGTGGAAGACATTAGCAATATGCCAGAAGTTCAGGACCGTCAAGGGGCACAGGAGAGAGGAATTGCTACTACAGGGGAGAAAGTGCTTCAGATGCTGAAAGGTCTGAAGGTAAATAAAGTCACCTGGACCAGATGGACTGCACCCCAGGTTTCTGAAAGAGGTAGCTGAAGAGATTGTGGTGGCACTATTAATGATCTTTCAAGAACCACCAGATTCTGGTATGGTTCTGGAGGACAGGAAAATTGCAAATGTCACTTCACACTTCAAGAAAGGTGGGAGGCAGAAGAAAGGAAATTATACGCCAGTTAGCTCGACCTCAGTGTTTGGAAGATGTTGGAGTCGATTATTATGGATGAAGTCTCAGGGTACTCGGAGGCACATGACAAAATAGGCATGGTTTTCTTATGAGGAAAACTTGCCTGACAAATCTTATGAAATTATTTGAGGAAATAACAAGTAGGATAGACAATGAAAAATTGGTGAGTGTTGTTTACTTGGATTTTCAGAAGGCCTTTGACAAGGTACTGTACAAGAGGCTACTAAACAAGACAGGAGCCCGTGCTATTACAAGAAAGATACCAGCATGGATAGAGGATTGGTCAATTGGCAGGAAGCAAAGAGTGGGAATAAAGTGAGAGCTTACAGGTTGGCTGCCAGCACACCAAGGGTTAGTGTTGGGACTGCATCTTTTAAGTTATATGCCAATGACTTGAATGACACAATGGATGGCTTTGTGGCCACATTTAAAGATGATAGGGAGATAGGTGGAGGGGCAAGTAGTGCTGAGGAAGCAAGGAGGCTATTGATGGACCTAGGCAGATTAGGAGAATGGGTAAAAAACTGGTTGATAGAACACAGTGTCAGGAAGTTTATCGTCATGCACTTTGATAAAAGGAACAAAAACGTAGACTTTGTTCAAAATGGAGAGAAATATTCAAAAACTCAGTGGAAAGGGACTTGGAAGTCCTCCTGCAGAATTCCCTGATGGTTAACTTGCAGGTTGAGTCAGTGGTCAGGAAGGCAAACGCAACGTTGGTACTCATTTCAAGAGGACTGAAGTATAAAAGCAGGATGCAATGCTGAGGCTTTAGAAGGTACTGGTGAGTCCTCACTTGGAGTACCATGAAGAATTTTGGGACACTTATTTAAGAAAGGATGTGCTAAAATTTGAGAGCTTTCAAAGGAGGTTCACAATATGGATTCTGGGAATCACAGGGTTATCATATGAGGAGCGTTTGGTGGCTCTGGGCCTGTTCTCACCGGAACTTAGAAGTATAACAGGAGATCTCATTGAAACTACAGAATGTTGGAAAATGTAGATAGAGTGGATGTTTCCTATAGTGGGGGAGCCTAGAACCAGAGGGCACAGACTCAGAATAGATAGAATTCCATTTAGAATGGAGATGAGGAAGAATTTCTTTAGCCAGAGGGTGGTGAATCTGTGGAAATCGTTGCTACAGGCAGCTGTGAAGACCAGATCATTGGGTGTATTTAAGGAGGAGATTGATAGGTTCTTGCTTTGTTAGGGCATGAAATTTAACGGTGAGAAGGCAAAAAGGGGTGAGAAGGAAAATGGTTCAGCCATGAAGAAATGGCAGGGCAGATTTGATGAGCTGAATGACCTAATTCTGCTCCCATCCCTTATGGGCTTATTGGAATTCATTCTGAATCAAATACTTACTGCTATAAAAGGAAATACTGTAGCTGTTTTTCATTCTCGGAGTTACGTAATTGAAAACTGATTTAACACAGTGAAATGCATATTTGGGTTGTCTTGTTTTGTGTCATTTGAAATATCAACTAGACACATCCCAGTATGACTCACCCTTTCATACTTGATACTTGGATGGCATAATGTATTTGAATTCCATCCCTACCTCAAACAGACCTCATCCACTTACTGTACCTGTCACTCTCCAGCTGTCACTGCCCCTCTGCCTTGAGTCCAGGGGTATGAGTGAAATTTGTAATGGGTGCCACAATTAGAACAGCTCCTCTGCAATACCAACCTGGCTAATCACCTGGGTGAAATGGATGTTTTGTGTTTATGACTGCACACCAAAATTACTTCATTAATTATGAAAACTTAAAGGACACAGTGAGGTCACAATGGTGAATGTATTTTCCTTCTCTCCCTCCTGCACACATTCTTGGCTGATATTTCAGTACATTAGTAAGCAATTACAACACTATTAAAACCAGGCAGTATTATGAATTATAAAGCACAAAACTAATCTAGGTTTCCTTGTACAGTACTAGAAGCAACAGTCCTTATATAATTTGGCATTGTTTATAATAAATGAGTCTGGAAGATCATTTGTAAGAGTTTATGATTCCAAAAGATATTTAGTGAAGTCTGAATGCTAAGCTTAATCTAAATGATAAGTTGAACAGACTTAAGGATTTCAATAGCCTTCATCTTCTCCCCTTTTTCATGAAGAATGGGAAGATTCCAGCTTAGAACTGCTCCAGATCTGACATATTGCATTTACTATCAACTGAAGAGAAGCACTGATTTAAAGCAGTCAACAAGAGACATGGGAGTTCCAGTTTGTAAGGCCCAGGACCAAGCCATTACACAAGAACGCTGGAGCACAAGTAGGTCACAAAGCCTCTCAAATTTGCCCCAAAATTCAATATAACCATGACGGATCTACCCCAAGCCACAACTTCTCCTTTGTATTGACTCCTCAAAGTTCTCAATTCCCCAATCTATCAAAGTGTATTTAAATCCACTTTAAATAGTCCTAATAAGCTCACCTTCACAGCTGACATCTTTGAATCTGAGATGTTCACTACTCTGTGAAAAGAGACTTCTAGTCAAAATGGTGCCAGTGAACAACACTCCCTCAGGTGACGACTTCCAAATAGTCCACAAAACCATTTCTTTGACTTCTTTTACATCTTTTTCTTTTAAATGTGGTTCTGGTATTGTCGGAGCCTGCACCAAAAGCTTGAAGGTGTGTTTTCCGGCCAACTGAGTGACTTGGCACTCTGCTATTACCGAGAAGGTTCCAGGAGGCGAATGGTCTCTAGGCCAAGATGCTTACAGGTGGGGCGCAAGCCCATGATCGACTCCATTGTTTTAACCGAACAAAATGTTGAGGAAGATTGAAACATCAAAGTAAGTACAGAAGGCAAGTGGGTGTTCAGTGCCGTCTACCAGCCTCCTGATTTCTGCTGCCAGAGAAGGTGTTTGCTTCGTGTGATGGTCTCTCTCACTCTTTCTCTCTCCCTCTTGCCCGCTGCTCCTGAGGAAAGGCTCTTGTATTTGACTGGTGTCTCTCTCCCTCTTGCAGTCTGCTGCTGGAAGAGGTGTCAGTCTCTCTCTGCCTTTTGCTTGCTGCTTCCGAGGGAAGGTCTATGCATTTGAATGGTCTCTCTCTCCCCTTCATGTTGTTGGACGACAGCGCCAAAGCTCTGGTCTGTGATTTATGAATTGGACTGTAGTTCAATTGGACTCTTTTGATTTTATATTTTTATATTCTGTGTTTTCGCTCATCCTTTCCTGTTGCCATTTGTGTGATTTGTTTTTTTAGCATGGGGGGGTGGTGTTCTTCTTGTTGTTTGCACGATTTGTTTTATTTGATGTTCTTCTCGCCAATTGTGTTTTTTTGCCTGTTGGGGGGAGAGGTTGATATTTTCCTTTGAATGACTTTCAATGTTTTTCTGTGTTTTGTGGTTATCTGGAGAAGCTGAATCTGAGTTGTATTCTGCATACATATTTTGATAATAGATGTACCTTGAACCCGGAGATTTCTGTACACTCTGGGTTTAAATAACCAGCCACTTCTTTTGTAATTGTAATTAGTTCAATTAGTCAATGAACCATTAGAAAACTATGATTTAATGTGGCACAAAAATTATTCACTCTTTCCTTCTTAAAAACCTTGTACCTAGACCTCCACTTCCTCTAAAACAATTCTTAAAATCAACCTCTGGCTAAGCTTTTAGCTATCAACTCTCATATGTAGCTTGTGGCAAGCTGGTTACACTGGTGTGAAATACCTTGTGACATTTCAGCTTTAAAGCAAACAGGTTATCTTGCTGGTCATTGTTGGTAATTTGCTTTGTAGGGCATGAATATCTACTTTTACTCTCTATTTATATATCATTTATTATAGTTAGTTTCAAAAAAAATTGTCTCATTCAGTTCCTGCTAAAATATACCTTGGCTCTCATAGCTCGCTCTGCATCCAACTCCTCCTCCAGTTCCTCAACCCGGGCCTGTAAAATAAATAGTACGAAGAAAAATCATTAGTGCGATCCATGTTGAAATTCGGGACAGAGAAAGAATAAGAGAAATCTTCCAAACTTTTGTTGTGCATTTTGGCCCATTCTTCCCTTTGCTCTCAAGACCATAACTATCCATGCATGTCAAATCAAATGCAGTGTATTCATACATCACCTCCTCCACAGACGCTTCTTTAAGTACAGAAGTACTTTAGTGCATATTTTTAATGTCTGGCTAGGCGCTGCAAATAACACAACCGCTGTTTTAATTTGGGTGGTAGGAAACAGTGGATGTAGCTAATGAAGTGTTCCAGGCAGATCAGAGGGAGCTGTCCACACAAAGGCAGCATTTAAAAACTTCATTACAATAGTACAAAACTCTGTACTAAAAAGCAACACTTTCATTGCCCACTTTCAGTTAAATTGTGGAGTTACAGGCAGCAGGACAGTAGTAGTTGTAGACAACTCAACTTCTGGAATACGAATACAAATTAGAAAGCGAAAACCATGAGGTACAACAATGCAAGGCCCACAGCTCTCTAGAAAATCATAAAGCAGAAGTGGCATTACCCATAAGTTATATATATATATTCTAACAAGTATAGGAAAACATACAATTGCCAAGATTACCATTGGATACCATTGAATATACACTTAAAGGTAAGGCTCAGCACAACCAGTCCTGCAATACAGAGAGCAATTCTGACATATTATAAATTTGATATAATATCAACCCTTTGTTAAAGATCTCTTCAGCTTTTAAAGCTAAATATCACAAGTGACAACAATGTGTTACCTTAAAACTAGCTTGTTGCAAGGCAATAATTCCATAATAAGTAAAGATTGGTTCAATTTCTACAAGCATATCTCTGATATTTTGTAGTTTATTTACTTATTCAGTGATACATCATGCAGTAGGCCCTGTGGCCCTTCGAACCACGCTGCCCCAGCAACAACTGACGAACTCGATTAACCCAAACTCTATCATGGTACACTTTACAATGACCAATTAACCTACCCAGCTTTCTTTGAAATTTAGGAGGAAACTGGAGGACCCAGAGAAAACTCGGGCACTTCCCGTGGAAGATGTACAGGGGCTCCTTACGGAGTGTTGCCAGAATTGAACTCCAAAACGCCTTGGGCTGTGACAGTGTTGCTCTAACCACTATGCTACCATGGCAATACACTATACTACTCTTCACTCAGTAAGTGAAGTAGTATTGGCAGTTTTGCTTGGATCCATCAAGTATTCTGACCCCTACGCTCACACTTAGTGGGACCAAAAACTCACCCTGCCCTCATTTCCATGACTAAAGTCTTGACACCCTTTATACCACATTAGAACAATTTACATAGATTTTCTTTTCTTCAAAAGCAGTCTAATGGAATAGCAAGTCAAAAAAAATATCAATATATTACTTTATTCTTTTCTCCATTATGTATGGAATGATAAAACTTAAAAGCAGAGCAAGCTCCCCATTGGTCCACTGCATCCATGCCAGTTTATCAAGTACTCTTCTAACTTCTTCATAAGTGTATCCATGCTGTTTGCTTCAACTAGTAACAAAGCCCATTTTCACACAACTTCAACAGTATGAGAGCAAGGAGAAATAGCTTTTTATACAGTAGGAGGTGTTCTTCAGCAGATCCTTACCTCATGAGCTGCTTTGTGGCCTTTTCTTGCCTCAGGAAAGCAGCTGGCACAAACAAAGACTGTACCCACCCAAACATTTTCTCTTTTCCCCCTCCTATCAGGCAGGAGACACAAAAGTCTGAGAATACGTACTACCAGGCTCAATCTACTAACCTACTGCCATCAAACTCTTGAGCAGACCTCTTCGATGATAAGATGGATTCTTGGCCTCACAATCTACCTTTTATGATTTTCCACTTTATTGTATTCCTGCATTACACTTTTTCAATCACTTTTTACATTTTCTTATGCTTTGTTATTGTTTTACCTTATTCTTGCTCCATGCACTGTATAATGACTTGATCAGTATGAACAGTATGCAACACAGACTTTTCACTCTATCTTTGTACAAGTGACAATAATAAACCAATACCAAAATGCAATGCAAAAATATATCCCTAATATAAATAATAAGCTCTTCCATTTACCACTAATAAATTATAGCAGTTTTTATTCTTTTAACATGTTTCAAAGAGTTTTCTGCATTTTTGTTGATTAATGCATTAAGTCAGTCATGCCCATGTAGCTTTCAGGAATTGCTCCATTTCAGTGTTTCATTAATTGGCACCAAAAACATCAGGACAGTCAACGAAGTATACCGACACAGCAGGAAGACTGAAGAAAATTAAGCTGATCAACTCGTACCTCAATATAAAAGTTTGCTTGGAATAGAACTTGGATCGTGTCAGCCTCACTGAGGCCAATGTGACTCTGCTTCTAGTTTTAAGATGTAACGCTCACGCAATCGGCTGGTGTACGTCTAGGGGAAAATCCGTCCACCTGCCAAACCGCGCCTCCCGTATACGTGGATGCTGGGAAATGCACACTGGTACCAACTCACACACACAATATCAAACCGCACACCGTGTGCGTTTACAGAATACACTTTATAAATCTTACTAGAACTAGGTGATTAATAGCAATATATATGAAAGAAAAGAAAGTTAAGAAAAGGCACCAAAACTTATCAGAGTTCAATCAATTCGTGCACAACGGTTGGAGCTCAACCATCGAAGTCTTCAGTCCACTATTAGATCTTCTCTGACCTCCACGACCCGCCGCCTGGGACCAACCTCGGTGGTCAACCAGAGCGCATCCAGCACCGTCCGCCTTCCTCACAATCTCCCCCCCAAATCCCCAAAAGCCCGCACAATACCAGCTTATAGACCCACAAGAAAGAATAACATCTATCCCAATTGGTTAACAAATGAATACAACTCTCGTCATAATTGGGTTAGAATCTTTAATTATAACCCAAACAAGCTGCGAGAGAAAGCACTCTCTCACCAGTTACCATAACAAAGAAGTAGTCTTACTTTTAACTTAACAAGGAAGCCATTTTGATTAACATACGCAGTAACATAAAGAAGAAACCCCTTACACTGAGATGATTATATTTATCAGTATAACTGGAAATGCAGCATATTAAAACAAAGATCATGCATTTTTTTTTGCTTTCACATGAGCAGATCCTCAATAGTGGTGATTTATAAAGAGTCCAAAATCTTGCCTGAGCCAGAGGAATTATAATTTTTTTTTAAATGCACTACCTAATCTAGACCCGATGCATGTGGATGGGTAGCCAGTTTCTAAATCTCAGCATGCACAGAATTTCAAATAACGTCCTTAAATGCGGAGGAGGCCTATTACTTCCATCCCTTCAATAAAAAGCTTTCAAACTGTGCAAACGTATGAAGTCTTTGCACTTTTCCAAACAAATCAAATTCTTTTCGATCACAGAAACACTTACGAACCAGATTAACCACAGCAGGTAATGCAAGTTGAAAAATGTGAAATTTGATGTACTGCAAGCTTTCAGCTCTACCTCTCCAAAGGTTTTGTCATCACTTTTATCTTGTCCTGCCAAGTTTTGGGCTGACGCTGAGGCAAACCAGGTGCATCCAACAGACTACCTAACAACGGGCCACTACTAAATCCCACTGACCCTAATTGTCTCTGAGGCCTATGCTTGATTTTTAAGCTATGGGGGTCTGATTGGCTGATTGTGACTGAGAATTCTTCCCTTACTGCCATGCTACTGCCCTGGCGTTTGCACACGGCATTTTGTTGAGCTGTGCCTGTGGTGAATCAATAATTGATTGCAATGAAGACATGGCACTTGAAATGAAACCTGGTGCAGTTTGTGGATCAGCTTTAGTTATAAAGGCTAAAAAGCAGAGCTCAACTCAGTCTCTTATGTCATACATTTTGTGTTTCCTTGTTCAGTGTTGTTTATTTTGCATGTTATGTTTTTCATAACTTATGTTAATTCAAGTTTATGTTAACTTATGTTTGTCCTGGTCTTATGCACTGTGCCACTGCTCCAAGAAGCTAACTTTCATGGTGTTTATACAATGTGTATGTATGCCTATGACAATGACAAATTTGAACTTGCATCAGTCAGTAGATACTTTCTAACTAAAGTGATACGAAAAGAACAAGCTTAGATACCTTGCCATATAGTGAAACATATTTATGTTACAGAATTTAATGAAAGGCCTATTTGCTTTATCAGGTGGCAGAGTGGAGCTATGTCTCTACCAAAGAAGGTGCAAGGTGCTCCTTTCCTCCCTTGGACAAGGCGTAGCATCTGCTTTGCCCCCCTCACCGCACTCGATCAGGATTATGTGAAGCCATGGAAGTAGGTGGTAGGTGGCCGTATGAGCAGTTGGTGCATATCGCAAGTCCATCGACACCAGGCAGACGATCTCTGAAGAGCATTGATAATGGCTGGGATCACCTGTCTTGTAAAGACACTGTCGAGAAGAATGCAATGGCAAACTGTAGAAGAACCATGGTCATGAAAAGACCATGATCACCCACGTCATATGGCAAGGCACATAATGAACGAACTTGCTTTATGGATTATGGAGGGTTGGCAATTTGTTTCCAGGCACTTTGTACATGCAGAAAGGTAATGTGCAGTGACATCCAACTCATAGCTGGGTAGCATTAACTTATAATTCTTTTGTATACTTGTGGCCTGTAAACAGTATGTGCGTTCACATGGAAGATGGTTTCCTTAACATGCTTGAGTCCTTATTTGGCAAGATGAAGCATAGACCCCCAGCTACCAGCATCTGAATTCACTTCTGGATTATGCCCATCATTGTTTCACCAATCACCTCTGAATCCTTTCTTACCATTCCTTTCTCTCTTTACACTGGCCATCTTACCGCTCTACTCTCAGTCCTGATGCAAGGCTTTGAGCTGAAATATCAATGCTTTCTTTCCTCCCAAAGATGCTGTTTGACTCTGAGTCCTTCCTGCAGGTTGTTTTTGCTCCAGGTTCCAGTCTCTGCAGTCTTCCGTATCTCCAAAAAAAAAATGGTACTAAGAATGGGCCTGCATGGTCCTATACCTACAAGAGGTAGCTCTCTTTTCTGCTGAACATACCCTTCACTGCGTGCCTTCCCAGTCTCCTGCAGCAGACTATTGTAAACCCGATCACTCTGTAAAGTCAATGACAACCCCCAACCGCACCCTTTCCTCAAACTGTTCACAATTACCTCTTTGTTATCCTGATAGCCCTGGGAGGTCATTACTTTTCTCAAACCACCTACTGTAACCCTATCCCTCCTCCCTAGCTAGACACCTCTCAATAGCATGCCTCATCCCCACTCGCTACCGAGCACCAACCACATTCTTTGCTTGGTCTGTAGGGTGGGGCATATGGAGGAAAGACACACACACACACACACACACACACACCCCCCCCAAAGCTAATCCTACCTCAGTGCCTCGGGCCTCACTTGTAGGACAATACTGCAATAGGTTAGAGGATGAGTGAGCATTCACACAAACTCTGTGTTGGCCACCAGGTAGTAATAAACACCCCGTTTCCAACGGAGATCGATTTCTAATCCCTAAAGTTCTTTCCCTTAGCCTTGGTTAAGTACAACCACACACACCTCCATTCTCCATTCCTCCCAACACCAAGATCAAAGGGAACTAATTACCAGAAGTTGGGAACCCTGTTTGGAATCTCTTGCTCTGGATGAATCAACTGTAACCAGCAGATAACTTTAGCTGCTGGATTATCCTAGAACACTTTGGAATACTAAATTCTAACGAGTGTTCCTGTAGATTCATACAGCACAGAACGGGCCCTTTCAGCCCAACTCATCCATGATGACCAAGATTCCCATTTGAGCAAGTCCTACTTGCCCACATCCCTCAAACCCTTTACTATCCATATACCTGCCCAAATTCCTTTTCAATGCTGTTGATCTAGCTGCTTCAACCACTTCCTCTGGCAGTTCATTCCATATACTGGCTAAAAAAAGTTGCCTATTAGGTTCCCATTAGATCTCTGCCCCCCACCTTAAACCTAGTTGCATTATATAATATAGTGTGTATATAAATGGGATGCATTCTCTATAGAGTTGAAGCTCATAGCTTATCATGGAAGAGTGTTGTGTATTTAATATTTCAATAAGATTTGAGTAATCTTGTAAATTCAGTATTTTGATTAAGCATTCTTGTTCATTTAATTAATTATAACTTGTATGTAAAAATACCATGCAAATCATGTCCGCCTTGCTTAAAGAAAAGGCTAGACCTGCACTTTGGACTTGTGTGTCTTTTTGAATTAATTTAATGATTTTAAGATACAAAACATATGTCCTCTTGTTCTCGATTCCCCAATCCTGGAAAAAGATTGTGCATACTGACCTCTGCTAGCCTGTAGGTCACTATGGGGCAAGGTGTAGCACCTGCTTAGACCCCTGTCCCCCCTCCCCCCGATCGGGGTCATGTGAAGCCATGGGAGCAAATAGTAGATGGTGATATGAACAGCTGGTGTGTATCACAAGTCCTGGTTTTGTGACTACTGATGGCTGGAGTGTAAAGACACTGCCCAGAAGGCAAAGGCAAATCACTTCTGTAGAAAAATTTGCCCAGAACAATCACAGTCATCAAAAGACCATGATTGCCCATGTCTTACAACATGGCACATAATGAATGAATTAAATTACCCCTCATTCTCCTACACACCAGTGAAAAGCATACCTATCTCCTCATCCTCTCCTTCGAGTCTCAACAACATCCTCATAAATCTCCTCTGCACTCATTCTACCCTAACAGTACCTGTCTCATAGCAGAGTGACCAAAACAAATATAGCCTAACCAATGTTTTGTACAACTGGAACATAACATTCTAACTTCTCTGTTCAATGCCCAGTGTGCCAAAAACTTTCTCACCATCTTGTCTACCTGTGACACCAGTTTTAGAGAATTATTTATTTGTATTCCTGGGTTCTCCTGTCTACAACAAATGAAATGGTAAGCATGCGATCCAAAGGTAAAGGACTGCATAGCTGAACGTTCATTACTGAATAAAGTATTCAATCATAATTTAAAGCGATAGAAAATGACACCAGAACTTGATGTTATTTATTAGATCTTCTTGTAACCCAAAAATCATAGTCAGCTTTTTCACTGTCCTTCAGGCAATTGTATGTCATTCCATGTTAATCTTTCACAATAGTCACTGCCATCTAAGTTATCTAAAATAAATCACTTCCTGAACCCCACAGGCAAATAAAGACTTTGTTATTTTCCTTTATGTTTGTGGTGACAGTTATAAACTGTTACAGCAAAGTCCCTGGTATCAGATGTCACTTACACTGCTGTCTGGTGCTGCACAGCTATTCTGTATCGCATACAGTGCAAATATTTGACAGTCATTTAAAGGCTGTAGTGCAACAAGGAAGAAAACTCCCATGTTTCCTGTAAAGACTGGGATAATGCATGAACTTAAAATTAAAACCTTACTTGAATAATTAGTCAGTGCTTAGTAAAATTACACCAACAGATCAATTTATAATATTGAGATAATTAAAATATGAAATGGATATATTGCACATCACACTTTGATGAACTTTGAATGGAAATAGGCAGCAGCTTCTCAAGTCTGCGCTATCTTCAATAAGATCATGACTCACCTCAGCTCCAAATTCCCACCTATTCATGGTTACCTTTCTCCGCTTATTGGGAATCTAGTTATCTTCACTTTGAAAATATCTGAAGATACTCTGAATGAGGGGCTGCATTTGTAATGTGCCCTCTTTTCATGGACTGATCGAGTGTAAAAATTACAGTGTTGTGCAAAAGTCTTAGGCACATTAAAAAAAATCTGTGAAGTGAAGATGTTTTCAAAAATAATGAAATGAAAAGATTCTAAATATCAAAAAATTACTACGAAGAGCTGTAAATAGTAAATAACTAAATCAAATCAATATTTGGTGTGACCACCCTTTGCCTTTAAAATGCATCAATTATTAGGTATATTGTCATGCAGTTTTATAAGAAAATTAGCTGGAAGGTTGCTTGAAGCATCTTGGGGAACTTGCCACATTTCTTTGCAGACTTTGGCTGTCTCACTTGCTTCTATCCTTCCAAGTAATCCCAGGGCTCTGTGGACGCCATCCCATCTGCTGCAGAATATCTTGTTCTTCTTTCCACTGAATTTAGTTCTTTATGACCTTGGCCGTGAGTTTGGGGTCATTCTTCTGCTGCTGAATGAAGTTGGGATTGATGAGATGCCTCCCTGGTGGTACTGTGTGATGGATAAGAATCTGCTTGTACTTCTGAACATCGAAGATTCCATTAATATGACTGGATCACCAACTCCATTTGCAGAAATGCAGTCCCAAACCAACAGGGAACCTCCACCATGCTTCATTCAGACCCCACTTGGAGTACTATGCTCAGTTCTGTTCGACTCATTACAGGATGTAGAAGCCATAGAAAGGGTGCAGAGGAGATTTACAAGGATGTTGCCTAGATTGGGGAGCATGCCTTATGAGAACAGGTTGAGTGAACTCGGCCTTTTCTCCTTGGAACGACAGAGGATGGGGGTGACCTGATAGAGGTGTACAAGATGATGAGAGGCATTGATTGTGTGGATAGTTACAGGCTTTTTTTCCTGGGCTGAAATGGTTGCCACCAGAGGACACAGGTTTAATGTGCTGGGAAGTAGGTACAGAGGAGATGTCAGGAGTAAGTTTTTTTACTCAGAGTGGTGAGTGCGTGGAATGAGCTGCCGGCAACGGTGGTGGAGGTGGATACGATGGGGTCTTTTAAGAGACTTCTAGATGGGTACATGGAGCTTAGTAAAATAGAGGGCTATAGGTAAGCCTAGTAATTTCTAAGGTAGACATGTTTGGCACAACTTTGTGGGCTAACGGGCCTGTATTGTGCTATATATTTTAAATGTTTCATTGTTGGCTGTAGACAGTCATCCATGTAGCACTCTCCAGCTCTTCTGCACACAGCCTGCCTCCTTGAGCCAAAATGTTCAAATTTTGACTTGTCAGTCCAGAGTGCTTGCTGCCATTTTACAGCAACCCAGTTCTTGTGCTTTTGTGCATAGGTGAGTCTCTTGGTCTTGTTTCTGCTTTGGAGGAAAGGCTTTTTGGCAGCAACTCTACCACAATTGACAAGATTTCTCTGGACTGTAGAGGGGAGCACTTGGGTTCCAGTGGTTGCTGTGAGTTCAGAGCAGAAAGCAGTGCAGGACTTCTTCAGATTTAGAAGGGACGTCAGTTTGATATACCTCTTGTTGCTGCATTGTTTCCATGGCCTGTCACTGCACTGCTGGTTCTCAACCTTGCCCGTTTCGCTGAGCTTCTTGCAAACAGCTTCAACAGAACATATTGAAACTCCTGTCCGCCACAAAATTTCTGCTTAGGAGAGACCTTGCTGATGCAAGTTGTGTCATGGTTCTATGCTCTTCACATCTTGTGTAAGAATTGCTGATTTGAAGGTTAAGCTGTTGGGCGAAGGACAACCAACCTAGCTTGATTCCTTTACAGTTTTTGCTTCAGTTAATCAGTTTAGTTCATTCAACTCATTATGCCATTAATCATTAACTGTTTGTTATCTTTGTTTAATAGTGCACTGGGCTATCTGCCTAGAAAGTAATCACTTTGTTATTTGAAAAGTAGTCTATTATTTATATTTGTTACCGGTATTAATAAAGGGGTGGCATAGTAGTGTAACGATTAGCACAGTGCGTTACCGTACAGATGACCTGGGTTCAATTCCCACCACTGTCTGCAAGGAGTATGAACATTCTCCCCTTAACCAGATGGAATTCATCTGGGTGCTCCAGTTTCCTCCTACAGTCCAAAGACATACTGGTTGGTAGGGTAATTGGTTGTTGTAAGTTGACCTGCGATTATGCTTAGATTAAATTGGGGGGGGGGGGGGGGGAGGCAGGAGAGATCACTGGGCAGTGTGGCTCAAAGGGCCTATTCTGCCCTGTATCCCAATAGATAAACAAATAAAATACAACAATTTCTCTGCAAAATTTAACTTTTTGGAAAATTAATTTTTGGAAATCTAAAATTTGCTCCTCTCCACGGACACACTGGGCAAGAGACAAAAAAATATACATCTAAAACAAAATTTATATTAAAATCTATGATGCCCAAGACTTCTGCGTAGTCCTATAGTTGCAAAAATCATTCTCGTCTTTTCTTTGTATCCTCTCTACCCTTTGAGGATGTAAATAGACCCATCATCACTATGACTTTTCTTCCCAGTTCTCTATGACAAAATATTGTAGTAAATCACCTTTCCACCTGACCAACTTCACATGTTGTCGTTCACTCCTCTGCTTCAGAGTTTGACACTCCCAAGATTAGAATGGGAAGTCATTAGAAAGACAACTTTCCCACCATAATTTTAATTATACACAGAGAACAAGAATCAGCAAGAGTCAATACCGGAGGTGGTGGTGGTGATTTGGCCCATCATTTCTCTGTTGGCTCTTAGCTCAAATTATTCTCACTGCATCACTCTGTTCCACTAACTTTAAAATCTATCATTTTGTGGCAGAGCATACCTCTACAGATCTAGCAAACAAATCACTCTTAATCCCTTGTCTCACTTTGTGTGTATCATCAGATACAGGTGTTCCCTCCCCCCTTCACAATGGTACAACATTCCTATGAAACCTTTCTTAAGCCAAAATGGCATAAAGCGAAGAACCATTAATTTATATGGGAAAAATTTTCATAAAAGCGAAAATCCTCTTTGTAATGTGAAAACAGGTTATGTAGGTCTTTTGTAAATGTGAAGTGGCATAAAGCAAACATTCATAAAGCAGGGGACACCTGTACTGTTGTGTCATGCATAAATATTTCTGGAGGCTTCTGAGTAAAGTAATTCTGTGCCCTATGCTCAACAAAGAAAACAAAATCTTAGTTACAGGTCTACAGCTGACACTAGAATGTAATGAACATCTTAAAAGTAAAAACTCTGAGATTGTCAATGGTGTTTTAAAAAATAGTTATTTTAAATGGTGGTTTGACTTTGATTATGGCTGCAGTTTTTGGTGGGCGCTCAGATTATGAGAGGCTGTATCTTCACCAAAGCCTCTCGATACCTGGACTTAAATGGAAACTTCAAATCTCACAGTTGCTGCAGTTGAGTGGATTCAAGTTAAAAACTGCATCTTCAAATGCAGCAATTGTAACTGGACAATGCAAAAAAATGAAATCTGGTACATTTTACACAATTTTCTTTGGACAATGCTGCACATCTCCAGATATATGCATTCACATAAAAACACAGAAATGGTAACAACCTGAACAGATTCAAGCTGAATGATAGCCCATGGTTCCAAAGGAATTGCCTACGTTAAGAGGCCACATTGAGGACTGCAGTGTTGGTGCAATACAGGAGAAATGGAAACAGGAGAAGGGTATTCAGATCCTCATGTGCGCTACCCGCAACAGATACACCCTCAGCCAATGACAGAAGTTCAGAGGTCAGATTGCCTCCCCCTGTCATTAGGGTCACCACTGAGCTCAATAGCAGAGCAGAGTCAAGCTGAAACAGGAGTTTTGATGCACTGCGCCTGGCCCTAACCATTACATTTGGAAAGCCCTGGCATGCAAATGGTCACTGTTTCACACAACACTGTGGCAAAAGCCATTTGACTTAGTTAATCAATTCAACGCTTTTAGTTGTTTAGAGTGCTATAAAATGCAATAAAAACAAAATTTAAATGACTCAGTTCAAATCTCTTTTAAGCCGCTTGCTCAGAGATATTTATAGAGAAGTTTCAAAAGCCATTGACAGGAGTGTCTCAGGGTTGGGATTAGGGGGCACTGCCAGTAGGAGACTGCTTTGCCTCCATGGGTGCCTTTCAGATGCAGCAGGTCAGTTCATCCAGCCACCCAAAGCAAGCACAGGTGCACAGAATTCAGCATGATCTGGCACCAAGGACATAAAGATGGAATATCCCATTATAAACACAATTGCTTCTGCAGATGTTGGAAATCCAGAGCAACACACACAAAATACTGGAGGAACTCAGCAGGAAGCTTCTATGGAAAACAATAAACAGCTGACGTTTTGGGATGAGACCTCCCATTACGCAAGTTGTCGTTAAATACCAATTTGATATGCTCCTTTTTTTAAAACCTTACAGCAATACACTTCTTGAAAAAGGCCCTCCATAAGTTAGCTTCACAATGACAAATCGGAACCATTCTTGCACTTAATGTGCAGTATTATACAGACAACTGTATTTGAACAAGTTATTTTAAATATAAACATCATTCTCACAGACAGAAATTCTCATTTCCACTTCTCCTGGCCAGTGTTCTAACACTGGACAGCTTTACACAAAGTACTTTTCACTCCCCCATCAGCAACCTTCCTTCACTTTAATTAGAGTATTTGAGCATGCACACCTGTGCCTGGCGCCACTGTCTGCAATCAGTTCTGCCCCACCAAGTCGGCATAAATCACAGAGGCAGCAATTGCAAAAACTGTTTCATCTGCTGCCGATGGCGATGCAAGAAGTGACATTGTATTTAGCTGTTTGATGTGGAATGCAAGTTCCCTGTCACTTAACTCTTGTTTCAGTGGTTGAACAGAATAATACTGTATCGACTTTGGTTTTGAATCCTATTGCTAAGGTATTTATCTTTCAGAATAAAGGTGAAACGATACGGAACTCTGGTAACTCAAAATATTACAAACCTGATTTATATACTATCTATTAAGTAGCAAAAGGTTATCTGGGAGTGGTAATCTGGCCAAGATCCCACTATCTATTAAATGCTCCCAATGCCATGCATTTCAAGTAGCCTCTGATAACCAAGTCCAGCTCCTGGCCTTCATGTGTGGCCTAGCTATTAAGCCTGGCGGAAGCCTTTCTACTGACAGGCAAGTTACTGGCACCTTAAAAGTAATCGCCTTGGGCAGATGGGACTCAAGCTGTGGTTGGCAGCTCTTCTAGGAAAAGGAAAGCTCTGGTTTCAAACCTCTGCTGCCTTGCAGCAATACCGACTCATGGGGAAGGCTTCAGGAGTAAACCCTAAGGGAAAAATGCAGTCCCTCAGGCAGTCCTACTTTGGATACAACATTGACTGGCAACTCTTGTGAGGCTACTGGTGTTGGCCTCTGCTCTCCTCTTGGGTTTATCAGATGCACGAAGAGGGGGAGCTTGCTACACGGGCAACAGCTTGCTCTCCGCATCGTACTGCCCAGCTTGCGTATCTAGACAGCTAGGATGTAACTTCCATGGTTGACCCTGTCCAGTGGAGGCCTCAGAGAGAGGTAGCAAAAATATCTGCGGCCCATCGTGTGGACAACTTCAAAAAGGCATTATGATGTATCAGGAGACATTAGGAGAGGTACGTGATGTGCAGCTTTAAGGAAGGGGGGAAGGTAGAAAGGGTAAGGTGTTAAGGAAATTACCAAGATAAGGAGGTGAACAACTGAAAGAAGTGCATATGATGAAAAGTATGGGAACTAAAAATAGATGCAACCTACAGTTGTAGATCTAGTATATCCTCTATCAAACTAGTTTAGAGTATCAGGAGCCATTACTTAGCATGATAGAGGAGAATTAAAGAACGGAGCCTGTCTGGAGTTTCTGTTCAGTATTAAGTTGATCGCGTAATTACGCAACTGGCAAAGGCCATTAAAAAGTTAGATTTAAGTAGAACAACTATTGGTGGAGTGGGACAGGGTTAGAACATTAGAAAGCTTAAGTCATTCGGCCTGACAAAGCTTGCCAAATTCCTTTTCACAGAGTGTTGAAATAACTATCAGGTTTAGATTTGAAATTCTCTAAGGTATTACTCTCAACTACACAACTAAGTAGTTTGTTCCATGTGTCCACAACTTGCTGTGTAAAAAATGCTTCCTGATGTTAGTCTGAAATCTCCCTTTAACTGGTCTCTACCTTTGGTCCTATGTCCTGGTTGATGGATTAATTTTGATGTAGCAGCTGGCATCTACTTGTACCATTAATGATTTTGAACACTTCTTTCATGTCTCTTCTCATTCTCCCTCTACTTATGCTAAAAGTATTTAAATCATTCAATCTTTCTTCATAGCGCATACCCTGCAAGCCTGGAACGAGGCTAGTTACCCTTTTTTGGACTATCTCCAGTGCCTTCACATTCCTCACACAATATGGAGACCAAAATTTTACACAGTATTTAAGGTGTGGCCTAACAAGTGCATTATACAGCTTAAAGAGAACATCTCATCACTTGAGCATATTATATACCCCAACATTCTATTAGCCTTCCTGATCTCTTCTGTGCATTGTCTCGATGTTGATAGTGATGAGTCTACCAGGATACCCAAATCCTTCACTTACAGTGCACTTTTTAACTCAAGACCCTCTTTGTATATTTATATCTAATATTTCTACTTCCAACAGGTAACACTTTACATTTACTTACATTAAATTTCATCTGCCATTCATCTGCCCACATCTGGTTTTTGTTTAGATCTAACTATATGGATTCTGCTGCTTGAATGTTGTCTGCCCACCTCCCCTAATTTTGTGTCATCGACAAACTTTACTAGTTTATGCGCTTATCCAAATCATTAATGTAAATTAAAAGCAGCAGCAGCCCAGAAACCAATCCCTACGGAACTCTACTTGTAACATTTACTAGGTGTGAAAATGATCTTTTCACCATAATTCCTAGTTTTCTGCTTCTGAGCAAATTCTGCACCCATTCACATATCTTTCCCTGAATTCCTATCTCCTGTAAACTGATAATTGATAATTAACCTCTTTGGGGGGAGGGGGGGGGTAACCTTGTCAAAAGCCTCCTGTGAGTCCAAGTAAATCATATTGACTGCTCTATTATCATAAATTTTAATTGCCTCTTCATTGAAACTTCAGTGTACTGGTAAAACATGATCTCCCCATGCTGGCTTTCAGCTAACATGCCTGTTCTTATCAGCTGCTTCTCCATCTCATTCTTTATCATTGCTTCCATTATCTTGCCTGCAATGCACATTAAGCTTACTGGTCTATAGTTACCAGGGTCAGTGAGGTCACTATTCTCATGTACTGGGACAACGTTAGCCCATCTCCAGTCCTTAGAGATTTCACTAGTCTTCAATAACTTTTGAAAAATACTCATTAGGTACCTTTGGATGCATGTTGTCTGACCCTGGACATTTATTAACTTTCAGCTATTTCAGCTGAAGCAGGATCTCAGTTTCTAAGACATCTAGGTCACTTAAAACAACCTTATTTTTCTCTATACTTAACTGCATATTGCTAACATCCTCGCAGGTGAATACCTTAGCAAAATACGAGTTAAGAGTATGTTCTCTGAATAATTTAAAACCCCACTATTATTCCTAATACACTTAACTTACTCCTTGACGTTTCTTTCCTATCAGATAATCTGATAAAGGGTCTCTCCCTGAAATGTCTAATGTTTCCTTTTGATGCTGTCTGACCTGCTGAGTTCCTCCAGCATTTTGTGTGTGTTTATTAAAATCACTATCAGCATTAGCAGGTCTAACATAACCCAATATTATCCCTTTATCCTTATAGCTTTCTAATTCAGATATCTTCAAGTCTCAATTCATCTCCTATCATAAGCAGCCTCATGTTTAAATTCTCTCTTATGTATATGGCTACTCATTCACCTTCATGATCTTGTCTATCCTTCCTAAGTATATTGCTTAATACTATATTCATCACCATCCTTTGAGATCAGCCGGGTTTCCAGTATTGCGATAATATCATACTTACACACATTTGCATTTAATTCCAGCTCACTAACTTAGTTCTTAATACTTCTTGCATTTATTCATTTAGAGTGGGGAACTGAGTCATTGCAACAATAAGTTTTGGTGAGAAGAGACAGAGGATAGGTTGAGATTTTGGCTAAGTTTCTTCATTACTGCATTGGTAGAGTAGTGAGAATGGATCCCAGGGCAGTGTGTGCTCCACTGCACAACGTGAGAAATCAGGGAGACCTTCGGTGTCCCCAATGATTAAATCTATGAGAAGTGCATTCATCTGTGGCTCCTTACAGAGCACGTTAGGGAACTGGAGCTGCAGCTGGATGACCTATGGACCATTCGGGAGAATGAGGAATTGATAGATAGCTCTAGGAAGGCAGCCACATCAATGTTGCAGGAGGCAGGTAGCTGGGTGACTGTTGGGAGAGGGAGAGGGAAAGGGAAAGGGAATGGGCACCTTTCTAGGTGTTCCCCACAATAACAGGACACCATTTTGGATATCATTGTAGGGGATGATCGATCAGACAAGATGGTTCACGAAGATGATTCTGGGATTGAAAGGCTCATCATATAAAGAGCGTTTGATGGCTCTGGGCCAGTATTCACTGGAATTTAAAAGACTGAGGGATGACCTCATTGAAAGTATCAAACTTTGAAAGGCCTGAGTGGAGTGCGTGTGTAGTGGATGTTTTCTATTGTGTGAGAGTCTAAGCTTCAAGATAGAGGGGTGTCCTTTTAGAATGGAGATGAGGAATATCTTTAGCCAGAGAGTGGTGAATATATGGAATTTGTTGCCATAGGCAGCTGTGGAGGGCGTCACTGGATGTATTTCAGGCAGAGGTTGATAAATTCTTGATTAGTCAGGGCATGAATGGATACAGGGAGAAGACAGAAGAATGGCACTGAGAGGGAAAATGGATCAGCCATGATGAAATGGCAGAGCAAACTCAATGGGCCAAATGGCCTAATTTTGCTTCTTTATCTTATGGCCTTATTTTATCATGTGCCTACAAGTACCCCAAACTGCTAACAATCCACTCCAACATCTTCCCAACCACTAGGCCAGACTAACTGGCCTATAATTTCCTTTCTTCTGCCTCTGAGTATCATCTGCAATTTTCCAGTCCTCCGGAGCCATGCTAGAATCTACTGATTCTTGAAAGATCATTACCAATGCTTCCCAACCTCCTCAGCCACACCTTTCAGAGCACTTGTGCGTAGTCCATCTGGTCCAGATGACTAATCTACCTTCAGACATTCCAGTTTCGCAACCGCCTTCTCCTAGTAATGACAACCCCTGCATCAACCTATCTCTTGCCAGGTCTTGCTCCATCCCTTCCTTTTATACCAACTGTCTCCCTTCTTCTCAGTCTAGGTCGAGCTCCAACCCAAAAAGTTGACTGCCCATTTCCCTTCAGATATTGTCTGAACCACTGTTCCTCCAGCCTTTTGGTTTTTGTCTATTCCATAATTCTGTTCAAGAGGGGTTAAAGGTGAGAGAGGACTCATAATTAGTTCTCCACGGGTGATTGGTAGACATTCAAATGACTGATCAAGAGCTGAGGAGAGAAGTGGCCAGATACTGAAGGCATAATGGACTTGGGAGATGAATGCTGGCCAGATATTCAAACCTTGTGATAGGTAATGGGTAGGTACATATGCCCAGTGGAGAATTGGCCAATAGTGAAATAGGGTGTGGTTAGTCTGAATGGGACTGGGGATCAGAGAAATGGAGGTGTTGGTATCAAGGTTAGGGTGGAAGGTTTGAAGTGGAGGGGATAGGTAAAGAACTTACCCAAGTGTAGCTTGGATGGTTGCAATGCTAAGATGGTTGCCATTGAGATTAATTTCCTTGGGGTGCTTCAAAATTACGTGGTCTGGTGCACATTTTGACCAGAAATTCCCTCAGATGTGTATGAGTAAAGGAAATGTGAGTTGAACTTCCAGAGTGACATAAACCTGGAAATAACATAAACGACATCCAGTTTCCAGACTACTTCTGCAGGAACAGGATGCTACACAGCTAGATTCCTAAAAACTAAGAACTGTGAATAGATGGCAAAGTCAAAAGGAATAAAGATCAGTAGATCTATGGCAGCCCCCTCTGAAGAATACTGTATTGCTCGATTTACATGCGACTTTTGAATGTTTTTTTTTTAAAAAGGAATGTATTTTCTAAGTGTTGATGTCCACGTTAAACATAGGATGCAGACTTCAGAATGAGGTTTAATATCACCAGCATATGTCATGAAATTCAGTGTTTTGCAGCAGCAGTACAATGCAATACATAATACTAGAGGAAAAAACTGTGAATTACAGTAGATACTTACATATTAAATAGTTAAATTAAATAAGTAATGCAAAAATAAAAAAGTAGTGAGTTAGTGTTCATGGGTTCAATGTCCATTCAGAAATTAGATGGCAGAAGGGAAGCTGCTCCTGAATGGTTGAGTGTGTGCCTTCAAGTTCCTGTATTTCCCTCCTGATAGTAACAATGAGAACAGGAAATGTCCTGGGTGATGAGGTTCTTTAATGACGGATGCTGCCTTTTTGAAGCATCACTCTTTGAAGATGTCCTGGATACTATAGAAGCTGTAGAGTTGATTATTAAGGATGTGGTTTCAGGGTACTTGGAGGCACATGATAAAATAGGCCATAGTCAGCATCATTTCCTCAAGGGAAAATCTTGCCTGACTAACCTGTTGGAGTTCTTTGAAGAGGTAACAAGCAGGATAGACAAGAGAGAATCTGTTGATGTTGTGTACTTTGACTTTCAGAAAGGTTTTGAAAAGGTGCCACATATGAGGCTGCTTAACAGGCTACAAACTCATGTTATTACAAGAAAAATTCTAGTATGGATAAAGCAGTGACTGACTGGCAGGAGGAAAAGAGTGAGATTAAAGGGAACCTTTTCTCACTGGCTCCTGGTGACTAGTGGTGTTCCACAGGGGTCTATGTTGGGACCGATTCTTTTAATGTTATATGTCAATGATTTGGATGATGGAACTGATGGCTATGTTGCAAAGTTTACAAACAATATGAAGATAGCTGGAGGGGCAGATAGTTTTGAGGAAGTAGAAAGGCTACAGAAGGACTTAGACAGATTAAGAGAATGGCCAATTAAAAGAATGGCAGATGGAATACAGTGTTGGGAAGTGTAGGGTTAAGCACTTTGGTAGAAGAAATAAAAAGGTTGACCATTTTCTAAGTGGAGAGAAAATACAAAAAAAATGGAGATGCAAAGGGACTTGGAAGTCCTTATGCAAGATTCCCCAAAGGTTAACTTGCAGTGTGATGGGGAAAGCAAATGCAATGTTAGCATTCATTTCAAGAGGACTAGAATATAAAAGCAAGGATGTAATGTTGAGACTTTATAAAGAGCTGGTGAGGCTTCGCTTGGACTATTGTGAGCAGTTCTGGACCTCTTATCTTAGAAAAGGACACTCTGATACTGGACAGGGCTCAAAAGAGATCCATGAAAACGGTTTCAGAATTGAACAGCTTGACATATGAAGAGCATTTGATGGCTCTGGGCCTATATTCATGAGAATTCAGAAAAATGAGGGGGTGACCTAATTGAAACCTATCAGACATTGAAAGGCCTTGACAGAGTGGACATGGACAGGATGTCTCCTACGGTAGGAGAGTCTAAGACCAGAGGGGACAGCTTCAGAATAGAGAACATCCTTTTAGAATGGAGGTGAGAAGGAATTTCTTTAGCCAGAGGGTGGTGAATCTGTGGAATTCTTTGCCACAAATAGCTGTGGAGGTCAGGTCTTCATGTATATTTGAGGCAGAGTTTGATAGATTCTTGATTGGTTAGGGCATGAAGGGATACAGGGAGAAGGCAGGAGATTGGGGCTGAAAGGAAAATTGGATCAGCAATGATGAAATGGCGGAGCAGGCCTAATCGAGGGCCTAATTCTGCTCCTATATGTTATGGTTTTATGGTCTTAGTGTTTTCTAGTCTTACTACTTAAATGCTTCAAAACAAAAACTGCATAGGCTCCAAAGACAATTTTTTTCCCCATCAAATGAAGTGTCCTGTTCTTTGATAGGTCACTGTGGCAACTTTAAGAGGCAGGATGCTGACACTGAGCAGTTGGCTGCAGGGATCTTGGAACAATTTTCAACAAAATACAACCAAGAAGTCAGATGTGGGCACATGGCCAGGAATAAAGAAAGTAGAAGCATAGTGTTAAAGTCAAAAACTGAAAGAGACAGTGGCATTGCGTGAAATACTACCTTTGTGGGAGACTAATTCACTGGCAGTTGGTTTGTGGTTAAAACAAAAGCCTGTATAAAGGAGCTGAAATTCCACAATGTAGATTTATTTCTCCAAGATCTGAGCAGTTTCACTGGTTAGGATTTCACCAGACACTGCATTATTATTTGATAGTACTTAGATTTTACATAGAATGATAGTTCCATCTGGTCTTCCCAGAGAAGATGAAGGTGCTGAGGGGCCATGAGTGGAGATGCATCTCAACCTTAGACTCTTTACCTTCTGTTTTGTGTGGCTACAGCTCAATCTTAAGTATCATTGTGTCATGAAAGAATCTATAAATATCTATTTCTTTTGTTATTGCAAGAAAAGCCAAGATATCAATGTATGCATAGAAATTAAATCAAGTTGATTTCCCTCAGGTTGAAATGGTTGAAAATTAATCCTATCCCTATTCCTCCCATAGATTCAAATTTACTCACCACATGTACATTGAAGCACACAATGAAATGTGATGTTTGCCTCAATAACCAACACAACCTATGGATGTGCTGGGGCAACCTACAAATGTTGCCACTCATTCTGGTGGCAACATAACAAGGCGATGATATTCTGCAGAACAATGCACGCTCACTCCCCACTTTATTAAGAACAGCAGTGGAACCCGGTGTGGGTTTTTTTTGTTGCTGTAGCCCATCCACTTCAAAGTTCTACATTCTGTGTGTTTGGGGAGGCTCCTTTTTGCACCACTATTGTAATGCCTGGTTATCTTAGTTACTGCAACACACACAAAATGATGGAAGAACTCAGCAGGCCAGGCAGCGTCCATGGAAAAACGTACAGTTGGCATTTCGGGCTGAAACCTTTCAGCAGGACTGGAGAGGAAAAAAAAACTGAGGAGTAGGTTTGAAAGCTGGGGGGGGGGGGGAGAGGAGAGAGAAACACCAAGCGATAGGTGAAACTTGAAGGATGAAGCAAAGAGCTAGGAAGTTGATTGGTGAAAGAGATAGATTGCCAATGAAAGAAAATGGGGGTGGGGGGGGGGGAAATAGGAGCACCAGAGGGAGGTGATGGGCGGGCAAGGAGATAGCAGGAAAGAGGTAGAAGGGAATGGGAAATAGTAATGGGGTGAGGTATTACTGGAAATTTGAGAAATTGATGTCCACACCATCAGGTTTGAGGCTACCCAAATGAAATACAAGTTGTTATTTCTCCAACCTAAGTGCAGCCTTATCACGACCATGTCTGCATGCTTTTATGCATTGAGTTGCTGCCACATGATTGGCCTATCAGGTATTTACATTAACGAGCAGTTGTACCTAATATAGTTGCAGAACACAATGAAGCAGAACACCAAAAGCAACAAAACAAGTCCCATTCCTCCCTCCCATACACCCATGCACACACATAGTCTGACAAATTTAGAACAGGCCATCTCCAGTCTCTAGCCTCCAGCAGACCTGGGGATTCACAGACAATGGACTTTCCACTTCCCCAGTGTACTTGCAGACCCAGGGCTCTGGGCATTACACCGCAACTTCTAATTGCCCTTTGGTATCAATCTCAGGTCTCACTGATGAACATAAATGGGGACCATGAATTAGCACTCAAACTCCAGTCCTTGAACTCCAGACTGGCCAATTATGGGATCCTCAACTTCAAATTCTGGTACAGTTTTCCCCTGCTATCCGAAGGTACAGCATTCCTATGAAACTGTTTGTAATCCGAAATGTCGTAAATTGAAGAAACAATTACCATCAATTTATATGGGAAAAATTTTGAGCATTCCCAGACCCAAAAAAACCTACCAAATCAAAGCAAATAACACATAAAACCTAAAATAACACTAACATACAGTAAAAGCAGGAATGATATGATAAATATACACCCTATATAAAGTAGAAATATTGTAGGTATGGTGTAGTTTCACTTACCAAACTCAGGAAAACAGCGAGCCAGATCGATTTGGAGAGAAGAAGAAAAAAAAAAATCGGCACATACACGCATGCGCAAAGAACTGCCTGCACAAGGCTTCACGGTCACGGTAGTCTTTCTCAGGGTAAACACATGTATAAAGCGGGCATCTTTTTTCGTAAAAGTGAAAATCCTCTTTGGTTAGCGAAAACAGGTACTAATGTGAGTGTTTCGTAACAGCGAGTTGTCATAAAGCGAACATTCGAAAAACGGGGGCCACCTGTACCAAGGGGACACCTGTCCTTATAACATATAACAATCACAGCACGGAAACAGGCCATCTCAGCCCTCCTAGTCCGTGCCGAACTCTTAATCTCACCTAGTCCCACCTACCTGCACTCAGCCCATAACCCTCCACTCCTTTCCTGTCCATATACCTATCCAATTTTACCTTAAATGACACAACTGAACTGGCCTCTACTACTTCTACAGGAAGCTCATTCCACACAGCTATCACTCTCTGAGTAAAGAAATACCCCCTCGTGTTTCCCTTAAACTTCTGCCCCCTAACTCTCAAATCATGTCCTCTCGTTTGAATCTCCCCTACTCTCAATGGAAACAGCCTATTCACATCAACTCTATCTATCCCTCTCAAAATTTTAAATACCTCGATCAAATCCCCCCTCAACCTTCTACGCTCTGATGAATAGAGACCTAACTTGTTCAACCTTTCTCTGTAACTTAAGTGCTGAAACCCAGGTAACATCCTAGTAAATCGTCTCTGCACTCTCTAATTTATTGCTATCTTTCCTATAATTCGGTGACCAGAACTGCACACAATATTCTAAATTTGGCCTTACCAATGCCTTGTACAATTTTAACATTACATCCCAACTTCTGTACTCAATGCTTTGATTTATAAAGGCCAGCGTTCCAAAAGCCTTCTTCACCACCCTATCTACATGAGACTCCACCTTCAGGGAACTATGCACTGTTATTCCTAGATCTCTCTGTTCCTCTGCATTCCTCAATGCCCTACCATTTACCCTGTATGTTCTATTTGGATTATTCCTGCCAAAATGTAGAACCTCACACTTCTCAGCATTAAACTCCATCTGCCAACGTTCAGCCCATTCTTCTAACTGGCATAAATCTCCCTGCAAGCTTTGAAAACCCACCTCATTATCCACAACACCTCCTACCTTAATATCATCGGCATACTTACTAATCCAATTTACCACCCCATCATCCAGATCATTTATGTATATTACAAACAACATTGGGTGCAAAACAGATCCCTGAGGCACCGGCCTCCATCCCGATAAACAATTATCCACCACTACTCTCTGGCATCTCCCATCTAGCCACTGTTGAATTCATCTTATTACTCCAGCATTAATACCTAATGACTGAACCTTCTTAACTAACCTTCCATGTGGAACTTTGTCAAAGGCTTTGCTGAAGTCCATATAGACTACATCCACAGCCTTACCCTTGTCAACATTCCTCGTAACTTCTTCAAAAAATTCAATAAGGTTTGCCAGACATGACCTTCCACACACAAATCCATGCTGGATACTCCTAATCAGATCCCGTTTATCCAGATAATTATTAATACTATCTCTAAGAATACTTTCCATTAATTTACCCACCACTGATGTCAAACTGACAGGTCTATAATTGCTAGGCTTACTTCTAGAACCCTTCTTAAACAACGGAACCACATGAGCAATACGCCAATCCTCCGGCACAATCCCAGTTTCTAATGACATCTTAAAGAACTCAGTCAGAGCTCCTGCTATTTCTACACAAACTTCGCTCAAGGTCCTGTGGAATATCCTGTCAGGACCCGGAGATTTATCCACTTTTAAATTTCTTAAAAGCGCCAGTACTTCCACCTCTTTAATTGTCATAGGTTCCATAACTTCCTTACTTGTTTCCCACACCTTACACAATTCAATATCCTTCTCCTTAGTGAATACCGAAGAGAAGAAATCATTCAAAATCTCTCCCATCTCCCTCGGCTCCACACATAGCTGACCACTCTGATTCTCTAAGGGGACAATTTTATCCCTCACTATCCTCTTGCTTTTAATATAACTGTAGAAACCTTTCGGATTTACTTTCACCTTATTTGCCAAACCAACCTCGTATCTTCTTTTAGCTTTTCTAATCTCTTTCTTAAGATTCCTTTTACATTCTTTATATTCCTCGAGCAATTCCTTTACTCCATGCTGCCGATATCTATTGTAGACATCCCTCTTTTTTCGAACCAAATTTCTAATATCCCTTGAAAACCATAGTGCTTTCAAACCTTTAACCTTTCCTTTCAACCTAACAGGAACATAAAGATTCCGTACCCTCATAATTTCACGCTTAAATGACCTCCATTTCTCTATTACATCCTTCCCATAAAACAACTTGACCCAATCCACTCTCCCTAAATCCCTTCACATCTCCTCAAAAGTTAGCCTTTCTCTGTCCTGCTCCATAATTATATTGAAGCTAATGCTATTGTGATCGCTGGACCCGAAGTGCTCCCCAACACATACATCTGTCAGCTGACCTATCGCATTCCCTAACAGGAGATCCAACACTGCCCCATCTCTAGTCGGTACTTCTATGTATTGTTGCAAAAAAACTATCCTGCACACATTTCAACTCTAAACCATCCAGCCCAGTCTACGTGTGGGAAAATTAAATCTCCCACAATCACCACCTTGTGTTTACTACAAATATCTGCTATCTCCTTACACATTTGCTCTTCCAACTCACGCTCCCCATTAGATGGTCTATAATACACTCCTATCAATGTTACTACACCCTTCCCATTCCTCAATTCCACCCAAATAGTCTCCCTAGAGGAGCTCTCTAATCTATCCTTCCAAAGAACCGCCATAAGATTTTCTCGGACAAGCAGTGCAACACCTCCTCCTCTGGCCCCTCCTACTCTATCACACCTGAGGCAACTAAATCCAGGAATATTTAGTTGCCAATCACACCCTTCCTGCAACCATGTTTCACTAATAGCTACAACATCATAATTCCAGGTATCAATCCACGCTTTAAGCTCATCCACCTTTCTTACAATGCTCCTAGCATTAAAATAGATACATTTAAGATACTCTCCACCCCCTCCTCTCTTTTCATCCCTAACAATGCATTCAAATTTATTATCCTTTTCTTTCTTCTCCCCTACATCTTCGGGCTGAGCGCATCCCTTCTCCATCACCTGCCTTTCCTCCCTCACACACTGTCTATTTACTTGCTCTACTGGTGAACTAACCTCCTCTCCCATGGTTTCCTCAAATTGATTCCCGCCCCCCCCCCCCCCCATCTTACTAGTTTAAAGTCTGCCCTGTAGCCCTAGCAAACCTCCCTGCTAGGACATTGGTCCCCCCAGGATTCAAGTGTAACCCGTCCTTCTTGAACAGGTCACGCCTGCCCTAGAAGAGGTCCCAATGATCCAGAAACTTGAATCCCTGCCCCCTGCTCCAATCCCACAGCCACGCATTCATCCTCCACCTAATTCTATTCCTACTCTCACTGTCGCGTGGCACAGGCAGTAATCCCGAGATTACTACCTTTGCGGTCCTTCTTCTTAACTGCCTTCTTAACTCCCTATACTCTCGTTTCCCCTTTCCTACTATGTCATTGGTACCTACATGTACCACGACCTCTGGCTCCTCACCCTCCCACTTCAGGATATCTTGGACACGATCAGAAATGTCCCAAACCCTGGCACCAGGGAGGCAAATTACCATCCGGGACTCCCGATCACCTCCACAGAACCGCCTGTCTGAACCCCTATCGAGTCTCCTATTACTATGGTCCTCTTTCTTCTATCCCTACCCTTCTGAGCTACAGGGCCATCCTCTGTGCCGGAGGCCCGGCCACTGTCACTTCCACCAGGAAGGCTGTCCCTCCCCCAACAGTACTCTAACGTGAGTACTTATTGTCAAGGGGTACAGCCACCGGGGTACTCTCTAGTACCTGCCTCTTCCCCTTCCTGACCGTGACCCACCTATCTGCCTCCCGTGGCCCTGGAGTGACCACCAGCCTGTAACCCCTCTCTATCACCTCCTCACTCTCCCTGACCAGGCGAAGGTCATCGAGCTGCAGCTTCAGTTCCCTAACTCGGTCCCTCAGGAGCTGCAGTTCGGTGCACCAGGCGCAGATGTGGACGTCTGGGAGGCTCGGAGACTCCAGGACCTCCCACATCCGACACCGGGAACAACAAGCTGCCCTCACACTCATACTTCCCGAATAACTGAAAAATAACAACTAAAAGATAAGCCTACTGTGCCCTCTTCCGCCTAAGCCCCCTGAGCCCAAGCCCTACACTGCTCCCGGCGCACTCCGCTGCCCGCTTCTTAAGGCTGCGTTCTTTTTATATCTTCCCTCCTTCCCAGGCCTCCTCACGCGCCTGCGCAGTCCCGCCTCTCAGAACTCCGATCTGAGACGCAATTGGACAATTTGAAAATGGCCGCCGCCGCACTTCCTCTCAAAGCCTCGCTGTCCTCTTCCAAAAGAGAACATACCTCCTGTTCTTACAGAACTGTGATCCTGGAATCCAGTGACTGTTCACTGACCTGAGGGGGCAATGTGGGGGCCACCAGCCCTCATCATCACTAGTCAGCAGCCTGACATCCATCCACAGATGCCCTTCATCACACATCCACATTATTGTGTCTATGAACATGGAGCAGAAGCCTAGACTCTGGCCTGACATCCAACTCCCCCACATGCCTGTCACTACGATCCTAGGAAACATAGAAAACCTACAGCACAATACAGGCCCTTTGGCCCACGAAGTTGTGTCGAAAGTGTCCCGACCTTAGAAATTAATAGGCTTACTTATAGCCCTCTATTTTTCTAAGCTCCATGTACCTATCCAAAAGTCCCTTAAAAGTCTTGAGACCCCACCACCCCTGCTGGCAGCCCATTCCATGCACTCACCATTCTCTGGGTAAAAAACTTGCCCCTGACATCTCCTCTGTACCTACTCCCCAGCACCTTCAACCTGTGTCCTCTTGTGGCAACCATTTCAGCCCTAGGGAAAAGTCATTGACTATCCACACGATCAATGCCTCTCATCATCTTGTACAGCTCTGTCAGGTCACCCCTCATCCTCCTTTGCTCCAAGGAGAAAAAGCCGAGTTCACTCAGCCTATTCTCATAAGGCACGCTCCCCAATCCAGGCAACATCCTTGTAAATCTCATCTGCACCCTTTCTATGGCTTCTACACACTTCCTGTAGTGAGACAACCAGAACTGAGCATGGTACTCCAAGTGGGGTCTGACCAGGGTCCTAGATAGCTGCAACATAACCTCTTGGCTCCTAAATTCAGTTCCAGTATTGATGAATGCCAATACACTGTACGCCTTCTTACATTTAAGTTAACAACTAAGAAGACATCTAAGAAAACAACTGAGTTTGAGCCACAACCTTGACAGGGACTGCAGCTCAGCACCATCCTGAGACCAATATGATAATGACCATTTCCCCTTTGTTGGGCATCACGTTGGACATTTCACCGGGCATGCCAGGAATGTTCTCATTAATGCATCTTGGAATGTGTAGAGTAACAATATTATCCTGAAAATGACCAACATTGGGCCTTGGAATACTATCATCTTTCCAGTACAGACAGAGGTCTTTAATTACCTCATTGTCCTCCGTGCACAATTTCACACTACCCCTTTGCTTCAGTATTCATCAGTGAGAGGATCTTTGACAAATGGATCTATGGACATAACCCCTTGAACCCTTGGACACTACCTCACTTTTTAAAAAAAAAAGTGTTTCTGTTTCTTCCAAGATTTTAAATCTATTCAATATACATATACTGTAATTTCTTTCTTTATTGTTATTTTATTTAGTTTTTTCTCCTCTATATTATGTCTTGCATTGAACTGCTGCTACTGCTAAGTTAACAAATTTCATGTCACATGCCGGTGATAATAAACCTAATTTTGAATGCAAGGACAATGTAAAATAAGCTGATATGTTAGAACATGTCAACATTAAGAAAGAAAATGTGCTGCAATTTTGAAAAAATATTTGGGACCAGACGGGATATACCCCAGGTTACTACGAGGGGAGAGGGAAGAGATTGTTGTGTCTTTGGTGATGCTATTTGCATGCTAATTTGCCACAGGGTAGTACAAGATAAACATTAATCCTTTGTTTAAGAAAGGTAAAGGGGATAATTCTGGGAATTACAGGCCAGTTAGTCTTATGTCAGTGGTGTGAAAAACTATTGGACAGGTTCCTTCAAGAGGAGCATTTGGAGAAGCATAGTCTTATTAGTGATAGTCAGCATGGCTTTGTGAGTGGCAGGTCATTTTCACTTCTTTCAGGAAATGATAAACTAAATGAAAGTAAAGCAGTGGATGTGGTGTACATGGATTTCAGTAAGACATTTGAAAAGGTTCCTCATGGTGGGCTCATTCAGAAAGCCAGAAGGTATGGGATCCTGCAAAATACAGAATTGGCTTGTATATAGAAAGCAGCAGGTGGTAGTAGATGGAGGGAGCATTCTGCCCGCAGGTCAGTGACCAGTGGGTTCCACAGTGATCCCTGCTCTTTATGATTTTTGTAAATGACTTGGGTGTGGAAGTGGAAAACTGGGTTAGTATGTTTGCAGATGACATCAAGGTTGGTGCTGTTCTGGATATTGAAGAAGGCAGTCATAGGTTCAAATGGGATAGTGATAGGATGCAGAGCTGGGATGAGCAGAGGCAGATGGATTTCAACCCAGAAAAGTTAAAGTTAAAGTTGCTCTTCGGAAGGTTTAGAACAGGGTTAATGGCTGGATTCTTAGTAGTGCAAAGGATCAGAGAGATTTTGGAGTTATGTCCATAGATCCCTCAAATTGGCCATGCAATTTGATAGGGTGGTTAAGGAAGCACATGGTGTGTTAGTATTCATTAGTCAGAGGACTGAATTCAAGAGCCGTGAGGTAATGTTGCAGCTCTTTAAATCCCAGTTAGATCACAATTGGAATACCGTGTTTAGTTCTGATTGCTTCATTATAGTAAGGATGCAGAAGGTTTAGAGAGTATGCAGAGAGGCTTACCAGGATAATAATTGGATTAGAGACCATGGCTTATTGTTTGAGTGAGCTAAAACTTTTCTCTTTGGAGCAAAGAAGGATGCAAAGTAACATGATAAAGGTGTATAAGATAGCAAGAGGCATAGATACCCAGGGAAGAAATTGTTAATACTAAGGGGCAATACTTAAATGTAGTTGAAGTATGCGGGGGGGGGGTGATGTCAAATGTAAGTTTTAATTTTACACTGAAAATGGTGAGTGCATATAACACACTTCCATGGGTGGTATTAGAGGCAGATACATTAGGGAACCTTGGATGATAGAAAAATGAAAGGCTACGTGAGAGAGTAGGGCCAGATTGATCTTAAGTAGGTTAAAAGGTCAGCACAGCAATATAAGCTGAAGGACTTGTATGGTGGTGTAATAATCTATGTACTAAACAGTGGTAGAAGCGGAGTCTTTGAATTGTTTTTAGGGCAGAGGAAGATAAATTCATGGAAAGCAGGAAGTGAAATGTTATAATTTGACAGAAATGGTTCTATATACGTAGATCAGTTACACTCTTACTGAACATGGAGAGGATTCAAGGGCTGTGGCCAAGTCTGGTCCCTACGTATACCACTGTACAACTCACTGCCTTGCTGGAATTACATGCAGAATGGACCTAGTGAGGGCTTCAGATTCCCTCCAGGCGATTTCGTATAACAATTCCATTGTTTTAGTCATTATCACTAAGGCCAACTTCAATTTTCAATTCCAGAATATTTTAACTGGATTTAAATTTCACAGTTGTAATGGTGGGATCTGAACTGGCATCTCTTGATTATTCATCTGGTAGTCACTGTATCTGAGATATACCATATGGGGTCCATATCTCAATGTCATTATCAGCCTGTCTGACGAATCCCTAGGCTTATTTAAGCCCATCTCCCTTTGCAGAATTTTATTTGTGGAACAAAACCCTCTGCTTTGAACAGTACAATGAAGAAAGGCTTCATTGTCTGCAATTAATGGACAAGAAACAGATTACAATTTAATGACAGTCATATCGGTTTCAACCTCTAACTACAGTCAAACAATATCCAACAAAAGATGCTCTATTTTGCTCAGAGCTTTTATGTATTGGAAGAAGTTAGTTGCATTATCAAAAATAACAGTGACAGATAAAAGTAATTTTAAAAGTAGTTTTAAATTTGGTATTTGCCTTTTGTAACTTATTTGATGGCTGTTGGTTTAGGCATTTGATTATTTTTACCCTGAATATTAAAGGCTGACCAATACCTGCTGAAAGCCTGGTATGACGGTGTGCTTATATTAATGAAACAGAAATCCAGAGAGCACAAGTTCACACTTAAGATCCAACAAAATAAAAATATACAGTTGTTTTGCCACAATAAGACCTTTCAGCTGATTGAATTTACATTAGATCTTTTTAGAGTAATTCTGACTGAAGTTTCACTTTTCCAGTATCTGCAATTTTTAACATTTTCACTGTGTAAAAGTCCAGAATATAGATAACATTTTATTTCTTACCCCCTCCCTACCTTGTTCTATCTTGTTCATATCCTGTGCAGTAATTTATCATGTCTTTAAAATAATCTTCACTCAAGCAGCTGTTCGCAAGATTAGAGTCATAAAGGCTGGCTGGAATAAAGGCATCATTAGATACTGAACAAAATCAGATGTGCAGATGAACATTTTCAGTAAGACCTTTAAAAATATACTTTGCACTACTGGGGAAACCACTAATCTGACAAAGTCAAGACTGATTTGCCAGCTGTTGGTGAATCACCTCCTTAAGATAGAGACCAGAATGTGGTTTCAGGAATTCTGATACATTGAGGAAAAAAAAACGGAGATCTAAGCAAATATTTTTCAGCTCTGCTCAACATCACTGTCTCCTCTGAGGAGCTGTTTATGGCCTGCTTGCAGCAATGTAAATGGACTATATGTTAGAAGGCAAATTCTATATCAAAACAAATAGGGTTACTTTAGCAATAAAACCCATCAAGAACATCCTCCTTTTATATGATTATTGCAAAAGTTTGTCCTTGGTGTTTTGCCTTTGTTTGGAAAGAAATTACCCCATGGAATTAATAGACCATGCTCTAGAAGCAGTTCAAATAGAAACATAAGCTTATTTTGTGAAAACTAACGTATTTCAGAATATTAATTTTAACAATGTGGTACATCATGACTTGTTTTATTACTGATGAATAGCAAGACAGCTGGAATGGATACACTATAAATGAGCAATAGATTCAAGTATTCCAGCTTTTCTGAAACTCAATGAAATATTATTTGTCTGCATGAGGAAATCTGTGATACTTCATCAAGGATGGAAGCACTGGAATTCAAAAGAAATAAAAATTGATTACATTAAAAGATTTTACTTGAGAAACTGTGCTGAAGGTCAGTAACTGAACAACATATAATAGACAAAAAAATCTCTTAAAGTAATAAACTTGGAACCAACTAAATATAATCAACAAATAGCAGTATTTATTAACTGAAAAAGTAGTACAGAAATGATTAACAGCAGCAACTCATCATGAACATTTTTTACAGCTCTAAGTAATGTCTTTCATGTTGGTTACAATGCACCGTGGATGAAATGAAAGAATTCAACAAATCTCAAGTGACAAATATTGTGAATGTCCAGGTGTTGACAGTTATTATGCAGAATCTGATGAAAATGAAATACATTCTTTTGCATTGACAATAAACAAGCAAGATAGTATCTACTTTCAAAAATAGATGGCCAAATAATCTTGACAGTCAAAATGCGCATGAGAGAAACGACTGAACTCATTCTTGGCGAGGTCGTCGGGTAGAGTGTTTTTGTGCAGTGACTCAGTGTCAGCAGTCATCAGAGTTGAAGATATAGTGTGAGCAAACCTTCTGACTTCTGACTCATTGACCTTCAATTTGGACAGTAAAATAATTTTAAACTGCTACAAAATTCAACATGACAGACTAAAAATCAACTCCAATCATGGCAGTGGGGAACGCCTCTGAGATCTGCCTGATCAGCTATAGAATCTTCAGTCGGATCCTCACAAAGGGGAATAGAAGCACAGTGGGTAGGCCACTAGATTGGACTCCCAAAGTCTGTGATACCGATCTACAAATATGAGTTGGAATCCCATCATAGCACCTGAGGAAATTAAACTCAAGCAATAAAAAGGGTAACTAGAGTCAATAATAGTAAGCATCACATCCCTGGACTGCTGTATAAATGCACTGGGTTCAATAACATCCTTCCAGGAAGCCAATCTGCCGCCTATTTCTGGTCTTGCCTATCTGTGGCCGCAGATTCCCCTAAGTGGTTGCCTTGTAACAGCTTAAGATCATTAAACGTTGCCACTAACATCTGTCGTCCTGCCTCTTCCTTTTCAGTGCTGAAGAAGGGCCTTGGCCAAAAATGTCAACTATCTATTCATTTCTACAAACGCTGAGACTTCCGAGTTCCCCTAGTATTTTGAGTGTGTTGCTTTGTGTTTCCAGCGTCTGCAGACTTTCATGTGTTGATAAGTAGAAAAATTTCCTTGCCCACTGCGTGAAAATTTTCCATATTTCATTTAAGCGTCCCTCTGAAACTGCCGCTAAAAGTGATTTACCTCTGGAAATTAATTGTAAACTAAAACATGAAAGCAGAATTTTTACAAGCATAAATTTTGGATACTGAGAAATCAGGAACAATAACAATATATAAAAATTTGTCCATTTTGCTTGGCAAGTGATTGATACCAAATATTGCAACAACATTTAAATGAAGACATACCTAATGTTTTCCTAAAATACATCATTAATCCTTACCAATTGTTAATTTAATTGTATGTACACCCACAAGGCACCAATTTTAGATTAATTGAATCAGTGATATGCAGGGGATTCTAGTAACGGAGATACATTGGTACCAGCATATTTTGGCCACTTAAGCGGCTGCCCCAAATAGCCAGTGTTTGATGGAAGTAGTTAAAAAGCTACAAAAAAAAAAACAAACTACCATTTAATTGAGTAACAAATTTGTATTTAAATGAAATTAAATGATCAAATTAGAACACTACTAATGCTACCAGTGGTTGTCCATAGCATCCAATGATGACAGAAAACCTGTGTGGGAGAGTTTGTAAAGTGGAAAAGCCATTCCACTCTCTCGACATTCAAAGTCCAGGTCCAGGGGATGAGTCGATGTCACAACTGGTCTTCCCAGGTTGCAGTGAATAACTATGACCTCCTGATTTGCTTCATCATGTGATTCACTCTCTATGTAGTGTTGCAGAACTGCCTTCGTGGCCATTGGGTCTCACTGTGGACCTCATCTACCCAGTTTGCCAGAGTTGACTTTGCATACTACAGCAGGTATGTCCCCGTCTCATGGGGGTAAAAGTCGCCCGGCCATCCTCAGCTGGTTTAGCACACTTGTTTAAGAAGTGTAATGGGGTGTGGCCGCTGTCACATGTAAGCAGCTACTTGGAGCCAGAGGTGTTAGCTGAGTGTCCAGTGGGGGCTAAATGGAACACTCAAGATGACTGTCAATACCTTCAAATTCATTGTAGTTCCTAAATTGTTGAAGTAGTGAAATTGTTTAATTTTCACTCCCGGCCGTTTCTGGCACTTCCAAGCCTGAATGCTTGAACCCACAGTGAGCAAAATAGTTCTGAACTGTCCTACTGCTTAGTTCTCGCCAACTATCAGTGACAAAAGTTACTGCTTTTTGAATGCAAACACATGTAACTAACGCTATTTAAAAACTGTTTGTTCTATGCACGGTGCAGTGTCTAATGACCACACAACATACACGCGAACTGATGCTAGTTAGAGAAGATTCAGCAACAGTCTCCTGCGTCAATTATGCAGCATAATGCCCCAAATAAACAAAGGCAAATCCTGGCAATTCTCTCAATTTGTTTTTGTTCTTTAAGAGTTGTCCAAAATAAGTTGTTGCCCAGATTAACCAGAATCCACTGTATTGAAGTCAAAATATCACAATAAGATGTTATCTACTGAAATCCGTAATGTTCTTTTACAAGAAATTAATTTGTGGTGAGAGAATTCCAACCCTAACTTTCAGTGATCACATTCCGAACAGCAGAACCACACCTACAACTCATTGTGAGGTTGGTAACTTTAACTCTGAGGCTACTGGAAACCTCAATGGAATAATATGATCACAGTTCTCCATTATTCTGCATGCTTGACACATTACATTAGCACAGAGACTACATTAATGGGATTAAAATGCATTAACACTGAACATAATATTAAAGGGACACTAACACAAGAGGTTCTGCAGATGCTGTGGGTCCAGAGTAACACAGACAAATTGCTGGAGGAACTCAGCAGATGAGGAAGCATCTGAGGAAAGGAAGGCTGAGACCTTTAACCAGAATTGGAAAGAAAAGGGGGAAGAGGCCAGAATAAGAAGGTAGGTGGGGGGGGAAAGGAGTGCAAGCGAGAAGGTAATAGGTGAAGCCATGTGACGGGAGGGTAGATGGGTGGGGAAGGCGGGTGAAGTGGGAAACTGGAAGGTAATAGGTGGAAAAGGTAAAGGGTTGAAGAAGGAATTCGATAGGTGAGTGGACCATGATAGAAAGGGAAGGAGGAGGGGCACTAGAGGTAGGTGATGGTCAGGCAAGGAGAAGAGAAGGGGTAAGAGGGGAGGCAGAATGGGGAATGGAAGAAGAGGGAAAGAGAAGTGGGGGGGGGGGGGAAAGGAAGCAATACCAGGTTAGAGAAATTGATATTCATGCCATTAGGTTGGAAGCTACGCAGACGAAATGGGAGGTGTGAGGTTTTACTCCTCCAACCTGAGAGTGCCCTCGTCTTGGCAGTAGAAAGTGTCATGGACTGACATGTTAGAATGAGAATTGGACATAAAAATAGTTGGCCACAAGGAAATCCTGCTTTTTGCAGAGAGAAAGTGCTCAACAAAGCAGTCTCCCACTCTACTTTGGGTCTCATCGATCTAGAGGAGGCCACACCAGGAGCAATGGATACAGTAAATGACCACGAAAGACTTAAAGTAATGTGCTGCCTCACCAGGAAGGAGTTCTTGGGACCCAGAATGGAGGTGAGTGAGGAGGTGAATGGGCAGGTGTAGCAGTTCTTACACTTGAAAGAATTGAGTACCAGGAAGGGGATAAATGGGGAGGGGCAAATGGACAAAGGAATCATGGAAGGAGTGATTCCTGTGGAAAGTGTTGGGGTGGAGGAAGGTAAAGAGGTAGTTAGTGGTAGGATCCCGTTGAAGATGGCAGAAGCTGTGGAGGATGCTGTGCTAGATGTGGAGGCTCATGAAGTGGTCCATATGTCTGAGTAGTCTACAACCTGATGGCATGAACGTCATCACTACCTCCTCCCACTTACCTCTTCTCTCTCCTTACCTGCCCACTGGTGTCCCTCCTCCCTTCCCTTTCTCCTGTGGTCCACTCTCCTCTGCTGTCAGATGCCTTCTTCAGCCCTTTATCTCATCTACCTATCACCTCCTAGCTTTTCACTACAGCCCCCCCCCTCCATCTTCCCCCTTGCCTGGCCTAACCACCTTCTAGCTTGTACTCCTCTCACCCCTCCTCCTTATTCTGGGTTCTTCTCCATTTTCTTTCCAATTTTGATGAATGGTCTCAGCCTCTATTCCCCTCAACAGATGCTGACTGACCCACTGAGTCTCTCCAGCATTTTGTGTGTAAATGAAACATTATTTATTATTTACAGCTATTCAGTTACTCTATGAGACAGTTACTCTATCCAGTGCTCTCAGTGTCATTATTGGGCTCTTTCAAAGAGGGGTCAACAGCAATAATGAGCAAGCGAGGTGTAAATGTACCTGCTTCCAATTGTCCAACAATTCAGGAAGGAATTGCTGAAAACCACCAAATAGAACTACAAATCACATCTGCATCTAATTTCTGCAGATTGGATAAAAGGTGATAGAACACGAGATTGGAACCAAATGCAACAATAACAAAGTAATGAAGCATTAGATTGCTTCCCCACTCCCCATCGTTCATTGTGTGCCATGTTGTATGTTGTGGGTGATCGTGGTCTTTTCAAGGCAATGATTGCTCTTGGCACACTTTTCATCATAAATGGTTTGCAATAGCAAGGTAGATGACCCCAGATATAATCAGTACCCATCTGAGAATGTCTGTCAGGCGTCAGTGGTTGCATAACCAGGATTTGTGATATGCACCAGCTGCTCGTACGACTGTCCACCATCTGCTCGTGTGACGCTGATCGGGGAGGGGGGCAAGCAGGTGCTACACATTGCACAAGGGTGACTTACAAGTTAGCAGAGGAAAGAGGTGCCTTACACCTCCTTTGGTATCTCCGTCCTGCCACCCACACTTCCCATCTGCAGCCCCAATGTGGGCAGTGGTTGGGTGGTAGGCACTCTGCTGAACAACCAAGCTGCCAATTTGGTGCTGGACTGCTGCCACTATTATTCCCAGATGCCAAATTTGGATCTAGTTTCTAACAGGAACCAGTCATAATGCCATTAACTATACACCTGTTTTGTGCTGGATAAATTTCTTCACCTTAATGCTTTAATTCATTTCTACAGAATGAATGACACTGTAGATCTGACATTTGTAGAGAAATGAAGTGTTATAGACCAACTGGCAAAATCATCTTACCTGATATTCCTTAATCTTCCTCTGAAGAGTAGCAGTTAAAGATTGTTCATCTTCCAGTTTAGTGTTCACTGAACTTATCTCCAGCTCTTTCCTTAAAATAGAAAACACACTTCATATAGATGAAAGTTTTTTTAAAACTGTACTCAAGATGAAACAATCTGGCAGTCATATATTTGATATATGGGAAAGTAAGAGTTCAGATGTGAAGTACTTGGACACCTTCAATAGTAGAAAAGTTTGAAAAGGACTAAGCATCTACCATTATATGAGTATCATTTACAGGTCAGGGAAACATTAAGTAGAAAATGTCCTAATTCATCAATTTATTTACACATGTTAAAGTTTAGGAACGCACAGTAGTGTAGCAGTTAGCATAACACTATTACAGCATTAGTGACCAGCGATCAGGGTTCAATTCCCACCACTGTCTGTAAAACACTTAAATCTTTAAGAGTTAATTCAACAGAACATATATGGTTTTTAGTAATTATTTCACATGTCCTGAGAAATTTAGCCTAGAGATCAAATCTTTTACTCTTCTGTAAGTATGAAGGGAAACAGTGACAAGTTCAATCCCAACCCCTGCTGCTCTCCATGTGGAGTTTGCAGGATCTTCCTTGGATTGCGTGGATTTCTGCTGGCTGCTCCAGTTTCTTCCCAAAGCCAAAATTGCACTGATAAGATTAATTGGCCTCTGAATCACACCTCAGTGTGGGCAAAGATTAAAGGATAAAATGGGGAGTTGATAGTTAGCTAAAAGAGGAGGCACTGAGAAATAGGAAGAGGTGTAATGGGATTTATTAGAGCGCAGGCATGAAACTGATGGGCTGACTGGCCTCCAGCTTGCCAAAATTAAGCAGCTAGATTGCTTCATATTGACCAAAGATTTGCTTTAATAGTTTGCTGGTTTGCAAATCTGAAAATTCTGCTTGCATAATACTCACAGATAGAGATGTATTTCCTAAGATATGAGGATATTCTAATGCCTCCAAAATTCTACTTTCTTACTTTTTTTTGCATATATTTAAGACCATAACACCCAAAGAACAGCACCTCTTTGATCAGCAAATGTATGTCAATGTTCTAGGGTTTAGTGTGATGTTTGTCCTAATTTGCTTTAATTAATTTTGATTAATTTTCTGCTCATTGCCTGATTTTTTTTATCAAGCACATAACAAAGTCCTTCAAATGGAATACTGCAAAGCCCATGTGAACCAGACCACCCAGGAGGCAGCACTAAGTTACAGGTAATTACTCAGGTCTGAAGAACACCACAGAGAAGGAAACATTCAACTTTTAATCACCAGAAAGCAAGCCCAGGAGATTAGAATGAACACACCCTTTACTTTTACACAGCATAAATGAGTGATCCATCAGAAGGGGAATTTCCAGAAATTGGAAAAAAAAATAAAATATAATCTTGTTTATTTAAGAGTAATAACCATTTGCAAACATTTAAGGATCTATTTTCATCAGATGGTAATAAAATCCAGGACCTGATCTATCAGATGAGGACAAGGTAAATAGCCATTAAATACTTAACAGAAATGAAAATTGTAATTTCAATCTTTTTAAATTTGCATGCAGATGGATCCTAACACAGCCACCAAGACAATCACTCCCTAAACGATGATGCAGCCAACATCTGCATAACGCAACAGCTGCACCAATTTATTGTGGCTTCTTCAAAAGCACCCGAACCCACACTTCCAACTGAGAAACTTTAACAGAACTATCTTCAGATTCAAGAATGAAGCACTTATAAAAAGAAGCAGTCTTACCAGTTAGGTTTTAGGGTTAAAATACAAAGGAGAGATGGGAGTGGCAGGCAAAGTGATCAAAATACACCCTGTGGCCACTTTATTAGGGACACGACAACAACTGCTCATTAATATCTAGTCAGCTGGTCATGTGGCAGCAACTCAATGCATTAAAGCATGCAGACATGGTCAAGATAACTCAAATAACCAGGCATTACGACACTGGTGTGCAGAAGAGCATCTCTAAATGCACAACAAGTCAAACCTTGAATCGGATGGGCTACAGCAGCAGAACACAAAGAACATACACTTGGTAGGCTAGGACTTATAGGGATATTTCATAAGTTTGAGCCACAGGCTAGTCTCAGGGAAAGAAATGCACCAAGATTTTGCCCAATTACATCATGCACTTTGTGAACATATCTGTGATTGAGAGTGCTCAGTAAGTGAACCCCGTACACATGTGCACAAACATATACACACACTTAATTGTCATTCTGCTGTTGTTGCATTGAGTGTGTACACTTCAATGTCTCTCCCCCCACCCCCTGGTATATCCTCATAGTGGGGTTGCTTAATGGTGCTCTCCTGCCATAAAGGATATTCAATTTCTTTATTAATGGAGATGGAGATGTACAAATGTGTATACTGTATGTTGTCTGTATCTAAGGATTTAAAGTAGATATTTCAGTTTATTTTTTAATATGATTATTACTACATTGTGGGGTGCATCATATGTAGTCTCCAGTTAAGTTCATCAGTAATTGAAGATAGTATGTCCTGGTGTGTAATAAATGGGGCAGATCATTTTCAGCAGTGGAGAGGAGAGAATTCAGGGCTGCCAGGACATAGTATGTAGCCATAATTGTGTTTTCTGATAGATATATTTTTGTAAATATTGGCAGGTTTTTTTTTTTGCTATTTTCAATAATTTTTTTAACCTTGGTTTCAGAGATACTGAATAAACACCTTTCATGAAAATGCTAAGTGACTCCAGACATCCAGACAAGTTATTAAGAAATAAAAGAAAACAACACTCACTTCTTAATGACTTCTTCCAGGTCAACTTTCAGTTTTTCCATTTCATTTAGGCTGTCGATGGTCATCTTCAGGTCTCCTTCAAGCTTCCGCTTCCCTCTTTCGAAATCTGTCCGCAATTGCTTCACCTCCTCTAAGTTGTATTCAGACTGTTGAGGAAGTACAGGCTAAAATTAATCTTCAATTTCTCACAATTACCTACAGCAATTCTGATTTTTAAGAGGTTACACCAGAGAATATTTATTTACACTGTTACAACAGAAAAGAAAATATGATTCATATGTCATAGTCCTGCGAACAGCCCCGGAGAGCACTGGTGTCAAGCGTGATGGAGCTAGAGGTCTTTCTATCAACTTGGACTGGCTGTGGCCTTTCTGTCATTAAGTCCAGGATCCAGTTACAGAGAGAGGTGTTGAGACCCAGTGAGGATAATATACCCACCAGCTTCTGAGAGATGAAAGTGGCAGAGAATTTGAAAGGTACAATTTGCACTCATCTAGAAAGCAATGTGCGTGCTCTGGAATGGGAAAATCTTTTCCACTTCCATTCTGTCGGGGTTATGCACTCACATCTTTACTAGCACCAGAAGCAGTGCAAGTCCTTCACAGATCTGTCTCGATAATGCAGCTCGCCCCTAAGTTTACAATTGCATTCCTGTCCCATCGGTACAATGTTTACCATTTCCTATCCCAGGCTTTTTTGAAGCCCGTTCTTCCATCAAATTTTCTACCTGAACACTTCAACGTGCAAAATTACAGTTCTTTTTGGCTGATGGTAAATGATCATTGGGAATCCAAAAACAAATACAGAGATCTGGAAGAACTCAGCCAGGTAGACAGGCAACACCTTCTTAGCAAGGCTCACTGACCCGAAATGTGATTTCATTTCTTTTTCCACAGATGCTACCTGACAGCAGAGTTTCCCAGTGTCTCTATTTGCTTTTCAGTTGTATTTGTTTCCCAGTGTCTCTATTTGCTTTTCAGTTGTATTTGTTACGCATCAGGAATCCATTTGAGACAGGGTAAACTCCACTTCAAGTGCAGGAGAATTTTCTTACAATTGCCAGTTGGGAAGGATTTCAACACCGTCGATCTCAGCTCTAATTGATTTGCCTCAGTAAAGTCGATGGACAAGTTCACTGCATCAGCTTACCTACTACAAGAAAATAGCACAATCTCAGAAAATGTGATTTGCCTCAAATAAAGGTTGTATTTTCTCTGCTTTGAATTTCTCTTTGTATATAATTGTTTGTAATTCTGCAAATAGTTACAGGCTTCAGCTGACCACCAAAACTTTTTTAAAGGTCTCTTTGCACTTGTGTAACTGGCTTTCTGGGATGAATGAATAATAAATTGATTTTACATTTATTGCTAGGTAAAAAAGGGCTTGCATTCATATAACTCTTGTCACAAGTTCAGATTGTTTCAAATGAACTCACAGTCAGCAAAGCTCTTTTGAAGTGTAGTCACTATTATGGGCAATCTAATCTTCTGCCAGAGTTAAGAGTCATAGAAAACTACCGCACAGAAACAAGCACTTTGGCCCATCTAGTTTGTGCCAAACCATTTAAACTGCCTACTCCCATCGACCTGCACCCAGACCACAGACCTCCATACCCCTACCATCCACATACCTATCCAAACTTCTCTTAAATTTTGAAATTCAGCTTCCATGCACCTCTTGTGCTGGCAGCTCATTCCATACTCTCATGACCCTCAGAGTGAAGAGGTTTCCCCTCATGTTCCCCTTGAACATTACACCTTTCACCCTTAACCCATGACCTCTAGTTGTAGTCCCACCCAGCCTCAGAGGGAAAAAGCATGCTTCCATTTACCCTATTTATACAATTCCAATTTTATTTAACTCTATCAAATCTCCCCTCAATCTTCTATGTTCCAAGGAATAAAGTATTAACATATTCAATTTTTCCTCATAATCCAGGTTTCTCCAGTCCTGGCCATATCCTTGGATGGTAAAGAAGTCGTAGATCCATATTAGTTTGTCTTCAACCACCGTTGCAACATTTAATCACTGGAGAGTTATCAGCTTTCAAAAGAGATCATACATTGGATGTTCCTGTCTCACGAGTCACAGTGGCTCCACTGGGCAATGAAATTATTCACTGCAGGGCTAAACATGTCACAAGTTCACAATCGGGTACTATCACTGACAATGGTTGTGAAATTTGTAGCTTTTTGGTAGCAGTAGAGTGAAATACAGTTTTTAAAATATTGTAAGTTACAAAAGAAATATTAAAAGCAAACTAGCTAAGAGCAAAATGTCCATTGGTTTATGGTTCATTCAAAAATCTGATGCAGAGGCATTAGAATCTGTCCCTACAATACCGAGTGTGTGAATTCAGGCTCCTGTACCTCCTCCCTGAAGGTAGTAATGATAAGAAAGCATGTACTAGTTGCAGAGGATCCTTAATGATGGATATTACTTTCTGGAAGCAGTGCCTTTTCAGGATATCCTCAATGGCTGGGAAAGCAAGTGAAGCTGGTGCCCATGATGGAGCTAGCTGTGTTTACAGCAGGCTTTTCTAATCCTGTGCATTGGCACCACCATACCAGGCACTAATCTCATAGATTGGAAGTTTACTACAAAATATATTTAACAGTAGTAATGGGCATTGATTCAGTTTCATAGTTTCACTGATAACTAGCTTGGTCTAAATCACGTGATAGCAACAGGAACTAATTACTTTATATAAATCAGATCAAAGATTTGTTTCTGAAATTACAATAGTGACTTCACCTCAAAAATACTTCACAGGCTGAAGGATACTTTGAAACCATTTGACATTAGGCAAGGATATCAGTGGAGTTTGTTCTTATGTGCATTAACACAATGAGGTACAATGGAAAACTTGCTTGCAGCATGGTCAGAGACAGAGGTAAAGACAACACAGAGAAAAGAAATTACACACTGGGTGACCAGTTTATTCACTACCTCCTGTACCTAATAAAGTGGCCGAGTGCACGTTTGTGGACTTCTGCTGTAGCCCATCCATTTCAAGGTTTGACAGGTTGTATGTTCAGAGAAGCTCTTCGACACGATTTTTATTGTCACCAATTGATACTAGAGCGCACAATCATCACAGCGATATCTGATTCTGCGCTTCACGCACCCTGAAGTACAAATCGAAATAAATATAATAAAAATTTTAATTATAAATCATAATTAGAAAACAGTAAAGGGAAAGTAAGGTAGTGCAAGTCAGGTCTGGGTATTTGGAAGGTTCGGCCCAGATCTGGGTCAGGGTCCATTCAGCAGTTTTATCACAGCTGGAAAGAAGCTGTTTTGAAATCTGGCCGTACGAAGGGTCACTGTGTTTGAGTTACTGTTCCCTTCCTGTCAGCTTCAACCAGTCTGGCCACCTCTTCTGATCTCTCTCGTTAGCAAGGCGTTTTGCCCACAGAACTGCCACTCAATGGATGTTCTTTTATTTCTCACACCACTCCCTGCAAACACTAGAGACTGTTTTGCACAGAAATCCCAAATGATCGGCATTTTCTGAGGCATTCAAAACACTCTGTTTAGTGGCTATGATCATTCCACGGTCAGTCACTTTCCCATTGATGTCTGGTCTGAAAAACAACTGAACCTCTTAACGATGTCCACATCCTTTTTATGCTCTGAGTTGCTGCCACATGATTGGCTAATTAGCTATTTGCATTAACAAGCAGATGTACAGGTCCACCTAACAAAGAGCCCACTGAGTGTACCAGGTAGAGAAAAGAAAGGAATTATATATCTATATATAAATACAAGACATTTTATGTGATTATAAAGCAGTAATTATTATTTTTGTTAATTATTCTTATCATCCAATTAGACAAAGTCAGATTATTTTGCAAATCTGTATTTCTGGTTGGAGTCTTGCCTGCCCACAGTACAAAGAGAAATCAAAGGTGTATTCCTTGTATCTTTCCAATGTTTGTGTTGTTGAGGCATTTGGACACTCTACCAGAAGGAGATATTGGGTAAAGAAACTCCTCACATCTTCACAAAATACATTCACATCACATGGCTTCCAGTCTTGAGTGGTATTTTTCTAAAGTACTTGAGGAATGAATCCTTTCTTTCTGGACAATACCTTGATGTAGATTAAAAATCTTCACCTATTAGTCTCAATAAACATCTGAACCACAGCCAGATTATTTAACAAGTCTTTCCTTTATAAAGCAATGACTAATGCAAGTACCCATAGCAATCACCTCTGTGAGTGATTTGGTCTTAGTATTTAAACTGAGGGTCAGCTTGTCTGACAGAAGCATGAGATTATGCTGGCAACTGCTGAGTGCTATCTGTCAGCACTTCTGCTTACTATAACCAAGAATGGAATCACAACATAGTTAATAGATGGCTAACGGACTGGTGCAGAGCCAACAACCTGTCTCTTAATGTGAGCAAAACAAAAGAGATGGTTGCTGACTTCGGAGGGCACAGAGCACCGAACTCCCCACCAAACATCAATGGCTCCTTGGTAGAGATTGTTAAGAACACCAAATTTCTTGATGTTCACCTGGTGGAGAATCTCACCTGGTCCCTCAACACCAGCTCCATAGCAAAGAAAGCTCAGCAGCGTCTCTACTTTCTGTGAAGGCTGAGGAAAGTCCATCTCCCACCCCCAATCCTCATCACATTCTACAGCAGTTGTATTGAGAGCATCCTGAGCAACTGCATCACTGCCTGGTTCGGAAATTGCACCATCTCAGATTGCAAGGCCCTGCAGCGGATAGTGAGGTCAGCTGAGAAGATCATCAGGGTCTCTCTTCCCGTGATCAGGGACATTTACACTATATGCTGCATCCGCAAAGGAAAAAGCATTATGAAGGACCCCATGCGCCCCTCATACAAACTCTTCTCCCTTCTGCCATCTGGGAAAAGGTTCCAAAGCGTTCGGGCTCTCACGACCAGACTATGTAACAGTTTCTTCCCCCAAGCTATCAGACTCCTCAATACCCGAAGCCTGGACTGACACCTTGCCCTACTGTCCTGTTTATTATTTATTGTAATGCCTGCACTGTTTTTGTGCACTTTATGCAGTCCAGTGTAGGTCTGTAGTCTAGTGTAGCTTTCTCTGTGTTGTTTTTTTTTATTACGTAGTTCAGTCTAGTTTTTGTACTGTGTCATGTAACACCATGGTCCTGAAAAACATTATCTCATTTTTACTATGCACTGTACCAGCACTTATGGTCAAAATGACAACAAAAGTGACTTGACTTGATCTTTACATCATCAATGGGTTCTGGAGAGATTCCAAAAGATTGGAGGGTTGCAGATGTTGCTCCCTTATTCAAGAAGGGGAGTAGAGTTAGCTCTGGAAATTATAGACCAGTGAGTCTGACTTCAGTGGTTGGGAAGTTGATGGAGAAGATCCTGAGAGGCAGGATTTATGAACATTTGGAGAGAAATAAAATGGTTAGAAATAGTCAGCACAGTTTTGTCAAAGGCAAGTCGTGCCTTATGAACCTGACTGAATTTCCTTTTTTTTTTAAAAAAAAGGGTGTGACCAAACACATTGACGAAGGTAGAGCAGTAGATGTAGTGTATATGGATTTCAGCAAGGCATTTTATGAAGTACCCCATACAAATCTTATTGAGAAAGTAAGAGGCATGAGATACAAGGCAACCTTGCTTAGTAGGTCCAGAATTGGCTTGCCAACAGAAGGCAAACAGCGCTTGTAGATGGTTCATTTTCTACATGGAGGTCGGTGACCAGTGGTGTACCTCAGGGTTCTGTTCTTGGAAGTGTAGGTATAGGGAATGGGTTAGTAAATTTTCTGATGACACAAAGGTTGGGAGTATTGTGGATAGTGTGGAGGGCTGTCAGAGGTTACAGCCGGACATCGATAGGAAGCAAAACTGGGCTGAGAAGTGGCAGAGGGAGTTCAACTCAGATAAGTGTGAGGTGGTTCATTTTGTTAGGTCAAATATGATGGCAGAATATAGTATTAATGGTAAGACTCGTCAGTGTGGAGGATCAGAGGGATCTTGGGATCAGAATCCATAGGATAGTCAGAGCAGCTGCACATGTTGTCTGTATGGTTAAGAAGGCATACAGTGTATTGGCCTTCATCAATCGTGGGATTGAGTTCAAGAGCTGAGAGGTAATGTTACAGCTATATAGGACCCTGGTCAGACCCCACTTGGAGTACTGTGCTCAGTTCTGGTCACCTCACTACAGGAAGAATGTGGAAATTATAGAAAGGGTGCAGAGGAGATTTGCAAGGCTGTTGCCTGGATTGGGGAGCAAGCCTTATGAGAATAGGTTGAGTAAACTCAGCCTTTTTTCCTTCGAGTGATGGAGGATGAGAAGTGACCTGATAGACATGTGCAAGATGATGGGAGGCATTGATCATGTGGATAGTCAGAGGCTCCCCCCCCCCCCCCAAGGCTGAAATGGCTAACACGAGAAGGCACAGTTTTAAGGCGCTTGGAAGTAGGTACAGAGGAGATGTCAGGGGTAATTTATATTAAAAAAAACACAGAGTGGTGAGTGCATGGAATGGGACAGAGTGGTGAGTGCATGGAATGGGCTGCTGGCAACGGTAGTGGAGGCGGATACAATAGGGTCTTTTGAGAGACACTTGGACAGGTACATGGAGCTCAGAAAAATAGAGGGCTATGGGTAACACTAGGTAATTTCTAAAGTACATGTTCGGGACAGCATTGTGGGCCGAAGGGCCTGTATTGTGTTGTAGGCTTTCTATGTTTCTAAGATCAACCCTATCATTTATTTACTCTGTACTAGATTAGAAATGTAATCTAATTTTGAGATGCACCACTTCTGGCCCAGGACTCTGCTGCCCAAATGTACCCACGTGACTAAATAACCTATTAGTCCTTCCAAAGTGTACCACCTCACACTTCTCCAGGTTGAACTCCATCTGCCACTTCTCAGCCCACTTCTGACTATACAATACTGCTTCATAGCACCAACCTGATACCTAAAAAGGTGAATGCCTCTTAATACCTTGGATCATATAATATCACAAGGTCATATAAATATTAATTGGAGTATTTTGGGGAATTCTGCTGCATTAAATTTAAAGAGGTAAAATGTATAGGCTGTTACCTGTGATTTCCTGACAAGGGCTCTGTGTACTACCCTGTCAGGTTGGGTGGGGTTACAGTAGGACTCAAGTGCAGACAAATGAATACTCTTTTACCAGGATTTATTAGAGAGCACAAGGGCAACAGTCTTTCAAAAACAGGAGGCAGGCACAAATCTGGAATAGCAGGCAGAGATCTTACCCGGGAAAGGCAGTCCGGCAAGGACAGACGATCCAGAGCGCACGGGCAAAATTCAGGTTCCAAAACAGGCAGAATCCAGAAACACAGAGTCCAGCAAAATCAGTTGGCAGCAGTCGCAATGGCAGGCTAGAACAACTCAGGTCAGAGTTGGGATGAACTGGCAGAGAATGTGAGTCAAGACAGGGTTTAAATGGACCAGGTAATGAGTGAAAACAGAAACAGGTGGGTGCTAGTGAGGAGATAAGTGGGTAATTGGCAAAAGTCCAATAAGGAAAGGGGCTGGGTCAAAACCCACATGGCCAGGTGAAAGAAGGCAGAAATTAAGGGCTGTCGTGGTCCAGAGCTATCAGCAGAGGCCCTTCGACCCAGTGTTCAGGCCGGATCCTTAACATACCCTTCCGCCTGGACTAGAGTACTAGCTCTTCTACGTTTGGTATCTTGCTGCATCATAGAATCATTGTCGTATAGCACAGAAACCCACAATGTCCATACTGAGCATGCAATACCCTTCTAAGCTAATTCCCTAGCCACCTGTGTTGTGGGATTTCAAGTGCTTATCTAAATACTTCTTAAATGTTGTAAGAACACTCACCTTTATCTTCCCAGAAAGTAATGCACTCCAGATTTCAACGTTACTCTGGGTGAATTTTTTTCCTTTGAAGTACTCTATGTCTCCTACCCCCTACCTTAAATCTATGTCCTCTTGTTTGAAACATCTCTGCCTTGGGGAACAGTTTTGCACTATTTATACACGTCATAATTTTGCATCCCTCAATCAGGTCGACCACCCCCTCCCCCACTACAGTCCCCTTGGTTTTCATCATCTCAAAGAAATTAATCCGAACCCAATCTCTCCATTCTCAACTCACAGCCCAACCCAATCTCTCCATTCTCAACTCACAGCCCAGATCTTTTTTTAAAATCAGACATCTTGGTGAATCTCATTTGCATCTTTTCCAGTTCAGCTTGCAAATCAGTAGTGTCTCCTGTTAATCATGTGAATGGCCTTCCTCTTTCTTAAATTCTATTGCAAATCAACTTCGATACAAAGATAGTAGATGCTATGCACAGCATTAATTTTATTTAGATGCAATTATTGCAAAAGTAAGCTGGTAGAAGAACTTCAAGTTTGCTACATTAGTCATCATAAGTCTCCCACGGTTTTGTTTAAATGTACTCAAAGTATATACTTGAGTCATCCAGTGATAAAACTGTTGCAAACAATTAAGTCTTCTTCACAAACAAGAGAAACTCTGCAGACGCTGGAAATCATCTCAGTAGGCCAGGCAGCACCTATAGAAAAGATTAAACAGTCGACGTTTTGGGTTGAGTTCTATTGAAGGGTCTTGGCTAAGTCCTAATGAAGAGTAAACGTGAACTGTGTACTCTTTTCCATTGATGCTGCCTGGCCTGCTAAATTCCTCCAGCATTTTATAAGTGTTGCAAGTCTTCTGCAATCAGCTTTCAAAGCATTTGTCCCCAATTTAAAGGTTGACACTTTTTGATTTTGAAATTGCAGACTAAACGTGCAGTTCACCTCACTTTGAGCTACGATCTTGTATGCTGGCTGCACTCATGACCATTTCTTTACTTTGCACCTTTTATTTTAATCTTTTCAGATTTGAGATTTGCATTGTTGCTTCTGCTCTATCTCCAAACTGACACTTGGAAATTGATTTCCTGTGTTCCAAATAGCCACATTACTGCTAGGCAACATAACAAGCAGAGTGCCCATATGTATCAAAGGAACTTAGACATGCAGTATATTAGTCTACATTTCCCAGTCACCGTCATTCCAGAGCTGAGACTGATCTCCAATCTACTGAGTTATTATCAAGTAGACAGCAAATTTTGAAGAGTCAGAGGAAAGGTGATTCCCATGGACAAAGAAGTTGGCAGATAATTAAAACTCTGTGTCAAAGGGCAATGGCAACAGCTGGGAGAAGCCTCTAGTGAAAACGAAAGAATCCCAGAGGGTAAAGAGAATGCTCATCAGTTAATTGTAGGAGTTCAGAAACCTCTCAAAAGCAACATTTCCATCTGATCAATTTCAGTGCAAATCTCTTGCCAGCTTGCTATCAGACACTAGAACAAAATTCTGCTTTGTAAACCATATCAGAGCAATTAAATACACAAAAAAATGTCAATTAGGTTAAATTTCACTCATGGTTTAGGGTTACTAATTGTCTCCTGCCTTTTCTTACAGCTCCTGAGAGGGTTACCTCCTCAACAGGAAACACGAAGGTATCTTTTTGCCCATACTGCAAATCAAATCAGTTGTCCATAGGTGCTCGATGATCAGATTTCATTAACATGAGTAGAATTTTGGCTGATTTGGATTAAACCGATTTACCAAACAAAAAAAGTTGCTTCAGGTGCTTTATATTTCAAACAAAAATATTCATACGGTTCAAATGGAAAAGATATCACTTCCAATAAAGGGCAAAATAAATAAGCTGGCCAGCCAGAATTCAATTCTTCGCTGTATCATTCTAGTGTCAATAATTTTGCTTCAATTCACTGCAATATCCCAGTAAACTACAAGAATTACATTCCTAGCTAACCAGTATCCACTAGCTGAGTAATGGAACTGATGAGGACACCCTTGCTTCTTCTACTAGGTGATCTATGAATGGTTCTTTTAGATTGAACAGTGGTCAGAGTTTAAAAAGAATGAATGTGCACACATGATATGTTCAAGCAGCTCAGTGTTCCCACTGCTCACAGCACATTTAGGTATCAATCTGATATTCCAGCTCAATAATGGCATGCCTTCTTCAATACTGTAACATTATTGCTCAATTTGCAGCAGCAAGAGTAGAATTTCTAGGCAAATGTATTGTCATGTGCTCAAGTACAGTGAGATATAGATCCAATGAAAAGCTTACTTGCAGCAGCATCACAGGCATATAGGCATACAACAAAATATGTGATATATACTGTATAACTTTGAGTTCATTATATTACTTTTAGACCTAGGATCACCCCTCCATTACTTGAGAGGATGCCTGTGACCATGCTCTGTTATCATCAGAAGAAGGTCATTCAGGAACTGCCTGCACCAGATGCTCAAAAATAAGCCAGCGTCCATCTGACTGACATCAGTCTTCAGCACTCTCCGACAAAGCATTGTGAACTATTCATGGTACATCTCCTTTATTCTTTGGAAAAAACTGAGGTAAGCAGGTGGCAGAGTGGAGATGCGTCTCTACCAAAGGAGGCAAGTCACCCTTGGGCAAAGTGTAACACTTGCTTAGCCCTTCTCCACTCTATCAGGGTCACATGTAGCCACAAGAACAGGTGCTGGACAGGCATAAAAGCAGCTGGTGCATATCACAAGTCCTGGTTATGCGGCCACCAATGCCAGGCAGACAATCTCTGAAGAAAGTATTGATAATGCTGGAGTCATCCATCTTGTAAAGTTGCTGTCCAGGGGAAGGCAATGGGAAACCAATTCTGTAGAAAGTTGGAAAGACCATGATCACACACATCACTGCGTCACGGGACATAACTAATGAGCAAACAAAGCACAACAGCAACTGTGCCCCCTTGAGGTAGCTACAAAATATCCAGGGGTAAGAAATGAAACATAAGAACAGATTCACTTATGGTCTGTGCTGCTTTAATTGATTAATACTGAGCAGCAGAAGGTCTTAACTGGTCTTATTCCCTTTATGAGGTAAAAAAAAATCCACCCCATGCATGAAGCATTGGCTGAAAATGGGGAGAGGATATTTCCTTTGGTGGGAGAGTCTAAGATCAGAGTACATAGACTCAGAATAGAGGGACGTCCATTTAGAACAGAGATGAGGAAGAATTTCTTTAGCCAGAGGGTGGTAAATCTGTGGAATTTCTTGCCACAGGTGGCTGTGGAGGCCAAGTCATTGAATAAATTTAAGGCAGAGGTTGACAGATTCTTGATTAGTCATGGCATGAAGAGAGAAGGCAGGAGATTGGGGCTGAGGGGACAATGCATCAGCCGTAATGAAATAGTGGAGTGGCCTCATTCTATATCTTATAGTCTTATGGTTTTGTGGAAATTGAAAATGGGCTCATCTGAAGCCTATCAACAACCAAGGACTGTGCAGTAAAACAATGAAGGACGATCAGACCCGACACTCCTGCCAGGGATCTCACGGAAGGATGGGCATAAAACAGGGAAGAGCACAGCTGTGTGAGCAAGGTTCATACATAGTGTGACCGCTGCATTAAGTTAAAGGATTACTACATTCAGCACCCTCCATTCCCAATATACAAGCCTGTACTGAACAGTGGAAAAGAAATGGAATACTACTGGTGAAACTTATTGCTGTCATCATCACCACAAACAAGTACTCTAGCAAGAGAAAAGAACGTCAAATGTAGGTAGCCTGGCTGGAAGAAGAAAATGCTGGAATAATTCCATACCTCAAGCCAATAGCTAAATCCTTCCTCTCTTCAAATGCTGTTTCACCTACTCCACAGATCCAGTAATTTCTACTTTTCTATTAAATACTGATTCTATGCAGCATTGTAATTAGAGTATGCAAAGTGATTAAAGCTCTATGTTTCTCTTGCAAGTTAGCTATGTCTAGCTAAGTCCCAAAGCAAGGGTAAACCGACACATTATTTACACAGTGGCTAAGATCAAACTGAGGTACTGTTTGTGTTGCAGAAATCTAAGGATTCACGCTTCACTTCCTTAATGATACAAAAGGAACCAACTATTCCCTCAAGACATACAACCTTCTGATGCTTAATTATCTAAACTAGCAATTTTATCACACTTTCAGATCTAGATTGTGGGTTAAAATGACAAAAAGCAAATGCAAGGGTAACATCTGCTCATACAGCTCTTTACCCAATTACTGTGTCGGAGGATGGGGAATCCAGTCCTACACTTTGGTAAAACAGGCCCAGGTTCCAGGAGGAACCACCACCACTCCCTATAAAAATCATTAAATACAGCTTCCTTCCCTTACCTTCTCAAAATGCCAAAGGGACTATTTCTCAATTTTTGTTATAGAAACTTATGTGTAGCCTTGATATCCCTGCCTCTCTGTGGAAAATGTTTAAAACTGCTTGTTTGGGTTACCTCCTACACTTCATTCCAAAGGTCTGATGACTTGTTGCCTTTTCCCCACTGTTGCACTGAACCGGAAGAATTCATTGAATTTTCTGCCTATGCCCATCCTTCCTTTGCCATCACGTGCATCATTTCTGACATCTGATGATCACCACAGGAGGGACTGCTCACTTAGGACAGTGTGGAATGGGATTGTGCAGGCAGTCTGTGACACTTTGGCTAAGGGAATAATATCCCTGCCCCGACCCGGTCAAGCTCCATTAGAATGTTCTACATCTAAATGGAACAGCTTCTCATTGCTCTCTAAATTTGGAAAATAGATGCTTATTCCACACTGGCCAACCCTCCAACCCAAGGAATCAATCTGACCCATCTTTCCCATCACAATTTTCCCTCTCCTTTGGTATGGTGATGAGGCAGAGTATGGTTAAAGTAATTCTAAGCAGCACCAGCTGTACAATTGGGGTTCAATTCCTATCACTGTCTGTAAGGAGTTAATACATTCTCCCCATGACTATGTGGATTTCCTCTGGGTGCTCTGGTTTCCTCCCATATTCCAAAGGTGTATGGGTAAGAGTTAGTGAGTTGTGGGCATACTATGTTGACCCTAAAAGCCTGGCAACACATACGGGCTGCCCTGCACAATCCTCGTTAATTTAATTTGATTTACACAAGTGACACATTTTGCGGTATGTTTTGATGTACAAATGACAAATAAAGTCATTCTTTAGATCTTCCATCATTTTGGTGATCAGACCCATACTCGGTACTCCAGGTATGGCTTCAATGGTACCCTATCTAAATTTCAGGAAGACTTCTGCATTGCAAGATTCTTGAATACAAGTATAAAGGCAAATATACTCTATGTTCCAAACTAATTCTAACTAAATGTCAACCTTCTCAGATTTCACATACATGGCCCTTTAGGACCTCAGAAAGTCCGTAAATTTACCAGAATAGAATCATTTATAATTTTTCACATACTATTTCACCTGCCATGTCCCCCTTTTCAACTCACACAGACAGCTAAGTTTGCAGAATCATCTAATATTGCCTTCCTTACAACTTTTCACAGAGATTCACCTTGTTTTTCACCCCTCTTCCTCCATGCTCCCAGTAGGTATTTGAAACCTGTTACCTCATTACCTTTTCCCATTGCTGATGAGACGTTATCATTCAAGCAATGCTCACACTGTTTCTCTCTCCATAGATGCTCCCTGTCCTGCTGATTGCTATCTAGAGAGTCCAGGGTAGTACTTACGTGGAAATGTGCCGGAACCACTCAGCTGAAATAACTAGCAGTAATGGAGTTTAACAAACCTGTCACCTCGACGAAAACTGACCAGCCACATGAAGTGTCACACCACCATGTTCAGGAATAGCTATTTTCCCAAAACCATGACATTCATGACACTGCAGAACCCTAAACCTACCTCAAAAAAGGAACTCTATGGATCATCTTACGCTACCAGGGACTCGTCTTTGATTTGTGTCTTTATCTTGTACCAACGTCTTGTCTTTTTTCCTCCCTCCTCACTTTCTTGAATAATTTATATTTTGTGTCATCTGTACGCATGTTTGTGTGAAGCTGCTGCAGTGTACAACTTTCACTGCACCTGTACTAGTGCAGATGAACTCAACCTGACTTGATCTCAGAGGGATCACCTCACAAGCAGTACAAATACTGGAGGAACTCAGCAGGCCAGGCAGCATCCGTGGAAAAGAGTACTGTCAATGTTTCAGGCTGAAACCCTTCGGCAGGACTTACCTCGACAATACTCATTTCCATAGATGCTTCCTGGCCTGCTGAGTTCCTCCAGTATTTTGTGTGTCTTACACGAATTTCTAGCATCTGCAGATTTTCTGTTTGTGATAAGCAGCACAAGTTTGCCTCGAAGTTTGAATTCAAGTTTATTGTCTTCTGACTGTACATATACACAAACAAATGAAACAATGTTCCTCCAGATCACAACAGTGTGCCCACACAGCAAATAAACCAAAATATCACACTATAAATAAGTTAATAAAATGCAATTCAAAGTGCATGTAGTAAAGTGCAGCAAAGGTAAACGATAAACAGTAAGTAGCTCGCTGTCCCAGTGACAAGACCTTGGTCGTGGCAGGGTGTTCATTAGTCTGAGAGCCTGAGGAAAGAGGCTGTTAGCCAGTCTGGCCGGCCTAGTCCTGATGCTTCTGAATCTCCTCCCTGACAGAAGTGGGTCCAAGACGTGGTGGCATGGGTGGTAGGGATCCTCAACAACGTTTTGGGCCTTTGGTCTGCAACACTCCCAGGAAATGTCACTAATAAGGGGGAGGGAGACCCCAATGCTCCTCTCAACAGTTTTTACTGTTCTCTGTAGGGTCTCGTGGCCTGATGTTAAACAGCTTCCTGTACCACACAATGATGGAGCCAGACAGGACACCCTCAAAGGTGCTCCTGTAGAAAGTTGTCATAATTGGATGGGAAGCCTTGCACACCTTAATCTCCTCAGAAAGTGTAAATGCTGCTGTGCCTTTTGAGTAGTGAGGAGGTGTTCTGCGTCCCGATTATCTCCATTTGTGCTCTTCACTCTCTGCACAGCAGAACCATTGATGTGCAATGGAAAGTAGCTGACCTGTGCCTTCCCTGATGCTCACAATCATCTCTTTCGTCTTGTCCACATTGAGACTCAGATTGCTGTTCTCACACCATTTGACAAGCCCCCCCTACCTTCCCTCTGTGTGCTGACTCATCATTGTTGCTGATGAAGCCAGCAACTGTAGTATCACCAGTGAACTCGATGATAGCTGAATCTGGCGGTGCAGTTGTGAGTCAGCATCGTGAACAGCAGCAGGCCGAGCACACTGCTCCACGTGATGGAGCTTGAGATGTTGCTGCCAACTCGAACTGACTGGGGTCTTTTAGTTAAGAAGTCCAAGATCCAGTTACAGAGAGATGTGTTGAGTCCCAATGAGACCAGTTTGCCCACCAGCCTCTGAGGCATCATTTTCTAGGTGGGGCAGGACAGAGTGGAGGGCCAGGTTACGGAATCATCAGTGGACCAGTTTGAGAGGGAGGTGAACTTGAAAGTGTGAGATGTAGCTAGAAGATGAGATTTTTATGTGGTCCATTACCAGCCACTCAAAGCACACAAGTTGAAGTCAGTGCTACTGGAAGGTAATTGTTTTGATGGTGGCGGTGTTGAAGCCTGCAGGGCGAGTGCACTCTTTCAGAGAGATATTAAAGATGTCCATTAAGATCTCTGTTAGCTGGTCCACACTCCTGACCAGGTATGACTTCCGGCCTTGCAGCATTGCATTAGTTTTACCCTGGCTAGGATCCTCCTCACCTCAGCTGCAGCCAGACAGGGTACCTGCTCGTCATTAGGAAGAGAGGGGGACGTTCCTCAATGTCACATCGTTCAACTGGTCAATTCATGCACAGAAAGCATTCAGCCTATCAGGAAGGGAGGCGCTGTTGTTGTTGATGGGCAGGGTGGACTTGTCATCGGTTATGGTTTGTATACCTTGCCACATGTGCAGTTTCTGACTCTAAGGCCATGTTAAGGAACAAATTAAACTGTCTTTTCACTCGATAAGTTTGTTGAACTTGTCAGCCTTCAGAGTTTTCTGGCTTTGTCTTTATTCCCATACTTAAAAGGATTTATTTTCATCAATCATTAACCTGAGCTTGGATAACCTTACTGTTGTCCCGAACAGCAGATTGGAACTCCAGCAAGAGTTTTACTGAGCGAAGCAAACTGGAGCAGGATTGGTCTATTCAGCTGCTTCTGCCTGGACTGTCACTCAGTAATATTTTCTCATTTTGTTACATCAGTGCCCCTTTTCTGCACTAACCTAATTTCCCTCAATTTCCCAAATACCCATAAAATATTAGGTTACAATGTAAAACAAGCTGATCACAATACAGAGGCAGATTTTCAAAGTGTTGGCTCCCATATAAGACTTTCAGTTTCAGCTCACAATTACTGTGCTTTAGTTAATACAATCTGGTCACCACTGGTTCAGCAATTCTGTTATAAATTGTGTGGGATGTGATTAACCATATAACCATTACAGCACAGAAACAGGCCATCTCGGCCCTTCTAGTCCGTGCTGATGCTTACACTCACCTAGTCCCACTGGCCCGCGCTCAGCCCATAATCCTCCATTCCTTTCCTATCCATATACCTATCCAATTTTACTTTAAATGACAATACTGAACCTGCCTCTACCACTTCTACTGGAAGCTCATTCCACACAGCTACCACTCTCTGAGTAAAAGAATACCCCCTCGTGTAACCCTTAGACTTTTGCCCCCTAACTCTCAATTCATGTCCTCTTGTTTGAATCTCCCCTACTCTCAATGGAAAAAAGCCTATCCACATCAACTCGATCTATCCCCCTCATTATTTTAAATATCAAGTCCCCCCTCAACCTTCTACGCTCCAAAGAATAAAGACTTAACTTGTTCAACCTTTCCCTGTAACTTAGGTGCTGAAACCCAGGTAACATTCTAGTAAATCTTCTCTGTACTCTCCCTATTTTGTTGATAACTTTCCTATAATTCGGTGACGAGAACTGTACACAATACTCCAAATTCGGCCTTACCAATGCCTTGTACAATTTTAACATTACAACCCAACTCCTATACTCAATGCTCTGATTTATAAAGGCCAGCATACCAAAAGCTTTCTTCACCACCCTATCCATGTGAGATTCCACCTTCAGGGAACTATGCACCATTATTCCTAAATCACTCTGTTCTACTGCATTTTTCAATGCCCTACCATTTACCATGTATGTCCTTTTTGGATTATTCCTACCAAAATGTAGCACCTCACACTTATCAGCATTAAACTCCATCTGCCATCGTTCAGCCCACTGTTCTAACTGGCCTAAATCTCTCTGCAAGCTTTGAAAACCTACTTCATTATCCACAATGCCTCCTACCTTTGTATCATCTGCATACTTACTAATCCAATTTACCACCCCATCATCCAGAGCATTAATGTATATGACAAACAACATTGGACCCAGTACAGATCCCTGAGGCACACCACTAGTCACCAGCCTCCAACCTGACAAATAGTTATCCACCACTACTCTCTGGCATCTCCCATCTAGCCGCTGTTGAATCCATTTTACTACTTCAATATTAATACCTAACGATTGAACTTTCCTAACTAACCTTCCGTGTGGAACCTTGTCAAAGGCCTTACTGAAGTCCATATAGACAACATCCACTGCTTTACCCTCATCAACTTTCTTTGTAACCTTTTCAAAAAATTCAATAAGATCTGTCAAACATGACCTTCCACGTACAAATCCATGCTGACTATTCCTAATCAGACCCTGTCTATCCAGATAATTATATATACTATCTCTAAGAATACTTTCCATTAATTTACCCACCACTGACGTCAAACTGATAGGCCTATAATTGCTAGGTTTACTCTTAGAACCTTTTTTAAACAGTGGAACCACATGAACAATACACCAATCCTCTGGCACCATCCCCTTTCCTAATGACATTTGAAATATTTCTGTCAGAGCCCCTGCTATTTTTACACCAACTTCCCTCAAGGTCCTAGGGAATATCCTGTCAGGACTCAGAGATTTATCCACTTTTATATTCCTTAAAGTGCCGGTACTTCCTCCTCTTTAATTGTCATAGTTTTATAACTTCCCTACTTGTTTCCCTTATCTTACACAATTCAATATCCTTCTCCTTACTGAATACTGAAGAAAAGAAATTGTTCAAAATCTCCCCCATTTCTTTCAGCTCCACACACAGATGTCCACTCTGATTCTCTAAGGGGCCAATTTTATCCCTCACTATCCTTTTGCTATTAATATAACTGTAGAAACCCTTCGGATTTATTTTCACCTTACTTGCCAAAGCAACCTCGTATCTTCTTTTAGCTTTTCTAATCTCTTTCTTAAGATTCTTTTTACATTCTTTATATTCCTCGAGCACCTCATTTACTCCATGCTGCCTATATTTATTGTAGATCTCCCTCTTTTTCTGAACCAAGTTCCCAATATCCCTTGAGAACCATGGCACTCTCAAACTTTTAACCTTTCCTTTCAACCTAACAGGAACATAAAGATTCTGTACCCTCAAAATTTCACCTTTAAATGACCTCCATTTCTCTATTACACCCTTTCCATAAAACACATTGTCCCAATCCACTCCTTCTAAATCCTTCCGCATCTCCTCAAAGTTAGCCTTTCTCCAATCAAAAATTTCAACCCTGGGTCCAGTCCTATCCTTCTCCATAATTATATTGAAACTGATGGTATTGTGATCACTGGACCCGAAGTGCTCCCCAACACATACGTCCGACACCTGACCTATCTCATTCCCTAACAGGAGATCCAACACTGCCCCTTCTCTAGTCGGTACCTCTATGTATTGCTGCAAAAAACTATCCTGCACACATTTTACAAACTCCAAACCATCCAGCCCTTTTACAGAACAGGCTTCCCAGTCTAAGTGTGGAAAATTAAAATCTCCCACAATCACAACCTTGTGCTTACTACAAATATCTGCTATCTCCTTACACATTTGCTCCACCAATTCTCACTCCCCATTAGGTGGTCTATAATACACCCCTATAAGGGTTAATATGCCTTTCCCATTCCTCAATTCCATCAATTAGCCTCCCTAGATGAGCCCTCTAATCTATCCTGCCAAAGCACCGCTGTAATATTTTCTCGGACAAGCAATGCAACACCTACTCCTCTTGCCCCTCCATTTCTATCACACCTGAAGCAACAAAATCCAGGAATATTTAGTTGCCAATCACACTTCTCCTGCAACCATGTTTCACTAATAGCTACAACATCATATTTTCAGGTATCAATCTATGCTCTAAGCTCATCCACCTTTCTTACAATGCTCCTAGCGTTAAAATAGATGTACTTAAGAAACTCTCCACCTCTTCCTCTCTGTTTATCCCTAACGATGTGATCAACTTTATTATCGTTTTCTTCCTTCTCCTCTACATCTTCGGTTTGAGCGCTCCCCTTCTCTATCACCTCCCTATCCTCCCTCACACCGTCTACTAGCTTTCTCTATTTGTGAACTAACCTCTTCTCCCCAGTCTCTTCTAAATGATCATTGCATTTGCAATCATTCATTTGCAACCATATTAAACTTCAAATGTTACAATGATAATGTTTACAATTACCAGTACACAATGGTTATACTGGAGTTTAATAACTATGGTATAACTATTAGTTATACTGTAGCGGTGTGCTACACGCAGCACTAAAATTACGACACGGAGTCGGTAACTGCAGTCGAAGGAAAAAACTTTATTCGAAAACTTCAGCCTCACTTTTAAGCCTCTGTCAACCGGCCCCCCATGGCGCAGAGGCTCCAAAGCTCTGTGCTCGCAAACCCCCGTAGGCTATCTAATTGTGAGTCGGTTCGGATACGCTAGGAAATGGGTCGCCACAATACCAATAAATTGGTTGTTGACAAGAGTTCAATAGATTTCATCTTCGCTAACTATTGCTAGTGAGATCAAGGTCAGAGTTTAAAGTTGTAAAGACTATTAAAATTGCAACATTGAACTTCATACCACCTGCATTTATATCACCTTTACTGTACAAACCCCTCTGCCCTGAGGCTTTGCTTACTCAAAACAATGGACATTGTATCTATTGGTGGGAATACACCTGGAGTATTGTGGATGGCACTGGTCTCCCTGTTTAGAAGGTAATCCAGAATGGGTTACCTCACAAGTATACTTGGGAGTTGGGGGGGGGGGGGGGGCTAGCAAAATCTTGGCTAGCAGATTTTTGGACGTTATTTCTTGTAGTAGCCAAATACACTTCAGATCCTTTTTTTTATACTTTGCAAAATGTATAATAAAATTTCCAGTGAAATAGGTGAGTGTAAAGGAGTGGAGAGTATGCACAGGACCCTGAGTCTGTTGCAAACCTGATCTGAACCCAGTCCTGGCCATACTCCATACCATCAGCTCTCTCATGCACATTGCTGGCACTTGGACCCCATATCAAGCAAATCACATGAGGATTTCTGAAAATCAGATGGCAGATTATAGGATTATACCTGGAATCAATTGGAGAAAGGTCAGAGTGGATAGTTTTGTATCTGTCGGCCTTAGGAAGAGAGAGAGGGGACTTGATTGAATCATCTTTGATCTCGAGGGGTCTTGACAGGTTGGATGTGAAGAGGATGTTTTCTCAGGAGAGAATCTACAATGAGGGAATCACTGTTTCAAAAAGAAAAGGGGTTGGCCATTTAAGACAAAGATGAGGTGATATGTTGCAAGGTTGTAGAATATTTGAAGGTCATTTCCCCAAGAAATGGTGGAAGAAGTTTATCTGAATATTTTGAAGACGAGGTAGCTGAAAGATTACCAAGACAGGAAATTGGGGAAAATCTGAGTCTTATTGAAAATCTTGATCTTATTAAAAGACTGAAGAGGGTGTAACATACAGCTGATCCTAATTTCTAAATATGCACAAGGATTTGGGCACAATCCTTTAGGAGGTAGCAGTCATGCCTCTGAATCAGAAGATAACAGACACAAGCTGAAACCAATCAGTCTGTTCTCCTCATCTCTGTCCTCCTCATCTCCTGCATATCATCAACAGAGCACCAAATGTTCAGTGATACAGCACATCAGAAGGCATTTAAGCTGATGACTTGTCTACCCTCACAAAAGAACATAATAAAATCACAATGCTTTATAGAAAAGTAGTCACTTATCCATCTCTCAACTTAGCACTAAATCACATTACCCGGCCGTTGCTGTTTTTGAAACTGGTTGTAGATAAACAGTTATATTTCTTAAACTATAACAATGACTAAACTTCAAAAGTTCTTCATTGTCTGTAAACACTGGCCAGATGCCCAGATGTACAATACATGGCAGGTCCATCCCTGGTTCTGACAAGATTCCGTTCCTGGCAACTGTTTGCAGCCTGGACAGTTCAGGAGTCAGAAATGAGGCCGCAGACAGAGTTCCCAACTGCAAAAGATACCTGCAGTTCTACAACCGCTGGTAAATCCATCCTGCCAGTCTCCCAAACATCCTTTCATATATATATGGGCTGTACACAAGTCTGGCATTTCTCAACCTCAGGAGGACCTGTATATTGAATTGACTATATCTCTTACATCCTTCACATACATGGAGTAAAAATCTTTACATTACGTCTCCACCTAAATGTGCAATGTGCAATTTATGGTAATTTGTAATAAATAGTATGTACAACAGGACAATCAATATAGCATAAAAATACAATTGTATCAGCATGAATTAATCAGCCTGGTAGCCTAGTGGAAGAAGCTGTACCGAAGCCTGTTGGTTCTGGCTTTAATGTTGCAATACAGTTTCCCAGATGGTAGCAACTGGAACAGTTTGTGGTTGGGGTGACTCAGGTCTCCAATCATCCTTCAGGCCCTTTTTATGCACCTGTCTCTGTAAATGTCCTGAATAGTGGGAAGTTCATAGCTACAGATGTGCTGGGCTGTCCGCATCACTCTCTGCAGAGTCCTGCGATTGAGGGAATTACAGTTCCCATACCGGGCAGTGATGCAGCCAGTCAGGATGCTCTCAATTATGCCTCTGTAGAAAGTTCTTTGGATTTGGGGACTCATACCAAACTTCTTCAACTATGAGGTGAAAGAGGCGTTATTGTGCCCTTTTCACCACACAGCCAGTATGTACAGACCACGCGAGATCATCGGTGATGTTTATGCCAAGGAACTTAAAGCTGTTCACCCTCTCAACCCCAGATCTATTGATGTCAATAGGGGTGAGCCTGTCTCCATTCCTCCTGTAGTCCACAACCAGTTCCTTTGTTTATGCAACACTGAGGGAGAGGTTGTTTTCTTGACACCACTGTGCCAGGGTGATGACTTCCTCTCTGTAGGCTGCCTCGTTAGTATTTGAGATAAGGCCAATCAATGTAGTATCGTCAGCAAATTTAATTAGCAGGTTGGAGCTGTGGCTGGTGACACAGTCATAGGTATACAGAGAGTAAAGGAGGGGGCTTAGAACACAGCCCTGAGGGGCACCTGTGTTGAGGGTTGGAGGGGCAGAGGTGAGGGAACCCACTCTTACCACCTGCCGCCAATCTGACAGTAAGTCCAGGATCCAGCTACACAAGGCAGGGTGAAGGCCGAGGTCTCTGAGCTTCTTGTCGTGCTTGGAGGGAATTATGGTGTTGAATGCTGAACTGTAGTCCAAGAACAGCATTCTCACATAAGCATCCTTCTTCTCCAGATGTGTAAGGATGGTGTGTAGAGCTATGGCTATTGCATCATTTGTCGATCGGTTGTGTCGGCAGGCGAATTGCAGGGGGTTCAGTGTGGATGGTAGCATGCTGCAGCCTCTCAAAGCATTTGCTTATTATTGAGGTGAGTGCAACAGGACACCAGTCATTCAGACATGTTACATTGGCCTTTTTAGGTGCAGGAACAATGGTGGATGTTTTGAAGCAGGAGGGCACTGGGAGAAGGAGAGATTAAAAATGTCTGTAAACACACCTTCCAGTTGGTCATGCACATTATGAGTACCCATCCTGGGATGCCGTCCAGTCCTGCAGCCTTGTTACTGTCCACTCGTTGGAAGCACCTGCATACTTCAGCCTCAGAGATGACCAAGTTGAAGGTCGCTTCAGCAGCTCTCCTCAGGGGCTCAGTGTTGGCAACATTGAACTGAGTGAAAAAAGGATTGAGCTCATCTGAGAGAGAGGCAGTAACACTGACAACACCACTGCGCTTAGCTTTGAAGACTGCGATGGTGTGCAGACCTTGCCCTAAGCCGCATGTGTTATTGGTGAAGAGTTGTGTCTGGATCTTGTCCCTGTATTGCCGTTTCGCCCACTTGATAATTTTACACAGATTGTAGCTGTATTTCTTGAGTTACTGTTGGTCACCGGCAAAGTAAGCTCTGTCTCGTGTGGTTAGTGCTGCTTGCTCAGAACCGTTGATCCAGGATTTCTAATTTGGATAGACCCTGACTGAGATTTGGGAGACAACATCCTCGATGAACTTCCGGATGAAGCTCGTGACCCCATCTGTGAACTTGGTGACATTCTCATCACAAAAGGCATTCCAGTTGACATCATTAATGCAGTCCTGCAGCATGCAGACCAATCGGTCGGGCTATCAGTGGATGGTTTTAACTATGGAAACCTCTTGTTTCAGCTTCTGCTTGTACATTGGCAGAAGTAAGATGGAGGAGTGATCCGACTCCCAGATGCCGGATGGAGGAGCACTTTGTAAGTGTTGCATAAGGGACAGTAGGTGTGGTCGAGTATGCTGTCTACCCACGTGCTCACCTGGATGTGCTGACGAAACTTTGGAGAGACTTTAGACAGCAACACTCTATTAAAGTCTCTGGCGACGATGAAGGCAGCCTCTGGGTGTACGGTTTCCAAGATGCTAATGGTCTCGTACAGTTCCTTGAGAGCCAGGTCAGTACCAGCCTGCAGTGGAATATATACATGGCTGTGATAATAACAGCCATGAACTTCCTAGGCAGTCAGAAAGGTCTACACTGCAGTACCAGGTACTCCAGATCTGGGGAACAAAAGGATTTGAAGGCATGCACATTCCGGGGGTCGCACCAAGCATTATTGATCACGAAGCATACCCCACCTCCTTTACTTTTCCCGGAGAGGTTTTTAGACTTGTCCGGCTGGAACGGGGGAAACCCAGAGGGCTCGATGGCATGATCTCTTCCATCAGCCATGTCTCCACAAAGCACAAAACAGTACATTACTTTATTTTCCGCTGATAGGCGATTCTGGCTCTCAGTTCAATATTTTTCTGATTTTTCTCACTGAAACAGAATGGCCATCTAGGATAAAAGTATAGGTAGAGGTAGGGTGTTTAACACTATGAGAGATAATGATGCTTTTGAGAAGAGCTGTTTGCGTAGGCAGAGAGAAATTGGGAGATGATGAAGCCTGGGGCAGGTATCATGTGATATGATGCCAATGAAGGGTCATTAGGATGCAGCGAATCTTTCCAACATTACTAGCCGTTATGCATTTCCCCCACTTCAATATTCTCAAGGATTATTTCTGTGAAATGGCTTTGACTTGACACATTAACCCTGTTGTCCTCTCCACTGAGCCCACATCACCTATTAAGCATCCCCAGCATTTTATTTTTCTTTAAAGGACTCAGTTTTTGGCCTCAAATCAATATAAGCTCATGATGGTTTGTTCAAAGTAAATTTATTATCAAATTTATTACCATTTATTATCAATGTCACCATATACGATACCGAGATTCACTTCCTTGCAGGCATACTCAATAAATCCAATAACCAAAATGTAATCCATGACAGACCACACCAACTGGGCATACTACCAGTGAGCAAAAGACAACTTACTGTGAAAATACAAAAAGAAAGATGAAATAATAACAATAATAATAAATACACAATAAATTTCAAGAAGATGAGATGGAGTCCGTGAAAGTGTCCAAAGGTTGCAGGATAACCTGCCACAACATATGGACTGCCACAAAACAGAGTTTTAAACCATAATTTCTTTGCCAACAGTAAATGGACTTCATATTTTGAAGAAAGCACTATGAGGGAGGCAATTTATTCTCAATTAACAATTACATATACAGAAATCAGTCACAGTTCTCTAATATCCACACAGGAACGATTGAAATACACTGAACTGTGCTGAAATAAATAAATTTTCCCAGTATTTATTCTTCACAACAAAAATAACATGTCAAGGTTCAAAGTATATTATCAACCTTGAGATTCATCTCCTTACTGGCAGCCACAAAGCAGGAAACCCAGAAGAAGCCTTTAAAGAATCGACAAACACCCAGTGTACAGAAAAAAAAACTCATGCAAAAGATAAAATAAAGCAACCAGCACTTAGAACGAGAGGGTGTCCTCAGACATGAAGCTGGAGCAGGTCCGCAGCCTCAGACTCAGACTCAGTTCATGACACAGCAGAGTAAAATGTTGCATATAATTAACTTCTAGTTTTTAATCACACAATAGGCCAATCCCACCAAGTGAGAAAATGTCAGCAGTAACTGCAGTTGGGTCAGGATTGTCGTCCATCACGCATGAACACAGAACAACCAAACATTCTGACTGTGACATCCCTACAGTGTTCTGATACCAGAATCCAGCAACACAACTTGTAATTCTTATTGTAAGAAGTTTTTCTTATTTAAAAAAGAGATGATAGCATATTTGTTGCTTGCAAATGTCAGACATTCAGAATCAGTAAAACCAACACCTTTGAAAGCTGGTGAGCATTGTGAGAGGCCTCACCAGCTGTCAAAGCCATTCTGTGACAGTGCTTTGCTATTAGATTTCCCTGGGAAGGAAGCTTGCAGAGACTGCCCCGTCTTCACATCTGTATAGGATCCGAGAGCACATTTATCCGAATAAAAGTTACAGTGGTATGAGAAAAGAATAAAGGGAAGTTACATTCTTATGAGATGAAATTTAGAAAGGAAACTGCAGATGATAAAAATCTAATGAAAAAACTGAAAATGTTAGAGAAACTCAGCAAGTCAGACAGCATTTGTGCAGATAAACTTCCTTAGAAAAAGAGAAAAGTTACTTGGGATAGTAGTGAAATGTGTGAAACTAAGGGAATTTCTCTAACAGAATGAGTTGCAGGCACAAAGTATTAACAATTTCTCTTTCTGCAGATGCTGCCAAACTTGCTGAATTTTCTTCAGCGTTGTCTATTTTCGTTACATTCTTATTAATTACTTATGTAAAGTTTCTATGGAGTTGAAAGTGTTAAAATCAATTTTAATACAGGCAGTCCCTGAGTTACGAATGTCCGACTTATGGACAACTCATACTTACAAACCGAGGAAGGAGAACGCCGTCTGCCATTTAAAGTCAGATCTCAACATCGTCCTCCATTTTAAGTCAGATCGCGATGCCGTCCACCATTTTAAGTCGGATCGCAACACTGTCCGCCATTTTAAGTTGGATCGCGATGCCGTCCGCTATTTTAAGTCGGATCGCGATGCCGTCCGCCATCTTAAGTCGTTGCCGTTGACACAGTGTTCAGTGTGTAACTTTGTATTTCGCTTAAATTTTTCTTAGCAAGAGTCACCCTGACCCTCCCCCTTCCCGTTCTGGTCAGCTGGTGGCGCAGTGAAATCAGCGTCAGGCTCGAGACAGACCGCTCCTGCCCGAGCGCGCCTGGTTGATGACGATCCAGTGACTCCCGTCCCATCCATGCCGGGTTGGTGTGGAGCTTGTAACTCGACCTCGTAAAAGAAAGCACTACCACCTCCAGTTTAAATTCCCACGCAGAATAGTGTGGAGGATCAAATACCCAAACCCAACACAGCCCCCACTTGTCCCATTCAACCTGTGTTAGAGCAATGGTCCTTAGGACCCGGGGAATTCAGTGCGGTAGTCCTTAGGACCCAGTGGACCTTGGGAGCCAGCAGAGGTCAGGAACTGGTGGAGGTCGGGACCCACTGCCCGCCACGTTTCTGTTCCATTGACGGGAAGCGATTGCAATTGAAAATAAAGTGGAAATAATAAAGCATTTGGAAAGAGGTGAAACGCCATTCATCATTGGAAAAGCGTTAGGCTACAGTCGGTTAATGATCAGAACAATTATAAAGGATAACAGATTAAGTGAGAATAATGGAGCATGTGAAAGGCCCTGCCCCGATGAAAGCTACAATTATTACTCAGCAATGCAGTGGTTTAATTATTGGAATACATGTGTTTCTTAAGTGTTTTATATGAATAGGAAGGTAAAATATATACTATATACCTGAGAAAAATGTTTGACTAACTGACGCTAAATAATAACGGCTGTACTTGTTCTGACGTACGTACAAATCAGACTTAAAGTCGGACTCAGGAACAGAACTCGTACGTAACCCGGGGACTGCCTGTATTGTTAAATCGTATTTTAGTATTTCATTATTAAGCGAGATACTCAGATGCGTTTGTGAAACTTTTGCAGTCCACATTTCTGGGGTAGACCTTTGCCAACTGACGACAGCATGTGGGTGAGGTTGGTGGATGGAGGAGCTTGTCTGGCTAACTTATGTAATTCAAGATATTTTTCCCACTAGGATATTGATGTTCTGTTCCAGGATCACCTACACAAACGAGATCAACTTCTTTGGCTCATGTAAGTTTGGGGAAATGAGGAAGATGAATGAAGTGCCCCCCTGTTCAAAAATACTTTCACAAGTGTGTCAAGTATGAATTATAAGTTCACAATTTTACAGCATGGAAACCGTCTGTTAAGCCAAAGTCATCCATGCTGACCATAATGCCCACCTAAGCTAACCCACTTGCCTATGTTGACCCACATCCTTGTCCAGGTACTTGCCCAAATATCTTGCAACTAGATTTGCTTTGTATCTGAAAGGTTGTTCTATATACCCACATTCCCATGTGTGAAAAACTTCCCAAATGATGTCCCAATTCCTATGTTCCTAGGTATCTTGGTTGGCATGGGTGAGTTGGGCCAAATGGCCCATTTCTGTGCTGTATTACTCTATGCGCAATATCTGCTCTAACCCCACAATGAGTCCATCATCTTCTCTCATCAGCAAAAAATATAATAGAAACTGAGCTCAATTTCCCAAGTTATTACTGATATCTTCTCATCCAAAAGTCTAAAGAAGATCATGAGTCAAATAAGTTGTGTCATTCTGTGGCTGCAGTTCCTAGCTCATATTTTGTAATACAATAATGGAAGAGAGATAGGATTGAAGATTTGGAACACTTTCATGTTATCATTAATGTTTTAGAGCTCTAAACCTAGCTGGTTGCCAGAGGAAGTCACAATTACTCACCTCCCCTCTCTGTGCACTCAGTTTGCTGTTGGCCTTAGTCAGACAGCTTTCTTTATCTTCCCCAACTTGCAAGTCTTCCAATCTGTTCTGGAGAAAAAACAGAAGGCGTGAAAACATTTTCAGCTACAATATGATTCAGTAATGCACATCATGACCACATTAACTCGTTTTACTATAACTGCACCAAGGAAAACAATGACATGACTTTATGTTCAAGCTTCAATAACATCTAGCATTGTCAAAATGAAAATATCCATCATACTTACTGTGACTACACAAAATAGAATTCAAATTCTTTATCTCTATTACTGCATGAGAGATTCACTTCCAGTCCAATGATGAACTAACACTAATAATACATAATCATGTCTGAGAAGACAGGAACAGTTTCAAAGTTCCCTGATCTTTCTGAACTGGAAATGAAGAGGAACAAAGAGGAGTTGCTACCACTGCTACAATAGCTCCCAATCATTCAGCACATCTACATGAAACACTGTCATAGGAAAGCAGCAGCCATCATCAGAGATCCCCAGCACCTAGGCCATGCTCTCTTCTCACTGCTGCCATTAGGTAGAAAGTACAAGAGCCTGAGGACCCACACCATCAGGTTCAAGAACAGCTACTACTCCTCAACCATCAGGCTTTTGAATAAAAGGGGATAACTACACTCACTTGTCCCATCATTGAGATGTTCCCATAATCAATGATCTGACTTTAAGGACTCTTTATTTCATTATCTCATGTTCTTGTTATTGATGCGATTTATTTATATTTCCATTTGCAGAGTTTGCTGGCTTCTGCACTGTGATTGATCTTTCATTGATCCTGTTATAGTTACTATTTTATAGATTTGTAGAGTATGCCTACAAGAAAATGAATCCCATTTGGTGACATATATGTACTTTGATAATAAAATTTACTTTGAACTTTGTATTTCACATCCCTAAGAAACATTATGTAACTGGATACAAACATAAAAATCCCTTTCATTTCTTCATATTAAAGTCAAGTTTTTATAAAATGTAAGTAATCAAAGCAGCATGAAAATTTGAGCTTGGATATCCAACTTAACCCTGACAATCTAAAACATTCAGATTCAGAGAATGCAATCCCAACCAGGCTCAATAGTTTATTGAAAATTTGATTTACTTTCTCAATGTCACTGCTATGGACAGACTCAGGGTTGTTACATTTATACTGATAGATCACATTAACTCAGTTATGGGAAAAAGAAATCCTTAAGTGCTTGTCAGGTCTCATTTGCTAGGATTTAGTTTTTTACCTGAAAAGACCATTTAATAAAATTTGTGACACATTGTAAAAATAATTTTATTGATTTCTCAATGTCAACTCAAGTTAAAGATTTTCCTAACAATGCTCCTGTTGACTCAGTTGCTTCCTTTTTTTGGTAACTGGAAAGATTCTACAGGAATTACATTTTCTGAAGAAATCGACATGTCAAAGATAAGATGGGAAGTGCTATTGTGGAAAGGATGCAGTAAGATCACAGACATGTAATTTTTAGCATCAAACATTTGGCCTGCTAAGGATACTTCATTTACTTGGAGACGTACGGATGAACAGATAACTACACCAAAGATAACTGGCAATTCAGACAAAACTATTTTAGAAATGTCATCACCTAATCAATAAAAACTGCATCTGTGAAAGTATGAAAACTTTGAATTAGAAAAAAGTTAAACAAGGCTAGCATGCTGGTGGTGTTTTAATATTCAAGTGCCAGGAAATGTTCCATCTGTAAGTAATTGTCTTTTAATAAATACGAAAATCTCGGTGTGAGTCACATATACTAGACCAAAAGAATAGCATCTGTTCATTATTAAATATTGATTGAATTATTATTCACCGGCTTGTTAAGCTACCCCCTCATCTGCAAGTATTCACTGTGGTACTTGATTACCGCACAGAACAAAACAAGGTTTAGGGAAACATCCTGGTGCTCTAGCTGGCACCACATCAATCAGGGCACTGGCTTGCCCTGAATGCTTTTCATGTGAAATTGTTTATACTTCCAATTATTGATATTCTTAAAAGGATGTTTAAGCAATATCCAGGCCACTTACTCTTCACCCGAGGACCCCTGGCAGACTTTGTGCTCTTGTGGCCTTTCATGGTATGCCATCTGTAAGATGCTCACACCAAGTTGGGATCCGATGCCATCCCTCATTCTTTTCTTACGCTTTGGTATAACAAGGAACTGCTGCTAGCAGATAGGGGACCAATTTCCAACCAATAAGTGACAGGGCACTTGTAAAATATACACGGTTTAATGCAACAATGGGTGAGATAATAGATTCATATTTCTGTGGAGTAACACTTGGTTTCCACTAATATCAGTTTGAAGATAGAAGCTTTCATTATGGTGAATAAACCATGGCTCGGCACACAATTCCCAAATAAATCAACAGCTGAGATCATTCTCCTCAATAAACCATCAAAGTGCTATACTCCAAACATAGATCAGTACCATATACCATGTACTCTAGAGTTCCAGATAATTCACCAGGGATCTCATTTCCTATTGCAGTAACTTAGATTTAAGACCAAGCTCCATATCTGTTAAAATTCAAAAGAGCAAAATAAAAAGTGACATCTTTTGGAGTACATTTCAAATTTCTCACTCAATTTAAAGGCAAAAGATGATGAAAAGCAGCATGAAATCTTTAAAAGTTAAACTAATAGAAACAGAATAACAGTTACAGGAAATTAATATATACAGAGTTCACAAATCATATCCCACCATTGATCCAGAATATAATAAACCAAAATGATCAGCAAAGATCATAATGCTCTATCTGGAGTTAACTCAGCAGATTAGACTTCAGTGCAAGTTTTTTCCAACGTCTAGCCATAGAAATATGATGAGAAACCCAATGACAGCACAGCCACAAAATGTAAATTCCATTAAAATTCTATCTGCCAAAGATTATTTTCTTTTTCAATAGTTCTTCTTCAGTCACCTGGTATAACAGACAAAACATGCACAAAGTAATTATAATTCCTTCCTGACCACAGTCTTCTGACATTTCCACTCTGCTCTAATTATGGTCTTTTCCTCCACTCTGTATCAGAGCTCCACCATTGGTGGTCATGGCTCCAGCTGACAAGGTCATAACCTCTGGAATTCCCTAGAAACCCTTACACCCCCTTCTCTTCCTTCCTTTAAAGTGATCCTTGAAATTTACCTCTGACTAAGCTTTCCATTATCTACTCTTACACCTCCTTTCATAGCATGATGTCAGTTTTTTTTGGTGTGTAATAATAATTGCATGTGACATTTTAGGGCATGTGCTGTCTAAAGGAACCATTATAACTGGGAATTACTGTTAATGTTCTCAGCAATCTCATGGAAGATTACATGCTTAAAAGTTCCCTGAAGATTGGGACAGGTCAAGGCTCTTCCCTGCTCCTATACAATGGTACAGGGAAAGAGTTTGAATTATAACATACTTCTCATGACTCGAGACAGCCCAAAGCACTTTACAACCAATTAAGTACTTTAAAGTTGAATTGTTGGAAACTCAGCAGCTAATTTACACTCAACAAAAATCCCACAGATAGCATCAACCTGTTTTATTGATAATGGCTAAGGGAGAAATATTCGCAGTGAAGTCATGAAATCCTCTTTTGAATGCTCTCATTTATGTTCTATTGAGGGGAGAAATAGTTACTTCAGTTAATGTCCCACAGAAGACCCAACATCTTTGGCAGTGCAACCCTCCCAAAGTGACAACTTATCAGGTGTGGCAAACCTTTTTGGGAGCATGTATCCAAATTAATGATAATCTTCTAAAAAAAACTTCCACTTGCCACTGTACTTTTGAACAGAGATTATCATTGATTAATGAATTAGTAACAATAATTATAGACTTTGCAAAGGGAAAAATGAGTCCTGTTGCTTATTTACATGTATTCATTGTTTACCTATTAATAAAAGTAAAACTAAGACAGATTGAGATAAGTGAAGCATTTTAGAAAATCAGTTCAAAATTATTATTAATCTTTAAAAAATAACTGAAAAATAACATTACTAAATAGTATTGTGTACATCAAGTCCACGAGGATTTCAAAACCTATCATCCAACATCACATGTTCTTGCAACCAAGTAGCTGGCACCAAGCCGGTGTGAAATATTTCTTTGCTCTCTGGTTGTAAAAAGCCATTTGCCATTTCATTTGGCAGTAAAGCTGATCATCATGTACATTTTTATTACGGGTGGGGTTTAAAAAATCATGAGGCAGCAATGTATGCTGTAGCCCAACATAATTCTTGTGCTTGCCATCTTGGGACACACACCAAAGGTTTACCACCCCTGATTATATCCTCACAGTTCGGAGGAGGGATTTGTACCCACAACCACCTGACTCACACGGCTACACCCATACGTTGAGAGGAGACACAAGGTCCACGTAAAGCTAAGAGAATGCAAGATGATGACCAGATGCATTGATAGGGCCACACTTGCTGGCTATAACAGGCAAATGTACTGCTACCCATCCTGCCAATGTCCCAAATTCCTGCTTGTACGCAAGGGGTGTCCATAAGTTGGGTGTCCAAAACCTACCCAGGGAGTGCCAGGTGCTATCAAATACAGAGATCTAGTCAAGAAAATCTATGCAGCAGAATATTATCACAAAGTTAATTGGTACTTACTAGTTGTTTCAGAAATGTTGCCACCTTGCACAAAATCTACTTCAGTCCTCTTTGTCAAAGGTTAATTCTACTTTATACACCTGGGGCTTTGCACACAATAGAATTATGCAATATGGTGTAGCATATAAAACATTTCTCCATTCTTAGCTGTGCAGTAAGGAGAACTTCATAGTATATCTAATCAAACGTAGCTAGGTAGTCTCCAAATTGAAGACATCCTGACAGCTCAATCAAAGATAACAGTGTGCAGAAGGGATAACCAAAGGAGTTTGTAAGATCACTCTTTGCATTTCCTTTACTACTTGTAGAGAGTGAAAGACTTCTTGGGAATGCAAAAGAAGCTTCAATGAAACTTAAATGGAGTTGGACCATGCTACTGAAGCCAAAGGCCTACTCAACAGTAACAACCTTAGGGAGCCACAAGACACTACAAATGCTGGAATGTGATAGAACTCAGTGGGTCAGACAGTATCTGTAAGATCCAGCTGGTAGAAAAGACATCTCCCCTTTACTTTTCTGTCCAGATGAACATCCTCACCCTAAAACATCCAGTGTCAATTTCTGCCCACAGATGCTGTCTAACCTGCTGAGTTCCTCCAACTTAAGTTTTTTTTTAATTTCTTAAAATTTTTTTATGCATTTTCTACAACACTATAGCAAAAAAATTCAAAAACAAAATAGGAAATTAATACAGTACAAGATAAACATACAATAATATTATAATACACAATAATAATTGAAAAAGCACCCAAAATAAAGTCATGTAAAGTTAGTGTCCCAACCCCCACCCCCCACAAAGGGGTAAAAAAACTCCAGACCAACCACAGCAAAATGTAGGAAATATAGATCAGAACATTCAAACCCCCAAAACTGTAAATACAAGTAAAAACAGAGGATAATAATGCCAACTACCAAAAAAAAGTTGAAAGTAAGGAACTGAAAAAAAAACTTAATCAGAAGAAAGGTTATGAAAATATTCAATAAAAGGTCCCCAAACCTTATGAAACTTTATGTTCGAATCAAGAATTGTGTAGTGAATTTTTTCAAGGTCTAAACAGGACATAATATCATTGAGCCATTGAGCATGCGTGGGTGGGGAAACACCTCTCCATCTAAAAAGAATTAGATGTCTAGCCAGAAGAAAAGCAAAAGATAATGTTCAACATTTAGTCGAGCTCAAATGTATATCCATCTCACCCCAGGAACCAAAAAGAGCAATCAGAGGGTTAGGTTCTAAGTGGCAATTCAGAATATGAGATAAAGTTAGGAAAACATCTCTCCAAAATTTCTCTAGACTCGGGCAGGTCCAGTACATATGAATGAGAGAAGCCTCGCCACGTTTGCATTTATCACAAACTAATATTAGGGCAAAATCGAGACAATTTAGATTTGGACATGTGTGCCCTATGAACAATCTTAAACTGTAAAAGTCAGTAGCGAGCACAAAGAGAAGTTGAATTAACTGACTTGAGACTCGAGTCCCAAATCACATCAGATAAGGGAATATTTAAGTCATACTCCCAAGCCATTCTGATTTTTTCCAAAGGGACGCGCCGTAAAGGTGCTAATTTATCACAAATAAAAGATATTAAGCCTTTACCCAATGGATTAATAACAAGAAACAGGTCCATAGCATTTTTCTCGGGCATCTCAGGAAAGCTGGGTAATAAAGGATTAATGTCTAATTTGGAGGTATCTAAAGAAATGGGCATTAGGTAGATTAAATTTAGCAGAGAGTTGTTGAAAAGATGCGAAACAATTATCAATGAAAAGATCTTCAAAATACCTAATGCCCTTTCTATACCAATCATAGAATGTTGAATCGTGCATAGAGGGTAAAAAAAGATGATTATGTAAAATAGTACTAGAAAGGGAAAAGCCATAGAAACCATTAAATTTCCTAAACTGGGCCCATATTCGCAGTGTGTGTCTAACAAGAGGATTAACAATTAGTCTAGGCAAACTAGGGAATGCAGATCCAAGAAGTGCAGAGATAGATAGATCCTTAGTGGAATTCAGCTCCATTGCTACCCATTCAGGGCGGTCAGACTGGCTATGGAAAAAAGACCAGAAGGCAAGACAACGAATGTTAGTTGCCCAATAATATAAACAAAAATTAGGTAAGGTCATGCCGCCTTCTTTTTTAGATTTTTGAAGGTAAGCTTTATTAATTTTAGAATGCTTACCCTTCCACAGATAGGACAAAATAATAGTCCAAGGAATCAAAAAAGGTTTTAGAAATAAAAATTGGAATAGATTGAAATAAGTATAAAAATTTAGGAAGAACATACATTTTAATAACATTAACACGACCTACCATTGACATAGATGAAGGTGACCATTGTGACAAACTCTGTGTTGTAGAATTCAAAAGATTGGCAAAATTTTCACAACAAAGATCCTTAAAATTCCTTGTAACTGTAATACCAAGATAGGTAAATTGATTATCAACTACTTTAAATGGGAGGTCGCAAAATTAAGTTTATAGCCAGAGAATTTGCTAAATTGATCAAGAAGAGAAAACATTGGAGGTAAGAATGTGGACGGAAATGTAACAGAGCGAAAGTTTGAAGCAACTAAGCGATCGCCATTTTACTGGAAGTCCCCCCAACTTATTTGTTAACAAGCTTACATCAGGAAAATAAAATTAAATGAAAAAAATTCCAACTGCTGCTGGATACCATCATACTTTTATAATATTTTGGATAAGAGCCAATTTGCAAAAAGATCATAGTTGGGAACTTAACATACAAAGATACTCACTGCATGGAAAGCACAGGCAGATAGGTAGAGAGGGTGGGGTGGCTCTGGCGGTAAATATTTAAATCAAATTCTTAAAAAGTGACATAGGATCATAAGATGTAGAACACCAGTGGATAGAGTTAAGAAACTATAAGGGTAAATAGACCCTGATGTTACGATACACACCTGACCACACCAGCTTCCAGGGTTTAGACACTCTGGCTCTCCAGAATAGGATAGTATTGCGTCGCCCCTTTAAAGACTCAGGACTGCCCCGCTAATTGGTGGCCAATGTTCTCTCTAATGTTTGCTCATGTACACACGCACACATAGTTTTCTACTGGTGCACAAAGGGATTTAAGCTGAGCACAAAAGGTTGTCACCCTCTACCTCAATGGCATGTTAAGTATATTTCACGATCATACACAATCACATTTCCTTTTCTGGTTTCTGATGTAGATAGTGTTAACAATTTGGAGTTTGCAATGATTTGTTGGCAGTTTTTAGAACTAGCTCACTTACACTTTTTTTTGAAGAAGTTATTGAGTGTGCACATGTTGTAACTGAGCAAAAAAACTGCACAGCGCAAAATCTTTGCACACACTGGTCATTACAAATTAGAGGGAACCATGTTGGCAGTCATGTTTTGGCACTGGAGTTTTAATATTTAACGAGCACTTGAACTAGGTTTGGTGCGTGATTGTCAGCTCTACTTTGGATTCTAGTCTAGCATGTAGACAAGCCAGTGATTACAAGAGTACTGCTTACACCTGCAGTCACTGAAGAAGAATTTTCAGAATCAGTTCAAGGATTTGAACGATCTGTAAATTCTAGACTGGGTAATTAACCCATTTCTTTGCAAAGTTGAAGAACAAGTAGAAAGTTTGCAAGAAAAAATTATCAGAATTCAGAATGATAAAGAAGCAAAAATGCTTTTAAAAAATGTCATCTTTTGTGGTATGCAACTACTCTGTCATATGAAGTTTCCTGGCCTTTGGAGAAGAGCCAAACTGCTCTATACTACATTTCCATCCTCCTACCTAGTTGAAAGAGGCTTCAGTGCTCTGAACTACGTACTCAGAAAAAAAACAGAAATTGCTTGGACCTTGTTACATGTGGGGACTTCAAGCTTTTGCTGTCACAACTTGAACCAGCTATTACAAGTCTTGCTAAAAACCATCAAGCTCAAGGATCACATTGATATCAAAGCTGCTGTACAGCACACAGGTTCTGTGTAAGCTAGGTTTAAAGACAAATAAAAATTTAAAGCAGAATCATTTTTCTCATGTTAGCATATGGTAGACATGTTTTTACACTCTGGGAGCATTGGAAAGTATATTGTGTGCAACAAACATGAAGGCGGTTTAAAGGGTCGTTGGGCTAAAAAGAAATTGAGAAACCCTGGACAAGTGCAAGGGAGATTTTTTTGGCCTCTACCTGGAAGGCTGAAATGAAGGCTAAATGGAAGAGAAGACCAGGACCAGTTCTACCTCCTGAGCCACAGGTCTGGCTGTCTGCTCAGGATAAGCCCCTCTGGGTGGAGTCTCAGAAATTGGTGCCCAACTTCATTGAACCCTTCAAGGTTCTCAAAAAAGCAAACTTGGTAGCTTACACCTTGCAGCTCCCCAAGACCCTCAAGATCAATCTCACTTTCCACACTTCCAAATCAAAACCAGTCCTTTCTCCCCACCATCATCAGCCCTGCTGCCACCCAGGTTTGTTGACGGGAGACAGGTGTTCACTGTAAAAAGAATTCTGGATTCACGAACTGTTTGGAGTGTTCGCGTTCCTCATGGACTGAGAAGGATTTGAACCTGAAGAACAGTGCTGGGTTCCTGAAAGGGACGTCTTAAATCCGGCTCCCATCCATGATTATCATAAGTGCCTCTGAAAGCAGCCAGGGCCGTCAGGAGTCAGCTGTAAGGGAGGGTGTCTTGTTACAATATGCACGTTAACAGGGTAAATTCACTCTGACTCTCTGGAATATGGGTGCAGCCCCTTTAAAGACTCAGGCCCGCCCAAATAATTGGCAGCCAAAACATGGCTGCCAATAAAAAATATTTATTTTAATATTTAAAAGAGCACCTGATCGGAAATTTGGTGCTCAATCACCAGCTCTACTGTGGATTCTCATTTAGCGTCTAGATTAGAATCCTGTCCTCATCTCAGTCTCGTATCATGTCTTAATTCTAATCTCAGATATTCCAGCACTTGCCTTGGTCTCTTGTCACACTTGATAAGAGTTTTTTACAGGCCTCTGAACAGTAGCCAGGATGTGAGCTACAAATTATGATGGGAGGTAGAAAAGGCATGTAAAAAGGGCAGTGTTGCGATAATCATGCGGGATTTCAACATGCAGGTAGTTTGGTAAAATTCAGTTGATGCTAGATCCCAAGAGAGGAAATTTGTAGAAAGTCTATGAAATGGCTTTTTTTGATCAGTCTGTGGTTCAGCACACTTGGGGAAAGGCAATTCTGGATTGGGTGCTTTGTACTGATCCAGATTTGATTAGGGAGCTTAAGGTTATGGAACTCTTAGGGGCCAGTGATCATAATATGATAGAATTCACTGTGCAGATTGAGAAGGAGAGTAACAGTATTACAGTGGAGTGAAGGGAGTTACAAAGGCATGAGAGAGAAGCTGTCCAAGTTATTTGGAAGGGGTCACCATCAGGGATGATGGCAGAACAGAAATGGCTTGTGTTTCTAGGGGAAACACGGAAGGTGCAGGAAAGGTACATCCCAACGATGAAGAAGTATTCAACAGTGTCTGATAAGGGAAGTCAAAGGCAGCATACAAGCAAAAGAGAGGGCATCTAATGTTGCAAACATTAGTGGAAAGTTTTTAATAGGGAAGCTAGGATAGGGAAGCTTTTAAAAACCAAAAGAAGGCAACTAAAATAGCCATAAATAAGAGAAAAGATGAGATATGAAAGTAAGCCATCCAATAATATAAAAGAGAATTTAAAAACTTTTTCAGATATATAAAGGGGTAAAGAAAAACGAGAGTGGATACCAGACTACTGGAAAATTATATAATGAAACTGGCGAGGCAGTAATGGGCGATTGAAAAATGGCAGACAAACTTAATAGTATTTTGCGTCAGTCTTGACTTGTGGAAGACAGTAACTAGCAGAAAGACAGAAATGCTAGCTTGTTAGGGGGCAGAAGTGAATATCACTGATATTACTAATGAGTAGGCGCTTGTAAGCTAAAAGGTCTGAAGGTAGTTAAGTCACCAGGCCCAGATGGACTACAGCCAGGTTTCCGAAAGAGGTAGCTGAAAATATTGTTGAGACATTAGTAATGATCTTTAATAAATCACTAGATTCTGGAATGGTTCCTGTGTACAGAAAATTTGCAAATTCACACCATTCTTTAAGCAGAGAGGGAGGCAGAAGAAAGGAAATTATAGGCCAATTAGAAAGATGTTGGAGTCTATAATTAAGGATGAGGATAAAGCATGCTTTAAGTCAGCATGGTTTTATCCAGAGGAAATCTTGCCCGACAAATCTGTTAGAATTTTTTGAGGAAGTAACAAGCAGGATAGACAGAGTCAGTGGAGTTGTTTATTTGGATTTTCAGAAGACCTTTGACAAGGTGCCAAACATGAGGCTGCTTCACAAAAGCAAGTGGAATTACAGTAAAATATATTAGCATGGACAGACGATTGTCTGACTGGCAGGAGGCAAACAGTAGGAATAAAGGGGGCCATTTCTGGTTGGCTGCCGATGACTAGTGATGTGCTGCAGGGATTTGTCTTGAAACGCTTTGTTTCACATTATACATCAGTGATTTGGAGGAAGGAGTTGATGGCTCTGTGGCTGCTAGCAGATGATACAGAAATAGGTGAAGGGATAGGTAGTGTTGAAGAAGCAGGGTGTCTGCAGAAGAACTCAGACAGATTGGGGGAAATGGGCAAAGATGTGGCAGGTGGCATATGTAAGGAAGCATATGGTCAAAACTTTAGTAGAAGGACTATTTTCTAAAATGGGAGAAAACTGGGCACTTTCACTGTGTGCTGCGTCTGCGAGGCTGGGTCCGGTGCCGTGGAAGTCTATAGCGGGGGTATTCCCTTCTGCCGCCTGCATGGGATGATGAGTCTATCGGGACCCTGAGGACTTGTGGAAACTGTGTGGTGGTTTCTTTCGAACTTATAGTCTTTTAACATCTTTGGGCTATTTTTACTGTGCCCATGGTCTGTTTTTTTTAATCAATTATGGTATTGTCTGCACTGTTGTAACTATATGTTAACTATAACTATATGTAACTATGTGGTTTTGTGTAGGTCATGTAGCTTTAGTTTTTGGTTTGTTGGGTGGTAGATTTGGTCTCTTGACTTGGTGCGTCTGGGTAGTCTTGTTTCGTCTGGTGGATTTGGAGCTCCTTTCCGGGGAACGCGCTAAGATGGCAGCACGATATTAATATGCAGCACCCTCTCCGGACTCTGGATTTGGGGATTACCAAACGTTGTGTGGATTTTCTGGTGTAGTCTGTTTTGTCATGTGCTTTTGTGATATCATTCTGGAGAACGGTGTCTCATTTTTTAACTGTATTGCATTTCTGGTTTCTAAATGACAATAAACTGAAACTGAACAGAACTGAATTAAAAAAAGACATGCAAAGGGACTTGAGAGTCCTTGTGCAGGATTCCCTGTAGGTTAACTTGCAGGTCGAGTAGGTAGTAAGGAAGGCAAACGCAATGGTAGCATTGATTTTGAAGGGACTAGAAAGCAAAAGCAAGGAGGTAATGCTGAGACTCTATAAGGCATTGGTCAGACTGCACTTGACAGTATTGTGAGCAGGTATGAGCACCTGATCTAAGAAAAGATGTACTGGCATTAGAAATTATTCAGAGGAGGTTCATGAGAATGATCCCTGGAATGAAAGGTTTAACATATGAGGAACTTTTGACAAATCAGGTCTATGCAAAAGCTAATTAAGATAAATATTTATGGTGTTGTTATATCTTTGGCTTTTTTCAATTGTTATATTCTCTTATGAGGATATTTAGCTTTCCAGCTTGAATCTGTCTTCCAGACACTGCTGCGTTCCAACCTCTTGGCCTTTGGCTTCAACTTGATACCTTGTGAAACTTTCTGCCTTGCCCTCCTATTCCCACAACTTCACCCACTACTCAATCCCACCTCCAACTAATGTCTGTCCTCCTCTATCAAACAACCCTAAACAGAAAATAAGAACAAATTACTTGCTCTTTATACAGGTCCACAATCCCTTATCTGAAATCCTTGGGGCCAGATGAATTTCGGAATTCTGAATTTTTCAGATTTCAGAAAATTGGTAATTATATTGATAATTAACCTGTTTCCGTGCGGGTGGACTTTAGGACCTGGGGGAGCTCCGGACCTACGCATATCCTCCTGTATACTTCAAATCATCTCTAGATTACTTATAATACCCAATACAATGTAAATGCTATGTAAATAGTTGCTATACTGTATTATTTAGGGAATAATAACAAGAAAAAAGTCTGTACATGCTCAAACGACGAGTGCTGGAGAGAACTCCCAGGTTTTCCTGATCCGTGCTCTTTTACAAATACTATTACAGTTTATTTATAGAGTAATATACTGATAAGTGAAATAGTGGGATAACTATAGACCATAAGTAGATTAGTACATTTTATTTCCAACAAAAACATTCAATAAAACATGAAAAATACAGCTTCAAACGAACCAAATCAAACACATGGTAAATGATTTACTGGAATAAATGTAGAACTTAAATACTCTAGGACATATACAGGTTCAAACTAAGCTAAATACGTACAGGTACCTCTAGTTAAGTTGCATTACATCTGGCAGACAAAGCTAGAAACTCTACAGGTACCTGATGGATCAGGAACAGGATTCTCAAGTTATGAAGTAGCACTACCACAGACGGCGCTTTTAAAGACTTTTTCAAGTGTCATCTATCTCATTAACATAGGTTTATGTCTAAGCAATCTCTCTTTAACTGAGTAAACTGCCATAATCTCTTGCTCACTGATAAATACACGTTGTTCAAGGCCAGCAATTAACTGGTCACACATTTTCACCATATCGTCTATGGGAATTTCTTCACCTGTGTTCACTATGTCATCATCATCACTACTATCTTCATGCTTATCTGTATTTAACACCATTTCAGCAATTTCCCCATCACTTAAGAAATGCATAACAGGTGCATCATTGTCAATGCTCAGCACTTCTTCGATGTCAGCTTCCCCTGACTTATTTACACTTTAGTTCAATAATATTTTAGCATAGGTTTAGAGGTTTGATATCATCATCTCATTAGTGACATGAAATTCTTCAAAGTCATGATCTGTAAGTTCATCTACATCAAACATTCTTCAGTAAAACGCTGCACAGATACACCATGATCAAGCTTCTGCAATAACTCCACTTTCTGCGTCATTGATAGTAATAGATGCTTCCTTCTCTTTTTCTCATTGTTACCCATAGGGGTATCTGCAGCTCTTTTTGACATTTTCACAGTGAAATTAAACACAAAGACAACAGTGAACACAAAATCTCAGCGAACAGCAAATGCACGTGTAACCAGTATGAGTGTTGAGCCACAACTGATGTCTGGCAGTCTCTGCTCATGCTGCCACGTCACACCTGAGTGATGTCAGCTGTTTGCCACCAAACAAGCCTTGTTATGACACACTCCACACTCCATGAGAAAATCTTCAGTTTTTGTTGCTTTACGGATTTCAGAATTTCGGATAAGGTATTGTAGATCTGTGTCAACTTAATTGCCTCAGTCAACATAATCTGTGGCTAGTCTCTATGCCCTCTTTGTTAGTTCCATTTCTCATTTTCTAACAGTTTATCAGTCTGTGCTTTTCTGGTTCTCGTCAGTCAGACCCACACACAATTCCCATTGAAATAACTTTGGCTGTGCTGACTTATGTTAATCAGATCTCCACTCTCTCAGCTCCCATTAATCAATTCCCCTCTCTCAGATTTCATGAAACAGTCTGGCCACATGCTATGACTGCATGTTCAAGTTTATTTTGGACACTCACTGAGGAGATCATAAAACTTTACAACATAGAAGGGAAGCAGCCCTCATGTCCATGCTGGTCTTAACTGGAGCTGTTTGCATCCTTCCCAGCCATTGATCCATTGAGTTGTAGGCTACAATCAAAGTAGGTCATCAAGTACATATGCTTTCATATCACTTTAGGCAGTAGGTTCCAGATTCACTCCATACATTTAAGCAAAAAAAAAACATATGTAATGCTTCGATTAATTAAAATCTATTTCTGTTCACCGGAGTTCTCATCCTATAAAACTTTACTACTGAGCCTAAATAGGCCTATCATAATTTTAGTCACCTCAATTAAATCTGCTCACAATTCTTTGTTCCAAATAATACAATCCCAACTGATGAGTCAGCCCCTCATCACAATTATAATTCCGTTTAAGTTTTTTGTCACCTTCCTGTACACATATACAACCAAATGAAACAATGTTCTTCCAGAACACAAAACATACACCATGAAAAGCATATTAAACAAAATATTACCACGTTATTGAAATATAATGTAAAGTGCATGTGGTGCACAGCAGAGGTAAACAAAGAACAGTGAAAGATACAACAAACACTTTGCAATACTAGTGAAGAGTCCTTGGTGTGGCAGGGTATTCATTAGTCTCACAGCATGAGGAAACTAATGAATACCATGTGACCACCAAGTTCTTAGTATGATTTTTTTTATATCTACTATGAAATTAATCTTCTCTCACCCTACAACAAACCCTTCCCTCAGTCTGGTAAGCAGACTTGCCACAATGCTCTAACTGTGGCCTACTAATCTTTGTAATGACGCAGTTCCAATATAATCATCTGATTCATATTCTACAACTCATCTAATAAAAGGCAAGAATCTCTTAAGCAAACATCTTAACCACCATATTTACCTGTTCTGTTATCTTCAGAGGATTATGGACATGCACTCTGTTTATCCACTTTTCTTAGTCTCCAGCCATATAACACACAGTCCTTTTCCTTAGTTGTTCTTCTCCATCAACTGCCTGTTCAGCAACAACTTGTCAATCATAACTACTATAATCTAGAATAAATCATTTAATTAAATAACAAAAAAGTGATTGAAGTAATTCAGGAATCCCCTTACAATCATCACTCCAGTAATTAAAGCTTCCATTGATCATGATTTCTCCTACAGTGTGATATTTTAACCTTCTGCACCTTCCCAGAGATCCTGTGGGCTTCAGCTTGCCTAATCAACCTACTGTGTATCACCACCAAACACTTACTGAAATCCATGTAAATCGCATCAAATGTGCTGCTCCAATCTCCCTTTTTCCTTCCTTAAAAAATACAAAATCAAGCTTGTCAGATGCAAATCATGCTAGACACTGCATCCTAGTGTAGGGAGGGACTAATTCAAGGGAAGTTCCAATGCGGGAGGAACAACCACTTGGCTTTGACATCTATGCTGAAAAGAGTTCTGTCAAAGTTTGACTCCAACACAACTTAGTCACCAAAGTTCTATTGGAAACAATAGTTTCCAGCCAATTACCTTTATCCTTGTTTCCCTAAATTAGAGAAACAATGCACCTTTGAAATGTGGAAGAAAACTGGAGCACCTGGAGGAAAACAGTGTGGTCACAGGAAGAATAACTAACTCCAACACAGGTCTCTGGAATTTTCACTGACTACAATTGTCACATGTACCAAGTGCAGCTTAAAACTTTTCTTGGATAATGTTTATTACACTGTGCATCAAAGCAATGAAAGGTAAAGCAATGGCAAAATAAAGCATATTCTCTACAGCAAAGTGCAGGTAGACAATATGCTAGATTGTGAGGTCAGGAGTCCATTTTATACAAGGGAACAATTCAACTGTCTTGTAACTGCCTGGCTGAAGCTGTTCATGAGCTGGGTTGTATGTGCTGTCAGCTTGATGGAAGAAGGAAAAAGAGAATGCCTGGGTTGGGTGGGATCTTTAATTACATTGGGTGCTTTACCGAGGCAGTAAGAAGGATAGACAGAGTCCATGGAGGAGAGGGTAGTTGATAGTTGATGAGGTGCTGAGCTGTGTCCACAACACTCTACAGTTTGAAACAGTCATGAGAAGAGCAGCTGCCATACCAACTAGTGCTCTTGTGCCCTCTTCTAGCAGCTCTTCATTTCCATCTCTGGAGTATTTAGGAACAACTGCTCCAATTAAATCAAACTGCTTCATTTTGTCCTTTCAGTTAGTATACTATATTCCTATTGAAAATACTTCCACACTAAACTATATCACCTGGTCTTCCAGCATTCCAACTGACCCGATAATATCTGAAGGATATATTTTATTAAACATTAGTCAGGCAGGGTGTACAGCCCAGTTCTGGCTAGTACTTGAGGTAGAATATTGCGCATTAGGAAGGCACATAAGGGACGAGCTTGAAAGCCAACAGAGATGAGCAACACCAGGAAAAGCTGGTGCTAGTATCCTTACAGCCTAGGAGGATATGCTGGAGAGATTCAAAATCAAGGTGGTTTATTCAGATTAAGTAAAGGGAAACTGTTTTTATTAGAAGGATCAATAAATGGATTTCACTGACTCAAAGGAAAGAGGAGACCGGCTTGAATCCTACCTGCACAAACCCAAGCCCAATCAATCCCTCAACTAAGACATTTCAAATACGCAGTCTTTGACATGGCTTCACCCATACCACTGCAAGCAGTCTCAACTCCCCCTATGTTGACAAAATACTGGATGAGTGGTTGACTTCTTGCAATAATCCATGTTATCATGGAACACTACTTAAACCAACAACTCACTGAGAACAAGTTGCTATAAATCTGAGTCCAGACAAGTTCCCATTAGAAACTATATTATCTTGCACTGTGGCCCAGACCTCCTGACTGCAGTGATATGGCAAAATGCAATCTGCAAGTGGCTGAAATTAGCAATGGTTATGCTTGAAATGAATGTCATCCAGGTCTTTACAGTACACTGCCATTGAACAATAATACAGCAGTCACTACCGAGAACCAAGAGATATTACAAATGCCCTGCATTTTATTTGCTGAAAGCGTTTCATTTTTATTTAAAGAGAAAAGGCTTGATTCCTATCCAGCCAGATTGGAATCTGATGTAATCCTCAAACCCAAATGCATCAAATGTATAAATCAGCAGCTAGAAGTACATCACACTTGTTCGAAAGCACATTCTTCAGCTGCTAAAAGGGGCTTTGAGATTACAAAGGTAACAAAAAAAAAGGTAAATCTCTGAGCTTGAAATTAATCCAATTGGTTCATCAGATAAAGTGCTCAGAAAACTCACCTGGATCAATTTCTCCAGTTTCTGCTTATCCTTTCGAAGGTTGGTTATTGTTTCATCTCTCTGGATTAATTCATCAGTAAGTGACCGCAGTTTCTGTTCTGAATTCTGAACAAAGAAGACAAATATTTGATTAGGAGTCTGTGCCAAATCAGTTGTGGTGTTTTAAACAGACTAGGGAGAGCTAACTGAGAAGCCTATCTAAACACATCATACACAATACAAAATTTTAGTGTTAAGGAACTACAATAGACCAGGCTACAGAGACAGGAAGGCAGAGAGAACAAAATGGTTTCAAAGGATGGAAAGGCAAACTGAAGCCTGATATTAGGAAGTTATTCATTCATGCAGAAATAGTCAATGCTCTGTTAAAAAAGGAGTTAAAAAAGGACAACAAAAAGTACTTGAAAAAGAGTCAAGAATTGCACTTGTATGACAATCTTTATCATCACACACTCTGCTAAAACATTTCAGCAAATGTTCTGTTTCTGGTATGAGTGTTGTTTTTGCTTAGAAAGCAAAGCAGTCAATTTGTTCATACTAAGATTCCCACAAATGAGTGAAGCACCAGATAATCAACATCAGCAATAAATTGGTCAAGGGATTAAATATTATCCAAAAGGGATAGTTTGGTGCTTTCCACAGGGGAGCATTAAGGGGCTTTTTGAATGGCTGGAGAGGGTAGATGAGAGCCCTGGTTAATGTTCCAACTGAAAGACATCATCTAAGATTACTGCACTTTCCCAGCGTCAACTTGGATTGTACATTCATTTCTGAAATTGTAATTGAAACTGCATCCTTCTGATTCAGAAACAAAAGTAAACCATTGAATCACATTAAAGAACAACTGAATGTGGGAGCAGGCTGCTGTGAAATGCCTGTTTGGATATATTATTTATTTCAAACATGAGAAAATCTGCAATTGCTAGAACATCAATTCTGGATCTTCTGGTGATGGCCCTCCTCTTCACCATTCCCGATTCTGGGGCTTCCCTCTCTCACCTTTTTCCTTATCCACCCATCCCCCCTCTGGTGCTCCTTTCTCCTTCCCGTTCTTCCATGATCTTCTACCCTCTTCTATCAGATTCCTCCTCCTCCTCCAGCCCTTTATCTCTTTCACCAACTTCCCAGTGCTTTACTTCAGCCCCTCCCCTCCCTGCACCTCTCACCTACCACCTTGTACTTCTGCCTCCCCTCCCTCCACTTTCTTTCTCTTCCTTCTCAACTTTTTTTCAGTCCTAAAGAAAGGTCACAGCCTGATATATTGACTTAGTTATTTCTTTCCATCGATGCTGCCTGACCTGCTGAGTTCCTCCAGCAATTTGTGTGTTTTATATTATATGCTTATTGAGATCTAACACAGAATAGGCCCTTCCCATCCTTTCAGCCACGCTGCCCAGCAACCCACCAATATAACTCTAGCCTAATCATGGAATAATTTACAATGACCAATTAACCTAACAACTGGTACATCTTTCGAAGGTGGGAGGACACCAGAGCACCTGGAGGAAACTCACACAGTCATGGGGAGATCGTATAAACTCCTTAAAGACAGTGGTGGGAATTGAACCCAAGTCTCTGGTACTGGAGAATGTTGTGCTAACCTACATGCTATTGTGCCAAATTAAATCCATGCATATATAATGACTTAGCCTACATAGAAATCTTTCCATATTCAATATTGTGTACAATTTCCATTGAATATTATTGTACCTACATGTAGAGACAAGTATTCAAGAGAAACAAACATTAATACTAAGCAGCTTGAAATTTAAAATTTTAAAAAAAAGAAAATGTTTTTAGATACTCAAAAGATCAAGCAGCACCTGTGGGACAAGTTAACTGGTGTATCTTTCAGATTAAAGATCTTTTTGCACAACCAGGAAAGAAAGATAAACAAGTTAGTTCAAAAGGCAACGCAAGTGAATCTGCAGATGCTGGAAGTAAATAAAAACACAAAATGCTGGCAGAACTCAGCAGGCCAGACTGCATCTACGGGAGGAGGTAGTGACAACGTTTCGGGCCGAAACACTTCATCAGGAGTGAAGTAACATGGGATGGTCGAGGGGAGATAAGAAGTGGGGGGAGGGATGAAATAGAGAGCTGGGAAGTGATAGGCTGAAGGGAAATGGGCTGGGGGAAGGTGGAGAATTATAGGAAATAAAAGAAAGAAAGGTAGGGCTGGGGGGAGATTATAGTGAGGGGGCAAAAAAAGAGAGAGAAAGAGAACCAGAGTAAAATTATAGATAGGGATGGAGTAACGGGGGGGGGGGGGGGGGGGCAAGAGTATCAACTGAGGTCTGTGAGTTGAATGTTCATGCCGGCAGGTAGGAGGCTACCTAGGCGGGAGATAAGGTAATGCTCCATCGACCTGCGTGTGGCCTTATCTTGACGGTAGAGGAGGCCGTGGACAGACATGTCGGAGTGGGAGTGGTCTGTGGAATTGAAGTGTGTGGCCACAGGGAGATCCCGCCACTGCTGGAGGACTGAGCGCCGGTGTTCGGCGAAACGGTCTCCCAGTCGACTCAGACTCAGTCCTCCAGCAGTGGCGGGATCTCCCCGTGGCCACAGTCTTCAATTCCACAGACCACTCCCACTCCGACATGTCTGTCCACGGCCTCCTCTACCGTCAAGATGAGGCCACACGCAGGTCGATGGAGCAATACCTTATCTCCCGCCTAGACAATTCAACTCACAGACCTCCGTTGATACCCCTGCCCCCCCCACCCCATCCCTATCTATAATTTTAGTCTGGTTCTCTTTCTCTCTCTTTTTTTGCCCCCTCACTATAATCTCCCCCCAGCCCTACCTTTCTTTCTTTTATTTCCCATAATTCTCCACCTTCCCCCTAATAGAGAGAAAAATCTAAATCAATATTACAAATTTCAAAAAAAAAGGCCAGTTCTGAAAAGGGACAATAATGCAAGTTACCTGCATTTGGAGAATTTGAACTGAAAAGATGTAACTTGTCCTAGAAGAATTTCCTATTTTAAGGATTCCCCCCACTTGCAATGCCCAAGTCAAAGATCTAACAAAATATGCCAGCTTAATTACTAGTTTTTGCCTCATTAGCTTTTATTGTTGCATACTTGTGAGTGTTACAAGTACAGGTTTAAAATGGTTAAAAGTGGCCATGCAAGTAAGGGGAAAGGAATAATGGTAGAAGATAGAAGAAATAATCTTACTCCTTTAACCGAGATATTTGTAATTACATGCAAATTCAAACAGATGGATCTGATATAAAGTCACAAGAATGTTTTTACTAACTTATTCACAATGCGAGTTCCTGTCGAGAATGGAGAAAACTGAATTCTCCTTCAGTGCCTTGAATTAATTTACAATAGCTAAATCATAATTGATAAAATATTAGGTAGGCATCATTTTAATCCATGACAAAGAACATGTGCTCTGAGGTACTGTTAACTAAAACATAAAATTCACGCTGCAGTTTAGTAAAACTAATGGATATCCTGAAGCATCGTAAGACTCAGAACGATAAAACGTACGGTTTATTTAGCTTCTCAAATTCAGTTTCCAATCAAGTTACATAGTCTGCTGTTGAAGAGTGCAGATTCTCCCAGTGTCCTAACCAACATTTATTCCATAGCCAGTGCAGTCAATAACAAATTAACTAGTTATCCACAAATATGTGGAACGTGCTTTCTAGAGATTGCTTGCTACATTAATCAAAAAGTAATTCATTGGCAGCGAAGTATTTTGAAACGTACTGATGAAATGAAACGCATAAAAATGCAAGTTACTTATTTACTACATATTGGCTAAAAGTAATCTGCAATCGTCAACTGTCAATGTGAACATTACACAACTTCATTTTTTGTCTTTGAAGTTCAGGGTAAGAAAGTCATTAGTTCCCTACAGTCATCAGAAGTGTAAGTGTGTAGGCACAACCCCCCCCCCCCCAGTTACAAACAATTACTGGGGCTCTTTAAAATAACCTGAATCCTTCGATCTTCATCCTTTATTTTCTCTTCAATTCTTCATCTGCTATTTATGTTTTAACCCATTGACTCGCACCACTTTTCCGAACTCTTTAATCCACTGCCAGACTTGGCCTGAAGGTATAATCACTCAGCATTTGATGGTAACCAATTAATCATCTGCTTCACTCCATGAGAAAAGTTCACATTATTCACTCATCACATATGCACCCTGGGAAGCTGCTAGTGTTTTTGTACTGTCCACAGATCATTTTTGATTTATACAGAGTTTCCCAATCATTTGACTATACAAATTAAACACTTATACTGAGTTTTCCAATCATACTATTAAAAGTAAATTTCTGTAACATTGGGTTATTCCATCCATAGCAAGACAGCTGAACTAAAGTATTACCACAAGAATTGAACATCAGAGTTCTGTGTGTATCAGTTTAAGCCTATGCTTCCAAAAAAAAGGTGTTATGTTACCTTGTATACATAGATCAAAAAGTTGCTCTACTGTGGAATTAGTATTCCAAGCATTTACCTACATGGTCCAGATAACACTACAAAACTCTCACCTTGTGATAAATTGTTTTCAGGAATTGGTGATGAGTTTCTTTCAGAAACTGGACAACTTACTAAAAATAAAGCTGCCATTTACAAGGAGGTTTTGAAGTCTTTGGGACAGATGCCTGAACTACTGTCAAGGTGAGTGACAACTCACAATCATTTCATTGAAAGATTAAATGTGGGGATTAAACATTCTGTTTAAGAGACCCCATCCCCACAAGGCTCCATGACACAAAGCCGAAGATGTAAAATTCAAATATAAAGTATAAGGATAACAATAAGAATTGTTTATTTGTGCATCAAAACTTAGTGAAATGTGGGATTTTGCATTTCCCCCTCCCCCCACTACTTTCAGATCTCTTACTATCTTTCCTTTCGGTTAGTCCTGACGAAGGGTCTCGGCCCGAAACTTCGACAGCGCTTCTCCCTATAGATGTTGCCTGGCCTGCTGTGTTCCACCAGCATTTTGTGTGTGTTGTTACAGTGAACTGCATTGTTTGCATTAACAACCAACATGAGCTGAGAATATGGTGGAGGCAGTCTGCAAGTTTCACGACACTTTCTGGGGGGCAGCACAGCATGCCTGCAATGTTCAGAAGGACAACATGTAGCCAACACACAAGAAATAACAGCAAAATAAACTCCCTTTCCACCCACCCACACTGACAGGTCTCCAAATACAAGAAAGGCCTCCTCTAGGCCACGGCTCTCAACCTTCAGCCATCTGGCCTCCGACCTCCGGACTTGCCGACCAAGGGGCTTTGACCTTCGGGCTTCAGCCACCACACTCACCAACCTTAGCTTAAAACTGGCATCCATGAGGCACCCTGGACCATTAGAAGCAGATGGAATATACACAGCCACAATCTGCGACCTCATGGTCAGGCATATCCCTCACTCTCTCAGCAAGCCATTATGAATCAATGAAGAATGGGGCAGGACTTGTCAGAAGCAACTTAAAAATGATAAGCTTCCATTTAAATGAATAGGACCATATGAATGCTAAATAGCAAATCAAGGTGAAATTATGAGATATAGGTGATCTCACACCAACACAATAGTCCTGTTATGTCTGGTCAGGAATAATGGTGAGCAATTAAATGGCTAGTAGGAGCAGGTACTGCACTGGTAAATTTTGTTTGGCAAGCTATCAATGTAGATCATTTCATCACATCAGTAGAATGAGCCTCTAAACCAGAGGGCCCAGCACATGAGCACTGAAGAAAAGGCTAAAGCATTTGCTGTTATGTTCACCCAAAAGTGGCAAATAGATTTCCACCATCCCAGAAGAAAATCCCCAGATGGGTATATCAAGAAACTGCTGAGAACACTAGCTAGATCAAAGCCCTTGGAATCGGTGAATGCCCTGCTGCTGGGCCAAAGACCTGCTTCCTACCAAGTTGTTCCAGTGCATTACAACACTGGCATCTGGTCGATAATGAGAAATTGCCCAGGTATATCCTGTTCACTAAAGAAATGTTCATGCTGGCTAGTTACTGATCAGTGTACTCTCACCATCAGCAAATCAAATGAAATTCACTGATAACCTGCTCACTGATTCCCAGTTTGAAATCCACTTGATTATAGCTTTAGTGCCAAAAGGACCAGAGAGTTCAATTTAAGAAATGAGGCAAGAGTATTTGATCATGTGAGAGCAAAGAGCTCTACAGAAAATGGAGCTAATGGGCACAAAGTAGAAACTGTGCAGAGGTTGGATTGATATCTGACTGAAACACAGATGGTTGTAATTGCTAAGGTTAGTAATCCAAGATCAAGGATATGATTGCAAGAGATCCTCAGGGCAGAGTCCTATACACAAACATCTTCAACTGATCTTTCATCTATCAACTTTCTAGGGATTATCACTGACAGAAACTCAGCTACCATTTATGTATCTTCATTGACCAGCCACATCAAAACACGGCTGAAACAGTAGGTCAGAGATTGAGTGTACTCTAGCAAGTAACTTGTGCATGATCTACAACATACAGGTCAGCATTGTATGAGATACTCCCCACTTATCTGAAGAAGTGAAATTCTAATGATACTCAAAAATTCAACAGCATCCAGGTCTATGCATTACTCTTGATGGGTATCACACCCACAACCATGAATACTCATACTTTGTAATGCTGGTGTACACTCTGCTATTTGCATCTACAAAGTGTATTACATTAGTCTGTTGCTATTGTTCTGACAGAAACTCTCAAACCATCGATTCATACCACTGAGGAAAAAACAATTTGGATGGGCTCCCCTCTAAGTTGTACATCATCTTGACTTACAGTATGATACCAATCCTTTAACACTGCTGGAATGAAAATCTTAAATTCATTCCCTAACAGCACTGTAGGCTCATCATCACCTTCTCAACAGCCATTAGGATGGGCAATAACTGCTTAATCCTGTCAATGCCACCCAGCCCCAATCAAGAGAATAAAAATACAATTCTTTATTTTATCTTTTAAAGACATTCTTCAAGAAAAAAGTAACCATCGTAGGAATTCTTAGAATTCTTAGATAGATATCAATTCTTAGATATTGATGATTCAGAGTGAGGAAGGAGTTGAATTTTCTATTGGATAAAACAAGAACTCTTTTTGGATAAATAGCTTTGTCTGTGAATTATAGCTGTGTGGCCACATCAGTTAGTCCGAAGTGAGACACAGCCAAGGCTGAGTACAGCTTCAAGTTCCCCAATCCACTCCAATTACATCTTCAAACACTCAACTTTAAACAAATACTGTTTCTGATCTCTTTGATTGCAAAGTCTGACAACTAGTCCTAGATATTTTTGTATGGTGGGTGAAAAACATTGGTCAGCAGTAAATTTTCTGGGTTGAAATTCAGTACTGGCTTAAGACTAACAGAGTAGCTGCAGAATCTATTCCCTGGAGAATCTTATCATTTCAACAAAAGACCATTGTCACATTGCCAGTACCTTTATATGAAAGAAATCCCCACTCCACCAAGTATTATAAAGCAACAATGATCCTCTCCTTCCATCCCACACCAATCTCACCACCCTTACCAGCCCAGACTCTGCATCACAACTCCATTTAATGGCACTGTCCATCCAGGATTGTCTCAATGTGACCAGAAATTAGAGATTAATCTTAAACACTGCTCCAAGCAACTCAAGAGAACAATTCATGTGGATGGAGTGGTATTTTTTTTAAATTGTCTTATTTACTTCCTTTGACAGCATTTTTTTTTAAATAAAACTACTGAAATTGGTAAACTTTCAATTGGCCAGAGAGAAGGAAAAGAAATTATTTTATAATTTGTTCATGGGTGGTTGATGTGGCTGATTCTCCTTAGCCACATGTCAAAGGCTAATGGGTGGCACAATAGTGTCATGGTTAGCACAATGCTTCACAGTACAGATGACCAGGTTCAATTCCCATTACTGCCTGTAAGGAGTTTGTATGTTCTCCCCGTGACAGCATGGGTTTCCTCTGGGTGTTCGGGTTTCCTCCCACAGTTTAAAGACATACCATTTGGTGGTTAATAGGTCATTGTGAATTGTCCTTTGATTAGGTTGGGATTAAATCGATGGAGTTACTGGATGGTATGGCTTGAAGGGCCAGAAAGGCCTATTCCCTGCTGTATCTTAACAAATAAAATCAACCAGATTAGTCAGTCACGATATAGCGAGAGCCTGGTCCCCATGATCAGTGTTATTAATAAGCTTATTTATTTCAAAATTCATTCAATTACTAACATTTATATTCCCAGTTCCCAGGATGAGATAAATATTTCTACTAGCTTAAACCTTCAACACCTAGTCCATTAACTTTACCATTTTAAATACTTTCAGCATAAATGGAGCTCTGTATTAGGTGTATCTGAATCTGGACTACTGAAACATTTTTATAGCTGCACTGCATTACTCACTGATACACTGTTTCCTGTATAAAGAGAATCCATTGCATTATTTAGTAAACAAATTACACAGCAAGAGAAGAATAAACTGCACGTTGAGTCACAGACTAATTAATCTGGAAGTTTAATTAACAAGTAGTGAACTGGAACACAATGCTAGTGTGATTTGATTGCCCTGTGTGCAAAAACGGATCCTTGCAGAGTTTCAGCCCTCATTTGACATTGTAGAAATTGTCATAAAGTTCAAGCAATGATATAAATTATATTCAGTTGTTTTCTGAAAAGCACAGTCTCTTCTTGTAAATGAGAGAAAAGATTAGATCTGTTCAGCAGATTGAAGGCAACTTTGAAGATTCAAGATTGTTTAGAGTCATTTCCAGGACACAAGTGTAATGAGAACAAAGTAATTGTTATTCTGGATCTGATGCAGTACCAAAAAACAAACAAACAAAAATATAATAATAATTTAAAAAGCACACAATGAATATATGAGATAGCTTACGTACATAGGTTGACTGTATGTCCATAAAGTGATGCTTGGCTGGACAGAAGGTGACTGACAGGAAATAATAAAGTAATGGGAGAGTTAATGGGTAGAGGTGTTGATCAGCCTTACTACTTGGGGAAGTACTGCTTTTTGAGTCTGGTGGTCCTTGCGTGGGTGCTACATAGCCTCCTCATTGGTGGGAGAAGGATAAACAGTCCATGAGCAGGGTATGTGGGATCCTTCATGATGTTACTGCCCTTTTCCGGCACCTTTCTGTATATATGTCCTTGAAGGTGGGTATGCTGGTGCCAATGAAGTTGTGGGCAGTTTTGACTACCCATCGTCGAGGATTCAGCTTCTGTACCACCAGTAATGTAGCTTGTTAGGATGCTCTACTGCATATCTGCAGAACGATATGAGTATAGATGTGCAAAGTCCATCTCTCTTCAGCTTCCTCAGAAAGTACACACTGGTGAGCTTTCCTGACCATGTAGAATGTGCTCTGGGGCCTTGAGATTGTGTGTTATGTGCACTCCATGGAGTTTGAAACTACCTGCAGTTTCCACTGCTGCTCTGCCCATGTAAAGGGGGTTATGAGTAGTGTGAGTTCTACTGAAGTTGATAACCATCTCCTTTGTCTTGTTGAAATTGAGGAAGAGGTTATTACCCTGGGACCAGGCCTTGAGCTCTTCTACTTCTTCTCTTTTGGCCATCTCATTATTATTGGTGATGAGCTCCAATTCTGTCATGCCATCAGCAAATTTGACGATGTGATTGCTCGGGTGTTTGGCCGTACAGTCAGGTGTGAGCGGAGTGTATAGCTATGGGCTCAACACACAGCGCTGAGGGGCACCTGGGTTGAGGAGGATGGGGAGGGAGGAGCAGATGTGCATCCTGACTTTGAGGTCTGTTTATTAGGAAGCCCAACATCCAGTCACACAATGGTGTATTTATTCCGAGGATTAAGAGTTTGTTCACCAAGGTCTGTGAGACATTAGCGTTGAATGCTGAATTGAAATCCAGAAACAACATTCTAACATAAGTGCCCTTGTTCTCTGGGTGTGTCAGGGCCATGTGCATGACAGATGCTATGGCATCTGCTGAAGAGCAGTTCTGTCAGTAAGCTCATTGGTGAGTGTCCAATGTGCCAGGAAGAGGTTTTGATTAGTGTCACTGTCAGCCGTGCAAAGCACATCATGGTGATTGGCGCCAATGTCACTGGCTGATTGTCATTTATGTCTGGAAGGTGTAGAGTTCAAAAGGTCAACTCTAAAAAAAAATGACATTTGAAAAGTTCAGTACACACCTTGAGTCAAATAAGCAGTAGATTGGCAGATAGAAATTCCAACGCTTGAGCCAAGAAACATGAGATTTACAGGCTGTACTTTCAAGCATTTAACAATGAGACTTGAGGAAACTATTTGAGACCTGCATAAAGCTTTGATTGGTAAAGTATAACTCATTATCCCAAAGGCTGTAGATTTATTAGAACAGAGGAATAATGAGGAATAATCGAACATCTTACCTCCGGAGCAGTCTTAGTAAAGGGAGCAGGATCAATACAGAGCAACAAAAATGGGTAGCAGGGTCTTGCAGCGATGAGCACTGTGTCTGACAGCTTCAGTGATCTGAATGTGATCCTGACCACCAGTATTATCTGTGTGAAGCTCAATTGTTCTCCTGTGACCATGTGCATTTGCCACAGCTGCTCCAGCTTCTCCTGATAAACTTGCAGGATGGTAGGTTAATCCATGAGTGTAACCAACCCCGAGTGTAGGTGGGTGATAGCGGGAGCTTGGAGATTCAATAGCCATAGGGAGAAGAAATAAAGTGGGGGAACGGGATTGATGCAATTAATAGGTAACAGCATAGACTTAATAAACCTAATAGCTCAATTCTATATTACCGAAGTGTATAATATGAAATATGAAGGACGGAACAAAAACTACAGTAAAACATGTGTTTGTCCACAGCTTCTGCAGGGCACAAATAAGAAAGTTTGCCCTGCATTTGCTCAAACTGCACAGTATGCTGATTTCAAGTGCTGAGGAAAAAAAAGATGAGCAAACAGAATGATAGAAATTAGAAAGATATTCAAGCTATAAGAGTGAAGAGATGAATACAAAAGAATCACAGAACATTTATATCATGCAAGATAACAGATAATTTGAGGAACCATATATCTGCATGAATTGACTGGATGTGACTCTTACTGGAGAAATGAATCGTACATAACATACAGATAAGAAAAAGGAGTGTGAGAAAAAAACTGCCAACTGGATACCATACCAAACAATATTCCTTGAAAATGGAAAAGATGGATCCTCAAGAAAAATACCTTGAAGCAAAACAAGGTTACACTAATGGCATATAGAGCAGGTCATGTTCTACCAAATGGGATAAGCCTGATGAAGACATTTAGGAAGTTAGTTACCACCCTGAGTTTGAGAGGTCATTAATAATTACTGTCAATGGCATGAGGCTAGTGGTAATAGATAGAAACAGATAGAAGAGAGACAGAGAGAGAGAAAGAGAAAATGAATGAACCAGCTTAGGTTGATCAGGAGTAGAGGAACACACACAAATACTGGAGGAACTCAGCATCTACGGTCAATGTTTTGGGTTGAGACCCTTCATCAGAACTGGAAAGGAAGGGGGAAGAAGCCAGAATAAGATAGTTGGGAGAGGGGGAAGGAGAAGGTGATAGGCGAAGCCAGGTGGTGGGGGAGGGGAGATGACAAAGTGTGGAGGTGATAGGTATAAAAAGAAAAGGGCTGGAAAAGAAGGAATCTGATAGGAGAGGAGAGTCAACCATGGGATGAGGGGTACCAGGAGAGGTGATAGGTAGGAAAAGTAGTAAGCGAAGGGAGAGAATGGGAAATGGAAGAAGGGAGAAGTGGAGGGGGAAATTGCTGCAAGTTAGAGAAATTGATGTTCACGCTATCAGGTTGGAGGCTACCCAGATGGAAGATAAGGTGTTGATTCCCCCAATCTTAGAGTAGCCTTATCATGGCAGAAGAGAAGGCAATGGACTGACAGGTCAGAATGGGAATTGGAATTAAAATGGTTGGCCAATGAGAAATCCTGTTTTTGTGGATGGAGTGAAGGTGCTTGAAAAAGGGGTCCCCAGTCTAGGTCAGTTCACACTAATGTAGAGGAGTGTGCATCAAGAGCACCAGATACTGTAGACAACTGCAAAGGATTCAGAGGTGACATGTTCTCACCTAGTAGGGCTTCTTGGAGCCCTGAATGGAGGTGATGGGCAGGTTTAGCATTTCTTCTGCTTGCAGGGATAAGCACCAAGAGGGAGATTAGCAGGGAGGGATGAATGGACATGGGAATCATAAAGGGAGCGATCCCTATGGAAAGTGGAGAGTGGGGGATGGTTTTGGTAAAGATGTCTGGAAAATGGAGGATAGCCAGCATCAGTGGTGGAGGAGATGAAGCCCTGTTCTGTGAAGAAGAAAGACACCGCCAATGTTCTAGAAAGGAATGTCTCATTCTTGGACCACAGACGAGCAAACTGAGAAAAGGGAATGGCCATTTCCCAGACAGCCATTCTCACCCCATCTTCCCACTGCCTTATTAGTGATAGAGTTCTTCTCATCCTCGCCTACTGCATGAGCCTCCATGACCAGCACATCATATTCTGCAACTTCTTTACCTCCCCCACCCCCGCTCCCTGCTTTCTGAAAGGGTCTCTCCTTCTGTGATTCCTTTGACTATTCCTCCCTCCCCATTAATACCCCTCCTATCCCTTATCCTTGCAAGTAGCAGAAGTGCTACACCTGCCCATTCATCTCCTACCTCACCTCCGTTCATGGCCTGAACAGTCCTTCCAGTTGAGGCAACACTTCACCTTCAAACTTGTTGGGGGTCATCTACTGTATCCAGTGCCCCTGATGCTGCCTCCTCTACATTGATACACATTGATACACATTGGAAGACCACTCTTGAGCACTTCTGCGCCATTTGCAAAAAGCTGGACTTCCTGGTAGCCAAACATTTTAATTCTGTTTCCCATTCCCATTCTGACATGTCGATCCATGGTCTCCTCGAGCCAAGATGAGGCCATCCTCATGGTGGAGGAGCAACACTTCATATTCCATCCGGAAAACCCACTCCAATCTGATAGCATGAGTATCAATTTCTCTTTCAGGTGAACAAATTCTCCTCTCCCTTCCTCTATTCTCCACTCTAACCTTTCACTTCTTCTCACCTTCCCCTAGGTAATCTCCTCATTCCCCTTCTCCTATTGTCCACTCACTCTCCTATCAGATTCTTTCTTCTCCAGCCCTTGACCTTTCCCACCCATCTGGCTTCACCTATCACCTTCCAGCTAGCCTCTTTCCCTTTCCCCCCACCTTTTTATTCTGGCACCTTTCCCCTTCCTTCTCAGTCCTGAAGGAGGGACTTGGCTCTACATTATTACTTATTGAGATACTGTGCAGAATAGGCCCTTCCAGCCCTTTGAGCCACGCTGCCTTCAAAACAAAGGTGTATTACTGCAAAGTTTCTATTTATCTATCTATTTATTTATTGGGATACAACGCGGAAAGGCTCTTCAAGCCATGCCACCCAGCATTCCCCGCTTTAATCCCAGCCCAATCACAGGACAATATACAATGACCAATTAACCTACCAACCGGTATGTCTTTAGACTGTCGGAGGAAACCAGAACACCCAGAGGAAACCTATGCGGTCACAGGGGGTACGTACAAACTCCTTACAGGCAGCAGCAGGATATGTGTCTGGGTCACTGGTACTGGTAAGCGTTGCGCTAACCACAACACTACTGTGCTGCCTATCTGGTTAGACTCCAACCTGACGGCATGAACATCAGATTCTCTAACTTTCAGTAATTTTTTCCCCTCCCCATTCCCTCTACTTCAATTCCCCAGACTCCTTTCTTATCTTTTCCCTTCTCCTCACCTGCCTATCACACCCCGTGTCTCCTCCTGCTTCCCACTCTACCATGGACTACTCTCCTCTCCTATCAGATTCCTTCTTTTCCAGCCCTTTACATTTTCTACGTATTACCTCATAGACTCATACTTCATCTGCTCCCCTGCCTACCTGGCTTCAGCTAACAACTTCTAGCTTGTATTCCACCCCTCCCCACCACCTTCTTGTTCTGACTTCTTCCCCCTTCCTTTCCAGTCCTGATGGCCCAAGACCTTGACTGTTTGTCCATTCCCATAGATGTTGCCTGACCTGCTGAGTCCTCCAGCATTTTGTGTGTTGCTCTGGTCTTTCAGCGTCTGCAGAATCTCTTGTGTTTTTGATCAGGAGTAGGAGAGGCTGTTCAGAACATGGGTTTCCCCCAACTGTCATTGATGGAACCCTCACTCATTCTCCAGACATCTGCGTGGAACGCTAGTCGACACATCACCCGGCACTTTCCCCTGCAGCCGTAGGAAGCACAACACTCTTTGCAACAGCACTTCTACACTTCTATCACCTCCATCCGGACAGACAGAGAGATTAACGTGCATCTCTTCTACCCTCATCTATTGTATCCGGTGCTCCTGCTGTGGCCTCCTCCACACCAGCAAGATCAAGAATAGACTGGGCGGTTATTTTACAGCGCCCCTGTACTCTGTCCACAATGGTATGGGGGGTGGTGGGTGTACTGCACAGGATCGAAAGAAAGCTGCAGGATGTTGTGAACTCACTAAGTTCCATCATGAGCACTAGCCTCTGTGGCATCTGGGACGTTTTCAAGGAGCAATGCTTCTAAAAGGCAGTGTCTATCATTAAGGACCCCCATCATTCTAGGACATGCTCTCTTCTCATTGCAACCATCAGGAAGGAGGTGCAGGAGCTTGAAGACAAACACTCAATGATTCAGGAACAGCTTTTTCCCCTCTGCCATCAGATTTCTGAATGGACACTGAACCCATGGACAGAACCTCACTATTTTTTGCACTACTTATTTAACTATATATACTTACTGTAATTCATAGTTCTTATTATTATGTACTGCAATGGACTGTTGCTGCAAAAGCAACAAGTTCCATGTCATATGCCGGTAAGATCACTCGTTCCCTATGCTACTTCTCCACTCCCACCAGTCCACCTACATCCTTTCCTCTCTTTTCCTTACCTGCTTGCATGTATCACCAACCAGTCTGTTTCTAAACAACTCCCACTCATGTTGTGTTCCATCTGCCCACCTGGTGATGCATTGCTACCTCCCTCTTCCCACACCCATATGTCACCAATTTATTTTCTTTGTCAGTTTCCTTCTATCACCAATGGGCTTCTACCTCGAAACTAACCTCTGCCCTCCCAATTCCATTTGCCCGTCATCCTCACGCCTCCTTCCTACCTCTCTATATCTTTCCTCTATACTCTCTGTTCTGTTGCAGGACCTCAGCCTGAAACACCAACCATCCATTTCCCTCCACAGATGCTGCTCGACAGCTCAGGTTCCTCCAGAAATTTGTTTTTAACCCAGGAACATTGTTATAGAAATTCAGAAGCACTGGTGCCTAAAAATGGTTAACTGTATGTGGAGAACTATGACTACCTTTTGCTGATCCTCAACAGGGAAAGGGCCATCCAGCATATTTCTGCAAATACAGTGCTGATGGAAATGCCTCCACTGCTTGCGTCTGCAGTACTTTTCTTGAGGTGGCAGCAGAGCCAACAGTACAGTGCTGCCTGACAATGATGTAAGTGTAGCAGAAACCATATGTTTTAGCTCGGTAGAACTCTAGAGATCTTAATTTACAATAACTGCTATTTTAACTGAGCAAATAAAAGGTAGTTCAGAGTTGCGAAAGAGCCTACGATGAATTACTTATCCATATAGGTCAACTTTTCAGCTTCAGACTATGTGGCAGTAACCACAAAACATGGCCATGATGTTTTCAATAAGCAAAGCTAATTCAAACCAGCAGCAACAGGGAACAGTGTATCTGCAAGAGGAAACCTCATTCCTTTCATGTACACCTCATGCAAAGTTTCTGAACAGTAATTCACTCCCACCACAGCACAACCAGATGGAAATTCGAATTTCTTTCATTTTCAATGAGTTTCCTGTGAGAATTTAAGCTGGAACCCCAGAAACAAAACGTATGGGGTTATGTCTGTCAATCCTCATTACATGTGAACACAAGCTTCCCTCCATGTTTGCCATTAACCGTCTGAAAACTCAGCCAGGTCACCAAACCAATATGGAGGTAAAATTTTGTCTGTGGTTAGAATTAAGTATGTGGTTCTTCATAATTTGTTTTCATGCCTTCTGGATCATACACATATCAGAAGTCAGAAGACATTTAGGCAGTGGTGCAAACTTTAGATCCCTCAATGTAAACCTGGTTGGTTATGAACTATATTGATACTGCATTCAATACAAAACCTGGGTGTGAATATTAATCAGCTGATATTCATCTAGGTTATTTCACCAGTTTTTGTCTTTCATGCTACTGATCAGGAAGCTTTCCTTCTGGACAATAAATCCCAACAACTTGTTCCAACTTCTGCAGGATCAGAGTGTATACTTTGGGAGATGATGCTGATAAAACACTTTTCCAACAGGAACTGGACACTACAGTTATCTCTGGCATGTCAGTTCAAAACCAATCTATGTTGACGAAATACAAACCTTAGCATGGCTGCACCGCTGGGCCTTCTCAGGCCAGAGGGCAGAGAGATTTATTCTACAACAGCTTCTGACTTGGAACCATCACTCAGGAGCACTGCCAGCTGAATGAATCTTTTGAGGCCAATGTAAATTCCTGGATCTTAGCAGAGGAAGCTTTACTCAGCGTTCAGCTGCGCTATTCTAATCTGGGAGAGATTAATTCTGGGTGATCAAAATAAGAACAGCTCAACTTCCCTACACCTGATGTCCCCCACTATAACACAGATGAGATGTATCCAACTTAAGAAAAACATTACTGACACTAACACAAGGCAGGATTTGGTTCACTCTCTCTGTCATGTAAACTTGAAGTCAGCATATTGATTCCATGCTCTGCAATACTCAACCACAGCAATACCACAGTAACTGCATTCCAGAACATTGCAAGCATAAATTATTCAAAAAATTTGCCACATAAATGTATTCAGGTTTAATGGAAACATTTTCCACAGACCGTTAGTTCACCACCCATTGATGTATAACTGTAAAAGAACAAGTTAAATATCATAAACCATTCTTCAAGCATTCGTATCAGTATAAACATTATTAAGTATCTAAACAGAATAAATCAAATTAGTCGCAGTATGGAGAGTTAAAGAATCATAGAAAACTACAACACAGAAACACGTCCTTTGGCCCATCCAGAACTATTTAAGTTGCCTAGTCCCATAGACCTACACCTTGATCATAGCCCTCCATACCCCTCCCTCCATGTACCTATTCAAACTTCTCTTACGTGAGGAAATTGAAATTGTATCCACCACTTACGCTGGCAGCTAGTTCCACACTCTCACCACTCTGAGAGAAGTTTCCCCTCATATTCCCCTTAAACATTTCACCTTTCACCCTTAACCCATGACCTCTAGTTCTTGTCTCATCCAACTACACCATTGTTGCTGGAAAATATCCTGTAAATGATTAGAGTTCTGGTGAAGGTGCATCAGTGATTGAGGGAACGAATACTTTCGGTGATGGATAAAATGCCAGACAAGAGAATTGCTTTGCCTATGTGACGTCAAATTTTTGTCTGAGCTGGTGAATTATTTTACTTTCCTGACTAATGGCTTAAAGCTGGTGGGAAGGGAGACAACTGGCAAGTAATTTGTCAGAGAACACGTAGCCACATTGTGCATAAAGTTGATCCTAATAAGTTTCAGTTCAATTGTAAACCTAAGAACACAAGAAATTAGGAGCAGGTGTAGGCCACCAGGCCCCTCAAGCTTGCCCACCATTTGATGTGAGCATGGCTGATCTTCACAGGCTCAATTCCTCTACTGTGCCAATTCTTCATAATGCTAATTGACCAACTCCCAAACCTCTGCTGAGCTGTTATCTGAGTCGCACTGTTTAACGGCCAGCTGGTGGCATAGTGGCATCAGTGCCAGACTTCGGAGCAAAAGCTCCCAGTCGGCTCCCTTGCACACTTTCCGTCCGTGCTGGGTTGAGCATCGAGCTAGCTATTCGGCCTCGTAAAAATAAGAAAGAATGTTAAAAAAAACGCCGTCACAACAGCGTCCCGATTACTCCACTGGGGTTAAGAGTTTTCTTCTTCTTCTTCACTGCTTAACAGAATGTAACTGCAATGTACTGCATTTTTACCTATAGGTATGGGTAATGAACTGAAAGAAAGTCTCTGGTCAATTTTCTGAGTTAGAAAGGGGTTGTTTTGGGTTGCAGGGTGGTGAGATGTTTCTACAAAAGAATGGGTGAGCCACTCCTTCTCTCCACTAGCCTGTAGGTCACCATTGGGCAGGGTGTAGCAACTGTTTATACCTCCCCCCACCCTGATCAGAGTCACGCTTAGCCATGGGACCAAGTGGTGGATGGTCATGCGAGCAGTTGTGTATATCACAATTCTGGGTAATGCAACCACTGACACCAGGCAGGCAATCTCTGAAGAATATTGACATTGTTTGGGGTCACCCGCCTTGCAAAGACATTGCCCAGAAGAAGGCAGAGGCAAAGCACTTCTGAGACCATGATCACCCATGTCATACGACACGGTGCATAATGATGATGAGGATTAAGTTTGTTGATCGGCAAAATGGTACAGAGTGAACAAATGTATTCCCATTGACAACATACATTCTACATAAAAAGGTTCAAACTTATCATCATAAGGAAAAAGAATCCTCTGCCACTTTACAGAAAAACTTGCTCTTTGACATAATTGCCTTTGGGATTTACTGCTTCATTCAGAAGGCCCAAAACATTTCTTTCAGGCACGCCCCTGTCAGGATTGGTGGGTAGCCTCCAAGGTTGAGGTTGGTTTCAGTTCTGATGGGAAGGGGTGCAATTGAATTTTGGAATACAAACAGTCACCTCTTTTGATTTCTTCTCTGTTTTCAGGGGCACCAGGAGAGGTCACGTATAATAGTAAGTCAGAGAAGGTGAGGGTGTTCATTATGGCTCCTTTATGGGAGGATATCTTTGTTATGTAACCAGAGGCATAGGTAAATACCACAATTACATAAATGTACCCACTTTCCTAGATCTGGGATACCATCCAAGGAGGCTCACCTTGCAACAGATCCAGCTCTCAAGAGTCAAAAATATTTTGATATGTTAATCAGTTTTTAGCTTTGTGAACACATTTTTGAGGAGCGTTTGAATTTTTAAAAATCTATCTAAGACAAGGAGGTCCACTGGAAGAAGTGAGAAAATTAATATTCATTCTCCATTCAGACCACCCAGAGGGAACGCTTGTGGTCACAGCAAGAATGTACAAGTGTACACAGACAGCACTGGAGGTCAGAATTGAACCAGAGTTGCTGGAGCTGACAGGCAGTAGTTCAACAGGCTACACCACTGTAACTTCAAAGTTACTGAGAAAAATAACAAAAGGAAAATTAAATCGGTTTGCAAAACATTAGAAATCAAAACAAAATAATTTTCTCTTCAGTTTATTTAACAAGTAGCCTTGGTCTGTCTCGACCATTATTTATGAACAATGCAAAACGAATGCCGTTAAATGAAATAATGGCAACAGAAGTCCGTAAACACGACGACAAAATTATGAGGAGCCCACCCAGACTATATATTTTTCTAAACAGAGCACCAATAAAGCAGAATCAGTACTTGAGGTTTGGTATGTGGCTTCCCCACATGATGCACTTGTTCTTTTGCCATTGAGAAGTTTAAATTCTGCTGCCTTAGAATTAAATGAAGGAGACGCACACACACTATTCCTCTCACTGCCTCTCAGCTCCAGAGATCCTAGTTTGATCCTCACCTCAAGTGTCGTCTGCATGGAATGTGCACATTCTCTTTGTGACCACTACCATTTCCTGTGGGAGATCTGGTTTCCTTCCATATCGGATGTGCTGGTGGATAGGTTATTACCCACAGCAATTGGCCCCTCATGTATATAGGAGTGGTAAAATTTAATTGGGAGACGTTGATTGGCATGTGAAGAGTAAAGAAGGGGTTTGGGCAAATTTAGTGTGTAAACACGGGTCCTCGATGCACTAAAGGGATGTTTCTGTGCTATATTTCTCTGACTATTTTAGGTTTGTTCCCTTGAGATTACAGTGTGTTCTGCTCTCCAGTGAACCACACACGGCTTACCAACCTACATTACACCAAAATAACAGTTAAAACTACAGGCCAGGCCTCACTGTACCTGTCCTCCTGTGTGTTGTACCTAATGAGCCATCAATATCTCATTCTAACCTCACTAGATGCTGAGATGTTATCTAACTGTTCTGAAGCATTCAGGATTCCAGTGATATCACCTGAAAGGGGCAGGGCATTGCCAGTAATGCCGAGGGAAGTCCACTCACCTGACAATCACTGTCCTCAACACTATTGCAGATGGCAAAGATGCACCCCAGGTTTGCTGGCCGTAAGCACGAGGGTTATTTGACAGTTTTAAAATGCTTCTGAACGAAGTATGTGATAATTTTTACAATTATTTTCTATATGTAGTTAAGATCATTAAGCCTCCTTCCACTAAGAGTTTAAAAACAAATTTACACCAAAATATTTGATTAAGCAGTATTTTATTTTACATTTGCTTCACACGGCATGGAAATTGAGGCGAGTTTCCCTGGGGAACCTCACAAGATGGAATAGAGCAAACTGACAGATTTAATATACCAGGAGTCTGTTTTTGACAATGCTGCTACTTAAATGAGTAATGACTGGCAGTTCTATGTGGAACCACCAGCAATGTCTGGACTATTGTACTCTGAATATGAAATGTGTAGAAAACATGTAGGAGTCCCATTCCCTCCTAATTCATAAGTGAGGAACTGAAGTACTGAGAAGAAAGGCTTTGTCACTGACAAGATTCCCATCCTCAAGGTTTATGTGAGAAAGTTAAGTTTAACTGGTCAATGTTCACATTAACATTGGGACACATCTACTCTTTAAAGGTGAGATCAGACCCTACTTCACAGGTCACTTCTCTGTTGAAGTACAATTTTACTTCAGAGCTCAAAATCTAAAATAAAGCTTACACTGAACACCACAAATAATCTGTCAGCTATTTGATTATTTATTTGTTTGCTTATTTATTTATCACAATACAGCCCTCCTGGCCTTTCAAGCCATGCTGCCCAGCGATCTCTCAATTTTATACTAGCCTAATCATAGGACAATTTACAAAGACCAATTAATCTACCAAACGATATGCCTTTGGATTGTCGGAGGAAACTGGAGCACCTGGAGAAAACCCACATGGTCATGGGGAGAGTGTACAAACTCCTTACAGGCAGCGGCAGGAATTGAACCGGGTCACCGGTTTGTAAAGTGTTGTGCTAACCACTATGCTACCATGCATATGTTGGACATGTGCATGAGATCTTCAGAATAGATCCACTTCAGAGTGTTGTCATCCACATCATTTTATAATTGCAATGCCAGAATTGATAAGGATGAAGCATATAAAAAAAGCCAAAGCCCACAGTCTTGGCAAAATACACCAATAATAGACAAGTTGTGAGTGAGGCTGGCAAGATTAATTTCGTTGTCAAAAAAATCTTGCATCCAAATCCAGCCTCTCATTTTCAGTGTTGTCTATTTTAATTATACTTGTGAAGTTATCAGAGTACGCCATTTGATATTCTGCTATAGTGACAGATTTTTTTGCTTCATTCAAATGCCTAGAAGATAAAAACCTTGGTGTGGTACTGACAGAATCAAGTACTGCCAGAGATGGTAGATTTAAAACGAAATATTAAACCGGTCTCTACGACAAATTGAAAAGATTACTCCTCTTGAGATGGTGCCAGAAAATCAACAGAGTTCTCTGGCGCTCTGGCCAATTTTCACTCATCAGAAAACATCATAGGTTCTCCAGTCCTTATTGGATAGCTCTTTGGTTGTAGACTGTTCTGTATACTAGTGTTGCATTCCCCACAGGGAAGCACTTCAAAAGTTATTCACCAGCTCAAAATTCTTTGGAACAACCAAAAATTGTGCAAAGTGTCATATGCAAATACCTTTCAATCCTTCTACTTCTGCCAATCATTCAGACTGGACAGAAAGCAGCTGGAGTAATTTGTAATTAGTCATTGTGGTGACACTACTCAGAGTATAAGGAAGCTTTGGTTTCACCCCTTTGTACATCTGAAACTCCTAAATGTTTCTGTTTGAGATTGCCTCACAAAAATCTACCTTCAAAACAAGCACGTATATTCCTGTGAGATTTCTATTTATCTCTTTATTTACTGGGATACAACGTGGAATTGCCACCCAGCAATCCACTGATTTAATCATAGCCTACTCACGGGCCAATTTAATTTGACCAATTAACCTACCAACCAGTATGTCTTTGAACTGTGGCAGGAAACTGGAAAACCCAGAGGAAACCCACCGGGTCATGGGGAGAACATGCACACTCCTTGCAGGAGAGGTGGGATATGCACCCTCAATTAGTTGTGCTCTTGCTTGACTGGCATCAGACTAATTGATTGTGTAGTGTAGTTAAGCTCCATTCTGATGGTAGGGTGATTGATCACAGGCAAGAAAATAGTAGAAAAAGGAACAAGTTAATGAGAAATGCAGAACAAATATAATGAGGTTAATGTAGGATTATGGTAAATGGGTGGTTTGAACTGAGGTGGATTGAAATGGATAATATTTCTGTTATTTCTATTCTTTTCCTTTACCAAATCTCTCTCTCTGACTCTCGCCTCCTGACAGTGGAGTATTCGCTACCTACATCTGTAAAGAATATAAGTATTTATGCGGGCATGTACAGCTTTGAGAGCCAAAACCCTGGATGACTTCCCCATTACAGCACCAACCATTTGCCCACAAATCCCCAGCTCCTACTCCCAAACTCCACCAATTGTGAAATACCTTGAGTTGAGATAAATTTGTTGAGAGGAGATTAGGGATCAAATAACAACAGATATCAGAGTTTAAATACTTTAACTGTTCAATGCCAGACCAGGTTAAGAATTCAACACTCAAAGTCAAAGTACATTTATTATCAAAGTAAGTGTACTATATACAACCTTGAGATTTGTTCCCTCACAGGCAGCCACAATACAAATAGAAGCCCAATATGCAAGAGAAAAAACAAATGGTGCAAACAATAAAAACAAGCAAACAACATTCAGAACTGAAGCTCACGAAAGGGAGTCCACAGCCATGAAGCCACTCACATCCAGGAGCCTGTTACAGGCCTCAACCTTAGTTCAGCTCAACAAAGGTGGTTCATTACTTGGCTTGGAGATCACAATGCGAATTATCTAGATCTGATTTCAAAGTCTGTGGGTTTTTCAATAAACAGCTGCTTACTTTGGCTTCCTTTCCCTAATTAATTTATATATATATAAATAAAATATCAAGGATGAAGTTAGAATTCCAGCCTGTGCCCCATTCCAGCAGCAGCAGGTCTCTATTGCTCTGATTGGAGTGAGCTAAAACTGGGATTGAGGATTAGGGAGGCGGATAGAGATTCAGACACAGCTAGCTCAGCACCACTGCAGCAGAGGGAATCAATCCTGAACAACTGCTGCTGGAAATCAGTTGGTGGATGAGGCCATTTACTGTTGAATACCCTGTTAATCTGGGCGGTCTAGTTCCATGAACACAGCAGTAGGGTAATTTGGGGGGCCTGAGTGACCTTCTCAACTCTTACATTTCTGTTGGAAGCTGGGATAGGATATGACTTTGTGAACAGTAATGTTCTCTCAAGCAACAATGTCATCCTGCTTCCAAAGTCCTTCAAAAGCAAGATGATGTATCAGCTTTGCTCAAGTCAAACTGAAGTCCCCTTGAAGGAGAAACAATTTTAAAAGCATTTGGATGAGGACTTAGATCATTAAGGCATGGAAGGTTAAGTGCTGGAGAGTGGGATGAGTATGGACTGGTCAACAGTCTGCTACATGAAATCAGCAGTTTGAGCAGCATCTGAAGGGGGGGGGGGGTGAATTGGGGTCAACTCCCTACATCAGAAGTCCTAATGCGGGATTTCCACCTAAAACATCAACAAACCCTTTCCTTCCCACAGATGCTGCTTGACCCAGAGTCCTCCAGCAGATTGTTTGTTGCTCCAGATTTCAGCATCTGTAGTCTCCTGTATCTCCGGTACAGACAGGTAATTAATGCTCAGCCCGACAAGGTGGGCAAAGGGCTAAATGACACCAACTCCATGGACTGCACTGAATTCATTCCAACTACTATCAAACATTGAAGAGATACACCACACAAAAATACAACTGCAGATGCTGTGGATCAAAGAATAGGTACACAATGCTGGAAGAACTCAGCAGGTCAGGCAGCATCCGTTAGAAAAGAGTAGCCAACGTTTCGGACCGAGACCCTTCATCAGGAATGGGGGGGAAGAGAGGGCCAAAGCTCAGTAATAGTGGTAGGGGGAGGGGGTAGGGCCAATCAGGGGAAAAATAAAGGGGGGAGGGGAGGGGATAAGCATGAAAGAACTGTAGAGTAAAAGAAGCAGAAAGTTGAAAGGGGAGTGAGGCAGAGAGGGACCTGGGAAAGGGAAAGGGGGAGGGGGAGGGAATTACCAGAAATTGGAGAATTCGATGTTCATACCACCAGGCTGGAGGCTACCCAGATGGTAGATGAGGTGTTGCTCCTCCAACCTGAATTTGGCCTCATCATGGCAGTAGAGCAGGCCATGTGTGAACATATCTAGATGGGAATGAGAGGCAGAGTTAAAGTGGATGGCAACCGAGAGGTCCTGTCTATTGTGACGGACGGAGCGTGGGTGCTCGACGAAGTGGTCCCCCAATCTGCATCGGGTCTCTCCGACGGGGCGTAGGTACCTGACAAAGCGGTCCCCCAATCTGCGTCGGGTCTCACGTCCCTCCCCACAGAACTCCCACCTGGCCATGTCCCTCCCCACAGAACGCCCACCTGGCACTTATCCCCACAAGCGCAAATGCTACACCTGTCCCCACACCTCCCCTCTTACCACCATTCCGTGCCCCAGACAGTCCTTCCAGGTGAGGCAACACTTCACCTGCGAGTCTGCTGGAATTGTCTATTGCATCCGGTACGGCCTCCTCTACATCGGCGTCACAATAGACAGGACCTCCCAGTTGCCACCCACTTCAACTCTGCCTCTCATTCCCATCTAGATATGTCCATACATGGCCTCCTTTACTGTCATGATGAGGTCAAACTCAGGTTGGAAGAGCAACACCTCATATACCGTCTGGGTAGCCTCTAGCCTGGTGGTATGAACATTGAATTCTCCAATTTCCGGTAATTCCCTCCCCCTCCCACTATCCCAGGTCCTTCTCTGCCTCTCTCCCCTTTCAACTTTCTGCTTCTTTATCTCTACAGTTCCTCTCCCCCTCCCCCCTTTATCTTTCCTCTGATTAGTTTTCCATCTGGCACCTCTAGGCCCTACCCCCTCCCCTATCTCTATTACTGGGCTTCGGCCCTCTCTTCCCCAACATTCCTGATGAAGGGTCTCGGCCTGATACGTTGGCTACTCTTTTCTCATGGATGCTGCCTGACCTGCTGAGTTCTTCCAGCATTGTGTACCTATTAAGAGATACACTACACCTCCAGGACTAGAAAACACTGGAACTCTATCTTCTAACAAGGCCAGAGGACCAACTGGCAGAAATAAATGCAATGGACCTCATTTTTGTTTATTCTTTTCTCCTTAGCTGAGGCTTTGTAAGGCATTGGTCAGACCACACTTGGAATATTGTAAGCAGTTTTGGGCCCTTTATCTAAGAAAAGATGGGCTGGCTTAGGAGGTTCATGAGAATGGTCCCAGAAATGAAAGAATTACTGTATGAGGTGCGTTTGATGGCTCTGGGCCTGTACTCACTTGAGTTTAAAAGAATGATTGGGGATCTCATTAAAACTTACCAAATATTGAAAGGCATAGATAAAGTGGATGTGGAAAGGATGTTTCCTATAGTGGGGGAGTCTAGGATCAGAGGGCACAGCCTCAGAATACAAGGACGTCCCATTAGAACAGAGATGCAGAATTCCTTTAGCTAGAAGGTAGTGAATCTGTGGAATTCATTGCCATGGATGACTGTGGACACCAAGTCATTGGGTATATTTAAAGTGAAAGATGATAGGTTCTTGATTAGTAAGGCTGTAAAAGGTTATGGGAAGAAGGCAGGAGAATGAGATTGAGAAGGATAATAAGTCAGCAATGATGGAATGGCAGAGCAGGCTCTATGTGCTGAATAGCCTAATTCTGCTCCTATGTCTTATGGTCTTATTATGAGTGCATTTCTACAGTGGGCATTTTTACTGGTTAATCTTTTTGGTTTTGGACTTACTGCAATATAGATCCTCAAAGAGGTGACATGTTTCTTTTTTTTAAAAAAAAAGATAATCCTTAATTTCCATAGGCAATTTTATTCTGTTTCTTCACATTGACCTAGTTGTACAACTTTAGGCAGTTCTATGAGATTTGAGCTACTCATTTCCAATCAGCCCAAGTTCAGCCACCAAGTGTAAACAATTGTCTTGCCCTTAAGAACAAAAAACAAGGCTGCTTAAGCATTCTTTACTATTCAATAAACTGAGAGCTGATCCCCTTCAGGCTTCAATCCCACTCTCATTGCCAGTCCTCAAATTTCTCAATTAATCTGTAGTCTATAAATTTTTTCCTAATCTTAAATACTCTTAATAACTGGGCATCTACAGTTCTCTGAAGTAGAAAGACACAATGAGTCACAAGCATCTGAGAGAGAAAATTCCTTCTCATCTTGGTTTAAAATGGATAGCACTTGATCTTTAGACTGTGAAGGTTGAGTGGTTTCCACAGAGGCTGCCTGCCCATACAGGATGAATGGACACCCACCAGGATTGGGCAGAAGCATCAAAGACTCAGGCTTTCATACTCCTAACACAATCTATCACTTAGAATGTTTCTATCACATTCCTAGATTAAAACAGGAGTTTTGTTAGGTTTCTAAGTTACCTATGTGGAGACTTTCAAGTCTTTTACTGTACGAATCAAAAGTATTTTCCTGCCAAGGAAATGCTTCTGTAATACTGCTATCATGCATGGAACACACCAGACAACTTGCATAGAGCAAGCTCCGAAAGCAGCTACACGACCACAGCTAGGTAATCTCCTTTAGGAGCGTTGACCAAGGCAAGTACAGTAAAATGCCAACATCTAGTCTCCAGTTGTTCAGAAACACTAATGCCTCAGCATCGGGCTCATGAAGTATTGTTTCCCACTCTCCCTTTAAACTCACATTTCCAGTCCTTTGTTCATACTAACTGAGCCTCACTTTGCCCACTTCCTTCAAGCATCAGATTCACGTTTAATATAGAGCTATGTAACGTGCGCAAGGTCGCGTAGTGGTTAGCACAATCCTTTGCAGTACCAGCGACCCGGGTTCATTTCCACACACTGCTTGTAAGCAATTTGTACATTCTCCCTGTGACCGTGTGGGTTTCCTCCCACAGTCCAAAGATGTACCAGGTTGTAGGTTCAAACAACAACACACACAAAATGCTGGTGGAACACAGCAGGCCAGGCAGCATCTACAGGGAGAAGCGCTGTCGACGTTTCGGGCTGAAATGTCGACAGCGCTTCTCCCTATAGATGCTGCCTGGCCTGCTGTGTTCCACCAGCATTTTGTGTGTGGTGTTGTTTGAATTTCCAGCATCTGCAGATTTCCTCGTGTTTCCAGGTAGTAGGTTGTTTGGTCTGTGTAAAATGTCCCATGATTATGTGAGGATTAAATCAGGAGATTGCAAGGCAGTACAGCTCGAAGAGCCCATTCCACACTATCTCAATAAATTGATAAATGTACAAAAAACGTGGATTGTAGTCAAAGCATCGGCAGGAAAGCCACAGATTATGGGATGGTGATTATCATCCCTGGTGGCTGGTTATCAAGGGCTACCAAGGGCTTACATGTTCTCCCGCATGAAACCAAGATAGTACCTGAGATCAGGAATGAATCCCAGGCCTTGGAGGTGCAAGTCACAAGTACCAACCACCGCACCATCATACCACATAATCTGTAATATCCTCTTCAATCTAGTATTACCATCAAGCCAGGAAATGAAAACTGGTTCAATAAGTGGAGATATGCAAGTAACACAAGGAGAGTGGAGCAAGGGTACATCCATGTTATGTCAGTCCATGGCCTCCTCATCTGCAATGATGAGGCCACTCTCAGGTTGGAGAAGCAACACTTCATATTCCACCTAGGTAGCCTCCAACCTGATGGCACCAACATTGGTCCCTACAATTTCCAGTAATTTTCCCCGCTCCCCCGTCCCTCTTCTGCAAGTCCCCACTCTGGCATCTTCTCTTCACCTGCCTAACATCTCCACCTGGTGCCCCCCTCCTCCCTTTCTCCCACAGTCCACTTTTCTCTCTTATCGGATTCCTTCCTCTCCAGCCCTTTACACTTCCAACCTATCACCTCCCAGCTTCTTACTTCATCCTCCCTACATCCACCCACCTGACTTCACCCATCATCTTCTAACTTGACCTCCTTCCCCTACTCCACATTCTTATTCCCGTTTCCTTTCTAGACCTGATGGCCCAATCGTCAACTGATAATTAATTTTCATAGGTGCTGCCACACCTGCTGAGTTCCACCAGCATTTTGTGTATGTTGAGCTGGATTTCCAGCGTTTACAGAATCTCTTGTGCTTAGGTGCAGGAGTAGGTCATTTGACTCCTTAAAGCAGATGCAGCGTTCAATATGATCTCCAGACCTCTTCTATACCATTTTCCTTATAGCCCAAAATTCCCTGCCCTTTCAAATACTTAATCGAACTCATCTGTAATTTCCTCCAATGTCGTAGCCTCCACAATCTTCTTGAGTAGAGAATTCCAGATGTTCATTGCTGTTGCAAATAGAAGTTCCTATGCATGATGGCTCAGAACACTGAAAGTAATGCACATCAAGGCTCAGATAACTTTCCTCAGAAACAACGATGCTCCTAGCCAAGTGGGTCCAATACAGCAACAAACACTGGGATCTACATGACAAAGTTAAAATTAGCCAGTGAAAGATGAAAATATAAAAGTGAGCTTTACTTGCTACATGTATGTTGAAACCACACAGTCTGAGGATGCGCTGGGGCAGCCCTCAAGTGTTGCAATGCTTCCACTGCTGACACAGTATGCCTACATCCTACCAGCCCTAATTTTAATGTCTCTGGAAAATGAGAGGAAAGCAGAACACCATAAAGAAACATATGGTTATGGGAAAACCATACAAACTCCTGAAAAATCTGCATTTGGATTGGATTGGTGATAGCAGGCATTGTAAAGCTTTGCACTATGCTAACATACTGACTTCCCATCACAAAAAGAACAATCTGGCCAATTAATACCCCCATGACTGATCATCAATGGGCCAATGCAAAATGGTGCCCACAGTGCTTTCAAGTGACAGACACACAAATAACTCACCATCCTGACTGGATTTACCAGAAGCAGTCATCTTCCAACTTCATTATAGTCTTGTTACAGAAACTTGACTAGTTATGTAAACACTGTAGCAGCAAAAGTGGGGTAGAAGTTGAGGCAAGTAACTTCCTTTGCAGTTTCCATAAGCCTTCCAACACCAACAATGCACAATTGTGTTGTGTGATGGAATATTCTTCATGTACCCGAGCAAGTGCAACAGGAACAGCACCTCAAGTATAGCACAACCTTTTCATCAACTCATACATTCAGTCCCTCTACCACCGGCATATTCAACACCATCTACCGCAGCAACTTACAAGGTCTCTTTGACAACATCATCCGAGCTTTCAACCTGCAAAGCACTCTGAGATAGATGGGAGATGAATGCAAGTGCATCAGTTCCTCCAGCATATCACCTACCTTTCTTCAGAGACAGAGAACAGCACAGAGGAGCAGGCCTTTTGGCCCACAATGCTGTTCCTAACTACTTGTGCAGATGATGGCTAATCCCTTCTAGCTGTACATGATCCATATTGTCTGTCCTCTGCACATTCATGTGTCCATCTAATGGACTCTATTATATCTGCCTCTGCCACCATCCAAGGCAGCACATTCCAGGCATCCACAGCTCTATATAAACAAAACCTGCCCCTCACATTTCTTTTGAACTTCTCCCTTTTCTCCTTAAATGCATACTCTCTAGTATTAGAAATTTCAACTCTGGGAAAATGATACGAATTGTTTACACTATGTTTCTTATAAATTTATAAACTTCTATCAGGTCTTTCCCTAGCCGCCGTTTCTCAGAGTAAACAACTCGAATTTGTCCAACTTCCCCTTACTGCACATACCCTCTAAACCAGGCAACATACAAGCTGATAAACTCCTTCTGGGACCATTCCATGATGTGCATCCTATCATGAGGCAATCAAAAATGAATACATTACCTCAGATATGGCCTAACCAGAGTTTTATAAAGCTGTAACACATCTTCCTGACCCTTGAATTCATTGTGTCAAGCAATAAAGGCAAGCCTGCCTTTCACTATCTTTGCCATCTTATTGACTTGTGCAACCACTTTCAGAAAAACTGTGGACATGGACCCCAGGATCCCTTAATGTTGTCATAGGTCAAGCCCTCAATTGTGTACTGTGCCTTTAGATTTGATCTCCCAAAGTGCAGCATCCCACACTTCCCCAGCTTAAACTCCATCTGCCATTTCTCAACCCACATCTGCATCTGGTCTATATTCTGCAACATCTCCAAGCAATTTATACACAGTCCACAATGCCACCAATCTTTGTGTCATCTGCAACATTACTAATCCATTCCACCCATTTTCATCCAAGGCATTTGTATGCATCACAAACAGTTGAGGTCCCAGTATGGAGCCCTTGTACACCACTAGTCATGGACTTACAGCCAGAAAAAGACCCAACAACCACAACCCTCCATCTTCTATGGGAAAGCAAGTCCCCAGTCCAAATGGTTAAGTTATCCTTCAGGATAAGACATCCAAGGGGGATCTTGTCAAATGCCTTACTAAATTCCAAGTTTCTAACATCGCCTGCTCACCTCTGTCACTGCCTCAAAGCATTCAATCATAGTAGGACACAGCTTGCCTGCACAAAGCCACATTGACTGTCCCTAATTATCTTGTTTAATATCACCAGCATATGCACCACTACAGTGCAATATACAATAATAAAAACTGAATTACAGTATATAAGTTATATTAAGTAAGTAGTACAAAAAAGTAGTGAGGTAGTGTTCATGGGTTCAACATCCATTCAGAAATCTGATGATCTGATGGCAGAGGGGAAGAAGCTTTTCCTGAATCATTGGGTGCCTTTAGGCTCCTGTACTACCTGCTGATGGTAGCAAGGAGAATAGGGTATGCCCTGGTTGATGAGGGCCCTTAATGACGGATGCTACCTTGAAGATGTCCTGGATGTTGCAGAGACTACATCCTCACGATGGAGCTGACTGAGTTTACAACTTTCTGAAGCTTCTTTCAATCCTGTGCAATACCATAGCAGACAATTAGAATTAGGCTATACCTTTCCAAATGCTCATATATCCTAGCCCTGAAAATCCTTTTCAATAACTTCCCTAGAACTGACGTGATATTCATAATCTATAACTTTCAGATATATCACAAATTCTTCAATACTCAGTACTGGAGCTCTCTACCTAACAGAGTAACTGCAGTGAATGAATAACTGCCATCTTTGCTAGAGCAATTACTAATAGACAGTACGACAAATACAACATCTCACAGAAGCTCTGAGTTGTAATAGCATTGTGCTAACCACTACACTACTGTGATGCCCAGACCTTTCTGCACTATAAACTGCTCACAATTGGTGCTGCATTGTGGACAGGAGAGTGATGTGTCACATGACAGAATTCCTAATTGTCCCATCCAGCAATGTTTAACCACCATTTGTTTTGTGTCTTTTGAAACAAAGCCTGCTTCTTGTATGCAGAGGGTTGTTCAAATTGTAAGAAGTGTAAAGACAGGGGCATGTATTTCCATGTGGCACATTCATGAAATCCAAGCTTTATTTCAGTGACTCTGACACAATCTCTCTAAATAGTGAATATTCGAACCTGTTTGTGAGCTCCTCACTCTTGAATAATCAGATTTTTTTCAGAATCAAGTTTAATATCACCAGCATGTGTCATGAAATGTGTTAACTTAGCAGCTGCAGTACAATGCAATACATGACGAGATAGAAAGAAAAAAGATAACCAAATCATTTATACTAAGTATATACTCTATATGTATCATGAATAGATGAAAACTAGTGCAAAAATAGAAATAATATCCCTTTTAAAAAGTGAGGTAGTGTTCAATGTCCATTTAGGAATCAGATGGCAGAGGGGAAGAAGCAGTTCCTGAATTGCAGTGTGTGCCTTCAGGCTTCTGTACCCCCCCCCCCCCTTCCTGATGGTAGCAATGAGAAGAGTGCATGCCTTAGGTGATGGGGGTCCTTAATAAAGGATGACATCTTTCTGAGGCATCATTCCTTGAAGTTTTCTTGGATACTGCAGAAGTTAGTACCCAAGATGGAGATGATTAATTTTACAATTTTCTGCAGCTTCTTTTGATCCTGTGCAGAGTTCACACACACCAGACAGTGATTCAGCCTGTCAGAATCCTCTCCACAGTATATTTATAAAAGTTTTTATTAACAAACTGTCTTCAAACTCCTAATGAAATATAGCCACTAACTTCTTTATAGCTGCATCGATATGTTGGGGGCAGGTTAGATCCTCAGAGATCTTGACACCCAGGAACTTGAAAATGCTCACTCTCTCCACTTCTGTTCATTCCATGAGGATTGGTTTGTGTTCCCTCATCTTATCCTTCCTGAAGTCCACAGCTCTTTAGTCTAACTAACACTGAGTGCAAGGTTGTTGCTATGACACCACTCAACTAGCTGGTATATCTGGTACACCCTGTCATCTCCATCTGAGTTTCCACCAATAAAATGGTTCTACCTCCAGCAAATTAATAGATGGTGTCTGAGCTATGCCTAGTGTATACATGAGTGTAGAGGGAGTTGAGCAATGGGCTAAGCACACACTCCTGAGGTGTACCAGTGTTGATCACAAGCATGGAGGAGATATTATTGCCAATCTGCCCAGACTGTGATCATACAGTCTTGTTTACAACAATTAAGAAATGTGCCCATAACAGTATTTGATAACAAACAGAACATCATGCAGATGAGATTTCAGTTCCTTTGAAATGTTGTTTAAACAATACAACATGTTGGGATAAAATTGTAAAATCACTTCTACTTCCTAACCTTGGCTACTGAAATAGTGATACCAGGTTTTCTCCTCAAAGTTTGAAAATACTTGGTCAGGAAGTGTCAGCTCAGGAAATCCAAATAAGCTTTAATCTCCTCTTTTTCACCATCTTATCATTAATTTTATCCACAATGGGTGACCCTATGTCTGAATTTCTAACATTTCCCCAGGAGCTGCAAGATTTGAGTTCGGGTGTTGGGACCCACAGACCAAGTTCTATTCTCCCTGTTCTTGGCAGCTACAGATTTACATACTGGATCACCTTTCTTAGACCATCTTAAAGCACCCTACAATCAGGGGAGGACTTTTGAAAGACAGTTATGGGAGTAAACACAAAGAAGCAACAGCTCATTTCTGTTACTTGAGCATAGAGGCTACCTCTATCCTCAACATCCCCATGCCAAAGGACAAACCTGGGTTCCTGCTTCTGAATGCCATGGAATGACCCTTCTGAACAGAAAACTGCAGTGTTTGGATAACTGAATGACCAAATCAAGCAGCAGGAATAACCACAAAGAAACTCCTCACAGAATTCCTTGATCTCAACCATAAGGTCACGAGCTGAAACTCAGAGGAATGCTCATCCCTTAAAGAGTGAGTTAAAGTAGAAAGGTCAGTCATGGCTGAGAAAAGTGGTGATGCAAATGTCTGTTGTGTTTGGGGGATGCAGACAAGATTTGGTAAGTGCATAAATAGAGAGAAATAGGAGTAAAGCAACCAGAGAGAGGAGAAATTAAAACACTGAGGGGGAAATGAAAAGCAAGTTGTAAAGGCACAGGTCTGAAAACTGTCCCAGATGAAGTTTTCTTTCAAGCACTGCAAAAAGGTTGTATGAGACCACAAGAAATAAGCATTGTGGGGGTCTATCTGGCACCTTGAACTCACTTCACTGCTTGTCTAGGTCATCACTAAGTCATTTTCCTGAACTATTCCCATGTCCTTTGATTCCCTTTAATACCCCAAAGTCATGCAATCTCTAACTTTAATGATCTCATGATTAGAATTTTGCATGCAAGAAGCCTATGGAGTTCAAAGTTCCAGCACTCTTTGCATGAAAGAGTTTCCAGCAGTAACCCTCAATAGGAGGAACTTCTCATATCCAGCTCTATAAGAAATCCTTACATTCCAATGGAATATTCTCCACTTCTTCTAAATCATATAGAATTTTGGTTTACTCTCCTCAATGACACATCATATGGTACACATACCATTCCTTGAACATATTTAGTGAATCTTCACTATCCTCCTTCCATCCATTTCTTATCATTTTTACACAAAAATATATAATACTCCAGGTGCAGTAATACTCCAAGGCCCTATAGAATTTCAGTAAGACATCTGTACTCCTCTTGTTATAAAATTCTACTTAGCATTTTCCCTATTGAGTGCCTGCTCTATCTGCACATAGACTTTCACTGGCTTGTGTTCAAGGACACCAGGATTCCTTTGAACGTTATCCAGATTTTAAGCATTTAATAAGTACTCTGCTTTTCTGGTCCATGCACCAATCAGATGACATCATGTTTCCATATATTACCTCTGCCAAGTTCTCTGCCACTCACCCAGCTCGGCTTAAACCCCTCAGAGTCTCTCCATTTGTCTCTCCACGTACAATCACACCTCAGTTTATATTGTTAGCATTTGGAAATATGAAATTTGATTTAAATTGAAATTTGAAAACTTCAATCTAATCACAGATGGTAAGCAAATGAGGCCCAAGCACTGATTTCTGCCAACCAGAGAAAGATCAGTTTATTTCCATTCTGCTTTTTATCCAAAATATTTTATCCAAAACCCAATTCTCAATCTACCCCCAGTAATTCCATAGCATCTAATATTGTTGGAAACACTTGTGGGAGATCCTCTTCAAAAATTCTGAAGATCCAACTTCACTACACCCCTTGTCTCTTCAAATCATCACACCCTCAAAAGAACTTCTATAGTTTGGTAAAAACCTTTTTTTTCTTTCAGAAGTCATGCCAACTCTGCTGAGCACAATTACTTTTCTCAAGATGTTCTATGATTACATCCTTCATGGTCAATTTCTCCACTATTGAGGTTAAACTAACAGGTCTGTAGTTTGTTTTCTCTCTCCCTCCTTTCTTAAACAGGGTTCATATCTATTTTCCCCTCCAATCCCCAGGAACCATTCCAGAATCTATGGAATATTGGATAGTGTGGTGTCCCTTTAAGAATAAAAAGCATTAATAACTTTTCGACGGGTTGCTGAGACAGTACTTTTTTTCTAACCATCTAGAATTACGTTATTAAACGATCATCCATCATTTCAACTGAATAACATAAGAAAACTGAAAATCTAGGTGTTAGATGTAACATTAGACAAAGATTCAACGAGTCCCTGAGTCAGTAAGTTGTATTATATTCCACGCCTTAACATCTGCACCAAAAAGCACCACGGCTTCAGATAAATTTACCTGTTGGGGAATTCCCTAATCTACCCACATAAACTAAAATTCATAAGCGACCCCACTGTACAAATCTTCTGATTCATTTTTAACAAAAACCTTCAGTCCAGCTTTGAGTTGTCCAAGAAATAACTTTCAAGTACAGGGTAGTATAATCAGATCTCTCACTGCAATGACCTTATCCCACGTTTGCTTGCGTTCAGCGACTGATAAAGTGATGAATAGGTTCGGTACTATCAATTCGGCCACTTGGCCCCGAGTTTACAGAGACTCTAATCCGAGCGTGTTATTGCTTGGCTAATTAGTTATGAATATCAGGTTTCGACTAAGTACTAAACACCACCCACCTGTTTCTCCGTCTCGACTTTGACGAGCGTGGACTCCAGTTCTTGAATGGTTGTCCCAAGATTGCGGCACTCAGTCTGCAGTCTGCATTTCTGAGCGTTCAGTTCCGCGGTGCAAACCTCCTCCCTCAGCAGTCTCTCACTGAGCTGGGCGACCTGGCTTTCCAGCTTCACCTTCAGCAGCTGCGTGCTACGCCGCTCACTGTCAGCCCGGCTCCCCCGCTCCTGCCGAGGTGATTGGCAGCTGTTCAGGGCAGGACTCCGCTGATTTACAGTTTGCATCGTCTCCGCGCGCACAGAATCGGGAACCGCGCGCGCGCGCCCGCCCGCCCGCGTGCACGCACTCCGCATTCCTTCGCTAAATGAAGTCCAGGTTCCAATCGAGAACAGGAGAGTCAGTTGTGCCGAGCTTCCATTCTGCACCAACAGATCCAATTACAACATCAACATGCAGAATTACACTCCGAAGGAAAACGAAAACTCCCATCTTTTTTGTATATGCTTTCCCGAGCTGGCTTAATCGGGCATTTAGACTTCATGTCCACTCTGTAAGGGGTTGCTTTATTCTTAACTGCCGACAAGCATTCCAAACAATGGGTCAGCTTTTAAAAAATAGTTAGGTACTCTTGCTGTACCGTGCATAGCCGTTCTTGCATATGTACTTCTAATTACCTTCTCTCACCCTCTCTCTCGCACACACACGGTAATAACATTTGGCAAATGGCCAGACAAAAGGAACCACTGCGTGCACACTCTGTTACCTCCGGATAAAACCAAGGAGGCACTTTCTACAATCATTTCAGCTTCAAAGTATCTAAATAACATTCGACTTCTTAAAAACACTTAGGTTTTAAAGTTATAAAACACCACTGTACATATTTAGGTTTCTCTGTGCTTACCACTATTGATTTTTTTTTAAGAATAGGAAAAACAAGGAATGTTCTGATGAGGCCAGGAGGGAACACTGGCCTTGGGAATGTCTGCCGGCCACAGCGAGAGGGAGGTAAATCAACACATGGAGCTGGCACAATCTGCAATCAATTTAGTTCCTTGGCACAACTTGGATCTGTTGTCTTTCCTGAAAGCCTCTCCTTGTGGATGCTCTGAAGAAATCACTACTAAGCAAAATTCACAAAGATGAATTTTAAGACAGAGGTTGATTAATCAGGACATGAATGGATACGGGGGAATTCAAGAAATTTGGGCTGCAGGGGGAATTCGAGAAATTTGGGCTGCAAGGGAAATGGATCAGCCATGATGAAATGGTGGAGCAGGCTTGATGGCCTAATTCTGCTCCTATATCTTGAGGTCTCATGAACAGAATCAAAATCATGCTTATGATGATGATAATTCCTGGTGGATTGTTTAGTTTCCTTTCATTTCTCTTATTTTCTCTCTTCAAAAGGCGTTGGGAATATTTCCATAAGAACCACAGGGCTGGAAAGGTGAGCACTACCTCAGTGAGTTGCAAAGCAAATTCACTGGAGGAGTCATGACAGCCAGGCCCAGTCCCTCTTCTCACCTGACAGCTACACAAATAGACAGAAATAAAAGGGAACTTATGGACTGATTGGGAGCAGGAGCTCAAATTATTTTTCCTCCTTCCACGAGGGTCAACTGCTGTTATAACGGAGACTTACAGCCCCTGATGTTTAAGACAGAGAATGAGAGTATCTGGCAGGTTAATAAAAGGTTAGTCTGTCAAATTGATGGTGAAACTTTTGAACAATCAACTTGACATAGTCAATGGAGTAGGAGGTTATTATACACATTGCTGACACTTAGAAACAGGGACCAATTTCCCATAGCCTGCACATTGTTATTTTCAAATTACTTATCCAGGTTTATCTGCTTCCTCCCCCCTCTCATCATGTAAAATATTTTCTCAGCAACATCTAACAATCTAAAACGCCTGCCATTCAATAACCATAAAATTGTCATTACAGATTACAATACTTATGTAGAAGAGCATCGTTCAAACTCTTAATTTTCCAGCAACTTAAAAAAGTTCACTCATGTTTTAATATCTAGAATGATATTTTAATCGGATTGCATCAGCACTGCACAAATAATTTTGTCCACTGAATTCATTGTTCAATAATACATGATTGTCGATAAATATCACACAAAGGGCTACATACAGATCTATAAACACAGGACAAGAATTCCTAAGAATCTCCGACGCTCCGCCGACTGCTGGGGAAATCTGACGTTGAAATACACTGCACTTTCAGGGGCACAAAAAAAAATTTGTGCTCAAATGCATAAAGTCATTGAAATTAGGCACCGTGACCAGAAAGACTAACAGAGAACTGGTTACTAAGCGTCAGAGATGCCCTGGAATCAGGAAACAGCGTCCACAGAAACTTAACGCATGAGTTCAGGGAAATGAAATGTCGAGCAAATGTGACTGCAGGGAAAGCAGCAGGCACAGATAGTTAAGGAAAAGGGGCAAATGAATTTAAGAAAATCGGGACACTAAAACCACACATTTCACCAGCTTTACATTTTACTCTGATGACTACAGTCTGTAATAGCTTCAGATGAGAGGCGTTAATAGCATAGGACACAATAAACACGAGAGCTTTCATACGCTTATTTAGATCTTCACCACTGCATCTTCTTTGATGTGCCCTGATAATGCTCCAGGGACTGACATTAACGGGTTAAATGCTTTCAACTTCTGAGGAACTGCCTGGATTGGGGACTTCGACTGCAACAACTACTCCTAAATGTGCAATGGAACCCATCTCACACGAATCCCAAAAAGTATACAACATTCAAACCCCAAATTAAACCTACAACCAGTAAAGTACATTTTAATATGTTTTGATTAAATATAAAAATACGATTTGTTACAACCTGTTATATCTGAATAACAAGTATCACTCAGGAAAACAAGTCATAACAACATCCACTTGAACATAGCACGATGAATTCCAGAAGAATTAGCTTTGCTAACCTCAAAGAGTTAAGCTCCGACGTTTTCATGGCAGCCTGAACATATCTGCAGAATAATTAGCAATCCAACTGTGTTCGATTACAGTGCACTCAAAAACAGGCTTTACTACAATCTGCTTCAGGGTTCCCTTTCCTCCCAGGTCCTTTTCATTGGCTAACGTTACAGCGGATTCAGACTAGGTGAAACAGATGAAAGAAAGCAAGTCGCCACAAAAGCGGAATTCAGAAGTGAAGGGGAATACATACAACAGTTGTTTTCTCCTCCAGAGTCACGCTGTAGTTATCCCAGTCCAGATCCTCTGGTTCGGGTTCCAACTCCATTCTATCCGCTGCCTCTGGTTCATCAGAGAGGGACCATGATCTCCGCAAGCTCGGAATTCCTGACATTTCTCAATTGACTGCAAGACTCCCACTTCAAAATGCACACCTGTCAGTGTCGGCTGATGAGCATCAAAACAGCAGGGCAAAAGCTCAAATTGGTTCACTGAGAGTGGAGACTCCGAATTAAAAGCCTCGCAGGATAAAAAAAAAGGTGGCTAGTTTCTTCCGCAGCTTCACCTAATGTCTCTACCCTCGCTTCTTGCTTCTTTGTTGAACTTTTTTTTCCCCTTGCAGATACCTTTGATCCCTCTCTGGCGGCCCACGTGCCTTGGAAGTCTAACAACTGTTCTGCTATTTGACACTTTCACTTGCCACAGCAAGCTGATTCAGTGCCTCGCTAATTAAGAATGGCCTCCAAGAAAGCCGCAGTTATCTGCTCTGTCCCGACAGCTCCCGAGCTGGGCACGGCTTCCCAGGTTTTGTAGCACTCGCTGTCAGCTCATTGCAGGTGCTCTATTCATGCAGAATGCTGGCCACCTCAGACCCCTTCAGGCTGTGCCATTTAGAATGGAAAACTGCATGCTTATAGAGCTAATGAATGGATAGGTAGCAATTCCATTGTGAACTTCATTGGTAGCGGGAGAGTGGAATCCCCCCTGCCGAAAAGCAAATTCCTGATGTGCATCAATTTGCTTATTTTGGTTCACACAAAAAATAGCATTTATGTTCTACAATAAAGCAAACAAAGCTCCCCATATTTTTCCCCTTGACAAAACTACAACCTGATTTCTCTGTGATTTATAAATTGCATGCAGGTATGATTCAGAAAAGCACACTGTTGAAATAAACATCTCAAAACCCTTGGACTCTACTTGAAGAAACTGCAGCTCTTGAGAGTGAACGTGTACCTTGCATGACCTTCTGGAAAGTGGAAGGATTAATTATTCAGAATAATTTTCAGGACAATGATTCACAAAGTTTACAATAGACGTTAGAGTCCCTGTGTTGGAAAAGGGAGAAGTAATCTGTTTTCTCTTGTAATCATTTGTGATCTGAAAGGGGAAAGAAATAAACGAACTGCATACCTTGATAAGATCTGGCTTCTATATGATGTTCCTATAGACACATAGTCATGCAGCAATACAGCTCAGAAGTAGGCCCTTTGGCCCAACTTATCCCTGCTGACTCACATGCAAATCTTAGTTGGTCCCGTCTTCCTGATTTGGCTCATATTCCTCTAAACTGTTCCTATCCACACACCTGCCCAGCTGTCTTCTAAATGCTGCCACTATATTTGCCTCAACTACAACCTCTGGCAATTACTTCCACACACGTACCATGCTCTGAATGAGGAAGTGCCCTTAAAAGTCCTTCTAAATACTTCTCTTATCTTAAACCAATGCCCTACAGTTTTTGACTTACTTTCCCTGGGAAAGCATTCATGAGGAGCTGAGGCAGAATTCACCCTGTCTAACCCCTCAAGATTTGATAAACCTCCATAATGTTGCCCCTTAGCCCAATAGCCCGGAACCAAGGGAGAACATTTTAGGGAAAAGAAAGGGCCCAGGACCAAATGAAAGCTCTTTGAAACAGTCAGCACAGGCACATTGGGCTGAATGGCCTCTTTGTTTTGGAAGATTCAGTGCAATGGAATTTATCCTCACCTGCAAGTACAAGGTGAAGGATAAAGTAGAGGGTTGCTTATCTCCGAAACGGTTTACTGATTTCACTAGAAATATTGTCTAGAACTGAAGGACAACATGCTTCTGTACTTGGCAGTCTGCATGCAGCACAGTTGAAAGGAGAAGAGTGCAGTGAAGCATTAGTTCAAGTGAGGCAGCAGGAAGAACAGTAAAAAATAACGTACAGGAACAATATAAATATGACTTGGTGTATCTAAAGTAACTGAGGAAACAATGAAAAGAACTGAACAAAATTCAAATGAAAGTGAGAGTATATCTGCAGGTGACCACAGATAGTGCAATAACAGGTTATTGCCTGACATATCAATTATTCAAGTGTTCACTCTTGGTTCTATTGTAATATTGAAGCCTGAATTTTGAATGGTACATGGGTTTAAGACCGTAAGACCATAAGACGTAGGATCAGAATCAGGCCATTTGGCCCATAGACTCTGTTCCGTCACTCAGTCATGGCTGATCCTTTTCTTCTCTCCTCAGCCATAAGACATAGGATGGATGGTTCAGAAGGATATAGTCTAGGTGCAGGTAGATGGGAATAGGCAGAAAATCAGGCCAGCATGGATTAGATGGGCCAAAGGGCTTCTTTCTGTGCTGTAGTACGCTATGACTCTTTAGACCAGGGATGAATTTCTACTCAAATCTACACTGGGCTAACACAAAAAGATGGAGGGAGCACTGTGAGGAGGGCAAGAGAATAAAGGAAGGTAAGTCCACTTGTATTAAATGATCATTTAGACTATGGACATTGAAGACACACTAGAAATTCATCTGCATAGCTGTAAAGCTCCAATATGATCAGCAGGACAAATGAGCAGTTCTATTCAGAACAAAACATACACAGGTCCTCCCCCAGTTACAGCAGGGCTCCATTCCTTAATTACTCTTCATAACCCAGACAGTTTGCAAGTCTGAAATGAAACTGTGAACTGAGTTCCAGATGGCAGAAGATGTCTGCAGCCCAGCAGCCGCCAGCAAATTCATCCCACCAGTCTCCCACAGGCCTGTTGTAGGGACAGGCTGTACTTAAATTGGGTATTCATAACCTGAAAAGAACTTGTGCATCATTTATTAACAGCAGAAATAAGTATCAGACTCCCATCAAGGGTTCCTCTTTTATGAAAACAGTTGTCTCTGCCTTTCCCGAGTTTTACAACACCCCCAAACACGACTCCTTCCCCAAGTTCAGCAACAGCTGTAAGACATGCACAAGGCATTAAACTGGAGCTGAGTATGCTCACTCAAAATAATGTACAAAATTCCTCATAAATACTAAAAAGCATAATCATCTCTACTTTCATCTCCACTATTTATCAGCTAGTATCTGGAAGAGATTATTATTATTATAATACCATCTGTCAGAGCTCATTGTGTGCAGGTTGATTGCTGCATTATATTACGATGGTGACTACATTTCAAAAATAACACACACACACAAAATGCCCGAGGAACTCAGCAAGTCAGGCAGCATCTGCGGAGGGAAATAACCAGCTGACATTTTGGGCCGAGACCTTTCATCAGGACCATCCATAGCTATTGCCCGAGTTCCTCCAGCACAGTGTGTATGTTGCTCAAGACTTCCAGCATCTGCAGAATTGCTTGTGTACTTGAGAAACAACAAGAGAACTTGCAGCTATTCAGCCTTGTGCCTTTCTGCGGGTATAAAAGGCACTACACGTTTCACACTGTCCCTTTCCCATTTCAACACAATTCAATGACCAAACAGGGCATACTGTATAACAGTGCTACACCAGATTCATTAAATCACTTGGACGTTCATCTCTCTCAGAAAAATTATCTATAAATTTACTCAGACATTCTATAAAATTAGATGGCAAATTCTGAATCAGTGCTTTAATTTGTTGATTCACAAAACCCCACAGAACTACATTTTTCCTGGAGATGTAATTTGATGATGGATTTCCTTGACTTGACAGGATGACCCATTATTGCATGATGCAAACTGATCTGCACCCACATCACCAAGGTAATAACTTCGACAACTGTGTAAGCACCACCCACCAATTCACGGATGTATTCAGCAATTCAGCACTGAGTATGTCAACATTAAGTCTTACAGAATAAATGGTCATAACTCCTATGCCCACTCCAGTCAGTTTCCAACAGAGCTCTTTGGTGCAGATTGCAGTTCTGTTTTTCGGAGGCGGGGGAAAGGTTAGAGGCAAAGAAACACAACCATGCAATCATTCACATCTTCAGCTCATACCCAAGGTGGGTATTCATATGAGCTTGGGCAGAGATCTTCAGAGAGTAGCTGAGCTGAAAGCAAAGTAATATTTATTTATCTTAATGAGATATAGCATAGACCCTTCTGGCCCTTCGAGCTATGCTGCCCAGCAACCCCCGATTTAATACTAGCTTAATCATGGGAAAATTTACACTGACCAATTAACCTACCATCCAACGCACACAAAATGCTGGTGGAACACAGCAGGCCAGGCAGCATCTATAGGGAGAAGCATTGTCGACGTTTCGGGCCGAGACCCTTTGTCAGGACTAACGAAAAGGAAAGATAGTAAGAGATTTGAAAGTAGTGGGGGAGGGGGAAATGCGAAATGATAGGAGAAGACCGGAGGGGGTGGGGTGAAGCTAAGAGCTGGAAAGGTGATTGGCGAAAATGATACAGAGCTGGAGAAGGGAAAGGATCATGGGACGGGAGGCCTCGGGAGAAAGGGGGGGGAGCACCAGAGGGAGATGGAGAACAGGAAAACAACTAAATATGTCAGGGATGGGGTAAGAAGGGGAGGAGGGGCATTAATGGAAGTTAGAGAAGTCAATGTTCATGCCATCAGGTTGGAGGCTACCCAGGCTACCCAGGTGTTGTTCCTCCAACCTGAGTGTGGCTTCATCTTGACAGTAGAGGAGGCCATGGATAGACATATCAGAATGGGAATGGGACGTGGAATTAAAATGTGTGGCCACTGGGAGATCCTGCTTTTTCTGGTGGACCGAGCGTAGATGTTCAGCGAAACGGTCTCCCAGTCTGCGTCGGGTCTCACCAATATATAAAAGGCCACACCGGGAGCACTGGACGCGTACTGACCGCTACCTGGCCGAGGCACATCGACAACTCTCTGAAACCTCCTCTTATTTACCCCTTGATCATGACCCCACTAAGGAACACCAGGCCATTGTCTCCTATACCATCACCAACCTTATCAGCTCTGGGGATTTCCCATCCACTGCCACCAACCTCATAGTTCCCACACCCCACACTTCCCGTTTCTACCTCCTACCCAAGATCCACAAACCTGCCTGTCCAGGTAGACCTATTGTCTCAGCTTGCTCCTGCCCCACCGAACTCATTTCTGCATACCTTGACACTGTCTTATCCCCTTTTGTTCAATCTCTTCCCACCTATGTTCGTGACACTTCTCATGCTTTGAATTTTTTCAATGATTTTAAGTTCCCTGGCCCCCACCATCTTATTTTCACCATGGACGTCCAGTCCCTATATACCTCCATCCCCCACCGAGATGGTCTTGAAGCTCTTCACTTTTTTTTGGATTCCAGACCTAACCAATTCCCCTCTACCACCATTCTCCTCCATCTAGTGGAATTAGTTCTTACTCTGAATAATTTCTCCTTTGGCTCCTCCCACTTCCTCCAAACCAAGGATGTAGCCATGGGCACCCGTATGGGTCCCAGTTATGCCTGCCTTTTTGTTGGCTTTGTGGAACAGTCCATGTTCCAAATCTGTACTGGTATCCATCCCCCTCTTTTCCTTCACTACATCAACGACTGCATTGGGGCTGCCTCTTGCACGCATGCTGAGCTCATCGACTTCATTAACTTTGCCTCCAACTTTCACCCTGCCCTCAAATTTACCTGGTCCATTTCCGACACCTCCCTCACCTTTCTTGATCTTTCTGACTCCATCTCTGGAGACAGCCTATCTACTGATATCTACTATAAGCCTACAGACTCTCACAGCAACCTGGACTATTCCTCTTCCCACCCTGTCTCTTGCAAAAAGGCTATCCCCTTCTCACAATTTCTCCATCTCCGCTGCATCTGCTCTCAGGATGAGGCTTTTCATTCCAGGACAAAGGAGATGTCTTCCTTTTTTAAACAAAGGGGCTTCCCTTCGACCACCATCGACTCTGCTCTCAAATGCATCTCTCCCATTTCCCGCACATCTGCCCTCACCCCATCCACCCGCCACCCCACTCGGGATAGGGTTCCCCTTGTCCTTACCTACCACCCCACCAGCGTCCAGGTCCAACGTATAATTCTCCGTAACTTCCGCCACCTCCAACGGGATCCCACTACCAAACACATTTTTCCCTCCCCCCTCTTTCTGCTTTTTGCAGGGATTGCTCCCTACGCGACTCCCTTGTCCACTCGTCTCCCCCCATCCCTTCCCACCGATCTCCCTGCTGGCACTTATCCTTGTAAACGGAACAAGTGCTACACCTGCCCTTACACTTCCTCGCTCACCACCATTCAGGGCCCCAGACAGTCCTTCCAGGTGAGGCGACAATTCACCTGTGAGTCGGCTGGTGTGGTATACTGCATCCGCTGCTCCTGGTGTGGCCTTTTATATATTGGTGAGACCCGACGCAGACTGGGAGACCGTTTCACTGAACACCTACGCTCAGTCCGCCAGAAAAAGCAGGATCTCCCAGTGGCCACTCATTTTAATTCTATGTACCCTTCCCATTCTGATATGTCTATCCATGGCCTCCTCTATTGTCAAAATTAATCCAAACTCAGGTTGGAGGAACAACACCTTATATACCGGCTGGGTAGCCTCCAACCTGATGGCATGAACATTGACTTCTCTAACTTCCGTTAATGCTCCTCCTCCCCTTCTTACTCCATCCCTGACATATTTAGTTGTTTGCCTGTTCTCCATCTCCCTCTGGTACTCCCCCCCCTTCTTTCTCCTGAGGCCTCCCGTCCCATGATCCTTTCCCTTCTCCAGCTCTGTATCACTTTTGCCAATCACCTATCCAGCTCTAAGCTTCATCCCACCCCCTCTGGACTTCTCCTATCATTTCGCATCTCCCCCTCCCCCCACTACTTTCAAATCTCTTACTATCTTTCCTTTTGATTAGTCCTGACGAAGGGTCTCGGCCTGAAACGTCGACAGTGCTTCTCCCTATAGATGCTGCCTGGCCTGCTGCGTTCCACCAGCATTGTGTGTGTGTTGTTTGAATTTCCAGCATCTGCAGATTTCCTCGTGGTTGAGCCTACCATCCAGTATGTCTTTGGATTTTGGGAGGAAACCAAACACCCAAAGGAAACCCACGCAGCCTGGGGGAAAATGGACAAACTCTTTACAGACAACGGCGGAAAATGAATGAACCCTGGGTCACTGGTACTGTAAAGCATTGTGCTAACCACTATGTTACATCTGGGAGAAAGAAGTGGATGAAAGGAATGATTGGAGGAGGGAACTAAAGGAAAGGTAAATCATGGGCCATCCAGTGACTCCAACTTGTCATGCCAAACTGGGTCTCCTGATATAACAGAAAAATTATGTTTCCCTTGTTTGTTGAAAAGTATCACTTTGATTGCAAATTAAATCTTTTCAGTACAGTGCAAGATTAACATCAGTAACTCCCATTTGTCAATATCCTTTCTAACAAAGTTTGGCTATAACACTTTAAAAATATTAGTAAACATAACTGATAATAAGACCATAAGATACAGGGGCAGAATTAGGCCATTTGGCCCATCAAGTCTGCTCCATCATTTCATCATGGCTGATCCATTTTCCCTCTCAGCCCCAATGGTGCAACTAAAAAAAGATGTCCAGGTTCAACCCATGCTGAAAGTATAGGTTTTGAGTGGGTAAAATTAGTCACAGTTTTTAATTCTGGCTGCTGTCTTAGTGGAAAGTGATCTCATCTAGATATCAGGATGAGGATGTAAGCAGCTTTCCAAATTATACCCCAGTGACAGAGAATCCTCTTGAATTCATGTGAAGAATGTTTATTCAGTCCAGAGATCAGAAACAGTTGGTAAATCTAAATTTATCAAAGAAAAGAAAACTGGCAAAAATGCTTTAAAACTATAAAATACACTATGAATATATACCTACTGAACCATCAGTGTTATTTTTCTACATGCTTGTAATAATTAGAGCTGAAACCTTCATCTAAGCCAGATGTTGTTCATTTCACTCAAAGATCAGATAAGGAACTTAAAAGTAGCAGACAAGCTGCAACACATTTACAAGAGAAAATGTGAAAATAAACTCAACAGTGAAGTAGACTGTATTGGAGCTACATTGTTCAGTTCATCACTCCCCTTCAATCACCCACATCAGGGGTTGCCAGCCTTTTCTATGCCATGGACCAATACCATCAAGCAAAGGGTCCGTGGTTCTCAGGTTGGGAACTCCTGACCTGAACAGATTTGGAAATGCTGATTTGAGTTACTTACTTTGAGGTTAGGGAGGAAACTTTGGAGTAAACATCTTGGTGGAAAACAACAAAACCGTTTTTAGAAAGACCAATGCACACTATCTCACATCAGTTCTGACATGCATGCTGTATATGAACTTCACAAACTCTGACCATTTGACCGCCCTCCTTCTATCTGCATACAGGTAGAAGCTCAAGAGCAAGACTCCAGAGGTAAGAACAAAGAAGTGGTCCAAGGAGATGGAGGAGCTGCTATGGGATTGCTTTGAGATGGTAGACTGGGCCATGCCCAAGGACTCTTCAGAGGATTGAAAAGAATATGCTATGCTTGTCATGGACTTTATAAAAACAGTGTGTCCCTAGAAAATCATTCAGATTCTTCCTCACCCAGAAGCCCTGCATGAACCAAGAGAGCTGCAATCTGCTGAGGGACAGATCAGTGGTGTTCAGGTCTGACGACCAAGTAAAATATAGGAGGTGCACATCTGACCTCCAGAAAGCTATCTCACAGGTGAAACGACAGTTCCAAACAAAACTTGAATCAGTGAAGGATGCTCGCCAGCTGTGGCAGGGTCTGAATGCTATCACCTCCTACAAAAAGAAACCAAGCGACATAGGTGACAACAAGGCTTCACTCTCAGATTAGTTCAATGCCTTTTATACTCGCTTTGACAGTCAAAACTTGCAGGCACCTTCATAAAGCCCCAGTGCCCCGATGACCCTGTGATTTCAATCTCTGTGCCAAAGTGAGAGCATCCTTAAGAAGGGTGAACTAACGGAAAGCATCCAGCCCAGACGAGGTACCTGGCTGTGTGCTAAATACCTGTAATGATCAACTGGCTGGAGTGCTCACTGATCTCACTTCAGCAGTCTGAAGTTCCCACTTGCTTCAAATAGGCTTCAATTATAACCGTGCCCAAGAAGAATGTGGTAGCCTGCTTCCAAGACTATCAAAGCATACGCACACAACGCTGGAAGAACTCAGCAGGTCAGGCAGCATCCGTGAGAAAAGAGTAGCCAACGTTTCAGGCCGAGACCCTTCATCAGGAATGGGGGGAAGAGAGGGCCGAAGCCCAGTAATAGAGATAGGGGAGGGGGTAGGGCCTAGAGGCGCCAGGTGGAAAACCAATCGGGGAAAGATAAAGGGGGGAGGGGGAGGGGATAAGCATGAAAGAACTGCAGAGATAAAGAAGCATAAAGTTGAAAGGGGAGAGAGGTAGAGAGGGACCTGGGATAGGGGAAGGGGGAGGGGGAGGGAATTACCAGAAATTGGAGAATTCAATGTTCATACCACCAGGCTGGAGGCTACCCAGATGGTAGATGAGGCGTTGCTCCTCCAACCTGAGTTTGGCCTCATCATGGCAGTAGAGGAGGCCATGTATGGACATATCTATATGGGAATGAGAGGCAGAGTTGAAGTGGGTGGCAACCGGGAGGTCCTGTCTGTTGTGACAGACAGAGCGTAGGTGCTCAACGAAGCAGTCCCCCAATCTGCGTCAGGTCTCGCTGATGTAGAGGAGGCTGCACCGGGAGCACCGGATGCAATAGATGACTCCAGCAGACTTGCAGGTGAAGTGTTGCCTCACCTGGAAGGTCTGTCTGGGGCCCTGAATGGTGGTGAGGGGGGAGGTGTGGGGACAAGTGTAGCATTTGCGCTTGTGGGAATAAGTGCCAGGTGGGAGTTTTGTGGGGAGGGACGTTTGGACCAGGTAGTCATGGAGGGAATGATCCAGGTGGAAAGCAGAGAGGGGTAGGGAGGGAAAGATGTGCTTGGTGGTGGGGTCCTGTTGAAGGTGGTGGAAGTTGTGGAGGATAATGTGTTACATCCGGAGGCTAGTGGTGTGGTAGGTGAGGACAAGGGGAACCCTGTCCCTGTTGTGGTGACGGGAGGATGGGTTAAGGGCTGAAGTGCAGGAAGTGGAGGAGATGCGGGTGAGGGCATCTTTGATGACGCCAGAAGGGAAACTACGATCCTGAAAGAAAGAGGACATTTCATCCAGTATCATTCAGTAGCAGTTACATCCACTGTGATGAAGTGCTTTGAGAGGATGGTGATGAAACATTTCAACTCCTGCCTGAGAAGAAACTTAAATCCACTCCAACTTGACTACCGTAACAACAGGACAACAGCAGATATTATTTCATTGCCTCTTCACTCAATCCTAGAACATCTGGACAGTGAAGATGAATACATCTGGATGCTCTTCATTGACTATAGCTTGGCATTCAATACTGTCATCCCCTCAAAACTAGTCAATATGCTCTAACTCCTAGGCCTCAGTACTTCCTTGTGCAACTGGATCCTCAATTTCCTCACTTGCAGACCCCAATCTGTTCATATCGTCAACAACATCTCCTCAGCAATCCCCATCTGCATAGGTGCACCACAAAGCTGTGCGCTCAGCTCCCTGCTCAACTCCCTTTCTATTTTATGACAAGGATAAGTACAGTTCCAATGCCATACTGTATTTAAGTTTGTTGGTGACACCACTGTCATTGGGCAAATCTAAGATGGTGACTAATCAGCATATAGGAGAGAGATTGAAAATCTGGCTGATGCTGTCCCAACAACCTCTCACTCAATATAAGCAAGACCAAGGATCTGATTATTGACTACAGGAGGAAAAACTGGGAGGTTCCAATGCCAGTCCACATTGGTGCAGCAACTTCCAATCCCTCCGTGATAACGTTACAGAGCATCTGTCCTGTGTCGGCAGTACCTCTACTTTCTTAGAAGTTTGTAAAGATTCCATATGTCATCTAAAACTGACAAATTTCTATAGTGTGCCATGGAGAAGATATTGACTAGTTGCATCATGGCCTGGTATGGAAACACCTTTACGGAAAAGTCTACAAACAGTAATCAATAAAGCCCAGTCCATCGTGGGTAAAGCCCTCACTCCGTGCCTTCAAGCATATCTACATGGAGTGCTGTTTCAGGAAAGCAGCTTCCATCATCAAGGACTCCAGGCAATGCTCTCTTGTCACTACTACCATCAGGACCCACACAATCAGGTTCAGGAACCCCTCAAACATCAGCCTTTTGAACCAGAGGGGCAACTTCACTCATCCCAACACTGAATTGTCTCTACAACCTATGGACTCACTTTGAACTCTTCATCGAATGCTCACAATATCACTGGAAAACAAATTCTTTTTAGAAGTGTTGCTTCCTCAGAATTCTTTTTTGTTTATAATATACTGCTTGAAGATGAACACAAGTATAATTTCAGAATACTTGTATCACGTAGGAATTTGGAGAAACAACAAATTAACTTTTATTGAATATAATGTGTTTAATTGCATAATTGTGCTGATGCTTTACAATAGTCCAATGAAGTTTAAAAAAATATTTTGTTAATGATTTTCATTCGTACTCAGTGTCTGAGTCTTCTCTGCAGTCTGAGACTGCAATGCCCTGGTGAAACCTTTCACCATGTTCGTCACTAACAGCATCAAGATTTGCAGGGAATAAGTCTAAATGGGAATGCAGAAAATGAATCTTTAGTGACATGTTGCATTTCATGGTTTTATATGCTTGAAGCATGCTTTCAACCAGCTGCATGTAGTTTGGTGCTCTGTAGATGCCGAGAAAAATTTCAACAACTTCCTTCAATGCCTTCCACGTGATTTTCTCCGGTCCCACTAGAAATTCTTCAAATTGCCTGTCATTGATGACCTGTTCGATTGGTGGACCAACAAAAATGCTTTCCTTAATCTTGGCATCAGTTATTCTGGGAAGCATTTGTCTCAAATATCAAAATCCTTCACAGAAATACTTGTGCTTGGTGATAACGAATACCATCCTTACAGTCCTGAACCTAATAATTATTACTAAAACCTGTCCTGCCATGAAGCAGCCGTGCTGCCTAAGCATGCCTGGAAAAGATAGGAATCTTTCCAGCTTGCATCGTAGGCGACATTTTAATTGACTTGAATTATGAATTGAAATAATAAACATAAGTTTATTAAAAATGGTGTATGATAGGGAAGTTTCATGATCAGTAGCACAAAAGTCATAAGATACACATAAAGGTATTCAGGAAGCAAAATCTTTGTTGAGTGATATTAATTGTTTATTTTTTAAAATTATTATTACTATTATTATATTTTTTCTCTTATTATTTACTGTGGATGCCAGCAAGAAACTGAATCTCAGGGTTGTATATGGTGATATACTGCACACGTTCTTTAATAATATATTTAGTATGAACTTTGAACTTTGATAGCCAGACAGATTCTTAAAATATATTTACCTTTAACATATTTTTTCTTAATAGTTATACGGGAGTGGAAGTTTCTCCATTTGGCTGTTCCGATCAACTCTTTGTCCAGCACAACGTCCATTCTAACATTATCACTGACTTTCTAAATCCCTACTTTGATCTTACCTCTCCCCGTGTCATACGGGGGTGTTGTATCAGGACCCAAATGCAGGACTCAGACACTGTAGTGCTAGGAACAGGGCAGGACGAGGGACTGGGAACAAGGAGCCTGTGGTGGACTCCGACCCCGAGACTGGACAAGGACCCAGAACCTGGGTCTTGCCTCGGGCTTGGATCCCCAAACCCAGGCGAGGATGTGACGAGGCTTGGCTAGAGGCCTGACGCTGGGGTCTTGAGGCTTGGCTAGAGGCCTGACGCTGGGGTCTTGAGGCTTGGCTAGAGGCCTGACGCTGGGGTCTTGAGGCTTGGCTAGAGGCCTGACGCTGGGGTCTTGAGGCTTGGCTAGAGGCCTGACGCTGGGGTCTTGAGGCTTGGCTAGAGGCCTGACGCTGGGGTCTTGAGGCTTGGCTAGAGGCCTGACGCTGGGGTCTTGAGGCTTGGCTAGAGGCCTGACGCTGGGGTCTTGAGGCTTGGCTAGAGGCCTGACGCTGGGGTCTTGAGGCTTGGCTAGAGGCCTGACGCTGGGGTCTTGAGGCTTGGCTGGAGGATAGAGGCTGGGGTCTTGGAGTTTGGATAATTCGGAGGCTGGAGCTAGGAGGCAGACTAGGAACTGTATATCAACATGGAGCCGGGACTTATCCTTCGACCAGCCGGGACTCATCTTTAGCAAGACACTGACATGAAACGGGACAGTACATAGACGTAGAACTGGAACTTATCTGCCGACAAGCCAGGACTCATCTTTAACTCCACATCAAGGTGGGGCAGGACCATCCCTCGAGTAATGGCAGAACAGCCTGACTTACCCCACAGAGGCAAGGACAAGACAGATTCCCCCCACAGGGCAATGGCAGAACAGCCTGACTTACCCCACAGGGCGAGGACAGGAAGAGACAAACACCAAAGAACGACAGACAGTTCCATCTCTGCATCAGGGTAGCTCTGAGTAGCCATTATGGCCAGCGACCTTGGCTGGCTACGGAAACAACCAGATCCCTACACTGCTCGGAGTGGCTGACGGCCACCCAGCTGGCCCAGGAAACGACCAAATCCATACCACAATGACAGCTCTGACTCAGACAGTAAGGCTCCAAGAAGCAATGGTTCCCCTACGCAGCCTAAAGATGGCAAGTGGCCGTACCAGCCTTCCACCAGCCACTTACTCCATGCAAAGCTTGACAAATAACCCCCACAACCACACTCAATCCCAGGGCCACTTATATTCCCAGCCAACAAGATGAGCGTCAGGTGTTTATGGTTTAGTTCAACCGAAACAAGGGACAGCCGGAGGACCCGGAGTCCGGAGCCCGCGGACCCCGGACCGGACCACGACACCCTGTGCCTATAACTAGACATATACTTTGCAAGGACTGAAACTCTGCTGAGGTTTGGAGCACCAAAGATGCAGGTCTATAGTTAAGAGGTGGACATGAGTGGAGAGCCTCTCAACTAATCATATGTGCTTCATTTGGGTGGGAGATGAGGCTGGCCCTGCATGCACTACCGTGCATACATCACTGAGACCTCATCCAATCCTGCACATCTGTTCAATTCCTCACATCTTTTGTCCCACCACTGTTGGTCACAGCTTCAGCTTTTGGAACACTAGTCTCTGGATGATACTCCCTCCCTCCATTTAACCTTACTCTGGAAAACAATAATGACATTTCCTTTTGATCACAAGTACAATTGGCCAATGCTGAAAAAACTCTTAGGATCTCAATACACTGAAGGGACTTCATGTTGTTGGCTTTCAATTTGAATGAAATGAATGTCATCAATTATAATCCACTTGAATTATACTGCTTAAGTTCAAAGACATTGTTGCATATAATCCTGTGCTCCTTCAAAGTGGTCTAGTACAGCCATTCTCAACAGGGGCCATATGGCCCCCTTGGGGGCCCTGGCACATTTGAAGGGGGCCACCGACTGAAAACTGTGAGAAGGGGAGCCCCAAGTGTTTATGGGGGCCCTGGTAACTGAACCAATGAAATACCCAAGCAGCAACCTCCATTGGAGTCAATAGTTTCCCTCCTATTTATAATATCTTTCCAGCACACCATTTGAATTCAGCGCACCAGGTAAATTCATTGCTTAAGCTCCTCCCACACAGTGCCACTTCAGAGTCAGTCATGAATCAGACTGCATCGGGTCAACGTGTTCAATCAAGGGTTCTCACATCCATTATCGCCATACTTCATTCTCTGAAGATCAGCGTGTCTTGCTAGGCCTTTTTTAGCCTTGTAACTTTCAGTTGTCATAAAGGCTGTTAATTTCATCAACTCCCATGCCTTTGAGGGTCCTCTTTTCTGGCAGCTGTGTGAAGAATGGGTAGTTTCCTTGACAAAATCCAGGAACAGAACTGATATCGCCACAAGAGGTGACCTCCAACTGTCATTGTTTAATTTGGAGCCCGATATCATGAAACTTGCAGAAAAGCACCAAGTTCAAGGATCACATTAGGCCTGACAGATGTTTAATTTCATACAGTCCTTTAAGTTTTGTCGGAATGTTCAACTTTTCTTGGTGTGCAATGATAAATAATTTTCTGTCTATCTGTTCGTGCTGTATCCCTGTTTGAAAGGGGAGCCCTGGAACCTAAGGGGGCTGTGGCCAAAAAACAGTTGAGAATCACTGGTCTAGTAGATAAAAATACAATAAGTACTCCCTGGGCCTTACATAAAAGGGTAAAATTCAGCAAATAAATCATTTTATCAATAATTAATAGATTCCTTTGCATCATTACTGACTGAAAAATCAAACTATTTCCCAAATCAACCTTTGAAATGTATCGCACATTAAATGAAATCTCCATAAATATAAATTCTTTTAACCAATTAAAATAAAATGCAGACATGGAACCTGAACTGATCAACTATTACATCATGAATACATTATCCATTAAGTAGAGGCAATGCATTCGGTGTTAAAAAATGCATGGCAAGATTGGGCAAGGAAAAAAAACCTCAAACAAGTGATGAACAGGGGAGAAAAAATAGGCTGAACAACCACATCGAAAAAACATTTACAAATCATGTTTTGGAAACAAAAATTACAATCGTCTTGCGTTGCACATCATCAGAAAGTGGTCTAAGTATAAAATTAAAACAGAAGGGCTGGAAACAAATTTATTAATTGCATAATTTATGGAAAAATCTTTCAAGTTGAAAAAAGTTTTCAAGTTTTGATCTATATATGCTTCAGTGATCTTCAGAGACCTCAGTCTGGATGTGTAAATATTTTCTTTTTGTTTATTGCTTTCTGCTTCCCCTAGAAGGCACACAAGCCAGATAAGCCATCCAGTTTTAAAACATGCGAAGCAGCCTCCTGCTTCTGCAGTTAGTTTAGCAAACTTGGATAAGTGTATATAGTGAGTATATTTTATAAACTTACTTAACAATATGCTTGTGATTGTATGCAATTTGCACTGCTGCTTAGCAGCTTGAGGTTAATTTGCATTCCACAATCGCACTTTTACCCGATTACTTTACAGAAGAGTTAGGGTTGATCTTGGCATGGATCTGTTATCAGATCCAGACAGAATGGCAAACTGCTAGACTTGGAATCAATGGAACTGAACAGTGATTGATGGCAATCTGATAGGCTTGAGAAGAACTCAGGCATCACTGGCTTATCCTGCGTAGAGAGAGCCTGAAAGTGTCATTGACCTGTTGCAATTGTGAGCAAAGTCACTAGAGAGATGCAGCTGGTAGATATAAAAGTCACAGAATTTATATCTGGGGACATCTTGCTCCCATTTACTGCCATGCTGTTTCACCACATTCTTTGGTTATATGCCAAACAGCTTTCTTTTAGTTTTCCTAGCATGGAACACATGCCTGCTTCTGACAGACCAGTGTTTTACTCCCTTCCAGGAAGGTCTCACATATATCTGCCTGGTTTTCTCCCAGCTGAAGCTTCATAATCTGTCAGATGGACTGTGATCTAATTATGCCTGTTAGTACATCCCCACGTGTGGGTTGACCACTATCGACTGACCTCCTTGAATTTGCTGTGTACTCATCCCCAAACTTCTGCATTGCTCTTTGGTCTCTTACAACCCAGTGGGTTCGGCGACTCACACAATTTCTCAATGTACCTCTGAAGCAACTATCCTCCGCCTCAGCACTGTCCCCCAGCATTAGAATTGGAGACACTGGATGATTTTTTTGTATAGCTGTTCCACTGAAGCTCCAAACTGTGTATCCTTTGTCTGCCAGTCTCCATCACCCAGCAGTCACCTCCTTCTGCAGCAGAATGCATCCCAGAGAGTGGGTTGTTTCTGAGACCTGTAATGTATTGTGTGAGTATTCGTAGGTCAGAGTGCATATGACGTCAGGACGTAGGTAAGAAAAATGGAAGTCTGTTGAATAAACGTGGTTGTTCAATCTACAGCGGTGTCCGAATCAATACTACATGGTGTCAGAAGGAATAGCGGGAAAAAAAAAGGAAGAGAAGACACATAAAAGATGTCACAGTTACAGCCACCGTCAAGTTTAAGCCTACAAGGTAATCTTGCTGAGGATTGGAAAATATGGATCCAGAAGTCTGAGCTGTTTCGCACTGCTAGCGGTGTAGCTGAAAAGACGGAGAAAGTGCAGTGTGCTACGTTTCGGCATGTGGCGGGGGCAGAGGCAATAAAGGTTTGCAACACATTTGTCTTCCAAGATGATGAGCAAGATAAAATTGAAGTGTTGAAGAAAAAGTTTCAAGATTACTGCAAACCGAGAAAAAACCTACCGTACATCCGACACATGTGTTTCACAAGGGCTCAAGGACCAACAGAGGCCACAGACGCCTATGTAACAGATTTGAAGAACAAGGCAAAAGACTGAGTTCAGACAACTGCATGATTCTTTAATACACGACAGGACTGTATGCGGCATACGAAATGATCAAGTGAGAGGCAGGCTATTGAGAGAGGCTGAGCTTACATTGGAAAAGGCAATTGATGTTTGCCATGCCAGTGAGATCACGTCAAGTCAGGTTAAAGTGCTCAATGAAGAGAATGAAGTGCACAAAATAAAAACTGTGAAAACTGACAAGAGTAGAACAAAGCCAGCTCCACAGGATGATCAAAAGGAAGTTAACTGCAACAGATGTGGTTATAAACATGGATACAGAAAATGTCCAGCCTTTGGTCAGACATGCAAGTTATGCCAGAAAAGAAATCACTTTGCAAAGATGTGCAAATCACAGGAGAAAGCAAGGAAAATGCATGCTGTGGAATAGAGTGAGGGCAACAGTGACATGTTCATTGGAACAATTGAAGTGGAACAGGAGGTATGCATCAAGAATATTGGCAATGCAGAGCTGGAGGATGAAGATGATTAGACTCAAGATCTGATATTAAACAGGAGGAATGTGACATTTAAGCTTGACACTGGGGCAAAGTGCAATGTAATGTCAGCAGAAACATTCAACTCACTGGACATCAGAGGAAGACTGAGAAAATCCACCTGCAAGCTTGTTGCATATTTCGGCCACAAGACAGCACCATTGGGAAAGAAAACACTCACCTGTGTGTACAAAGGACAAAAACACAAGATAGAGTTTGAGATAGTACAGCAACATGTTCCAGCAATACTGGGCAAAGCAACTGCACAAAGCTAGGCCTGGTGAAGCGAATCTATGGTGTGGAAAAAGAAAATGACTTTCTCATAGACTTTACTGACTTGTTTTCTGGATTAGGATGTTTACCAGGGAAGCACCATATCCAGATTGATCCAACTATTGAACCAGTCATGCATGCCCCGAGAAAGATTCCAGTAGCTCTCAGGGATCGAGTAGTGGAGGAGCTACACAGAATAGAACAGATGGAAGTCATAACGAGAGAAATAGAACCGACTGACTGGGTGAATAGTATGGTGACAGTGGTCACAGAAAAAAAGATGAGGATTTGCATGGATCCATAAGATCTCAACCGAGCCATCAAAAGAGAGCACTATCCGCTGCTCATGGTTGAAGTGGTTGTCTCCCACATGCCTAATGCGAAACACTTTTCAGTATTGGACGTAAATCAAGGTTTCTGGCAGATCAAGCTGGATGAGGAAAGTTCCAAATTATGCACTTTCAACATGCCCATAGGGAGATATCGTTTCCTGCGTCTATCCTTCGGGATTTCTTCTGCATCAGAAGTATTCCAGAGGTCCGTGGCACAAATGATTGAAGACCTGGACGATGTGGTCAATATCATTGATGATTTGCTGGTATGGGGTGACATCATTGAGGAGCATGATCAGAGATTGAGGAAGCTCCTGGAGAGAGCACGTGAATACAACCTAAAACTGAACAAAAGCAAATGTACGATCAGAACTACGGAGATCAAATACATAGGTCACATACTCAGCGCTGATGGGCTAAAACCAGATAATGAAGAGGTCAGGGCTATGGTGCAGCTACCACCACCCAAAGATAAGCAAGAACTATTGAGATTCATGGGCATGATACAGTATCTTGCCAAGTTCATTCCCAACTTATCAGAGTTCAGTGCTCCACTTCAAAAGCTACTAGAGAGCAACACTGAATGGCATTGGGAAGATGAACAAAAGAAAAGTTTTGACACATTGAAGCAGTTGGTTACCAATGCACCAGCACTCAAGTTCTATGATGTCAATGAACCGGTGACAATGTCTGTGGATGCCAGTTCGGAAGGAATAAGAGCTGTTATACTGCAGGATGGGAGGCCTGTGGCATATGGATCACGAGCACTTACGGACTGTCAACACCGATATGCTCAAATTGAAAAGGAATTACTCGCCATAGTTTATGGGTGTGAGAAGTTCCACCAAAGGCAAAGAAATCCAGGTTGAGAGTGATCACAAACCACTTGAGAGCATCTTCAACAAGCCACTTCATCAAGCTCCTACGAGGCTGCAAAGGATGCTTCTCAGGCTATGGAGGTACACTCTCACAGTCACCTATAAGCCAGGAAAAGAACTGCACATCGCTGATGCTTTGAGCCGTGCTTACCTCAAAGAGCAAAACTAAGAGTTGCCAGGAAGAGAGCTGGAGGTCAACTAGGTTACACCTCAGCTACCCATCTCTGAGAAGTTGAACACGTTCAGGAAAGTGACTGCAGATGATCCTGAAATGCAGATGCTAAGAAACATTACAATGAATGGATGGCCAACAGAAAGAAAAGATGTCCCAAAAGAAATGCAGAAATACTGGACATTTAAAGAGAAAATTAACTATGCATCAGGACTAATGTTCAAAACGGCAAAACTCATCGTCCAGTCCAGGGCACGCTCAGTCTAATGGACAAGCAGAGAGAACAGTACAAACTGTCAAGAACATGCTCAAAAAGGCACAAAGCAGCAATGGTGACCCTTACATTGCTCTGCTTGAACACCGCAACACACTGATTGAGGGTGTGGGGTTCTCTCCTGCACAGCTGTTGATGGGACATCGTCTGAAGTCCAAACTACCAACATCTACAACTCTACTGACTCCTGAAGGCAATGCTCAAGTACATGACAAGCAAAAGTACAAGCAAATAAAGCAAAAGAGCTACTATGACAGACATACAAGACAGTTGCCAGATCTGCATACAGGTGAAAATGTCAGAATACAGAGAAGAGACACTTGCCAACCAGCTGTGGTTGTGAACAGGCATCAGCAACCAAGATCCTTCATAGTTCGCACGCCGGATGGAAGAGCCTACAGGAGGAACAGGAAGCATCTGCTGAAAACAGGCGAAACGGAGTTTCCACGTACAGATGCACAGGACATTTCCACGGATACAGACATGGAAACAAATGACACCAAGCGCGAGGGGCACGACGAAACCCCACGAAGCAATGAAGGTGAAGGTTCTCACCAGGCCAACCGAGGTGAGAATGCAGACCGCAAAGACACAGAGGTCACTCGAGAGACTGACTCTGATGAAGGACAAGCACAGTCACGGTTGTATCGCACACAGTCTGGGAGACAAGTCCAACTTCCAGCTAGATACAGAGACTAGATCTACCTACAGGTCACACAGTTTCAGGCAAAGTCACACATGTTATAAGTTCCAAGGTGTGAAATAAAAGGTTTATTAGTCTATGTTAAGTAAAAGAAAATACACTGCTGTTAGTATTGTAAGATACAATGTAGAATACAGTATAAGAAGTTAAGGGTTTTTTTTAGTTTATGTCATGGCTGTTGTAATGTAAGAAAGGCATTATTTTGGTAATTCACAGTGTTGTAAAAAAATCAAGGGGGATGTAATGTATTGTGTGAGTGTTCGTAGATCAGAGTGCATATGATGTCAGGACGTAGGTAAGAAAAATGGAAGTCTGTTGAATAAACGTGGTTGTTCAATCTACAGTGGTGTCCGAGACACATCAATACTACAAGACACTTCACTACCTAAAACAATCATCATCATTATGTGCAGTGTCATATGACATGGGTGATCGTTGTCTATTGGAGACCATGATTGTTCTTTGGTAAATATCTCCACCAAAGTGGTTTGCCACTGCCTTCTTCTGGGCAGTGTCTTTACAAGACGAATGACCCCAGCTATTAGCAATACTCTTCAGACATTATCTGCCTGGTGTTAGCAGTCACATAGCCAGGACTTGTGGCATGAACATCTACCACCTGCTCCAATGGCTTCATGTGTGGCTAAGCAGGTGCTACACTTTGCCCAAGGTGACCTGCAGGCTAGCGGAAGGAAGGAGTGGTAGAGACGTATCTCCACCCCACCACCCTAAAGCAATGATCATTTTAAAACTAGTCACTCAAGTACCTCAAACAATAGTTCAATTTCTATAGTTTGATTTAATATTGGAGAATTTATACAACATATAACCTGAAATTCTTACTCTCTCAGACATCCTCAAAACAGAAAACCCTGAAAGAATGAGTGACAGAAGATCCCAAAACTCCCTGACCCCTGTCATGCATAAGCAGCAGCAAATAGCATCAACCTTCCCCCTCCCAGATTATTCCAGCAGAAAGCATCAGCATTCCTACCATCTAGACTGAAGAGGCCGCAGATGCTGGAACATGGAGTAACAAACAATCTGCGGAAGCTCAGCAGGCCCAGATGCTGCTCAGCTTCCTGAGAATCCCCCAGCAGAGTGTTTGCTCCTTCAGTGTAATTCCCTGACGATAAAGACCCATCCATCTGTATCACAAACCTGTCGGTTTACTTCCCCCATTGCTCCATCATATACCACTACAGGGGAGAGAGCTGAGAGTAATTTAAAGACCCCGAGTATTTTACACAAGTTGAGCTAGCAAGGATTCAATATATGTACACGTGCACAGGGAGCTACACTTGCATCATTTCATTATCATTGCTCTCCTGAAGTCTGCAGCAGATACTGTTAAGCATTTTCCATTTACACCTCCTTATCTTCTGACCTTCAGACCCCAGCAATTCAGCTCCTTAAACATACCGCCAGGATGCCAGAAACCATGTTTCTTGTTAGCAACCTTCTTCAGGGATCCTGTGTCTGTACACAGCAAATCTTATATTCAAGGCAGCAGCTCCCAACTGAAAGTTAGCATTTGGCATGCTGACGTATCAGAATCATAAACCATAATACAAATCAGTGTACCTTGCAGACCTAAACAATCAGTGTCAGTGACTACTTTATTAAGTACGCTTGCTCATTAATGAAAATATCTAATCAGCCAATCACTCAATGCATGAAAGCATGCAGACATGATCAAAAGGTTCAGTTGTTCTTCAGATCAAACATCAGAACGAGGAAGAAATGTGATCTACCGTAAGTGACTTTGACCATGGAATGATTATTGTTGTCAGATGGGGTGGTTAGAGTATTTCAGGAATTACCTGTCTCCTGGGATTTTCACATACAACAGTCTCTGGAGTTTACAGAGAATGGTACAAAAAAATCAGTGAGCAGCAGTTCTGTGGGCAAAATAAGGTGATGGAAGAATGGCCAGACTGATTCAAGCTGACAGGAAAGTGATAGTAATTCAAATAACCACGTGTTACAACAGTGGTGCGCACACAACATGTCCAAACTTGAAGTGGATGGGCTACAGCAGCTGAGGACCACACCGGGTTCCACTCCCGAGTGTAAATATAATGTTGCATAAACATAAAATGTTTCCTGTTTTGGTAGGAGAAGAAAATCTTTCCTGATTGCAGCTGTTACTTAAATAGAGAGGATTTAGAAATCAAAGCAAATTAGTTACAAACAAATACCAAGGTCAAAATAGTCAGTTTCACTGAAAACAACAAACCTTAATACAGGACAGAAAAAAAGTAAATGGCTAGTTCAATAATTCCTGATTGACGACACTATAACAAATTTCTAGCTTATTATTTAGCCCCTCTATCAGGAAAAGACTATTCATTCCATGGTCTCCACAAGAAGGGATTTCCGAGAATTACTCTGTCCACAATCGCCAGACTGGCTGCTGCCCAGAAGTGGAAATAAATTCCAATCAATGTTTACCCTCGGTAGCTGAATCACTGCTGAGTGTCATGCCAATTGAACAACATGGTAAATCTACATTATAGAAATATATGTAATACCCTGGTTAAGAACATGTTTTATTGTATTCCTACAGCTATGCTGTTGGGTACTTTATTTTCTGTAGGTTGTTTTTGTAAACGCAATGTTAATCAAATTTTACAGTCCAGTTTTGTGTTTTCTGTAAGGTGATGAGTCATTTGATTAGCTTAGGAATGCTGAATCAGCCAATCAGGTTTGCCTTGATAACGTTCTATCCACTGGGATGCCATAGATTAGAGAGATTGGTGGTGGATGGTTGGTTGAGCAACTGGTGCATACCACAAGCCCTAGTTATGCAGCCACCAACGCTCGGCAGACAATCCCTGAAGGGTATTGATAATGGCTGGGGTCACCCATCTTGTAAAGACTAACCAGAAAAAGGCACTGGCAAACTATTTCTTGTAGAAAAAAATTGTGAAGAATAATCATGGTCATTAAAAGAACATGATTGCCCATGTCATGCAACACATGAATGGATGAACTTTATCATCCAGGACTAGTTAAAAAACAAGTTATTTACCCAGTGGGGAGTTACTGTTAGCACTATAATTACTTTGAGAGTTGGGAATCTTATCATCTACTATGTTAATGCTAGAAATCAATGAATGATCATATCATGCTGTGGTTTCAAGGTTTCTCATTATTCACAAGTCTCACATCAGCATTCAGAAGGGGTGTGGACTACATGATTGCTATGGGTCTGCTACTAAGGTCACCAAACATTTCAACCAGGCAGTAGCTTCATTTTATAGAAAGTAGTATGTTACTATGCTATGCCCAAGAAGAATGGCATCCACTGTCACTAATGCAACTTGTTCTCATAAGGCTTACATTATTTTTGGAAAAAAAGGAGGGAAGAGAAAATGAGAATTAAAGTATAATTTCAGTAGAAGATGGTGTCAGTGAACAATGCGACCAAGGGCCATATCCTCCAGACAGTTCACAAAGCTACTTCTTTCACCTCTTTTACATCTTCTTTTTCTTTCAGATGTGGTTCTGCTACTGTTGGAGCCTTTGATCTACATTTTGGTGGTGTGTTTTCATGCCGATTGAGCGATCTGGTGCTTTGCTGTCTCTGAGGGTGGTCATTGAGCTGCTGGGCAAAAAAACACGGCCATGAGGCCAAGAAGCCTAGAGACGGGGCACAGCCCATGATCGATTCCATTTCTCACTGACCTCACCGAATGAAGCATTGAGGAAGACTGAAATCGTCAAGGTGCCAGCAGGAGTTCAGTGCCTCTACCAGCCTCTCGCTTGCTGCTGCTGGAGGAAGGAGTCTGTCTGTGATGGTCTCTCTCTGCCTCATGCTTGCTTGTCCCAGAGGAAGATCTGTGTTCAAGTGGTCTCACTATCCCTCTTGCTCAATGTTACCAGAGAATTGTGCTGGATTTAATCGATACAGGTTATGGACTGGACTCTGTAGTACATGTTACGATGTCTTTCTGGATTCTGGCCTCTCCTTTTTTCTGTTACTATTTTGGGTGATTTTGAAGGGGTGGCTTTCAAACGACACAGAGCTAGATTGAAAGGAACTCGTATTTTTTTCTTTTATGCCACTTGCCATGATTTGTTCTTTTGTCACGTTGTGGGGGAGGGAGGGTTTAATGTTTTGTTTTGAATTGGTTCCAGGGCTTTCTTTGTTACATGGCTGTCTATGGGAAGACAAATCTCAGGGTTGTATACTCCATAAATACGTTGATAATAAATGTACTTTGAATAACTTTAAAAAAATTGGAAATACCATAATGATTTACAGTACTGATGCAATTAATAATTTCCAATTTAGTGTTTAACATTATCTCACTGCTTTTATTACTACAGTAAATTCCCTCTATAAATCTATATGTGAATTTACTGTGACGAGGAAGCTCCATTAATAATAAATACAGATACTTCATGCATGTCATATTTTGTGGTTTGAAATTCTGCAAAAATATGGTTTTGGTATGCAGCTAATATTAATACCTAATCAGCAGACAGCCACTTCTCCAAAAGACTCGGATTTATATTTTGAGCTTCCAAATTTCTCTAGCTATTAGTCTGACTCTGCATTCAGCTTAACTACTAAAATAGCCAGCATGATGGCTTCTCACCCATGGAGTTCAGCTTTAAATCACAAAGGAGGCAAAGCATTATTAGGTTTTAACAACTTTTTCTACAACCTTTGGTAATTTACTTGTGCTAACTTTGTTGACCTGAGGTCAGCTCAGCACGTAGATACCAAGGCAATAAAATGAAGGAATCCTAAACATTTAGCAAGAAGTCTAATGTATATGGCTAAACGGATCAGTCCCCTGACTTGAATCAGAGGCTTTCCAGTACTTACACTGACAACAAACATTTTCAACCAAACCCCACATTAAACACAAAGTCAACATTAATTTTAATGTAACTCCACAATTCACCATTGACTTTGGTGCTGTGTACATGTCAATCAGAGCTTGAAATAAACAAAAGACACAGACAGCAATGTACACGTCGACTGCATCCCTCCTAGAGCTGCATTCACTGGGCTTTTTCTCAGATAGTTGGGGAGTGATCTGGATACATTGTAACTTGGAACATTCATGTTTCATGTCAAGACAATTACATTGATTAATTTCAACTGACTTCAGTGGATAAATTTACCATTTTCAAGAATTAATTACTTGGAAACAAGTTTGGGTTTGTGCTCATTCCATCAGGTCAATGACACACCCCCATTTTTCCAAAAAACACTGGGCAGATTTTGCTTCCAGGTGTCACCATTCCTGGGTATACAGGAGGAAAGAAGTCTTGGAAGGCTGGGACCAGCCTGTAAGCGTCATTTCAAAGAAAGCACAACAGCCCCTCAACTTTCTTAGAAGTTTGTGCAAATCTGGCAGATTATCTATAACTTTGACAAACTCCAATAGATGCATGGTGAAGGTTATCCAGCCTGGTTGCATCACAGTCTGGTATGGAAACACCAGTGCCCAAGAATGGAGAAGCCCACAAAAAGGGAATACAGTTCATTCCATCATAGGGAAAGCCCTCCCCACTATTGAACATATCTACAAGAGAGCTGTTACAGGAAAGCAGCATCTACCAAGGACCCCCACCATGAAGGTCATGCTCTCTTCTCACTGCTACCATCATCAGGAAGGAGGTACAGGAGCCTTAGGTGCCATGCCCCAGGGTTTAGTTACAGGTACTCTTCAACCATTAGGCTCCAGAACCAGCATGGACAACTCCTCCCATCATAACACTGAACTGATCACAACATTCAATATTCTACAACTCATGTTCTTGGTATTATTTACTTATTTATTAACAGGACATTGTTATTATATCTGCACATTTCCTCCTTTTGCACGTTGGTTACTTGTCAGTCCTTGTGTGCTGTTGTCCATTGATTCTATTGTATTTCTTTGTTCTACTGTGAATGCAGGCAAGAAAATGAAAGTATGCACTTTGATAATAAATTTATTTTGAACTTTGAACACATGACTGGGGAAGAACTCATTTGGGCTCCTGGCATAATCTGGCCTGTAGTTGATCATTAGACAACAGGACTCAGGAGCAGGTCAGCCAGACAGCCTTTTCAGCATGTCCCACCACCTTAAGATTATGACCAGATTGATCTTGGCCTCAATTCCACTCATATCTGTTCCGCTATGATAAGACTCTTGCATGAACCGCTGATATGATAAAAGTGACCAATTAACCTCTTAAATCTACCTTTCTTTGGTCCTTGCACCTTAATGGTCTCCCTGTATGGTACTTCTTCTGCAATCATAACACTACATTTTGCATTCTGTTTTTGCTTTTTCTTCTGTACTTCCTTGATGTACTTACATTTGGATGGTACATTAACAAAACTTTCACTGTATCTCAGTACATGTGGCAATAATAAAACAATTATCAATTAACTCCCCCATAGAGTGAATACCCTTCCATCTCAGACTTGAATATATTCCATGACTAAGCCTTCAGAGTTCTCCAGAGTCCTCCACATCTGTATCAATCAGAGGACAATCCATTATTTTGAAAGTATTCCCCCTAAACAGATTCTCCTGTCAGGGAAAACATTCTCCCAACAACTGCTCCATGAAGCTCTCTCAGAATTTTACAGTCTCATTTAGATCAGCCCTCATTCTTTTAAATTCCAGTGGGAAGAAGTTCCTTCTGGTTCAGTTTCTATGGATACGCTGGCTGAAAGAGGACAAGAGTGAACAAAAGGAGTCGGTGCCCTCCTCTGACAGAAGGATGATTCCCACCTCTCTGTCCCACTCGATTCAACATATGCAGCCAGGTCTCTGCAGCTGGCTCTTACCAACACTTCTCAAAGATCCCCTGTCCTTCCCTTTTCTTGCATATTAATTTGTGAGCACATTTTCTGTTCCCCCATCTACCCAGCGTGTTTCTATCCTTACCGCGCTCTCGCTGTTGTTTGAAATGGTAGGGCTCCTTGCTCTCAGTCAATCAGCTTCTCAAAGACAGGAAAAAGACAAAAAAATGAATCGAAATTCCTCTGTCCAATTTACTTATTTATTGAGATACAGCGTGGAATAGGCCTTTTAAGCTATTCGAGTGGCACCACTAGCAATTCTCCAATTTATTGCTAGCCTAACCACGGGACAATTTACAATGACCAATAAACCTACCAACCGGTATGTTTTTGGACTGTGGGAGGAAACCTGCACGGTCACGGGGAGAATGTACAAACTCCATGCAGGCAGTAGCAGGAATTGAACCCAGGTCCCTCGTACCGTAAAGCATTGTGCTAACCACTATGCTACTGTGCTGCCCCAAGATTTGACAAGAGCTCATGGAAACACATAATCTTCATCAGGTTTGCAATTGTTTGCACCCCCCCCCCCATGAACTCTGCTGACTCACTGCATGTATTAGAGCCAATAACTTAATCCCTCCAGCCCATGCTCCAGTTCGTATCAATACTCTTTCATAACAACCCAAGCTTCCTGCTTGTAAATCTATTCTATCCGTCTAATCTCTCAACTTTACAAGTGCAGAGATGTTCTTATCTCCACTGGTTTTGAGCTTAGCTTCTGTCTGGCACTGCTGCTTCATTCTGGGCCTGACTTATGTGCTGCAGACAGGGGATCCAGGTTCACAACAAAGCAGCAGTTTCCGATAAGAGCCACAACAGGGACCAGCAGAGGAGACACCAGCCACTGCAAAATCAACAGCCTGTGTCAGACCCCATGGTGCAGTAAGTAAACCATAGCACTGCAAACTCACGCTTCAGTCTCCGAATTGCCACCCAGGGGATTAGGACATAGATGTATCTCTGCATGCGATTATTTGTTTACATTCCCTGTACTCTTCCTGCCATTGTAACATTATATTTGGCATTCTGTTTCTCTTACCAGTACCTCGAAATGACCTGTCTGGATGGCACATAAACAGTGAAAATCTTTTCAGTGTATCTCAGTACATGTGACATTCAGTGAACCAAAACCAGTACCACACACCACCAATAGCTGGTTCATCTGTTTCAACGGTTCATCCATTTCATCAGTTTCAAAGACAAGTACTGGCTTGCTGCAGTTACAAGACTGAAATGCGCTGTGGCTACCTCCCAACAAATTTTAATGACCTGTGTAATGAGCAGATTCTCCATTGCTTACAACCCTCAGAAGAGAGATAGGCGGTTCAACAATTTCAGTCAATCAATGAGAGAGATCACGAAATACCATTACTCTGTTTTGCAGACAAATTATATTGACCATCTCGCTCTTCAAGGTTTCAATCTAATATATGCAGCCTTTAGAGAAAGTTTGTTCTGAATACCTCATTGCCAAATTAAAATCCACAGTCAGGATTATGTCCATTATCTATAACTTCATGTTATTTTCACTCACAATGATACAACTTAATTTATTTATTTATTGAGATACTACACGGAATAGGCTCTTTTGGCCTTTCGAGCCATACCACCCAGTAACCTGAGATATAACCCTAGCCTAATCACAGGACAATTTACAATGACAAATTAACCCACGCCTTTGGACTGTGGGAGGAAACTGGAGCATTCGGAGGAAACCCACAGGGGCACAGTGAGGATGTACAAACTTGCTACAGACAGCGGCCCGAATTGAACTCATCTCGTTGGTACTGTAAAGCATTGTGCTAAACATTATGCTACAGTGCTGCCCTTACTTATCGGCTAAAAGAAATCCCTTATATAGTGCTACATGTTTCTTTTCTCGGGGAGACCTCACTGGCAATGCGATATAGTGTTCAAACATCGTGCTCTTGTAATTTAATGAATTTTGTAAGCAGAGGACTGAGTGGTTCAGCATGGTCTAGTGTGAATAAACTCTCTTTCTCATTTACTGAGTTCTGGAAAATTGAATACGTGGCTCCTTCTTCCTGCTTCTAAGTTTCTAATCGGAATTTTTAAGACTTCAACTACTAGTAGAGGTCACTGAAGGAAATCCCTATGACATTCGGCCAAAAAGTATCTAACTCTCCGCCACACCAGACATTCAATTACAAACTTCCCTGCCAGGATTTCAGAGAGTCAAAGTCAAAGTAAATTTATTATCAAAATATATCTACGTTACCATCCACTACCTTGAGATTCATTTTCTTGCAGGTATTTGCAGGAAAATAAAGAAATGCAATAGAATTCATGAAAATCTATTAATAAACAAAGTGACAAGCAACCAAAGTGCAAAAGAAGCCTAAGTCAGCAAATTAAAAAATAATAATACTGAGAACATGAGTTGTAGAGAACTTGAATGTGTGTTTAGAGAATGTGGAATCATTCAGGGTTGTGGTGAATTAAGTTATTCACACTTATTTAGGAGGCTGATTTTAGTAGGGTAATAACTGTTCCTGAACCTGGTGGTGTGGGACCTAAGGGCTGTTACTGTTTTTGATCAGTGTTCTTGAACAACCAAAGAGAGGAAGAGGTAACAAGTATATGCTGCCTTTCATGTCTCTGCAATGTATTGATATTGGTTTATTATTGTCATATGTACCAAAATACAGTGAAAAGCTTGTCTTGCAAACCAATCGTTACACAATGCATTGAGCCAGAATAAGGTAAAACAATAAAAAAGCAGAGTTAAGTCTAAAAGTCAGCAAAATAGTGTAGTGCAGGTCAACGATAAGTGGAAGATCATAAGGAGGGAGACTATAAGGTCAAGTGTCCATCTCATCTTACAAGAAGACAGTTCAAGAATCTGATTACAGTGGAACCGAAGCTGTCCTTGAGCCTGGTGGTACGTGCTTACAGGATTTTGTAACTTCTACCCGATGGGAGAGGGAAGACGAGAGAACGTCTAGGGTGGGTGAGGTGTTCGATTATGCTGGCTGCATTACTGAAACAGTGAGAGGTACAGACAGAATCCATAAAGGGGGGTGGGGTCAGGGATTGGTTCCTGGGATGTGCTGAGCCGTCTCTACACTCTCCGCAGTTTCTTACGGTCATGTGCTGAGCAGCTGCAGGGAGTTGGGGACACAGATTAGCTCATGACACTGCCCACCTGTGCCCACAACACTGTCCCACACTGCATCCTTATTATTCCAGTACTTCCACTGCTAGAAAATGGATGACCAGTTTGATTGTGTCGCTGGGTGGAGAAAGATTGGTCAGTGCTCCAAGAGGTGAAGACAAGAGGTTCTGAAGATGCTGGAAAACTCGATCAATGCACACAAAATGCTGGAGAAACTTGGCAAGAGTTGAGGAATCCAACAGACCTCAATTTGCCTTCTTTTAAATGTTCTCAGAGCTCCACCTGAGTCAGACCACTGAATGGGAATATTTTTAACAGTGTAGAACATCCTTGGTACTCCAACAAAGAACCTTGCAACATGGGGTGATGTAGTTATGTCATTGTACAGGTAATCCAGACACCTGGTCCTGACATACGCCATCTAAATCTACCATGGTAGCTGGACACCTGAATTCAAACTTGTTTAATAAATAGAGAATCAGAAACTAGTATCAGGAATGGTGTTCACAAAATTATAACAGCTGGAATAAAAACATTTACATATTTCAATGCATATCATAGAGAAGGAAAATTTGCCCTTCTTTCCGACTGCTGTCTATTTATGGGTCCAGATCACAGGAACAGCTTGAACTTTGAATGCTTTCTGAAATAGTAGAGTGTCACTCATTTGATTCAAAACTATCATAAGATAATAAAACAAAAATAAGCAATTAGACCTCGGAAAATTAACAATGTCAAATTTGGACAAGTTATTAGCTCATCCAGGAAACCTTCCTCACTAACATCTGGAAATGTGTAAAAGTTAGGAGAGCTGATCTGTGGATGAATCAAGCAACGACTTGATGTAGGTATATCGACAGCATGTCCTACAGTTCAGCTGAAATCTCACTCCTTCCGTTGGATTGTCAGATGGACAGAGTTGGGCCACAGTGTCATCAAGTCAGAAGAGAATAAGCCAAAGGATCAACAATGATTCACAATTCCAGTGTAGGCCACCATTGCCAAGGAAACAACCATTTAAAACCTTTAAGTAAAGCCTTTATGTAAAGCCTCTTGTTTTTTTTTGTCATGATAAGTGACCAATTAAAGAACTAACAGCAGGAAGTACAAGAACATCTGTGATAGTTTTCATCTGTGACAGTTGTGTGAAATACATTGCTGAGTTATTTGCAAAGCTCCATCAGAAATGTCAGAAGGATGATCCACTTTTACACTTACTTTGCCCTCCACTTTCATAAAAGGGTAATGTACTGTTTGTTCAGGAGGAACAAAAGTGGAGGTTAAATCACAGGGGAAACTGCAATTTCAGTTGATTGTAGCTAGCAGAAGATTACATTGAGGAATTTCTATCCACAACTATACTGCAGGAAGTCAAGGGCACATTATAGACAACAGGTGAAGAGGTGTAGTGATACCACTGAGTTGCACTGAATATTGATGTTCTACAATTCTAACCAAGTACTTCCAGAACAGATGCAGAATTGAATAGATACATGGATGGGAGGGCAGGTCAATGAGACTAAACAGAATAACAGCTTGGCATTGAGTAGATGGACCGATGAGCCCATTTCCATACTGGAGTGCCCTATGACTCTATAGTTGGACATGTTGTGACAAGATGGAAAGTTACCTATGTATGTCTTCTTCACAAGAAAAAAAGGACAAATGTAATTCTGCTATTTACTGGTCTCAACTACCAGGTAGTTGATCTGATCCTAGAAGGTAAGCAGTTAAAGTTCAAAGTCAATGTGCAGGGCACAGAGAGTGACATTTGCCTGGAACGTGCTGCAAGGGGCAGTTTTGCAGGCAAATACGCTGAAGGCATTTAAGAAGCTCATAGATTGGCTTGTGAGTGTGCAGAAAATGGAGGGATATGGATGTTGTGTAGGAAGAAGGAATAGTTTAGTTAAACTTTTAATTAACTTGGCACAAGATCGTGAATTGAACATCCTGTTCCTGTTCTATACTGTTCTATGTGTGAATAAACCTCTTACAAAAGTTCATTCTGATTTCTGGCTTCAGTCATTTCTATTCTCATTGCAAGTATGAACAAAAGAGTGATATTTCAAGGATGAACAAGCAACTGTGGGATCATCTTAAAATAAAGCTCTTAAATCTCAACAAAGCTGAGGTCAGGGAATCAGGAGGAATACACCCAACCAGTCACAAGGACATCCCACACAGGTCATCATCTCAGTATCAAGAGATTGTTTTGGATACTGCTCAGGATAATTCCCCAGTCTCATCACAACCAACTGCTTCAGCAATGACCTTCGTCCTATCGTAATATTTGAAACTGGGGTCCACCTATGATTGCAACATTTTTCCTTCCACTTGCTGCTCCTTGGATAACATACCAGCCCCATGCTACTCTGTGGCAAAACCTGAACAGCACTAAAATATCATTCATTAACTAGCAAATTATATTCTAGTCACAAGTTATCATCAATCATCATCAGCAAACCTTTTCTGTGAAAAGGGTTGATTCAATGATTCAATGGTTTAATGTGTCAGAGAAGGTATACAGTATACAGCCCAAATTGTCATATTGAATACTGTATACATTCTCTGATATCAAATAGCAATTGACAGTCAAATTCTGCACCAAACACATTGTTTTATTACTAATTAGAACAAACACACATCTGTTACAATAGCAAGTCAGGAGCTGAGTGCTTATCTAATACATTAGTTGGATCCTTAAAACTTTTTCACCTTCAGCGTGATAGAATAATGTCTGTTTGCCTAGACGGCTGCAATTCCAACAACATTCAAGAAGCACAACACAATCCAGAAGAGTTGTGCCAATCGATTAACAATGAAGGCTCTTGGCCTGAAACGTTGACTGTACTCCTTGTCATAGACGTTGCCCGGCCTGCAGAGTTCCTCCAGCATTTTGGAAGAACTTGCTTGGATTTCCAGCATCTGCAGATTTTCTCTTGCTTGTGATTTGCACTGATTCTTCCACCAGTAATATTCTCCCTACCACCAACAGCTGCCACAGTGTGGCTTGCCAAGGTTTCTTTGACTCCTAAATCCACAGGTTCATGAGGCGCATGGAAAAACCAACCACTTCCATGTACAAACTCCAATATGCCAGTTGCTTCTTCAAACCCAGCTACATTATTGTACATGCAATTTCTATCCATTTTGCTGTGTGTTCACAAAATGTACTCTTGGTCTCTTAACTTTCAAAAATGTTTTATATATTTTGTCACTTTAAAGAATGAGAGGAGCTATGGTTATAGTTTTCCAGGACACATGTATCAAAAACACTTATGCAGTGAACTTACAGCACTCTTCTCCTGAACCAGCAGAGCATTCTTCTGCTCTAGCTCCTGAATTCGCAAAGGAAGTTTATCTGTTTTTTCAACAGCCAGTTTTAGCTCCTCCTCCTTTGCCCTCATCTTGATGTTTTGACCTGTCACATGAAGTGGTTTAACCTACAAAAGGAAAATCTTGTTAAGACATGCCTTTTCAGAAGTGTTACACAGATGCCACTTCACAAAAGGAGAAGTGCAAAAAAAAACAGCATCACAATAAACCTCTCCAAAATAAATCTTGCTCAGAACATTCCCCTTAATTTCAATGCACACTGAGACTGATTGAGTAACGTCTGAGACAGAATTTGTAACATTCTTAGCATGCATTGGTTACTGAATCTCCATCCTACTCTTAAGCTTTACAAGGATGACTGTGAATGAGCATTAGTGAAACCAGATCATCATGAGTGTTAAGATAAATCATAATGTAACCCCTGTCCCTGGCCATTCCTCACAATAAAGATGTAAAAAGTACAAAACTTGTTGTGAAAAGAACTTTTCTGTTAGCTCTATCCATTCATGCACATTACTTTGCATGGTATATATGTTCTAAGATTTCGTAAATTCTTGCAGAGAAATGCATTTATGGTATTAGACGTATTAAAATTCAGAAACTATTTGTCAACTGTTCAAAAGTTAAAAGTAATTTTATTATCAAAGTACAATAATGTCACCATATAAAATCCTGAGATCCATTTTCTTGAGGGCATATTCAGTAATTCCAATAATCATAACAGAATCAGTGAAGGAACACACCCAGAAGGACAGACAAATATTGTACGAAAGGCAACAAACTACAGATACAAAAGAAGGAAATAATATTAATAAGTAAATAAGCAATAAGTATTGAGAACATGATATGAAGAGTCCTTGAAAATGAGTCCATAGGTTGTGGGAACAATTCAGTGATGGGGCAAGTGAAGCTGAGTGACGTTATCTCCACTGGTTCCAGATCATGATGGTTGGGTGGTAATAACTGTTCCTGAACCTGGTAGTGCGAGTCCCGAGTCTCCTATACCTTCTTCCTGATGGTAGCAGTGAGAAGAGAACATGACGTGGGTGGTGGGGGTCCCTGATGATGGATGCTGCTTTTCTCTGACAGCACTCCATGTAGATGTGCGCACTGGTGGGGAAGACTTTACATGTGATGTACTGGGCCGTATCAACTACTTTTTATAAGAACTGTTAAAACGGGTGACCAGAAATATTCCTGCCCATTTGGTACAAACCAAAACTTGGAAGTGTCCATTCTCACATCAATAAACAGACAGACAAGAAAATACCATAGTGACATACCATTACAGATTGACATGCTTCACTATGGCCTCTACAGGGTCAGAATAAAGACAAATCAAAGGGCAATTCTGGTAGTGTGAAAATACAAAGTCTTTCTATTGCATGGCTTTATTTCCTCTAGAGCAAACAGCAACTAAAACAAGGGCAATGGATTAAAACCACATCAAAAGGCTTAAATTAAACCAATGCAAACTTGTATTATTTCACACATGACTGGTATTTGGAGAATAATATTAAATTGTATATTTCAGCCACGTTATAGAAACATAGCAATTTTCTGAACTCACCTGAGAAAGTACCATCTAGAATTGTCATCTGCAAGTAATCATTGCTCAGTTCCAGACATAACAATTGAGCAATCAAAGGAATGCAAAACCTCCTGCTTGGTCTGAATACTTCCCATGTGCACCAGTTGAGAATAAGAAAATAAATGGCAAATATAGCAGGATATTCCACACATACTGAGGTGTTGCTCAGTTGTTTAACCGCAGAAGGCAACAGTGGAAAATAATCGTGAAAAATTCCTTATTTGTACGTTCTCCACATAAACGTATGGGTTTCCTCTGGGTGCTCTAGTTTCCTACCACAGTCCGAATACTTACTGGTTGGTAGGTTAATTTCTCATTGTAAATTGTCCATGATTAGGCTAGGGTTAAATTGGGGGATTGCTGGGCAGTGCAACTCAAAGGGCCAGAAGGGTCTATTTTTGTTGTATCTCATCACCACATCATAGGTGAGCATCTCGCTGAAAAAGGGGAAGAACACTAAGAAGCGAAATATCCCGATTCCCGTGTGTTTCTTTCAATTAGTTTCTGGAGTTACAAAACAAATCAGTGGCAATGAGGAAGCTTTAAAATGAACCTGACACAACTACTGTACCTAGCTGATGAAGTGCAGTATGTTTTTATTTGGAAGGTGAGTTTTAGAAAAGGCAAAAAAATGGGTGAAATTAACAAGCAACAAGTATAGACACAAGTTCATAAACAGTGAGTACCAGGTGACAATAACAAAAAATTGTTAAAAAGAATGGAAATGGTTAGCTATAATGATAAGATAAATGTGTTTAATTGTAAGAAAGATAACTGAATGATGTATACTGAATGAATTGAGTGGTACTATGAAGAAAATGAAAAAGCTGATGAAGTGCGAGTACCAGTATTGCTGAGAGCAATGGGTGGAAATGCATACAGTTTGCTTAGAAGTTTAACTGCTCCAAATAAACCAGCCGAAATGAGCGTTGCTGATATCATGAATATAATGCAGGAAGATATAGAACTGAAACAGTTAGTGACTGCGGAACACTTTCAGTTTCATAAGCGTGATTAAAAGGAAAGGGAGTCCATTTCAGCTTGCGCAGCCAAATTGGAGAAATTGTGTTAGCATTGCTAGTTCAGCAGTAGCTTAGTGATGCACTGAGAGTTCATTTAATTTGTGGAATTTTATTAGAAATCATTCATAAATGGCTCCTAGCTGAAGCAAAACTCACATTTAAAAGGGAAATCGATGTATGAAATAGAAGCCAGCAATGCAACTGAGTTGCAGTCAGGAATGAAAATGAGTGTGAACAAAATTGCAGTCTAAACAGAAATCTGCCTGGCTAAACAAGTAATGTTGGGATTGTGGCAGCATCTCACATACATCAGACCAATGCAGGTTTAAAGATGAAATTTGCAGAAAATGCAACACATTAGGACACATACAAAGAACATGTTGGTCAGACAAAAATAAATGGACTGCACAGGGAAGAGATAAAAATTAAAAGTCAAATTGCAGTTCCAAAAAGAGTGTTAATCTGCATGCTATTAAAGAAAGATCTGAAAATGATGAGAGTGACCACAGAACTGGGTAGCCTTGAGATTTATAATGGCAAAACTGACAATAGACAAGCAATATGGTTTACATGAGAAGTGAATGTCAAATTAACTTGTTATGTACCCGTGGGTGTCCTGTGACTGTCACATGACCATGATGTAATTGAGGCTCTGCTGGGCATGATGTAATGATCTAATGATCTTGTGATGGTGGAGTGATATAATTTTCCCACCAGTGACAGGTCATGTGATGTTTTTTTTTTAAACAGGGTATGAAAGGAGAACCCCTCCCTGTGACGCAGGTCAGTTCATGGCTTAAGTCGTCAGTGACTCGGTTCTGCTGCGTATTTGATTTTATGACGCAGTTTCGTTTTAAAAGTGGAGTTTTAATTTCTACTGTAAGAATTGTTGTGCTGGCAGTTCTGAAAATCGCTGCCAGTTAAAGTCCAGTCAGAAAGTGAAGGATTATTGAAGTTTGGAAGACACAAAAGATCGAGGAAAGTTGATGTTGTCGGCAGTAAAACAGGTTTGACCTTATTTAATCTCCGTACGAGGAGTTAGTGACCTGTGTCCAAGATCGTTCCTGCATTCTGAAAGCAGAAAGAGCTGGACACAGCATTTTGCCAAGGAAAAGGTCAGTGCCTTTAAGCTGTTTCATTTCCTTCAATTGTAAATCCTTCGGGCAAGGCATACTTCGGCTGGGATCAGCAGTAACATCACGAAAGAGAATTTACTACTTCAAGGAAAGTCTCTCCTGACTGTAAATCATTTTGGACTTTTGCAATACTACTTTGAAGAACTAAGTTCGCATTTCTCGCTTTAAGAACTGTTTGGGTTGCCGTATAGCAGCTGACTTCCAGTGAAGTTAGTCGTTTGTTTACTTTTGGTTTTTTTAAGCAGTGTTTAATAAGTGTTTTATTTGTTATAAAAAACCTGTCTCAATTATATATTCATTATTGCTGAATTGTAACAAACTAAAATGAAGTTGGTCATTGTCTCAGCTGTTTCAGTAAATCCACAAAATGAGTTTGAACGGCATTTCAAAGATACTGAACTGAAGCCTGCAGATATCCATCTAAGAACTTATACTGGAGGAAAGATAATCCTGTGGGAATGATGTTTGTAACAGTGAAATACAATAACCAAGTAGCCACATTGGGCCAGTATTGTGGGGCCGTGATTGGCTCAGACAACTACAACCTGATTGGAGATCCATCCAGTATTTACGTGCCATATCCCCTGCAATTGAGTCAACTGAAAGCGAATTAAGAAAGGTACTGGATGATTCCATAAGAGTGTTCAAGGATGGAATTGGAAAACTCAAACATATCAAGAGTAAAATAGGATAAAATGAAAAAGTCACACCCAGGTTTTATATACCCACCTGGTTCCTTATGTAATCCATGATAAAGTAGCCTGTGAGCTAGATCGCATAGAGTGAAGGAATTCTTTCCGAAGTTGAATGGAGCCCATGGGTAATGCCAGGTGACCCAGTAGCCAAGAAGGACAGGTCTGTCAGTATCTGTGGTGATTTTAAGGTTACCATAAAGCCAGTACTGAAAGTAAGTCAATGCTCTCTGCACAGGATAGAGGAATTTTTTTTGCAAACCTTTTTGCTGGGAAACACTTAATCAAGACAGACTTAGCTGAGGCCTGCCTACAGATGGAGATGAAAGTCCAAAGTATTCCTCACCATGAACATTCACAAAGGCTTTATTGCTAATAATAGCCATTTTTGGAGTAGCTTCAGCATCACCTGCACTCTGGCAGAAAGCTATGGACCAGGTTTTGCCAGGCTGCCCAGGCAGTCAGTGTTACCTGGATGTCATCTTTGTTGTCAGTAAGGATGACAAGGAACATCTCCAAAATCTCAAAATGGTGTTAAAAATATTAGAAGATTATAGGCTCAGGGCATGGTGCAGCAAGTGTAAATTCTTTAAACCAAGCATCATTTACTGTGGTCACACCATTGACACACAAGGTTTTCACAAGTGTTCAGAGAAAGCTCAAGCGGTGGTAGATGCCCCTATGCTAAAGGATGTGTTGCAGTTGCGGTCCTTTTAGGATCTGTTACAATTACTATAATAGTTTACTGGCAAACCTGGCTACTGTGCTCCACCCCTTGAACTCATCACTGTAGATTAGGAAGAAATAGAAACTGACAAAGCAGTGTGTGGTGACTTTCAAAAAGACAAAGGAACTGGTGATGTCAAGCACTGTACTGATGCATTATGATCGACATCATCCAGTGAAGCTTCCCTTTGATGCCTTGACTTATGGTGTAGGTGCAGTCATGTCACATGTTATGACTAATGGAAGTGAATGTCTCAAAGCCTTTGCATCATGTTCCTTTACCACTGCAGAGAAAAATTACACGGAGGTTGACAGAGAGGCCTTGAGTTTGGTTTTGGGTGTAAAATATTGTAACCAGTACTTGTATGGGAGACAGTTTACCCTCATTACTGATCTTCAACTACTGGTATCCATTTTCAATCCAGTGAGTGGTGCTTCACAGACAGCAGCAGCATGGCTCTGCCTCTTGTTCAACACAGTTTACAAGATTGAATTCAAGAGCACCACTAATAATGGATTTGTGGTCCTGATTACTCTTGGAAGAGGAAGTCACTGAAAAAAGTTACACAAGAGGACACTCATTTTGACGTATTCTACCTAATGCAAATCAAAAGTCTTCCTATTGTGGCAAAGTAGTCTAAAGGGAAACCAGAAAAGACCCCACACCAACTCAGGTCTACACTGCAAACCAAAATTTGCTAGAATGTGTTGCAGAAATTTCAGTTCCCTCACTTTTACCAGTGCTGGGATGAACTTGGCCTTGATGGGGTTGCCTTATGTGAAGATTGAGAACTGTTGTACATTCCAAGCCAAGCTGAGATCTAAACTGTTGAAGGAGCTACATGCCAGTTACCCAAGCATGGCCAAAATGGAAGTACTAGCTCGAAGCTTTTCTGGTGGCCTGGGACTGATCAGTGGAAAAATGCCAAGAGCTGCACCTCTCCATCCATCCCTAGGGATTGTCTGCATTGCACTAGCAGAGGATTCATGTGGATTTCTCTGGAGCATGTATGGCACACAATTTCTTGGTGGTAGTGGGTGCAGCTACAAAGTGGCTGGCAGTGCTCCCAATAGCCTCAGTTGCAGTCTTGCACACTGTTGATGTGTGGAGAGGCCCCTTCTCAAGGACTGGCATTGCAAAGCACTTAGTTGGTGACAATGGACCACAGTTTGTAGTCATTCCTGAAAATGAATGGATAAGACATGTTACATCTGCACCCTACCACCCATGCACAAAGGGCATGAAGAAAAGGTTTGCCCAGAGTCTAAAGAACATCCTGAGAGCAATGTCAGCAAAGCACACTACACTGAATCAGAAGTTCACCAATTTCCTCTTTGCATATCGCAATGCAGCACACTCCACAAATAACAACTCACCAGTCAAGCTGTTCTTAATCATCCCTTGTAATCACGTTCCCATCTCCTCAAACCCAATCTCCGAAGGAGTATGCAGGACACACAGCTGAGACAGATTGAAGGCTCCTTAAGCAAGAAGGTTCAATGTTTCACTCCTGGACAAGCAGTCCTGGTGAGAGCCTAAGAGGTGATCAAAAGTTGGCACTTGGAAAAATTAAGGACAGAACTGGACCACTCTCGTGCTCAATGGAGATTGTGTCAGATCATCATCTGCAAACAACACATCATCCAGTGACACATAGAAACATAGAAAATAGGTGCAGGAGTAGGCCATTTGGCCCTTCGAGCCTGCACCGCCATTCAGTATGATTATGGCTGATCATCCAACTCAGAACCCTGTACTTGCTTCCTCTCCATACCCCCTGATCCCTTTAGCCACAAGGGCCATATCTAACTTCCTCTTAAATATAGCCAATGAACCAGCCTCAACTGTTTCCTGTGGCAGAGAATTCCACAGATTCACCACTCTCTGTGTGAAGAAGTTTTTCTTCATCTCAATCCTAAAAGGCTTCCCCTTTATCCTTAAACTGACCCCTCGTTCTGGACTCCCCCAACATCGGAAACAATCTTCCTACATCTAGCCTGTCCAATCCTTTTAGAATTTTATACGTTTCAATTAGATCCCCCCTTAATCTTCTAAATTCTAGTGAGTATAAGCCTAGTCGATCCAGTCTTTCTTCATATGAAAGTCCTGCCATCAAAGGAATCAGTCTGGTGAACATATATTTTTATCCAAAATTACTAGAGAGCAATACTTTACATATTTGAGTTGATGTGCATTCTATATTGAGTTGGGTTATAGCTAAGCAGGCAGCAGTGAGTGTTTACTATTTCAATAATCTTTGTGCTTCTCCGTGGATTGTCACCTTGTCATGGTGGAGAAGCTTGTCTGGTCCTAAGATCCTGAGAGAGATGCCATCTGGAGCTATGCTCCTGTTAGGGTCACCATGGTGGTAAAGTGAGGTCCCTGGCAAAGAACAATCCAACCAAGACCTCAATAGTGGAACAGGCAGATGAATTTACTTCAAGCTCAATGGCTGTGATGGCGAATGAAGGCTGCAACAAATCCATCAGCTCCAATCGTCATGGTTTCCATGCCATTGGAATCATTTGGTTTACTTGTGAAGTATCGTGTGCCTCTTGGAGTGCAACATCAAGTACACGTTAAACAAATACACGCACAGGCATCTTTGCTCTGTGGAAACGGAACGAAAACCATCATCCTCGATCTCAAGGAATAGCCACGACGAACATTTGTGTAATGTGCTGTGAAGTTTCATTGCTAATGTAATGGCCTCTCTGTAATGTTTCACTGCTATGGTAATGGTTTCTCTGTAGCAGCGATGTTTGAGTTCTGACTAGAGATAACGGGGGCTTTGGCATGTGTGCTAACCAATGAGAGGCATGTTGTTCTTTCTTGTGGGTCGGGGAGCAAGGATTTCGCAGTCTTTTGTCAGCGAGAGATAGAGAGAAGATGCGAATAGAGAAAATTGGTAGATCGGTGGATGGAGTGGACTCGGAGTGAGGGTCCAATGGTCTGCGGTGCTCAGAGGAGGTCGATGGGAAACAAATGGATGAATCTGTGAGCCCCAACGTGCACATTAGACTGCATCATTAAAATGGGCCCTTTTTCTTTTTTTTCCTTTACTAATCCCGTAATCAGATTAAGATTTATAAAGTTCAATTGTTTAATTGCATATGGTGTACTGTCTGATATTTTACAGTTCAGAATTGTAACCAGGTATCACATCTCGCAGCATCCACACAAACAGGATTTCTCAGCTTGGCCGGGCCAGAGGCTGTCTTCCCCTAGACAAACGCATGCTGACCAAACCTGAGGGTTACAATTGAGTAATATTTTAAATATATTATTTGATTAAACACTCTTTGTTTACTTAATCCATATGTAAGTAGTACATGAGTGGCATACGTCATGACACCACCAAGTCTCACTAAAAAAAAGGGGAAAAATCAAAGTAGACAAATATCTCAGCTCCTGTCTTCTTTTTTCAATTACCTTCTGTAGCTACAAACCATAATAGGGTACTTCTCCCATCCCATCTGAATCTAGGAGACAAATTCAGTTCTTTTCCCATCTCACCCTGATCACTGCTGCAGCATATCCACATCTCCACATCTGTCAGAAATTTCTCTCTGACTCTTACACTCACACACTCACACAATGACTTGAATATGGGAGCAACATTATGAGAACATGTTGATAGTCTATTTTTCCGTAGCCTTTCAGGATAAATGTTAAAAGAAACCAAAGGTTCATATGGTAGATAAGACCAATCAAAATGTCTGGGAAGGCTGAAGGAGCATGTGATCATGTGGAGAATTACCTCTTAAGAGTGACCTCATATGCCACTACCCTCTTCTAATACTACACATTGCATGACACGTGCCGGTGATAATAAACCTAATTCTGGTTCTGAATAGCCTATCTATATGAAAACTCACATTAACAATGCATCATCACTTAAAATTGCCATGCACTTACTCTTGTTTTTATCACTACAGAATTAAGTAACATTCCCAAACCAATTCAAACCTTCTCAACCCACCATAACCCACAAAAGAGAAACTGTTTAATACAAAAACATTTGCTGTGTAGTTTACAAGAGATACAAACTGAATATAATGTGCAGTATGGACCATAGGAAATGGAATAACTAATCTTGTTATATAATCGGGTTTAAGAAATCAATCAATGAGAGAAAGATAGAAAAATATGAGCTCGAGTTGGTCACAAATGAGAGAAAGTCTGCAGATGCTGGAAATCCAAGCAACACACACAGAATGCTGGAGGAACTCAGCAGGTCAGGCAGCATCTACGGAAAAGTGTAAACAGTCGATGTTTCAGGTCGAGACTCTTCATCAGCGCTTGTGAAAGGTCTCAGCCAGAAACCTCAACTGTTCACTCTTTTCCATAGGTGCTTCCTGACCTGTTAAATTTCTCCAGCATTGTGTGTGTGTAGCTTGAGTTGTTCATTTGGTTCTTCAAACTTGCTCTACTAATAAATGTAATCATTGCTAAATAAACTTTGTCACTAATACATTCAACTCTCTCTCAATGTCCTTTATGTATGAAATTCCATCTGTATCCTTCAATAAATTCAGCAACTCAGCATTTTGTGGCTGACAGGTAAGACAATGGAAAAGGAAGCCAATTAAAAAGCTTTGGTTTTTGTTACACCATATCATCACAAACTGTAATTTCACACAGAGCTGTAATATGGACAGCAAAATGCTGCTTTCCAATTCAAATTCACAAATATTTGACAGGGAATTCATGACTACCATGACAAAAACTGAATTTATTCACGTTTCATGTTGTAGCTCCACACAGTGGTAATAAGAGACACTGCCCTCTTGCTGATTAACAAATTCATCTTCAATTAGTCAACTACGATTTGTTCATAAGTCTTCCCTATGTTACCAACTCAAGCAAAGGAAGGTTTGGGCTACCTGAAATGCCAAAAGGACTGAATGGAAAAATTTGGGATAAATTCACAAGGAAACAAAACCCATTGTCCATCTAAAAATGCAAACACACGGAAATCTGCAGATGCTGGAAATTCAAACAACAACACACACAAAATGCTGGTGGAACGCAGCAGGCCAGGCAGCATCTATAGGGAGAAGCACTGTCGACGTTTCGGGCCGAGACCCTTCGTGCAGCTCTCAACTTGGCAGCAAAATAGGTGGGGACCCAGAAAAAACAGACCATGGATTTTGTTGGCTATATCTATGGGTTTGTATCAGCTGGAGTTTAAAGAAGTGAGTTTACCTAATCAAAACTTACACACCCTAACTGGGTTTGATGGAGTGGATGTGTAGAGATCTTTCTTCCTGTTGGAGAATCTAGAACGAGAGATCATTGTTTCAAAATAAGAGCTCCTCGATTTAAGACAAGGGTAAGGCAAAATGTTTCTGTCTCATAAAGTTATGTACCTTTGGAACTCTTTTTGAAATCTTTAATACTTTTAAGAGAGAGATTAATATGTTCCTGGTAACAGTTACAAGGTTACAGTGGGCAGATGGGAAGCAGCAAGATCAGCTGTAATCTTATTGGCAGAGCACACTTGAGTGATGGAGTGGCAAACCCTTGCTGATAATTCACATGTTCATACATGTATCTATTCACACGTTTGTTTGCATGCTCATTATGACCAAGCTGGCTGGACAATAAAACAACTGCAGTACCAGTGGTCCTCCTGTTCCTTCTTGCAGAAACCTAAAGCTCAAAAGCCTGACCTCACATTTTAAGAGTTGGTTTTCAATTATTAATCCAAAACAAGAATGAGGTGTTATAATCTGCAAATATGCTTTGCATTTTGAAAGTTAATAAGGCACATCTGCAAATCATAACAAGGCCATTATATTCAGCTCAATGTAAATCAAAACACATTACACTATATCTTGGAACTATATAAGTTGGAGCTATAATTATAGGATCTCCTATATGAAAAAATAATTGTACATTCCCGTTCATTTAGTGTCTTTGGCCACATATTGTCAGCTATTCCTGAAGGCTTTGGACACCAAGTGTTGGGTTCCACCCAACACTAAATTTCGCTGTCAGAGGATGCAATGGATTTCCTGGCTACAGTAAAACTGTTGTATGACCATTTGGATATCCAAACACATCAGCATCTGTCTCACTGGGTACTGATTCACTCACTGCCTTCCACTTTACCAGAGCCCCAGTTTTGGCGCTGCCTTTCATCTACTGGGGCCCCTGTCGCAGTCTTTCCTTTAAATTCACCCGATTATAATTTTCTAGTTCCCATGAAATTTATCTGCTCTGATTTCTCATACCCTCTTGAAACTTATTGGTCTCATTGGAAAATGTATTATTCTGCAATGTAACCTTTAAAATGGTAAATGTGTTGGAGAATAGTAGAGCATCATCTGATACTTTGGAAGATCTGCTCATCAAAGCCCCAAATGTGTCAGAATAATGGAGTTTCACCATACTCTTACTTCAATTTTCCCGTATTTGTGGTCTGTTTACTTCATTGTGTCAACAGAAGGCCAAATTAGGTGCTGAGGGTGCACTTGAACCAGAGCTGCAGGTAAGCTCAAAGTGGATTTACAGATATCACATAAAAGTCAGCCCGAAACAATATGAAGCACCACCAGAACCAAGCAATGAGAGAATCTCCAGGGGAGATTTTACACATGGGCCAGTCAGAACCTCCACACTGGACTTCTGACCAGGTTTAGAATTGCTGCAAGAGGCTTCCATTTCACGACAGCTCTGTGATCCCATGGTGTGGTAATAACAACAGACATAAAGCTGAATATGGCCCCAGAGCCCTGATAATGGACCTGCTATCTATGTTATGTCTTTCCTGATTCCTCAAACACCCCAGTGCTGCTCTCAATTTAGTCTGGCAAAGACCAGAAGAGTGCTACAGATCTGTGGAGGCAATAAGGACTGCTTTCTTAGACAACTCGAGTCCTTCTCCCAGATATCCAGCGAGGAGCCCCTACAGGTGCGAGAGCTAGAAGGCTACTTATGTGGTCTGTCTTGCCTGGACTCTGCATGAGGAATTTGTCCTATCTTAGAGAAACTCCTTTATTCTGTAGAAGTGGATATCAGAGGGAACTAGATACAAAATGGAAAAGGAAGTCATCTTCCCACCCTTCTCCTGCATTTCTAGTTTCATCTGGGATGAAGTCAAAATGAGCAATGACCCCAGCTTTATCATGACCACCACTTAAATCAGAGAAACTTGTTAGAGGCCCTGTCATGGTGCACAAAACTGAGGTGGGCAACGCCATCCAAAAAAAAATTGACTCCTAAATGTCAGAAGATCCTAACAAACAGTGCCCTCTACATCAGAAACCACAGAGTCTCCGGAAGTGTAGGGGTTTCAGGGAGAAACCTCCAGATGAGGCAAGGGCCTTCCTCAAAGAGCGCTCCATGTGCTTCCACTTCTGCTCTTCAACCAGCCACCGGGCGAGGGACTGTAATGCTGTTATCCAGCGTTCTGAATGTGACAGGGACAAACACTGCAGCTCTTACGCTGGCCCACCTCCCAGGTCTGTGAAGAACAACACAGGGAGAGAGATGAATCAGGGAGGGAGATGAATCCCCATCCTCTCTAGTTGCCACCTCTTCCTGTGGTCTGTGGAGAACACTCTGTCGCTAACTCATTTTCAAAGATCTACCTCATCAACTAGCCGCCTGGTCACCACCAGCTGAGAACTGTATCACCATTGGTTGCACCAGCATCTCCTTCTTGGCTATTAATTGTGCACCTTAAGGAGTTCAACAAACATGTCACGTACACACTGCATTGGCTAAAGGTTCAATATTCTTTGGCCCATTTGGGTGGTGGCTCAAAACTTTGGAATAAAATTGCTTATTCTACCAGACCAGTGGAGGGAGACAATGATCAGAGGGATGTGTCTCTAATGCATGGAATGAATGAACATTTGGGTTTAAATAGGTTATTTGTGCAGAATAGGCAGCCAAGAAGGAACCGCAAGTGACAAGACGCTCGAGTATTTTCATTATTATACTTCACATCAAAAAATGCTTATGAAGAGCTCTCTTCCAGATTGTTAAATGTGTAAGGTGGAGCCTATGGGCATGTGAAAACAGCAATAATGAGAAAATAAAAGTTAAATTTATCCTTTCCTAAGAAGTAGTCAAGAGGCTTATATAGATTATTCTGCCCTCGCTGAAGAGATTTCCCTATTTCCTCAAGCTAGACAGATAGATAACGCTACTCCTAAGTAATTTCAGGACATTTCTTGAGCATGTGTGTAAGTGAAGGAAAGTGGCTACTTGCTTACTCACGGCTGTTTGGGAGGTGTTATCAGTGGCTACAGAAGGTAGTGGTACCACCCAGCTGTATGAGCTTTCTCGATGGAACCTGTTATCCATCGCCCTCTAAAAAGTAAGGTCATCTATTAAAGGAGCTGGTTTGTTGTCAGCAAGACAGATTCACTCATGCTTCACACACGAAATGCTGGTGGAACACAGCAGGCCAGGCAGCATCTATAAGGAGAAGAACGGTCGACGTTTTGGGCTGAGACCCTTCGTCAGGACTGACTTCACTCATGCTTGCTGTGCTGTTTGTCAAACTTCAATGCAGGAGAGGTGAGCGGCTGGCAAGACTGGCTAAAGCCCTCCTTGATGTGGACGCTGCTAAGGCAGGAAGTCATGAGACTAGGGTGTTCATTTTCTAGAATGCTGACTCTGAAGATGCTCACAGGTGAGGTTTGTGTGCACTCCCTAGGCAGACGTCTCCTACTATGACCCATTCCAGAGATAACCTCTGCACAAAGGGAGCATTTGGAGACTCGTTACATTATTCATATACCTTGTGTACCTGTATGATGTCCTTTCTTAGCAGGAGCAGAATCTCAACTGCTAGTTGAGACGGTGATGGTGAATCTTCTTGTAGGTCATCCAGGACATCTTCATGGAGTGGTGCCTCAGGAAGGTGGGGTCATCATTAAGGACCTCCACCACCCAGGACATGCCTTCATATCATTACTACCATCAGGGAGGAAGTACAGAAGCCTGAAGGCACACTCAGTGATTCAGGAACAGCCTCTTCCCCTCTGCCATCTGATTTCTAAATGGACTTGTAAAAAAAAATTCCTATTATTTTGCACTACTTATTTAATTTCACAATTATATACACACATATCTATAAATAGATATACCTACTGTAATTCAGTTTTCATTTTCAATTATCATGTACATATTGCATGGTATTGGTGCTGCAAAGTTAACATATTTCATGGCATATGCTGGTGATATTAAATCTGATTCTTGAGCTGCTTCAGAGCCTCTACTCACCCCTGTACTGCCCTGCCCTGTGTTCCAGTATTTAGTAGCAATGACTAATGAACTAGCTGCTGGCATGAAATCCATTTGTACTTGACCCTAATTCAGCTCCCTGAGAGGAATGGAACCAACCAGAATAAAGCGACCTTTGTGGAGAGCTGGTACCAAGCGCTGTGTGCCAGCCTGCCTTGTGCAGCAGTAGATCCTCAGCTTTTGCCAGAGAGACAAACTTATTCACAACCCATTTATCTGTAGAGGTTCCGGATCAAGGGGAGAGCTCAGTGCAGTCTTGCTAGTAAATCATTTTAAGTATAAAATAAAAGCACTCTCAAACTGTAATTTCATGTTAAGTGCTTCCAAACAGAATTTACAACCAAGAATGTGCCAGGATGGCCCGTTCTTTGAATAAGGCCTTCATTATGACGGGAACAGTTCTGTACCACATCAATGCCTCAAATGAGATTCGATGTGGCTGCTGCTTCAAGTTGCTTTAGAATTATTTTATTAAAGACATATGGTGTTTTTTTAAATTTTTTGCTGTACAGACAGATTTCACAGATATTTCTATCCAACAAGAGGGATTCCTTGCTATGGCATATTTGACTGATAAATGTTTGATCTAGGTTCTTTCTGAAAGGTGGAGCAGGCTCAAGCGGCTAAATGGCCTAGATGGTCTACAACCCAGGGTTCTGTACGAGATGGATGAAGCTATGAAGCACTAGTAAGGAGCTTTCAAGAATCAATAGGTTCTGGTCTGGTTCCGAAGGACTGGGTGAGGTAAACTGTCCTGCAAGTTACTCTCTCTGTCATTTGCTCAATCCTCATCTGTTTGGGCATAGTCGTTTAGTGAGAATGGCTCCAGCGGCAGTGTTCTGTTCTCTCTGTGGGATGTGGGAGACTTCCAGTCTCCCAAATAAACACACTTGCACCAGGTGCATTGAGTTGCAGCTCCAGAGAGAATGTATTAAGGAAATGACCTTTGACTCATACAGGAGAATGAGGAAGTGATAGACAGGAACTACAGGGAGGTAGTCACCCCTAGATTGCAGAAGACAGGAAACTGGGTGACTGTCAGCAGAAGGAGAGAAAATGGACAACCTGTGCACTGTATACTAGTGACTGTTACCCTCAATAATGAGTATACAACTTTAGATACGATTGAGGGGGACAACCTACTGTGGGGAGCCACAGTGACCAAGTCTCTGGCTTTGAGTCAGATCCCATAGCTCAGAAGAGCAGAGAGGGGAAGAAGACTGTAGTGTCGACAGGAGATTGCTTAGTCAGAGGAACAGGGTTGAGGTTCTGCGGACACAGTATGAGACATCCAGATGTTATGCTGCCTCCCTGATGCCAGGATCAGGGATGGCTCAGATTGGGTCCATGGCATTCTCAAGGGTGAGGGTGAGCAGCCAGAAGTCTTGGTACATATTGACACTAAGGACATAGGCAGACAAGGCAAATAGGTCCTGAAGAGAGATTTTGGGGAGCTAGATAGAAAGCTGAGAAACAGAACCTCCAGGGTAGCAATCTTTGAATTGCTACCTATGCCACATACCAGTGAGAATAAGAATAGGATGATTTGGCTGAGGAACTGGTGTTCATATTCATGGATCATTGGGATCTTTTCTGGGGAAGATATGACCTGTACAAAAGGGACGGGCTACACATGAACCTGAGAGAGTCCAATATCCTTGTGGGCAGGTTGGATAGAATTGCTTGGGTGGGTTTAATCTAATTTGGAAGGCAGATGGGAATCAGGGTAATAATGCTGATGATGAGGTAGTTGGTTTACAAACAGAGAAAATGTGCAGTGAGATTCCTAGCAAGGTGAGGCTGATGATGGGCAAAGTTGCAGCTAACAGGATGAGTTCCAGTGTAAAAGGAGGAGAAAATTGTAAAGGGTGAATACAGGACTGAAGGTGTTATATTTGAATGTGTGCAGTATACGAAATAAGGTAGATGATCTTGTAGCACAGTTACAGATTGGTATGTGTGACGTTGTAGGCATCACTGGATCATGGTGTTGCTTTGTTGGTAAAAAATGAAATCAAATCATTAGAAAGAGGTGACATATGGTCAGGAGGTGTTAAATCATTATGGCTAGAGCTAAGGAATTGCAAGGGTAAAAAGACCCTGGTGGGAGTTTCATACAGATCCCCAAATTGCAGTAAGAAGGTGGTCTATAAATTACAGCGGGAGATAGAAAATAGATGCCAAAATAGTCATGGGAGATTTGAAAATGCAGGTAGATTGGGAAAATCAGGTTGGTGTTAGATTCCAAGAGGGGGAGTTTCTAGAATGCCTATGAGAGGGCCTTTTAGAGCAGCCCATTGCTGAGTTCACTGAAAGACCAGTTATTCTGGATTGGGTGTTGTGTGATGAACCAGAATTGATTAGAGAACTTAAAGTAAAATAACTGTTAAAGGCACATATTCATAATATGATCAAATTCATCCTGTAATTTGAGAAGGGGAGGATAAAGTCAGATTTACCTGATTCACAGTGGAGCAAAGGGAATTACAGAGCCATGAGAGAGGAGTAGGCCAGAATTTACTGGAGAAGTACACTGGCAGGAATGATGGAAGAGCAGTAGAGGCTGGAATGTCTGGAAGCTTTTCACAAGGCACAGGATATATACATCCCAAAGAGGAAGAAGTATTCTAAAGACAAGATGACACAACCATGGCTAACTAGAGAAGTCAAAACCAAAATAAAAACCAAAGACAGGACATATAATAGAACCCAGACATTAGAGGGAAGTGACAGGATAGCGAAGCTTTCAATTACCAACAGAAGGCAACTAAAAAACTCATTAAGAAGGTAAAGATGGAATGTGAAAATAAGGTAGCCAGTAATATTAAAGAGGATACCAAAAGTTTCTTCAGATACATTAAAGTATAAAGCAACACACACAAAATGCTGGTGGAACGCAGCAGGCCAGGCAGCATCCATAGGAAGAAGCACTGTCGACGTTTTGGGCTGAGACCCTTCGTCCGGACTAACTGAAAGAAAAGATAGTAAGAGATTTGAAAGTAGGAGGGGGAGGGGGAAATCCGAAATGATAGAGAAGACAGGAGGGGGTGGGGTTAAGCTAAGAGCTGGAAAAGTGATTGGCAAAACGGATACAGAGCTGGAGAAGGGAAAGGATCATGGGTCGAGAGGCCTAGGGAGAAAGAAAGGGGGAGGGGAGCATCAGAGGGAGATGGAGGACAGGCAGAGTGATGGGCAGAGAAAGAAAAAAAGGGGAGGGGTGAAATAAATTAGGGATGGGGTAAGGAGGGGAGGTGGGGCATTAATGGAAGTTAGAAAAATCAATGTTCGTGCCATCAGGTTGGAAGCTACCCAGACAGAATATAAGGTGTTATTCCTCCAACCTGAGTGTGGCTTCATCTTGACAGTAGAGGAGGCCATGGATAGACATATCAGAATGGGAATGGGACATGGAATTAAAATGTGTGGCCACTGAGAGATCCTGCTTTCTCTGGTGGACAGAGCGTAGATGTTCAGCGAAATGGTCTCCCAGTCTGCGTCGGGTCTCACCAATATATAAAAGGCCTCACCGGGAACACTGGACGCAGTAAACCACACTAGCCAACTCACAGGTGAAGTGTCACCTTACCTGGAAGGACTGTCTGGGGCCCTGAATGGTGGCGAGGGAGAAAGTGTAAGGGCAGGTGTAGCACATGTTCTGCCTACAAGGATAAGTGCCAGGAGGGAGACTATTGGGAAGGGATGGGGGGGACGAATGGACAAGGGACTAGCGTAGGGAGTGATCTCTGCAGAAAGCAGAAAGAGGGGGAGGGAAAGATGTGCCTGGTAGTGAGATCCCATTGGAGGTGGAAGTAGTTATGGAGAATTATACGTTGGACCTGGAGGCTGGTGGGGTGGTAGGTGAGGACAAGGGGAACCCTATCCCGAGTGGGGTGACGGGAGGATGGGGTGAGAGCAGATGTGCCGGAAATGGAAGAGATGCGTTTGAGAGCAGAGTTGATGGTGGAGGAAGAGAAGCCCCTTCCTTAAAAAAAAGGAAGACATCTCCTGTAAAAATGTCTCTTGCAAAAATCCCATCCTCTTCTCGCAATTCCTCTGTCTCTGCCACACCAGCTCTCAGGATGAGGTTTTTCATTCCAGGACGAAGGAGATGTCAGTTGACAGTTGACAGTGCTTCTTCCTATAGATGCTGCCTGGCCTGCTGCGTTCCACCAGCATTTCGTGTGTGTGTTGCTTGAATTTCCAGCATCTGCAGATTTCCTCGTGTAAGTATTTTTCATCAGTTTTCACTGTGGAATTCACGAGCAGAATGGTGGAAATTCCAGGTGTCAGGGGTCATGAAGTGTGTTAAGATATTGTTTCTAAGGACAAAGTTATGGCTGAAAAGATAGTGGTGGCATTGTCAATAATCTTTCAAGAATCACTAGATGCTGGAATGGTTCCGGAAGACTGGAAAATTGCAAATGTCACTCCACTCTTCAAGAAGGGAGAGATGCAGGAAAAAAGGAAACGATAGAGCAGTAAGTGTGACCTCAGTGGTGGGAGCATTTTGGAGTCGATTGTTAAGCATGTGGTCCATGTGTATTTGGAGGCACATGACTAAATAGGCTGTAATCAGCATGGTTTTCTTAAGGGAAAATCTTGCCTAACAAATCTGTTTGAAATCTTTGAAGAAATAACAAACAGGATAGACAAAGGAGAAATGGTTGATGTAGTGTATTTGGGTTTTCAGAAGGCCTTTGTCAAGGTCCACACATGAGGCTGCTGAACAAGCTATGAGCCCATGGTATTACAGGGAAGCTTCTAGCATGGGTAAAGAAGTGGCTGACTGGAAGGAGGCAAAGAGTGGGAATAAAGTGAACCTTTTCTGGTTGGTTGCCAGTGACCAGAGGTGTTCCACAGGGGTCTGTTTTGGAACTGATTTTTTATTACGTTATATGTCAATAATTTGGATAATGGAATAATGACTTTATTGCAAGTTTGCAAATGATACAAAGATAAGTGGAGGGACAAGTCTTTTTGAGGAGTGGAGAAGCTGCAGAAGGAGTTAGACAGATTAGGAGAAAGGGCAAAGAAGTGGCAAATGGAATACAGTTTTGGGAAGTGTATGTTCATGCACTTTACTAAAAGAAATGAAACTGCTGACTACTTTAAAAATGGAGAGAAAATACAAAAAACTGAGGTGCAAAGGAACTTGGGTGTCCTTGTGCAGGATTCCCTAAAGATTAATTTGCATGTTGAACCTGTGGGGAGGAAGGCAATGTGAGCATTTATTTCAAGAGGACTAGAATATAAAAATAAGGATGTAATGTTGAGACTTTATAAAGCGCTGGTGGGGCCTCACTTGGAGTATTGTGAGCTGTTTTGGGCCCCTGTTCTTAGAAAGAATGTGCTGAAACTGGAGAGGGTTCAAAGGAGGTTCACAAAAATGATTCCAGGTTTGAACAGCTTGTCTTATGAAGAGTGTTTGATGGCTCTGGGCCTGTATTCACTGGAATTTATTAGAATGAGAGGTAACTTCACTGAAATCTATTGAATGGTGAAAGGCTTTGATAGAGTGGATGTGAACAGGATGTTTCCTATGGTGGGGAAGCCTTGGACCAGAAGTCACAGCCTCAGATAAAAGGGTCATCCTTTTAGAATGCAGATGAGGAGGGATTTCTTTTAATGCAGATGAGTGGTGAATCTGGAATTTGTTGCCTCAGGCAGAGGTTGATAGATTCTTGATTGGTCAGGGCATGAAGGAATACAGGGAGAAGGCAGAAGATTGGGGCTGAGGGGAAAAATGGATCAGCCATGAGGAAATAGTGGAGCAGACTCAATCATCCAAATGGCCTAATCGTGATCATTTGTCTTTTGGTCTGATGGAAAATCCAGCCTGACAAATCTGTTGGAACTCTTTGAAGCAATAGCAAGCAGAACAGACAAAGGAGAATTAATGGATGTTGTGATCTTGGATTTTCAGGCCTTAGACAAGGTGCCACACATGAGGCTGCTTAAAAAGATAAGAACTCAAGGTATCAGTGGAGAAATACTAGCATGGGTAGAGAATTGGCTGACTGGCAGAAGGCAAAAGATGGGAATAAAGGAATCCCTTTTTATTTGGATGCAATTGACTAGTGGTGTTTATTTCGAGTGGACAAGAGTATAAAAGCAAGGATATCATGTTGAGGCTTATTGTGAGCAGTTTTGGACCCCTTATCTAAGAAAGGATGTGCTGACATTGGAGATACTGCAAAGGGTTTTCACAAAAATGACTCTAGGATTAAAAGGCTTATCATATGAGGACAGATGATGGCTCTGGGCCTATACTCACCGGCATTCAGAATAATGGGGGGAGGGGATCTCACTGAAACCCATTGAATGTTGAAAAATCTTGATAGAGTGAATGTAGAGGGATGTTTCCAATGGTGGATGAGTCTTACAGCAGAGGGCACAGCTTCAGAATAGACAGATGTCCATTTAGAATGGAGATGAGAAGGAATTTCTGTAGCTGGAGAGCGGTGAAGTGGTGGAATTCATTGCCACAGGAAACTGTGGAGGCCAACACATTTGGCATATTTAAGGCAGAGTTTGATAAATTCTTGAGTAGCGAGGACATGAAGCAAGATGGGGAGAAGGCAGGAGCTTGGAGCTAAGAGGAAAATGGATCGGCCACAATGAAATGGCAGAGCAGACTTACTGGCAAAATGGCCAAATTCTGCTCCTACATCTTATGCTCTTTCGGTTTATTTTTTTTATGAAGCCTCATTTCAATCTATGATTGTAGTTATTTGTATTGGTTAATTTGTGCAGAAGTGAAAGGCCTAGACTACAGGTCTTCTTTCACTTGTGAAAATCTGACATATGGACACCCCTAAATAAGAATAAGCTGTAAGAGTTTGGGGTTGGGTCAAGCTGAGCATAGCTGGAGGGCTCAGCAGACTCATTCACTCGTCAGGTCAGTGAGTCTGGCTGGTGGCCGCTCTCCCCTTGCGTACTTGTTTACCCATCACAGCTGTTTCTGTAATCCTCTTGCACATTCTGTTGTTCATTTCCATCTTACGCAACAGTATCACTAAACAATAAATTTCATGTATGTCAACAATAGTAATAAACCTACAAACAAACTGGATGAACTCAGCAGGTTGGGCAGCATGCGTTGAAAGGAGCAGTCAACGTTTTGGGCCGAGACCCTTCGTCAGGACTAAAGGAGGAGGGGGCAGGGGCCCTATAAAGAAGGTGGGGAGAGGGTGGAAAACCAATCAGAGGAAAGATCAAGGGGTGGGGGAGGGAAAGCAGGGAAGGGATAGGCAGGAGAGGTGAAGGAGAAATGTAAGGGGAAAACACCATGGGTAGTAGAAGGAGGCAGAATCATGAGAGGGGTGATAGGCAGCTAGAAGAGGAGACAGAGTGAAAGTGGGATGGGGGAAGGGGGAGGGAGGGAATTACCGGAAGTTGGAGAATTCGATGTTCATACCAAGGGGCTGGAGACTACCCAGACGGTATATGAGGTGTTGTTCCTCCAACCGAAGTTTGGCCTCATCATTAGAGGAGGCGATGTATGGACATATCCGAATGGGAATGTGAAGGATAGCTGAAGTGGGTGGCAACTGGGAGATCCTGTCTGTTGTGGCGGACGGAGCGGAGGTACTCGATGAAGCGGTCCCCCAATCTGCGTCGGGTCTCGCCGATGTAGAGGAGGCCGCACCAGGAGCACTGGATGCAATAGATGACCCCAACAGACTCACAAGTGGAGTGTTGCCTCACCTGGAAGGACTGTTTGGGGCCCTAAATGGTGGTAAGAGAGGAGGTGTAGGGACAGGTGTAGCACTTACACTTGCCGGGATAAGTGCCAGGTGGGAGATCTGTGGGGAGGGATCTGTGGACATTGACTGCTCCTTTCAATGGATGCTGCCCAACCTGCTGAGTTCAACCAGCTTGTTTGTACGTCTTGATCTGACCACAGCATCTGCAGTGTACTTTGTGTATAATAGTAAACTTGATTCTGAAAATGCTGCCATAACCCTTCGTCACTGAGGGTTATGACGAAATAACCCTTTCTTGGGGTTGAAGATGCCTCCTTTCCATTTCTATGGGTTTTGAAGGAGCTTCTGAGCCAATGCAGAACTCACAGACTTTGCCAAACATGAGACAGAAGGTGCCTGATAAGGTGGTTTTGTGGTTAGTTTGAGAGATGCTGGGCTGCTTCTGCCCTTTACTCTTTGCATCAGCTTGCTGCCAGCAAATGGACTTCAGATTCTCAATGCCATCTCAAAAATCACTCCTCAGTTCTGAGCAGTTATGACCCTAAGAGTTCCACAAGGTGACAAAGATGTGAAGCTGTTTCAAGGAGGTTTAGGATACATGGTGAAGTGTGGAAGTAAATGAGTATACTTTTTAGGAGTCTTGTGAAAAGGCTCCCTTTATTCCCACTCTTTGCCTCCTGCCAATCACCCACTGCTTTATCCATGCTAGAATCTTTCCTATAAAATGCTATGGGCTCTTGGCCGGATAAACAACCTTATATATGGCTCCTTGTCAAAGGACTTCTCAAAATCCAAGTACACAACATCAGCTGATTCACTTTTGTCATCCTGCTTGTTACTTCTTCAAAGAATTACAACAGATTTGTCAGGCAAGATTTTCCTTGAAGAAACCATGCTGACTATGGCTTATTTTATCATGTGCCTCCAAGTACCCTGAGTCCTCATCCTTAGTAATTGATTCCAACATCTTCCCAACCACTAAGATCGGATGAACTAGCTTACCATTTCCTTTATTCTACATCTCTCTCTTCTTGAAGCTGTAGTCAGCACAGTTTCTTCACCTGAAACTTACACTATACTGCTTGTGTCTCCCACGGTAAAGACTGATGTAAAATACTTATTCAGTTTGTCTGCCATTTTGTTGTTCCCTATTACTACCTCTCCAGCATCATTTTTCAGTGGCCCAATATCCACTCTTGCCTTCTTTTACACTTTATGCATCTCAGAATCAGAATCTTTCGAAGAAACTTTTGCTATCCTCTTGAATGTTACTGGCTAGCTTACTTTTGTATTCCATCTTTACCTTTATAATAACTTTTTAGTTCCCTTCTGTTAGTTTTTAAAAGCTTTCCAATCATCTAACTTCCCACTATCTTTTTGCTGTATTATATACCCTCTCTTTGACTTTGGCTATGTTAGCCACGTTGTGTCATCCTGCCTTTAGAATACTTCTTTCTTTTTGGGATGTATATATCCTGTGCCTTCTGAATTACTTAAAGAAATTCCAGCACTTACTGCTCTACCATCATCCCTGCAAGTGTTTTTTTTCAATCATTTCTGGCCATCTCCTCTCTCATGCCTCTGTAATTCCTGTTTCTCCATTGTAATACAGATGCATCTGACTTTACCTACTCCTTCTCAAACTTCAGGGTGAATTCAATCAGAGTATGATCACTTGCCCCTAAGGGCCCTTTTACCTTATGCTCTCTAATCAATTTTGGTTCATTGCACAACACCCAATTCAGAATAGCTCATCTAGTGGGCTCAACCATGCGCTGCCCTAAAGGCCATCTCATAGGCACTCTAGAAATTTCCCCTCCCGGAATCCAGCACCAACCTGATTTGCCAATCTACCTGCAGATTGAAATCCCCCATCACAATTAAAACATTGCCCTTTTGCAATGTATCTTCTATCTCCCATTGTAATTTGTTGACCACATCCTTACTACTGTTTAGGGGTCTATATACAACTCCCATTAGGGTCACTTTACCCTCGCAGTTCCTTAGCTCTATCCACAATGATTCCACACCTTCCGACTCTATGTCACCTCTTTCTAATGATTTGATTTCATTTTTTAACAACAGAGCAAGACCATCCCTTCTGCCTTCCTGCCTGTTCTTTCAACGCAATTTGTATCCCTGGATATTAAGTTCCCAGCTATAATGTTTTCTCAGCCATGATTCAGTGATACCACCACCATCATACATGCCAGTCTTCAACTGTGCTACAAGTTCAAATACCTTATTCTGTAAACTGCGTGCATTCAAATATAACACCTTCAGTCCAGTATTCACCCTTTTTTAATTTTGTCTGCCTTTTACATTGCAACCCATCCTGTTGACTGCAATTTTGCCTACTCAACAGCCTCTCTTCACCACACATTGCCTCTGCTTGTAAACCAGCTACCTCATCTTCAGCACTGCCATCTCTACCATCTGACTTCTCTATGATACTTCTTCCATTGAAATACAGCATACACAGCTCAGGACAGCAGTCGCACCATGCTAAACTTTTTGGTTCCTAACTTTGTCTGAGTTACCTCCAAACCCTCTCCACTAACTGTTCTGGCACTCTGGTTCCCATCCCATTGCAACTCTAGTTTAAGCCCCACCGGACAACAATAACAAACCTTCCCGCAACGATGTTAGTCCCCCTCCAGTTTAGATGCAAACCATCCCTCTGTACAGGTCCGCCCTTCCCTGGAAGAGATCCAGATGATCAAAAAATCTTATGCCTTCCCCATCTACACCAACTCTTCACCAAGTATTAAACTGTATAATCTTCCTAGTTCGGGTAGCAGTCCTGTGATCAAATCCCTGGAGGTCCTGTCCTTTAAATTAGCATCTAACTTCTGGAACTCCCTATGCAGAATCTCGTCACTCATCCTACTCATGTCATTGATACCTACATGGACTATGACTTCACGCTGTTCACTCTCCCACTTAAAAATGCTGAGAACTCAGTCTGAGGTATCCCAGACCCTGGCACCCGGGAGGCAACTTATCATCCAGGAATCTCATTCTCAGCCACAGAGCCTCTTGTCCAATCCCCTAACAAATCCCCAATCACCACAGCGTCCCTGTTCTTCCCCTTTCCCTTCTGAGTCACAGAGCCAGACAGTGCCAGAGACCCAACCACTGCAACTTAGGTCAACCACAGCCCCACTCCCCCACCCACAACAGTATCAAAATGATGAAGTGCATTGATAGGTTGGTCAAGGCCAGAATCAACTCATGCCTGAACAACGACATGGACCTGCTGCAATTTGTCTAATGTCACAATAGATCTACAGCCTTGGATCACCTGGACTGGAGCAATACCTACATAAGGGTGCTGTTTATTGATTACATTTCAGCGTTCAACGCCATCATACCCTTAGTAATAATCAACAAGCTCCAAAACCTGGGCTTTTGCACAACCCTTTGCAACTCTTCAGCTGACTACAGTTAGTGCAGATTGGAAATAACATCTCCTCCTCGCTGACAATCAACAATGGCGCATCTCAAGGGTGCATGCTTAGCCCACTGCTCTGCTTTCTCTGCACCTATAACTATGGCTGGGCACTACTCAAATGTCATCTATAAATTTGCTGAGGTCACAACTATTATTGGCAGAATATATTGTGATGAGCAGGAGTACAGGAGTGAGAGAGCTCAGCTGGTTGAGTGATGTGACAACAACCTTTCCCTCAACATCATTAACCAAGAAATTGATTGTGGACTTCAGGAGTGGGAAGTTGAGGGAACACACAATTCCTCATCGAGGGATCTGCAGTGGAAAGGGTGGGTAGTTTTAAGTTGCTGAGTGTCAATATCTCTGAAGATCTATCCTGGGTTCAACTTATTGATGCAATTACAAAGAAGACGTGACTGCAGCTAATTTCATTAGGAGTTTAAGGGGACTTGGCATGTCACCAAAGACTCTCGCAGATTTCTACAGATGTATAGTGGAGCTATTCCAACTAGTTGTATTACCAGTTGGTACGGAGGGACTGCATTGGATAAAGCTGCATACACAGCCAGGCACATTGTGGGCACTCGCCTCCCCAGCATCAAGGGTAAATTCAAAAGGCAATGCCTCAAAAAGGCAGCGCCCATCATTAAGGATGCGTGCCCAGGATATGCCCTCTTCTCATTGCTACCATCAAGGAGAAGATCCAGAAACTGACGACACACCCAACATTTTAGGAACAGTTTCTTCCCCACTGCCATCAGATTTCTGAATGGACAAAGAGCCTGTGTACACTTCCTTACTATATATTTTTGCTCTCTTTTTGCACTACCTATTTAATTTTTATATATATATATATATGTATTTCTTACTGTAATTTATAATTTTTATGTATTGTGTTTTATGTTATGTATTGTAATGTACTGTAGCAAACAGCATATTTCACAAAATATGCCACTGACTTCAAACATGCCTTTCCTCAAAGAGACAGTGAATTTCATCTTTAATATCTGCCTTCATTTCAAGGTGCTTCCTGAAGTAGGGGAAGTTGCACACATTTTCAAGAATTTCTTTGTGGACCCTTTGTTGTTAATGGGTAGCATTGAGAAAAGATGTTCATTGGGAGCGGCCTTCTATTTTGTGGATATTTAGGTGTAAGGCCCAATGTTTCATTTGCTTTAGTGAACACACTGAGAATCGTTTGATTCTGGCTTTCAAATATGTGTATTATTATGCATTGCTTGTGTTCTGCAGCTGAATGACAAAATTCAAGGTGACTTTGGTTCAAGAATGGAGGCAACATCAGTTGAACAGTTTCTCCTTACTCCTGTAGCCCCAATACAGTTGGGACCTCATTGGAAGAAAAATGAGAGCATTTAGTGAGAAAGGCTGAGATAAGAATTGGCATATTGACAATCTTATTTGGCACAGCATGCACTAAGATTGGGTCTGTTGTGAACCTCTTGGTTAAGGTTAAGCTTTTGAAGATAAAAGGCAAATTCTACAAGGATACTCCATGTTCCTTCTCAACTATTGGAATCAAAGTATTTTGAGATGTTAAAAATGCCGTTTGTGCCAATTATTACCTTACCTTTCTTCTCCTTTATCCCCTCCTCTTAGTTATTGTCATCAATGACTAGATGTTTTATTGAGGAAGAAACAGAGAACTTTGAGGACTTCTTTATAAGGGAGAGAATTGTATAGGTACTAGCCATCCATGAGGAAAATGAGGCATTCGGGGCCAGGGAATTCGAAGTTGCTATGGAGATCAAGAGCATGAAGTGTCACAGGTGTAGGTGGTAAGGGGCACAACAATGGGGATAAAATGGAGTCGATGTATGTGGACACAAGTTCAGTGGGGCACAAGCAGGCAGAAACAATGGGTACCAATTCTTCCTCCCCTCTCCTGCCTTCTTGCTCTGACCTCTCATCTTTTTTCCAGACTTGATAAAATGTCCTGGCCCAAAGTATCAACTGGTTGCTCTTTTCCATAGATGCTGCATGGTCTGCTGAGTTCCTTCAGCATCTTGTGTGGGTGGCCTACATGGACAATCAGGTTTGTGGATCGTGGGCAGGAGGTAAAGAGGAGTGTGAAGTAGGGAACCGTGAGCTTGGTGGCAGTGGATGTAACATCTCCAGAGTTGATGAGGTTGGTGATGATGTGGGAACAATGACCCTGAGTGGTATGTGGGCTCCTCATGAGGCCCAAACTGGGAGGCCTGGTGATGGAGCTGAAAGCCACGTGGAACAAGATGGCAGTGAAGACAAGTGCTGAGGAAGGAAACATGGCTGTAGTAGCAAGCCTGGCTGAGCACACGATCAAAGAGTCGGAGAGCAGAAGAGATTACAGAGGGGGAGCAGAGAGAGGGTCTCACTAAATTTCCTTTGAAGAGAAGAGTTACACTTCCTCAGGTTAGATATACTCCGGAGACTTCACAGTGGAACAGTAATTCAGCCACAAGAAATTCTGCAGATGCTGGAGGAACTTAGCAATTCAGACAGCATTATCTGTGGAAAGGCATAAACATTCGGCATTTCAGCCTGAGAGCCTTCTTCAGTACTGGAAAAGGAAGGGGAAGAAGTCCTCTGGAAGTCCAGGAGCTGCAGAATTTCTTGTGTTTATGATATACTAAAGATTACAGTTTTGTTCCCAATTACAAATTAACCATCTTATATTGAGGATCTTTGTTGGTCTCTTTCATGAACCATTCTCTCATGCAGTTAGTTTGCTGAACTGGGAGCTCTGAGTTGTGGGACTTTGTAGCACTAGCCTTCCATTAAGATGACAACACAATCAAACACAATGACTTCTGGTGGGTCAACCGAAGGTGTTATTGAATTTTCTCAATGTATTTCTTACGATCACAAACTCTACTTAAAGCTTAATCCTTGGAGAGGGTCAGTAACTAAATTCTTCAGTGTTACCATTTCAGAGGGCCTGCCTTGGCCCCAGCACATACGTAAGTGCAATTATGAAGCAAGCACAGCAGCACCTCTGCTTCCTTAGAAGTTGGCAAAGATTCAACAAGGCATCTAAAAGTTTGACAAAGTTCATTAGATTTGTGGTGGAGCGTATAGTAACTGGTCGTATCACAGCCTGGTATGGAAGCACAAATGCCATTTTAATGGAATGTCCCACTAATGGTGGTGGATATGACCTAGCCCATCACGGACAAAGTCCACCCCACTATTAAAAGCACCTACTGTACATACGGTGCTGTCACAGGAAGACAGCATCCATCCTCAGAGACATGGAGGTGTTACTTTCTTCTCGCTGATGCTATCAGGAAGAAGGTTCAGGAGCCTCAGCACTCAGAGGTTCAGGAACAGTTATTACACCTCAACCATCAACTCTTCAACCACTTCAGATAACTTCACTTGCTCCATCACTGAACTGTTCCCATAACCAATGGACTTGCATTCAAGGACTCTATCTCATGTTCTCGATATTTATTGATAATTTATTTATTGTTATACAGGCGGTCCCTGGGTTACGTACGAGTTCCATTCCTGAGTCCGTTTTTAAGTCGGATTTGTAGGTAAGTTGGAACAAGTACATCTGGTATTATTTAGCGTCAGTTAGTCAAACGTTTGTCTTAGTATATGGTATATATTTTACCTTTCTATGCATATAAAACACTTAAGAAACATATGTATTCCAATAATTAAATGACTGCATTGCTTAGTAATAATTGTAGCTTTCACCGGGGCAGAACCTTTCACATGCTCCATTATTCTCACGTTATCCGTTATCCTTTAAAATTATTCAGGTCGTTGACCAACTGTAGCCTAACACTTTCTTAATGACCGAAGGCGTTTCACCTCTTTCCAAATGCTTTATTATTTCCACTTTATTTTCATTCGTGATCGCTTCCTGTCAATGGAACAGAAACACTGCAGGTGGCAGGCCCCGAGCTCCACCGGCTCCCGAGGTCCAAGACAGGCTAAATGGGGCAAGTGGGGGCTGTGCTGGGTTTGGGTATTTGATCCTCCACAATATTCCGCATGGGAATTTAAACTGGAGGTGGCAGTCTTTTTTTACAAGGTCGAGTTGCGAGCTCAACATCAACCCAACACGGATGGTACGGGAGTGTTGTGATGGAAAATAACTGGTTCTTTGCATCTCAACAGTAGAGGCCTGGACACACACAGTTTTAATAATAAGGAATTTATTTACAAGGGGAAGTCAGGTCAACACAAGCAACTACAATATTCTAACAAAAAACGTTTAGGGTTAACACGTGTGGGGAAAGTCGGGTCGGCTGTACAATACACAGAAAGAGGTGTGGGGACAGGGTACAGTTACACATACAAAGAACAATGGAAAAGCACTACAACAGCTATCCCCCTTGACCTTGGATAGCTGCGGCTCCCTTACCAGGACAAACGATAGACCTTCCCAAACATAAATCAATGCACTTACCTTCAATAAGGTGGTCTGTAAGAGAGAGCGAGCCAGGCACACGTCTCACCTTTTATAGCATGGGGCTGGGCAAGTTAATCCAATTAAGGTGACCAATAATTTAGGTGTGCATGATTAGTTGGGAGGGACCAAATGTTTATTGGCGTGTGGTGTGTCCTCCGACCAGCCAGTTGTCAGTGCGTCTGTCACGTGGCCGGTATCTCTGGATACAGGGAGTCACTGGATCGACATCAACTTGGCATGGGAGTGGTCCTCCGTTCTCAAGCCCGGCACTGATCTCACTGTGCCACCAGCTAACCGGAATGGGGGGGGGGGGGGCAGGGTCAGGGTGAATCTTACTAAGAAAAATTTAAGCCAAATACAAAGTTAAACACTCAACATAGTGTCAACGGCAATGACTTAAAATGGCGGACGGTGTTCTCCTTCTTCAGTTCATAAATACAAGTTGTCTGTAAGTTGTACGTTCTTAACTCGGGGACTACCTGTAATTGCTTTTTTCTTTTGTATTTGCAGTTTGTTGTCATTTGTGTATTGGTTGTTTGTCCATCCTGTTGGATGCAGTCTTTCATTGATTCTATTGCTGTTCTTGTGTTTATTGAGAATGCTACAAGAAAATGAATCTCGGGGTTGTGTATCATAACTTATATGTAATTTGATAATAAATTTACTTTGAACTTGAACTTTAAACTTTGCTGGACATTAAGAGCTTAAAGTACAGCAGGTCTACCCTAGTTGCTCCTTGGAGGAGAAGCTGGACTTGGTGTGGATTGTGCTGCTGCCTGCTTTAGAGAGGTGTCAAGTGTGTGAAGGAGTCTAACAGTGAGTGATCACCTTGGGTCACTTTTCTCATGATCGCAAGGCCCTATTGGATATGATTAATGTGGAACCCTGCAAGTCCGATTCACTGATTTGTTGGCGAATGATGGGGCGGACAGCGGGTGAGCGACATGGCCTCAGTCGTAGCAAGGAGGAAGCCTCAGGCCACAGTGACTGCTTGCGGCCACCCAGGGGGAAGGCATCAGAATCGGTGCTCGACTGCAGACTGTTGCAACATTCATGGACCCAGGGACTTGGTCCATTCTTCTTTTTCTGTGACTGTACTTTACTGCAGCCTTATATGTGCTATATGTTCCCTGTGCTGTTTATGTCTGTTTTCACCCTGGTCCTGGAATAGTGCTCTTTTGTTTAGCTGTATTCATGGATACTCACGTGTGGTTGAACGATAATTCAACTTGAACTTCAGCAATAAACAGGAGATCGTTTCGCAAAAATTAATGGAAGGGTAAAACCTCAAAGTACATAGTACAATTCACATTTAAGAGAGTTGTTAGAGGACATGAGGTAATTCCTTTAGTAGCAATGAGCATAAGGTTTGATGGATCCATGAAATAAAATATGAAGGTACTACTGAAACGGCCAAGAATTACACTGTTTTGGAGCAGACTTGCAAATATGTAGGGGTAACTTCAATAATAAAATGGGGGAAGAAGGAGACTGCACACACCAATGTTTCTGGACATGAACAAAGCTGAGAGAAAAGTGCAGAGCATTGAAGTCTTTTGATTTTACATCAATACCAACAAAGCAACAAAAAGACTTCTAGCAGTCAACTCAGCCTAATACGCCAAACCACAGAAGGTCCATGTTATAACCTGTTAAATCATTTTTAAGCTAATATATCGGTAGTAATAACAAGGTTGAAAGCCATTGGTTTAGGCATACATTGAGAACATAGAATCCTGCATAATTTCCCACTGTCAGTCTTCACAGGTATCCTATTACTGGAGATAAACATATGAAACAAGATTTCCATAAGTTACTTTTTAAGCTGAGTACTGTTTTTAAGGATCACAGACTACATGTTCTTCTCCAATTGCCTGGCAGTAACTGCTCCATCTAGTTTAATATTACTCTTCACAGATCGAAGAAGACAGGACTGAAACACAGCTGTACTGAGCAAGTGACCTCTATCAAAATGTTACTTATAATAATGCCGAGCCAGCAATCTGTCCTTTAAAGTATTTTCATGGGGCAGCTGGGGCAGAGTCAGATTTCAATAATGCTCCTATTCTGAATGTTGTCGGTATCTGTGAGCCTGTGACCCTGCTGCAGGTTTTTCACTGTCAGATGATGAGGGTACATTACAATAACTTGAGGTTGGGTGAGCTGCAGGAAGCAGAGTCACAGAGTAACTGAACATTGAGGCTTGGTATGTGTGAGGGAGTGGGCAAAATCCAAAAGGAAAACAACTATATGATAAACTATAGAGTTCATGGAGCGGAAAGCAAAAATGCATGTTGAATAAAGCATTTTTATCAATCATCCAGAATGCAGATTTATAGCATGTATGACTCATTAATCATCCACAGCTAACTCTGGGGTTTACTTCCCTTCAATAAATGGAGTAATACCACTATTAAAACAGTGGGAAAGAATACCTGTAAATCTCAGGCTGAGAGCTTGGTGCAAAATCTAAACAAAATGGTGAAAATAAACTTGATTACAATGCAGTTGACTTCAGTCAAAGATTATTGACTGGAATATATGCTAAATCTTATCAACTCTTAGAGTATTATTATGTCTACTAAAGTGTCAGGTGTTAAAAAGGCAACATCCCACACTAGAATGTCAAAACCCAGAGCAAAGTAGTTTTTTTTTCCAGGGCAAATTAAATTAAACTTGGGATATCATCCAAAATCTCCAATCTTCCAACCGTCATCTGCGCTGGCAGAATTTAAAACACAAATCAGAGTAAGTGTGTGATTATTTATCTGACAATTTATCTTAACCTATAATTAGGAGGTTGGCTGGAGTTCATTGCTTACATAGCCACAAGTCTGTACCAGGTCTAGTGTCATTTTCTACATACTGCACATTGCAGAGGCTGAGGAAAATAATTAAGAGTTTGAACCATCTTTCCTTTTAAAGGCTTAACAACCATTCCAGTAAAAATCTCACACAAGCTTTTCAAATGACATGGACCATGTAACACAAGATTAGATAAAATCTGCCACACATTCCCGCAAATACATTTGATAAAAATCAACTGCATTAAAATAAAGTCTACTATCCCCATTTTGTTTGGACCTTGGACAAAGACTTCAGCCGGTGATTACAATCAAACATACCTCCATCACATCCTAGCATAAAATTATATCTCTACCACAGGACAAATCACATTGTAAGATAATATACTACTTCTTCAAATCTACGGCAATAAATAGGACGTATTCCCCATGGATCTATGATGGAAACATAGAAAATCTACAGCACAATACAGGCCCTTTGGCCCACGAAGTTGAACCGAACCTGTCCCTACTTTAGAAATTACTAGGCTTACCTATAGCCCTCTATTTTACTAAGCTCCATGTACCCATCTAAAAGTCTCTTAAAAGACCCTATCATATCCGCTTCCACTACCATTGCCAGCAGCCCATTCCACACACTCGCCACTCTGAGTTAAAAAAACTTACTTACATCTCCTCTGTACCTACCCCCTAGCACCTTAAACCTGTATCTTCTTGTGGCAACCATTTCAGCCCTGGGAAAAAGCCTCTGACTATCCACACGATCAATGCCTCTCATCATATTATACACCTCTATAAGGTCACCTCTCATCCTCCGTCTCTCCAAGGAGAAAAGGCCGAGTTCAACCTATTCTCATAAGGCATGCTCCCTAGCGCAGGCAACATCCTTGTAAATCTCCTCGGCACAGTTTCTATGGCTTCCACATCCTTCCTGTAGTGAGGCGGCCAGAACTGAGCACAGTACTCCAAGTGGGGTCTGACCAGGGTCCTATATAGCTGCATATGGACATTATATTCCCAAGTGAGTTTAACTTGAGTTTTTCTCAGTCTGCCATTTTCCCTGTTTTGACTAAATGTGCTACTTTATAGAATTAGAACAGGTGCATTAGCACTGATGTGAAATTTGTTTTTTTTCGCAGCAGCAAAGTATAAGCCATGAAAATGATTATAAAATTAATAAATAGTACAAAGGACAAAAAACAAAGTAAGTGTTCATGTGAAATCTGATGGCAGAGGGGAGGAATTTATTCTTAAAAATATTGAGTGTACATCATCGTGAGGCTCCTGTACATCTTCCCCGTTTTGACTGTAATCAAAGTCATGGAAGAGATACTGAAGCTGGTGATATATAAGTCTTTATTTAGCACAACAAGCAGGCGTTCTTCTGGAGACACTCTTGGTAAAGGCTCCCAAACACAAAAGTATGTACATCATATTTTTATACCCTTAAGATCAAAAATAACAGTAGGTGATGCAATACAATTTCAATAGTTACAGGGATATTATTTACTTCAATATTTTGAGTTGCCACTGTTTTCTTTGAACTACATATCTACAGTGGGAGATGCCTCTGAATCTAATTGCAAGTTTCCTGAATTTATTTGCATTTGCAATGGTGCAAAGTTTTTAAACCCATAGTTGATGCAGGGCAATTAACACAACTCCACTATCATAATGTTTGGCTAACGCATATGAAGACTGGTTATTGTTTAAATGAATACCTACTATATTCATATAACTCCAGAATACTCCCTAACACTCCCCAATGGTAGCAACGCGAAGAAACCATATCCTGAATGGTGAGGGTCTTTAATGATGGATACTGTCTTCTTAACGTCACATCTCTTGAAGATGTCCTCCATGGCAGAAAGGAACTAGATGTCCTCCATGGAACAGGCTGCGTCTACAACCCTGTGCAGCCTCTTGCAATCCCATGCATTGGAGCCTCCATACCTGGCTGTGATGGAACTAGTCAGTGTTTTCCACCATGTGTCTATAGAAATTTGCAAGATGCTTAGGTGGCATTCCAAATCTCTTCAAACTGCTAATGAAATAGAGCTGCTGGTGTGCCTCTTTTTGTGATTGTATCAATTTTTTTTGCACCCAGGTCAATCCTCTGAGATATTGGTGCCTAGCAACTTGAGGTTGCTCTCCCTTTCCTCCACTGTCCCCTCAATGTTGACTAGTCTTTTCTCTTGACTTCCTGCTTTCAAAGTACACAATTAATTCCTTGATATTGTGGACATTGAGTGCAACTTTATTGGTTCTATACCTCTCAACCAGTGAGTCTATCTCAACCCTGTATGCCTCAATATCGCCATTTGAAATTCTGCCAGCAACAGTGGTGTCATCAGCAAATTTATAGAATTGTACTTGAGCCATGCCTAGGCAGACAGTCATGGCGTAAAGAGAGTAGAGTAGAAATTTAATACAGAAAACAAAAAGTGCCAGAAAACTGAGCAAGTCAAGTAGCAACTGTGGGGAGAACAGGATTAATGTTTCAGGTCAATGACCTTCCTTCACAAGTGGATGCTCGGGGGCATCTCCAGGGAGTCAATCATAAACTTGGATGCACACAAAGGAGTGAAAATCTGTACCCAAAGTAAGTGCAGGACTGAAGTTGATGAGCTGGACTGAGAACCGACATCCCTGGGTACGCACTAATTTCATGATTGACCAGAGATGCATAAGTATTTACAAATAGGTATCTCTGCCAAAATTTGTATTACTTCTGATATATATATATATATATATATATATATATATATATAGATATATATATTTTAGTTTAACAATATGTAAAATATTTTGAGCTAAATCAAATCAAACCTTTGCAAATGGAATGCAGCAGGCCAGGCAGCATCTATAGAAAGAAGTACAGTTGATGTTTTGGGCCGAGACCCTTCGTCAGGACTAACTGAAAGAAGAGATAGTAAGAGATTTGAAAGTGGGAGGGAGAGGGGGAGAGCCGAAATGATAGGAGAAGACCGGAGGGTCCCCTTTGCAAACCTTTCTACCACCTATTCCAATCTACTTTTACCTTGAAGACCCAAAGCTTCAATTAAACTGTGCTGTGCATTACTCTTGCAAAGAATATATACAGTAAATGTCCCACTCTCTGAAAAACAAATCTGTGACTGCTGAACCTTCCCATTAAAGACTGAGCTCTGACAGCCAAAAATATGTGAGGTAATGAGGTTATAGAGGTCGACCAACAGTAGGTAGCTGCATTCCTCAACCATGAAGCACAGCTCCAGAAACGATAAGCAAATACATGCAGATTCACTAAGGCACATGCCCCGATGAGTAAGAACTTGATGGATTCCACTTGGAAATGTAAAATTGCTAAAAGCTCTTTTCTTACACAATTCATCAACAAGAATCAGTTTTCTGACAAGTTTGAAAGGAATGCAAGCAAATTTTCTTCTTTGGTAGACGTACTTGCACTCTTGAGGAGTAAAGATTCATGTCATGAGCACAATTCTTTTTAAGTAGCTTTCATAATGGAAACCAGTTACTATGCAGACTGGGCTGAGACAGCTTGGCCCAGAGTCAAGGAGGACTAAGATAACTGGAGATCAATCAAGCTCTGCTGCAAAAAGTCAAGACATATACATACATGGAGAAATCCCAAAATGCACTCAAACACAGATATTCACATCCTGGCATACATCCACACTCCCTATTGTTACCTCAGTGAGTTCTGCAACTACCATGACGCCAAACTCTTCTTCCATTGTCTCCCCCTCCAAGCTTACTTCTTTGCCAAAAAAAATCCCCACCCTGCACCAAAGAAAACCTTCTCCCATCTCCAACCCCACTCCTCCTCTTGGACACCCCACTCTGGATCTTTTCATCTCTAATTGCCGATGAGACATCAATTGGCTTGACATCAGCACTCCTCTTCAAACCTTACCCCCTCAGACTTCCATGCTCTCCACCCCAATCCCAACCTGCAGAAAAAGGGGCTGCTGTTGTAGTGCCGACTTTTTGGGGCAAATCTCTTCAGCAGGGCCCTCCGGCCACTGTACTTTCCTCCATAGATGCTGCCAAACCTGCTGCGTTCCTCCAGCCTTTTGTGTGTGTTGCTCGGATTTCCAACATCTGCAGATTTTCTCTTGTTTGCTGTTGTAGTGTGGCAGACTGACCTCTACTTTGCTGAAGACAGGCACGTACTCACAGACACCTCTAACTTACCCGATCTGGACATCAGAAAATTGTCTCCAACACCATCAATAACCTTATCAGCTCTGAAGAACTCACATCCATTATACCTTAGTTCCCTTGCTCATTTCGAACACCTACCCAAGATCCACATACCTGGCTGTCCAGGTAGGCCCATTGCCTCTGCCTTCTCCGGCCCCACGGAACTTGTGTTTTATGTACCTCAGTTCCATTCTATCCTCCTTGATTCAGTCCCTTCTCACCTAAATCTGCAACACTCCACATGTTCTCCATCTCCTCTGCAACATTCAATCCCAGGCCCTAACCACCTCACTTTCATTATGGATATCCAGTTTCAGGGTGGAGGAGCAATATATTCCATCTAGGTAGCCTCCAACCTGATGGCGTGAACATCAATTTCTCCTTCTGGTAAGTTTTTCTCTTCCCCCTTTCCTCTTCTTCTATTTCCCACTCTGCCCTCTTACCTCTTCTCCTTACCTTCCCCTGGTGCCACACCTTCTTCTCTTTCTCCCATTGTCTACTCTCCTCTCCTATCAGATTCCTTCTTCTCCAGCCCTTTACCCTTCTCACCTGCCTGGATTCACCAGTTATCTTCTATCTAGTCCTCCTTCTCTTACCCCCCCAACACCTTTTTATTCTGGTGCATACGCCCTTCATTTTACATCCTGAAGAAGGGTCTCAGCCCAAAACATCGACTGTTTATTTATTTCCGTAAGTGCTGCCTGATCTGCTTAGTTCCTCCTGAGTTTTGTGTGTGTTCTCCTTCGCAGCCACTTCTCTGCAATTCTGCATAACCGTGCTTTGTGCTTCCAGGTACCAGGCATGTTGCTATAATGAGTGATAGTAATTGTGTCTTGGCCAATGATGGCATATCTTATACGTGTGATCTGGGATACTTCATGTTGAGCATACTTATCCTAATCAACTGATACATTTAATAATGCCATCAAAAGGAACACATTTGTCTGGAATCAACAAGCATTTTACATTCCAGGTAATTTGCTGTCCAGCTTAATTACCCACTTGTCCAACAGTAATCTGAGAAAGCTACTTAAAGCACTTCCACACAACTCCTGTCTCTGATAAGTAAGCCTGGAATTCAACTTTTCATTGGCAGTAGACTCTCTTCACATTTTTTTCCCCAGAAAATATGCTTTAGGTATGAAGTAAGGAAGAAACATTTAAGCTTATGTACCATTTCATTGCAATGCCAAAGGCTTCTGATTCAATTAATAATTTTTGAAATGCAATCCTTCTAAACACTAAAGGACACTGGATTCTTTTAACTGTCATGGATAAATATACTGTAGGTTCATTAAGGTTGTTAAGCTGGGGGTGTTAGTGGAGTTAAGCTCCCACTAACTATTACATGGCGCGTGTCTCAAATAGCCTCTGACAACCTTGTCCAGCTCCTGGCCTTCACATGTAGCTTAGCTATTAAGCCTGCTGGAACCATTTCTACTGACTGGAGAAGGGGCAAAGGTGGGTTACTGGCACCTTAAAAACAGTCACTTTGGGCAGATGGAGCTAGTCAGTTGTGGTTAGCAGCTCATCTAGGAGAAGGAAAGGTCTGATCTTAAGCCTACACTACTTTGCGGCTATACCTATTCATGGGGAAGGCTTTGGGAGTAAACGCTGAGGGAAAATCTGGAGCTGGGATCCCGAAGTCAATCCTGCTTTGAGTTCAATGCTGACTGGCAGCTCCTGTGATAATGCTGGTACCAAACTGTATCGGTCCATCAGCTGAATGGAGAGGGGAAGCTTGCTACAGGGCAACAGCTTCCTCTCCTTATCATACTCTCCCGGCCCGCATATCATGTAGACAGCTAGGATGCAACATCCATTATCAACACCAACCATTATCGCCTCAAATAAATATATCCATTTGGACTTGGAAATGTATTGATTTGCCTTTACTGTCACCCAAGTTAAATTTTTGGACCTCCTTACTTTCTGTGGCACTGCTCTCACAACATCTGCAATGAATCAGAAAGGCAACACCTTCTCAATGGAAGTTTAGGGTGGGTCTTCACAGTGAATTCTACATACGAATGAATAATAATTATGTAAAAATCGTTGGAGAAACACAGAAATTGCTGTGAATATCCAGCAGGGCAAATAACACCTGTGGAGAGAGAACAGAGTTAATAGTCCAGGTTCGTGATCTTCTGTTAGAACTTCAGATTTTGTGTCCATCTCCATTACCCGGATAGTTTCAAAATTTTCTAGTTTTATTTTAGACTTACAGCACCAGAATTTGCTATTAGAATACAAAAAATATGGATCTGAAGTAAATTAAGCTTTTTATTAGTATTAATATTCTAAGGAAAGAATGAATAAATAGTCACTGAATCTATGTTTTTGGAGGAAACCATAAGTCAGAATACTTCCTGAAGTATTCAGGAAGTAGACAAACTTCCTGAAGAAACAGTTGACACCACAGTTTAATGTCTCCTCCAAGTGACAGCCCCTACAACAATGACATAAATACCCTTTCAGTTGTTTGTGCAGTAGTGTCAGCCCACATACAATCAATGCACTGATATCCTTCCTTGCCTACTATTTACAATTGGTATTGTAAGCTGAAACTCAAATGCACAAGGTTTCCTGATACACTAATTAAGGAGATAGTTGGAGAGGACAATGGTAATGGAGGCTTATGCTGGGTCTCCCAGACTAATGACAATTGTACAGCCAACCTGATCAATCCAGACCAGGCTCAGAAATGAGGTGAAAGATGTTTTTTGAATCAACTTACGGCGTCACAGAAGTGGACTACCCCTTGTTGGTGGATGAGTAATTAACGACTTTCTCCCACTCGTCTCGTTCCTGGAAGTAGAAATACTCTCCAGGATCTGTGGTATGAAGGAGAAAGTATGCAACAAAGTGTTTACTTTCAGACCCAGATACCTTCTGGAAAGTAGGGAGGGGTAGGGAGGAAAGACAGCTGTGATGACTCCAAAGCCTCCAGTGGAGCCAGAGGGTAGAGATCATTACTAGGCATTGCTGTAAAGAGTATCAGAATTGCTGATTAGCGAGTTTGAGGCCCATAAGTCTACATGATCCAGTGCTCAGCCCTACTACCCCATGCCAGCCAACACCCCTGACCTGAGCCCATCTTGTTAACCCATGTTTGCCCTGTCTCCCTCTCTGCTTGCTACCACCATCAGGCAGGAGGTGCAGGGGTTTCATGTCCCACACCGCCAAATTCAAGAACAGTTGTTACCCTACAGCCTCTGGACTCCTGGACCAGCGTGGGTGGCTTCAATTGCCTCAGCACGGAACTGACTTCACAGTCTGTGGACTCACTTTCAGACATGTAGCAGCTCATATTTTCAGTGTTATTTATATACACTTCTTTAAATTATTTGTACAATTTGTTCCCTTTTGCACATTGGATGTTTGCTCGTCTTTGTTAGATATTGTTTTGTCATGGATTCAATTGAAGTTCTTTATTTTCCTGTGGATGCCTGTGAGAAAATGAATCTCCACACTCCACACGATATTGCTTCAGTCTCGGCCCATAATGTCAGTTTGTTCATTTCCATGGATGCTGTCCAACCTGCTGAGTTGCTCCAGCATCTTATGCATCTTGCTGGCGATCAAGGGCTCTGTAGCTCTCGGAACCTGAGCTGATCAGATTGCGGCAAGAATGGGTGCAATCAGAAGATAATAGATAAGTATGGAGATTACGACAGTGAGATTACAACAGTCTGGCGATGCACTACAAAGACCACATTGTCGCTTGGGTATCACAAGCTGAATGAATGAATAGCCTGGCTTAATATCCCCCCTGCATGATTACTGGTGCATATGGATATGCATCTGATGTGATTGTGATGTGCTTAACCTTGCCATTTCATCAAACACTATTCTTCATCATGAAAATGCAGGACCTATATAGATCCAAAAATTCAGATTTATAGCAGTTTACGGCTTAAAACTGACTGGAATTGGCTTCTTTTATAGATTATAAGAAATGCTATCACACCATTTTATTTTATACATTGAGCAAGCAGTATTTTAAAGTTTTATTTGAAACTCAAATTTGAAGTTCAAAATTCAAAGTAAAATTCATTATCAGAGTACATAAATGTCATCACATACAATCCTGAGATTCTTTTTCAGTGGGCATACTTAGCAAATCTATAGAACAGTAACTGTAAATTGTAAACATCAGGAACTGTTCACTATAAACGTACTGTGCAAATGCAGATATACATAGAGAGCCTGATGATTGAGGGGTAGTAACTGTTCTTGAACCCTGTGGTGCGAGCCCTGAGGCTCTTGTACCTTCTCCCTGATGGCAGCAGTGAGAAAAGAGCACGGCCTGGGTAGTGATGATCTTTGATAATGGATGCTGCTTTTCTACGTCATTGTTTCATGTAGATGTGCTCAATGGTTGGGAGGGCTTTACTGGATCCAAATTCATTACCTTTTGTAGGATTTTCCACTCCAAGGCATTGATCTTCCCATACCAAGCAATATGCAAGTAATACATACCAAGTAATGCAGTCTGTCAGCACATTTTCCACCACACATCTACAGAAGTTTGCCAAGGTTTTCAACAACATGCCAAATCTCCATAGACTCCTGAGGACATAGAAGTGCTATTCTGCTTTCTTTACAATTATATTTACATGATGGGTCCAGGACAAGTCCTCTGAGGTAGTGACACCCAGGACTTTAAAGGTACTGACAGTCTTCACTTTGGATCTTCCAATGATTACTGGCTCGTGGACCTCTGGTTTCCCTCTTCCAAAGTCTACCATCATTTCCTTGGTCTTATTGTCATTGAGTTAGAGGTTGTTGTTATTAGAACACTCAGACAAATTTTCAATCTTCATCCTTCATCAACCCATTTGACACAGCCCATTATAATGGTGTTGTCAGGAAATATGCATATGGTATTGGAGCTGTACTTAGCCATAGGTGTAAAGCAAGAGGAGCAGGGAGTAAAGTACACTTCCCTGCAGTGCTCCTATGCTGACGGCAATTATGGAGGAGATGGTTTTGCCAATTTGAATGACTGGGGTCTGCAAGTGATCCAGTATCTAATTGCACAAGGGGGTTATTGGAGTTTACTAATAGGTTTGGAGGAGATGATGGTGTTAAATGCCAAGCTGCAATTGATAAACGCATCCTGATGTATGCATCTTTCCTATCCAGATGCTCCAGGGTTGTGTGAAGAGCCAACGAGATAGCAGCTGCTGTAGACTTGTTGCAATGGAAGGTGGATTGGAACAGATCCAAGTTGCTACTCAGACAGGAGCTGATATGCTTCAACACCAGCCTCTCAAAACATTTCATCACTGGATGTAAGTGACACTGGGCAATGGTTATTGAGACAGGTTACCATGCTCTTCCTGGGAACAGGTATGATTGAAGCCTGCTTGAAGCAGAAGGTGAGGTTGAAGATATCAGTGAATACACCAGCCAATTGGTCAGCAGGGTCTTCAGTACTCAGCCAGGTACTCCATCCAGAGCAGATGCTTTGCTCTGGATTCACTCTCTTGAAGCAGAACGCACCATCATCTCAGATACTGAGACCAAAGGATCATCTGGAGACATGGGGGTGCGTGATGACTCCTCCCTGCTCTGATGATCAAAGCGAGCATAGAAGGCACTGAGCTCATCTGGAAACAAAGCTCTGCTGTCCCCTATGTCACAAGGTTTAGCTTTGTAGGAGGTTATGACATTCAAACCCTGCCACAGCTGTCGATTCTAGTCCAGTCTAGAATCTCCACTTCACCTGGGGGATGCCTTTCCAGAGATCACTTGCAGCATTCTTAATCTCCAGACTTGAATGCCTCTGATCTGGCTCTCAGCAGATTCCGGATTTTATTGTTCATCCAGGGCTTCTGATTGGGGAAAAACATGAACACTCGTCCACAGATGTTGCAATGAAGTCTATTATGACCCTGGTCATTCAGTTCCTCAGATGAGATCTTGAACATGGCTCAATCCACGGACTCAAGGCAATCCTCTGCCTCCCACAACCATCTTTTGGTTGTCTTGGTCTCCAGAGCCTTGCTCTTTAGACTCTGTCTGCATGTAGGTAGCAGTACTACAGCGAAATGATCTGACTTGCCAAAATGCAGTCTTGGGAAGGAACAATCAGCGTTCCTTATCATAGTGTTGCAATGGTCTACTTTATTGGTACGTCTGGTGCAATAGGTTACATGCTCGTGATAATGGGGCAGGGTTTTCTTCAAAAAGGCCTGGTTAAAATCACCAACTATAATTCGAAAGAGGTCGGGATGAGCTGTTTCTTCCTTGCCGACAACATCAGCAGTTTTGTGAATGCTTGCTTGCAATCGGCCACTACTGGTATGTAAACTGTGGTCAGTATCACGGATGAAATCTCCCAAGGCACTGATAAAGATCATCTAATTGTTAGTTTTCTAAATCATGGTAACAAGAAGATGACGTAATCCCAACATCCGTGCACCAATGAGAATTGACTAAAAATCATAAGCTGCCACTTCTTTCCTTACCAGAATTCACTGTTCGATCTGTTCTGAAAATCGTAAAAGCTTCTGGTCATATCACTGCATCTGGTGTATTCACATTTAACCAAGTTTCTATGCAACAAATAATTGAGATCTGCTTCATCTGTCTCTGATACAACAGCCTTGCCCTGAGATCGTCAGTCTTATTTTCCACTGACTACATTCGCCAACCCTCTGTGCTTCAGCCTGGTTTGAATTACGCCTTTCTTGCCATGTTAGTAATTGCTAAGGATCTGCAATTTAGAGAGGACCTGTAAATTAGAGTGTCCTTATCACAGTGTAAAACACAATAATGACCATTTCCAGATTGTTTACACACCAAGGAAAATTGAAGGAAAACTTCCTGCTGTGACTCGTGCTCACAATCTCATCAGATACACACCCAGTTGTGCTGGTACTCACACAAGGGTGTTAGGCCAAGCTGTTCATTCACTCAGCTTTGGATATCCAAAGGACAATGTGCTATTTGTAGTGCTTTGCCAGACTGTAGTAATCTCCATACTTAACGATTATGTTTTGACTGAACCCATTCTTACCAGTGCCTGATCAGCTCAAGTTCTGAGAACTAGAGCCATAGAAAAGCACAGAACAGATACGGGCCCTTCGGCCCATATCTAGTCCATGTCAAAACCATTTAATCTGCCTGCTCACATCGACCTGCACCAGAACCACAGCCCTCCATAGCCCTACTATCCATGTAGCTATCCAAACTTCACTTCAGCGTTGAAATTGAGCTTGCATGCACTACTTGCGCTGGCAGCTCATTCCACATTCTCACAACCCTCTGAGTGAAGAAGTTTCTCCTTATGTTCTCCTTAAATTTCTCACCTTTCACCTTTCTGTGGAAAAAACCTGTTTGCACTTACCCTATCTATACTCCTCATAATTTTGTATGCCTTTATCAAATCTGCTTGCAATGTTCTACATTCTGAAGAATACAGTCCTAAACTATTCAATCTTTCTTTATAACTCTGGTCCTCCAGACTCAGCAAAATCCTTCTAAATTTTCACTGTACTCTTTCAACCTTGCTTATATCCATCCTTCAAGGTGACCAAAACTGCACACAATACTCCAAATGAGGCCTCACCAATGTCTTGTGCAACTCCAACATAACATCCCATCTCCTGTACTCAATACATTGATTTATGAGGCCAAGGCGCTAAAAGTTTTCTTTATGACCCTATCTACCTGTTACACCACTTTCAATGGATTATGTACCTGTATTCCCAGATGCCTTTGTTCTACCAAAATTGCTCAGTGCCCCTACCGTTCACTGTGTAAGACCTACCCTGGTTGGTCCTACCGATGTGCAAAATCTAGCACTTGTCTGCATTAAATTCCATCTGCTATTTTTCAGCCTATTTTTTCAGCTGATGCGGGTCCCTCTGCAAGCCATGATAACCTTCCTCACTGTCCATTATGCCCCCAGTCTTGGTGTCATCCACAAATTTGCTGATCCAATTAACCACATTATCATCCAGATCATTGATATAGATGACAAACGTCAAAGGACCCAGTTGCGCACCACTTAGTCACAAGCCTCCAGTCAGAGAGGCAACCATCTACTTCCATTCTCTGGCTTCTCCCACAAAGCCAGTGTCTAATCCAATTTACAACTCATCCTGAATGCCAAGCAACTGAACCTTCTTAACGAACCTCCCATATGGAACCTTGTCAAATTCCACGTAGACAACATCAACTGCCTTGCCTTCATCAACTTCTGTGGAAACATTCAAGAAAAACTCCATAAGATTGGTAAAATATGACCTAACACGCACAAAGCCATGATAATTATCCTTAATCATTCCAGGTCCATCCAAATATTTATATGTCCAGTCACTTAAGAGTACTTTTCAATAGCTTTTCCACAACTGGTCAATAACTTCCAGGTTTCTGTTTAGAACCTTTTTTAAAGAATGAAACAACATTGGCTATCCTCCAATTCTCTGGGTAGCTTTCTTGTTGCTAAGGATGTTTTAAACATCCCTGCTAGGGCCCTGATAATTTCTGCACTTGCCTCTCATAAGGTCTGAGGGAACACTTTGTCAGGCCTTGTAAATTTATCCACCCTGAATTGCCCCATGGTAGCAAACACCTCCTCCTCTGTAATCTGTACAGGGTCCATGAAGATGATGCCGCTTTGCCTCACTTCAATAGACTCTGTGTCCATCTCCCAAGTAAGTACAGATGCAAAGAATGCATTTAAGATCTTCTACAACTGTTTCGGCTCTACACGTGGATTACCATTCTGGTGTTCTGGAGGACCTATTTTTCCCTTGCAATGACAGCCCTTCAGAACTGTAAAAGAAGGGGATTCTCCTCTCCGTTAAGATTCTTCCTCTCCAGCCCTTTACCTTTCCCAGCTGCCTGGCTTCCCCTATGACCTTCTAGCTATTTTCCTTCCGCTCCCCCCACCTGGCACCTTCCCCTTCCTTTCCAGTCCTGATGAAGGGTCTCGGCCTGAAACATCCACTTCTTGCTCATTTCCATGGATGCTGCCAGACCTGCCGAGTTCCTCCAGCATCTTGTGGGTGCTGCTTTGGATATCCAACATTTATAGAAGTACATTTGTTTCCCCATTTATCTCCAACCTTCCCAGTACCTCCAAGTTCCAAAAGCTCACCTGCCAATCTTCCTTCAGTGACTCGCCTAAGGTTTCCAATAGAGACTACAATCTTCCATCATTTTAACTGATCACAGTTCAATTTCAGGCTCTAATCACATGACAAATGTTCATTGCCAACAAGACGAACAGGTTTACTCAAGGGCAAGACTTGACCATGACTTCAGATGATGATGAAGGACTGATGATCAATATGATCCATGTTAAATATAAGTGTACACATTAGGAGCAGCAGTAAGCCACTCTGCCAGTTACTCAGATCATGGCTGATTAGTTTATAACCTTAATTCTGTATTTGTGTCTCCCTCCAGGAACCTTTAACCTGTTGCTCATCAAACATCTACCTATCTCTGCCTTCAAAGTATTCAAAGGCTCTTCTACCACTGCCCTTTGACGAGACAGCTCAGGGAGAACAATAATTCTCATCTCTATCTTAAATAGTGGAATCCTTTTTAAAGCATCAGGTCCCTATTTCTGAACGCACTCACAAGTGAAACATTATCTCCATAATCATCCTGTCAAGACCAAAACTACCTGACACATAGTATTTAGTAGAGCATTTAAGATCCATATAAAATACATGCTTCCCAGAAATCAGACAACTTCTCCGTCTGCAATGCAGCAGAATTTTCCAGTTGATTTTTCACAATTCCCTTTGATGTCCTTTGAAGTAGATTTTAAGGAGATTACAGATCAGAAATGATGAGGCTAACTGGTTGACATTTTGATCGAACCCAGGGAATGACACAATGTACTACCCTCTGCCAAGGCATTTCACACTTAACAATAACCACCAACTGATAGGAGATCATTTATAATGTCCTTTTAACATAGCTGTTAACTATAGAATATATATACTAACATTTTAGTTTCTTCATGTTAAGAGTTCAAAGCCAGACAATTAGATCTCACCTACTTTTGGTCCATTATTGAATCAATGCATTTGAAAGTAATGCCAAATCATGATTCACTCCAAATGATAGTGGGGAAAAGCATGGAAACAAGTTTGAAACATTTGGGTAATACAGAGAACAGAGCTTTAAAATGTGAACTACATAGCTTCTGACAGAACCATACAGAACTTTGTGACTTGCCAACTCCTTGTAGGTTTTGCTGTGTGCATGTGGACTTCTAATATCAAAGGGCATGCAATGAAGGTGCGAGGGGATAGGTTCAAGAGAGGTGTGAGGTGTATGTTTTTTACTCAGAGACATGGGTGTCTGGAACGCACTGCCTGGTAGGGTGGTAGAGGCAAATATATTAGAGGCTTTTAAGAGACAGTAGGGTATGCACATTGATGTAAGGAAGATAGGGGGGTATGGGCATAGTGTTGGATGCTTTTCATTTGCTTTTAGTTGGTTCAGCACATTATTGTGGGCTGAATGGCCTGTTCTGTACCATGTTCTACGTTCATTGGCTGGAAATACTGGTTGCCCTATGCACCTTCGTCCAAATGATGCGGCAATCTGATTAACATGTAGTTTATACACATTGTGCAAACCTGCAGTGACTACAGTGCTACAGGCCACAATCAGTGATAAGCAGCCATCCAAATTGTTCAAGTTCTTCACTGATTTTTGGACCTGGGGTTATTTCCAGGGAAGTTAGTTAACGTCAGAAACTATTGTTGTTTAAATGGGACCCAATTTATCAGGAGAAAAAGAGATGTAGTTGCAAGTCTCTTGTGAATTTGTCAGGCAATCATTCATTGGAATGCCATATTCACTACACATAGACTTACAAGGCAGGAGACGAAAGAATTTTATATGGCATCTGGCTGTCCCAAGTTGATTGCTGATGTGCTAGTGTGAAAGTCATGGTAAGAGAAGGATAGCCTGGGGTGGTTGTGGTCAAGTGAGACCTTTGAGTTGAGACCTCTGGAGACACCTCTGCTTCCTAGAATCAAGATATACTGTACTGTGACCGTGTGTGAGTGAGGCCCCTGTTGAGAGACTTCTCCAGAAAGGTCTCCTTAAAACATAGCATCCCTTTACACAATAGGGGGTGCTGGAGAGAGGCGTGAAACGTACCCAACACCTAAATCCCTATTGTCTGTATTCAAAACTCTGGTCAGCTGCCTTCTTTTGGTTGACTTTTAGCACCTGTTGTGAATTGCAATTGATCTTGCGAGTAAGGAATTCAAACATATTTAGAATAATTAATATCCGTAACTGATAAGCCAATTCTGTTTAAAAATAGCAATTTTATGCTCAGATTCCAGAACAGCGTGTATGTCAGGGGCCCATGCTGTTCTCCTTGTGCACAAGTAAGATGAAAGGAATGCTTGAGTCATAAGAGTGTGTGTGTTCTGGGTCCAGTTATTTTATTATTTGTAATGAGTTACTTTGACAGTAGATTTGGGACATTTTAAAATATAACTTGATTGCTTTGTAACAAACATGAGATTCTGCAGATACTGGCTATCTTAAACACACACAAAATGCTAGAAGAACTCAGACGGCATCTATAGAGAGGAATAAACAGATGGCACTTTAGGCCGAGAACCTTTGTCAGGACTGGATTAAGGATCTTAGCCTGAAATATCAACTGTTTCCTCCCCTCCAGATACTGCTTGACCTGCTGAGTTTCTCCAGTATTTTGCATGCACTACTATTATTTAGCAGCCCGCTTATGTAAAGTGTCTTTCTACGAAGGAGTTCATCATGGATTATGCTGGCAGTGCCTTCATTTGTCGCAGAGCTGAGAAACAACAGACAACAGGCAGCAGCGTGATGGCAGCATGGAGATCAGGAACACACACAGGAACTCATCACGCTCCGCAGCAGCAGTGACATAAAACAACATGCCCCATTCACACACTCCTCTCTTACAGGCAGCGTCCTGCCAAGTTGGAAAGGAGTGAGGCAGCAAGGGCTTGTGATTTGGGGTCCTTCAGCCATAAAACCATAAGATTGAGGAACAGAAGTAGGCTATTCGGCCCATCGAGTCTGCTCTGCCATTCAATCATGGGCTGATCCGCTTCATCCAGTCATCCCACTTCCCAGCCTTCACTCCACACCCTTTGATGCCCTTGGCTAGTCAAAAACCTATCTATCTCTGCCTTAAATACACCCAATGACTTGGCCTCCACAGCCACTCGTGGCAACAAATTCCACAGATTCACCACCCTCTGACTAAAGTAATTTCTCCACATCTCAGTTCTAAAAGGAGGTCCTTCAATCCTGAAGTCGTGCCCTCTTGTCCTCGAATCCCCTACCATGGGAAATAACTTTGCCATATCTAATCTGTTCAGGCCTTTTAACATTTGGAATGTTTCTATGAGATACCCCCTCGTTCTCCTGAACTCCAGGGAATATAGTCCAAGAGCTGCCAGACGTTCCACATATGGTAACCCTTTCATTCCTGGAATCATTCTAGTGAATCTTCTCTGCCAGCTAGAAGGTCAAAACAATGGCCATGGGGTCTGAGTCATTATGCCAGGTTGTTGTGCTGCTGATTGCCACTGTTGATGGTCAAGTGGGCAACCCTGGCACTCTTCTTATCTCTGCCACATTTGCTGTTGCAGAGCTCCAGACTTTGCCTCCTGTCACTCAGGCTCAGTATCAGAAGGCAGCTCTCCCTTTGGTACCTGCTGTAGTAGTTAGTGAGATTTGGCAGCATTCAGATGTTGTTGACAACTCTGCACGTGGTGCGTACTGCAGTGTCTCCTGACTGACGCAGGCAGAACAATCCCATCAGAAAAAGAGAAAATACCGTATGCACTATGAACACTTACACTAAAGTAACCCTTGTTACTTCAGAGCTTTACAACCCCTTAGTTGTGAAAATGCCTGGCCTTCCAGGAGATGAAGATAATATGGAAGCCTCCATGAAACAGGGAATTCACCATCAGGCAATTCTTCTCATTATTAATGACAGGCTTGAACATGAGTGGATGGAAACACTACCCATTGATGGTGAGCTGCGGGTCACTAACCAGAGCCTTCATTGGCATACAAGTCCAGTTACTGTCTACCTGCACTATGTATTGGAAGCTAGCATTGATGGCAAGTCCCTGTGCCTGAGACTGGGACTCTTGCTCACTGAAAACAAGAATCTGAAATCAGTTCTTAGTAAGTAGGTTCTGAGTGATCACCACATTCATGCAGAGGTGGGGAGGAAATTGAGAGATTTGACTTTAACTGGCACTGTCATGAATTATCCAGTTACTAGATAGTTGAGGGTCATGATAAGGCTGACCTCCAGCAAGAGGCAGCCCATGCATGAAATTATAGCTGAAGCTCTTCCCCCCCAATACTTGTGCAATTTGCACCTTGGAAAACCTGCACCTGTGATAATTTTTTTCTTCTAAGAGATACGGCCTGAGTGTAGTGACTCTGAGAACTCTGAAAATCGATTCTACCTGTCAGATCTGAAGAGGGGGTGAAGCCTGACTCAAGAAACACATCAGCCATTGAAAACATGGAGAGACACCAAAACAAAAAGGAGGTGAGATGTTTCTTGAGGATGGTGACTTAACTGGCCAAGTCCATCCCTCAACTATCCAATGTGTCAGCACTGATTAGGTCACTCCTTGAGTGGCGAAATGAGTGGATTTGGTCTCACAAGCAAGAAGAGTGTTTCCAGACACTGAAAAAAGTCCTAACTGAAGAGCTCCCCCTGAAGTTTTATGATCAGGAAAGGAGTACTGGGATCTCAGCTGATGTGTCCCTTACAGCCTTGGAGCAGTATTACTGCAGCACCATACTGCAAAATGGCAACCTGTGGCCTATACATCAAGGGCTTTAACAAGTGCAGAAGCCAACTACGCACAAATAGCGAAAGAGCTTCTCGCCGGCACATACACATGTGAAAAGTTCCATCAGTACATCTATGGACAAGCTTTTGAAGTGGAGATAGACTATAAACCACAGACCTCAATTATGTAATCCTCTAAATAACTGTCCCATGATTATACAATGCATGCTGATAAGGCTGCAGAAATATTATGTGAATATTATCTACCCACCAGGAAAATATATGTTTACTGCTGATGTGCTCTGTTGAGCAGTGAACATGAAAGAAAAGAGTTAAGATATTATTGCAGATATACAGGCTTATGTTGACATGATCATCACCTTCATTCCAGTATCTCCCGATAGAGCACAGAAGATTAGGACAGCAGCAAGGACAGATGAAACAATGAAAGTGCTCAGAGACAATTACAGAAATGATGTTATGGATGAAATGGGAGGTAAGGACCTAGATATAACCGCTGTCACTAAAGAGATAAAGATGAGGTAACTAGAGGGCCTGAAGGTAGACAAGTCCCCTGGTCCTGATGGGATGCATCCCAGGTTGCTGAGGGAATTGGTGGAGGTTATAGTAGATGTGTTGGTAATCATTTACCAAAATTCTCTAGACTCTGGGCAGGTCCCGATGGATTGGAAGACAGCAAATGTCACACCACTTTTTAAAAAAGGATATAGGCAAAAGACAGGCAACTATAGGCCAGTTAGCTTGACATTGGTAGTTGGGAAAATGCTTGAAACCATCATTAGGGAAGAAATAGCGAAACATTTAGAAAGAAGTGGTTCCGTTAGACAGACGCAGCAAGGATTCAGAAACGGCAGGTCCTGTTTGACAAACTTACTGGAGTTCTTTCAGGACATAATGAATGCAGAGGTTAGAGGGGAACAGATGGATGTCATATACTTGGATTTCCAGAAGGTGTTTGATGAGGTGCAGCACAAGAGACTTATACATAAGATACAGATGCATGGAGTCAGAGGAAGTGTATTGACATGGATAGTGGATTGGTTAACCAATAGAAGGCAGGGAGTTGGTATAAATGGGTGTTTCTTTGGTTGGCAGTCAGTGGTGAGTGGGGTGTCGCAGGGGTCGGTGCTGGGCCCGCAGCTGTTTACCATTTACATTGATGATTTGGAAGAGGGGACTGAGTGTAGCGTAGCAAAATTTGCCGATGATGCTAAACTGAGTGGAAAAGCAAATTGTACAGAGGATGTGGGGAGTCTGCAGAGGGATACAGTTAAGTTAAGTGAGTGGGCCAATGTCTGGCAGATGGAATACAATGTTGGTAAATGCAAGATCATCCACTTTGGAAGGAATAATAGAAGAGCAGATTATTATTTAAATGGTGAAAGATTGCAGCATGCTGTTGTGCACAGGGACTTGGGAGTGCTTGTTCATGAATCGCAAAAGTTGGCTTGCAAGTATAATAGGTTAAAGGCAAACAGAATGTTGGCCTTTATTGCTAGAGGGATTAAATTCAAGAGCAGGGAGATCATGCTGCAACTAAACAGGGTACTGGTGAGGCTGCACCTGGAGTACTGTGTGCAGTTCCGGTCTCCATACTTGAGGAAGGATATACTCTCTTTAGAGGTGGTGCAGAGGAGGCTCACCAGGTTGATTCCAGAGATGAAGGGGTTATCCTATGAGGAGAGATTGAGTTGCCTGGGACTATACCTTCTGGAATTCAGAAGAATGAGAGGGGATCTTATAGAAACATACAAAATTTTGAAAGAGATAGATAAGGTAGAAGTAGAAAAGTTGTTTCCATTGGTAGGTAAGACTAGTATTAGGGGACATTGCCTCAAGATTCAGAGGAGAAGATTTAGTATGGAGATGAGGAGAAACTGTTTTTCCCAGAAAGTGGTGAATCTGTGGAATTCTCTGCCCAGTGAAGCAGTTGAGGCTTCTTCACTAAATATATTTAAGATACCGTAATTTTCCCTTACACAGTAGGGGAATTAAGGGTTATAGGGAAAAGTCAGGTAGATGGAGCTGAGTTTACGGACAGATCAGCCATGATCTTATTGAATGGCGGGGCAGGCTTGATGGGCCGGATGGCCTACTCCTGCTCCTATTTCTTATGTTCTTATGTTATGGATGGCAGTAACTAAGAATGACTGTCCATTGCGCAGAGCTGAACTGGCCGTAGTGGAAGACATGGTCTTCACAAGGAACAGATTTCTGATTCCAGTGTTGCTATGCAAGGAAATGTTCCAAAAGATACATCAAGGGCACGTTGGTGAAGAAAAGTGTAAATGAAGATCTCATGAAGTGATGTGCTGACCAAGAATGAATGAAGACATCAGCCAGACCACAGCTTCATGTGAATATGTCTTACCTACAGACCAAATCACAAGCAACACGCTGGAGGAACTCAGCAGGTTGGGCAGCATCTGTGAAAACGAACAGTCAATGTTTCGGGCCGAGACCCTTCATCCTGACGAAGGGTCTCAGCCCGAAATGTTGACTGTTAATTTCCACAGATGCTGCCCGACCTACTGAGTTCCTCCAGCATGCTGTGCATGTTGCTTTGACTCCAGCATCTGCAGAGTATTTTGTGTTGACCAAAGCACAAGAATGGCTGTTTACACCACACCCAGAAATAGACAGGCCATACGTCAAAGATGGAGTGGATTTGTTTGAATGTACTGGGAAGAGTCAGATTGTTGTAACAGACTACTTTTCCAATTACCCAGAGGTTGCAACGTTGTAATCAACATCGATCAGAGCAGTCATCACCTTTCTGAAAGATGTGTTTGTGAGGCATGTGGTTCTATGTGAAGTGGTATCAGACAATGGTCCACAACTTTCTTTAGAGTTGTGAATTTGAGTCCTTTGCCAATGATTGGGGGTTTTGATATACAACTTCAAGCTCACATCACCCAAAATCTAATGACCTAGCAGAGAGTTCAGTCAAGGTACCAAAGGGCCTCATGAATGCAACATGCTATAAGGTCTCACTGCTAATGTAATGGCTTCTCTGTAATGTTCCACTGCTGAGATAATGGTTTCTCTGTAGCACCAATTTTTTGGTTACGACTAGAAATAACAGAGCATGCTAGCCAATGAGCAGGATGGTGTTCTTTCTTGTGTGTCTGAGAGCTGGAAATTTGCGTTTTTTTGTGCCAGGGAGAGATGAGGAGAGAAGACATGAATGGAGAGAGTTGGTAGGCCTCGGATGGAGTGTATTTGGAGTGAGGGTCTGAAGGTCTGCGACAATTAGAGGAGGTCGATGGTGAATAAACACCCTCATCAGTGAGTTCCAATGTTTGTGCATTAGACTGTTTCATGAGAATGGGCCCTTTTTTTTGTTTTCTTTACTAACCATATAGTCAAATTAAGAATTATGAAAATCAATCAGTTAATCACATATTGTGTACTGTTTGTTATTTCATGGTACTGATTTGTAACAGGGGACATATCACACAGCATCCACCGAAACGAGATTTCTTAAGTTTGGCTGGGCCGGTGGAGGGGGCTATCATCCCCTATATTAAGCTGCTAGCCAAAGTGAGAGTTACATTAAGAAGGCACAAGATGGATGAGAGGACTTCCAAAAAAGTCAGAAAGTGCACCACTGCTGAATGGTATTTCGGCAGCCCAATGCTCATGGGTCAATGCATAAACACCAACCTTCCAATGTACGAAACCCTGTTTTCACCTAAAGGAGCACATAAGGTCAAGTAGGCTAAAGTGAAAGGGAAAGAAAAACAGAAATTGTATCATGACTGCGGAAAGCCTACCAGCCCTGAAATCTGGAGATCATGATTCTGGCACATAGTCCATGTAAGGATATGCTCCACATTACAGCCAGACCCAGACAGACTGAGTAGCACCTCTGATAAGGAACCAAGTGGATCTACAACCGCAAGTTCCAACCCATAGCTGTGGCACGTCACATGTCAGTACACCAAAGGGGCCAACAGAAGTAATTAATAAACTTGTTGATTTGAGTTCTCAGAAAGACACAAAGATCATCACACCAAATACTGTCAATGGTCCCTTCTGGTGATCACCCACGTGGTTATTTTCCTCAGGAATTGGGCCTCAGTCACCTTGTTTAGATTCCAATCATTCTCAGGTTCCACTAACTACAAGCACCTGCTTTCCATCAGCAAATGCAGTATAAGAACCCCGTGACCACAACAACGAGCTGCTAGTTCATTTGGTTGACTCGTGTATGGGTAACCTTGTTCCATGGTTCTTAGGACTATCAGTTCTAAGTCTAGCATCGTTCCTGAATTCTCTACTAAGACCAAGACTCCGGGTAAATACTCCCTTGGCACCACTTCCACACTCGCTACGACTGTAATGCCTCCCGACTCAGCCTCCGCGCACGTGTTCAGCACTTGGGTTTGTTCCACTGCCATGTCCCGGCAACAAGTACAAGCAGTACACCTGTAGAAACATATAGCAAACTAAATAGGATCATTAGACCACTTCAGAGACGAGTTGAAAAATGATGAGTGAAAAGGGACTGGCTACAGAATGTGAACATCTTTGTTGGGGAAGATCATGGTGTCTTGCAGGTTTATGAGGAAATAGCATTGTGTTTGTTTTTCTTTAAAAGGGGAAGATGTGTGCATAATTAAGTACTTCAGTTCCCACTGGACAATGTGGGCTGATCAGCTGGAACCGTAAATGACGCTGGAGAATTGGTTGCATGCGCTCAGTGTTGAGCCAAAGCCAAACTGTAAATAAATTGTTCTAGTGTTTATCCAGGCTAAGTTTGTCTTTAGAAAGAAAAAAAAACATAACACAATCTGTCTTTGACTCCTCCCTACACACCACCCACAACCACCATTTCACCCTCTCTGTCCTTCCCCCTGCAATACTTTTCATTAAGCCTCCAGTGCTACTTGTGACATCACCACTAAAACACCTGCTATCCCAGCAGTTCAATGGTGGTACAAAACACACAATCAGTTACCATATACTCCGTGAACTTTGCAAGGTGACAGTTTATTCTGGCACTGCCCAGTCAGGTGTCCTAATATGAGGAAAGCAATCTTTTACATAGCAGGAAAATGATTAGCCTGTTGGTCTCCAGGTTTCAGTGAACTGTACAACAGCGGTCATTGTGTAGTGGCCAAAGGGAGTGAATAAGAGAGAATTTGGAATACCAGAATGCATGGGGAGCTCAGCTGGTCAATCAGCATCTGAGGAGGCAAAAAGTGTACATCGTTTCCCCTGGGGAGCGTACAAGCTAACAGTATCATTTTTGCATGATTCAGATAACCCAGTGCTCTCCTCCTATAGACACACATCTGTCTGTCTAGTTTTCTTCTCCTTTCACTCATCTTTAACCCTAATCCTCTCCCACAGGTTCCCCCGACCCACCAATCCCTCCCTATCTATCTCCACCTATCAATTAACAGCTGCAAACCAATAACATACACCCCTCTGCATATTGCTCAGTCCTGATGCAAGATAACAAACTAACATGCTAACTTACAACTTTTGTCGCCACAAGCACTGGCTGGTCCACTGGGTTCTACAGGGTTCTGTTTTCTGTCAGTCTGTGGTGCTTTGAGCTCCTGTTTATACTGGCACAGATGGAAACATCAGGTGTGGAACTTGCATGTTCATGAAGTGTGCATCCACTGCCAGGAAAAAGTTAAACAAGTAAATGAATCCATATTTGATTGATAAGGTTTCCTTGGATAGGACTGCAGATGTGACTTGCTCTGGATAAAATTTAACACTGGTGTAGCATTTAAAAAGCAATACAATGCAATCCAATTCAAAGGACTGGGAAGGCAAATTTGCCCATTTTACAAACTGGAAACAACTTCACAACTTTCATTCCTGTGGCACCTCTAATGCAATAAATCCATTCTCAAGCCTTTTGCTGAACCACTATAAAATAACACTAGTGCTAAACCACCCACGGAGCTTTTAGGGTAGACTTTATTGTTTGAGATACAATGCAGAAAGGGCCCTTCCGGCCCTACGAGCTGCAGCACCCAGCAATCCTGAATTACTCCTAGCCTAATCATGGGACAATTTACAATGACCAATTAACCTACCAAGTGGTACATCTTTAGACTGTGGGAGGAAACTGATGCACCTGGAGGAATCCCATGTGGTCACAGGGAGACTGTACAAAATCCTTACAGGCCGTGGTGGGAATTGAACATGGGTTGCTGTGCTAACCACTACGCTACCATGCCTCTAAGACGCTTTGCCATATGAATAGGTTTGAAGAGCATTTTAAAGGTTCAAAACAAGATGGATAGGCAGAAGAGTTTAGAGAAGTTATTCCAGAAGTCAATATGTCAGAATATAGAACAACCCCTGATAAATCAAAGGCCAGAATCCCAGTTATCTCACAGTGATGGACTGGAAGAGATTACAAAGGTAGAGAATACTAATGTTCAGAAACAAGAAGAATTGTTCTTGCTGGAGGTATGAATGGGGCTTGTTGTAGGCACACATAATTTTACAACAGAAGATCGGAGGGGCGGAACATCCTTATTGTTCTGAAATCTCTCTTGTAACTACTGAGACAGTTTTAAATTATACTTGATGAATTAAAATGGGAAATGAACATCATGTGGGGTCATGAATGGATCACGCCCTTGAATGGAAAAGCCTATGAAAAGTAATGGATACTGCCCAGTCCATGACAGGTGAAGCCCTCCCCACCAGTGAGGACGGAGCACTATTGCAGGAGAGCAGCATCCATCATCAGGAACCCCCACCACCCAGGACATGCTCTCTTCTCACTGCTGCAATCAGGAAGGTAGTACAGGAGTCTCAGGACTCATACCACCATGTTCATGTACAGTTATTGCCCTTCAACCATCAGCTCTTGAACCAGAGGGGATAACTTCACTCATCCCATCCCTGAACTGTTCCCACAACCTACAGACTCACTATCAAGAACTCTACGGCTCATTCTCTTGATATTTACAGCTTATTCATTATTATTATTATTATGATTTTTTCTCTCTTTGTAATTGCACAGTTTGTTGTCTTTTGCTCATTGGCTGTTGTCCGTCCTGATTGTGTGGTCTTTCACTGATTCTATTGTGTTTCTTGTACTTACTGTGAATTCCCACAGGAAAATTAATCTCAGGGTTGTACATGGTGACACATATATACTTAAGTAATAGCTTTAGTTTGAACTTTGAATTCCTTTACAGTAACTGAATATTTCACTTTGTTTACGATATCTACACCGAATTTCTTTTTATCTTTCCAGATATTACTGCCAATATTACTTTTGGTCACTGTTGTAAAGTAGGAAGCATGCCTGATGGTATGTAGCAAGCCAGCAGATGCAGTCGAAAAGCAACACAGTGACCCCTCCGTTCAATCCTAACCTCTGATGTCATTTATATGGCGATTGAGCCTGAGTGTGTTTGCCCTGGTTTCTTCCCACATTCCGAAGATACACTGATACGCAAATTTACAGTGGCTAGTGGCCTTGGGACTGGTACACGGTACAAAAATCAAAAGGAGGGTGGTTTTGCATGCAACTTGCCAGGTTACAGCAGAGAGGAATTGGGACTGTTGGTTTTGTGCCATTGAGAGCTGGCATCGACTTGATGCACTGAACAGCTGCGTTTTGTGTTGCAGTAGTAGCCCATAGGCAAACAAACACCCACATATAGCAATGTGACGATGTTCTGATGGCCAGTTCTAGACTGAGAATCCCTCTCGATAGCCTTATTACAATCAGCTTCTTTGTCAAGTGGCAGCAAACATTTGACATCCTCTAGTCCTGACCTCCGAGTGATACATAATGAGCTGCGATCCCACCCACATCCGTCACGCACATAAACTGACATGTGGATTTAACACTGGGCTGCAGCATGCATAAACCTCGACTAATCCTTTAGTAAACGTGAAAAAAGAAGTTTTTAAAAAAGTTTAAATACAATTTGTATATGATGTGCATTTGAAAAAAATAAATAAAATATTAAAACGTATATTGTAAATTTTGAATAAAGGCTCAGCTTTTCTGTCCCCCCCCCCAGGATACTGTTTAACAGCACAACTCACACCCTTTGAAACAAAATATCTTGAGTCTACCTCACATGCAATTTCAAGGAATAACTATGCGTCACATACTACCTGAGCTTCTTTTGTGGGAAAGATCTTTAGCATGTCTAAGTGCTGGGTGGCGGTGTTAGCTATGAGGAGGATGCTAAGAGGATGCAGGGTGACTTGGATAGGTTAGGTGAGTGGGCAAATTCATGGCAGATGCAATTTAATGTGGATAAATATGAGGTTATCCACTTTGGTTGCAAGAACAGGAAAACAGATTATTATCTGAATGGAGGCCGATTAGGAAAAGGGGAGGTGCAACGAGACCTGGGTGTCATTGTACACCAGTCATTGAAGGTGGGCATGCAGGTACAGCAGGCAGTGAAAAAGGCAAATGGTATGTTTGCATTCATAGCAAAAGGATTTGAGTACAGGAGCAGGGAGGTTCTACTGCAGTTGTGCATGGCCTTGGTGAGACCGCACCTAGAGTATTGTGTGCAGTTTTGGTCCCCTAATCTGAGGAAAGACATTCTTGCCATAGAGGGAGTACAAAGAAGGTTCTCCAGATTGATTCCTGGGATGGCAGGACTTTCATATGAAGAAAGACTGGATCGACTAGGCTTATACTCACTGGAATTTAGAAGATTGAGGGGGGGGATCTTATTGAAATGTATAAAATTCTAAAGGGATTGGCCAGGTTAGATACAGGAAGATTGTTTCCGATGTTGGGGAAGTCCAGAATGAGGGGTCACAGTTTAAGGATAAAGGGGAAGTCTTTTAGCACCGAGATGAGGAAAAACTTCTTCACACAGAGAGTGGTGAATCTGTGGAATTCTCTGCCACAGGAAACAGTTGAGGCCGGTTCATTGGCTATATTTAAGAGGAGGTTAGATATGGCCCTTGTGGCTAAAGGGATTGGGGGGTATGGAGAGAAAGCAGGTACAGGGTTCTGAGTTGGATGATCAGCCATGATCATACTGAATGGCAGTGCAGGCTTGAGGGGCCGAATAGCCTACTCCTGCACCTATTTTCTATGTTTCATAGAATTAGTGCAGAATGTGTAGACAGGCTCCACTTTTATCTCTGTTATAATTGTGAGAGTTAATGCACGACAGGTGCTCAACGCTTAATGCTTGGCAGTGGTGTCCACCACGGATGTTCAGTATGATGAACTCCTCCTAAATACTTATTAAGTTAATGGTCAAGAGTTCTAGAGGGCCCCCAAACCCTAAACCAATCTGCATTGTCATCCCACCAAGATTTACACAACATTTTTTCCAAAAAGAAACCTTCTTGAAAGACTACAGGAAAGAAAATAACAATAATATTTTAAACACTGCATGCCTATTCTTGCAACAATTAACTATTTTGTCTCACTAAGTACAACAATACATTTTTATTAATTGCAATAAAACTACATGTCGAATCTGGTGTTACAAAATTATTAAACATTCTTAAGTCATTCCCAAATCTGAACAACATAGCCAAGAGCAATTTACAAAGGAAAATGTCCAATAAAAATTGCTGACGGGATGCAGGTGTTGCAACAGAAACACAGTGATTCCTATTTATTTCTAATCACAAATGCAATTATCTGCATCTGGATTTCCAATTAATTACATTTGGTTGAGATACTCAATATTATTCAACCCTGCAGAACTCACAACAATCTGGCCAGACTTCTCCATGACACAGAGAGAAGCAACTATCTCTTTGGGTATATGCCCCTTCCCAAAGCAATCCTGTTTCCCCATTAATTTTAACTGCAATCTATACTACGTTAGCATATAGAAATAGTTTATTTACCATAAAATACATAAGTGCACAAAAGAACTTCACATATAGATATCTACTGCATATAAATAGTAGCAAACAGCATCCAAGAAACTAAAGCACTCAGAACGTTCCTGAGTTTCACAATCTGTGCCTTTATTCTTAACATTTCAGCAACAAATAGTCAAAAAAAGTAATTATGCATAACCTGAGCATTGAGTTCACATTACAATAATATTCTGTTACTTATTTTTATTTACTGAGCACAAATGCAATTATCCACATCAGGATTTTCACTAACATCTGGTCCATGTTATAGGCAATACCATGAGATCTTGACACTGTTAGCTAGAGAGAAAAAATTGTATTCAAAGGTAAGCAACTGCACAAAGAAACAAATATTGTATTGGCATCTATAAAACTTCCAAGTTCAGTCCTGAACCAGGGGAGATAATGAAGTTCTGCAAAAAGATAATGTACTGTTCCCGCTTGAACAAAATCACAGGAGAGAAGCAGCTGGTAGATATGAAGTAGACCCTTTATTCTACAAAACAAGACACAGCAGGCATTATATTGAAAAACACAAAATGCTGGCAGAACTCAGCAGGCCAGACAGCATCTATGGGAGCATCTATGGGAGCTGGAGGGAGAGATTATAGTGAGGGGCGAAAAAGAGAGAGAAAGAGAACCAGACTAAAATAATAGATAGGGATGGGGGGTAAGGGTGGGGGCCAGGGGTATAAACTCCCCCAGCCCTACCTTTCTTTCTCTTTTATTTCCCATAATTCTCCACCTTCCCCCTAGCCCATTTCCCTTCAGCCTATCACTTCCCTGCTCTCTACTTTATCCCTCCCCCCACTTCTTATCCCCCCACCCCTCGACCATCCCATGTTACTTCACTCCTGATGAAGGGTTTCGGACCGAAATGTCGTTATTACCTCCTCCCATAGATGCTGTCTGGCCTGCTGAGTTCTGCCAGCATTTTGTGTTTTTTATTTATTTCCAGCATCTTCAGATTCACTCGTGAGGCATTATATTGAGTCCATTTCAAGGGAAGAGGCCTGCTTGACCCAATATTACCTAATATTTTATAGACTAAAGATCAATGGATAATTCTATATTTACACAGAATTCACAATGCTTCCTTTGAATTACATATAAATTTCACACATCTTTCTTTGCATCCACACTCCAGATAATGTTAATCAACATTGTCCAGATTTTCAATTAACTGCTGTTTTCATAGTTCTATTGTCCAGAGGTGCATTTTAAATTCAATCTACAGCATACTCAGATCTGAAGACTGGTGGCAGAAGTTAGTTGCTGAAGTTATGCCCTAACAATACAAAGAAACTAAGTGTGAAGTTACAAAACAGAATCTGTGGACAAATGCCAGAGATTTTGATTCCCTGCTTGAAGGCAGCATAAAGAAACTCGGAGTTATTTGTGTGGTTAAGCTCTCAGGTTCCCCTACATCGACAAAAGCTGTTCAACGTACCCGAGGGTCCATAGGAAATCAGGCTCGAGGCCATGTGGACTTCCTGAGGAATCTAGCAAAAGATTTCTAACGAGAATCATCAAACATGCAGGATCAGAGGAGAAACTGCAGGTTTTGGAAGTGGAAGGAGGAATGTTAGTTTCATAACTTGGTTCTGGAAGGGATACCAAGGAACCTGAGCACCCAGCTACCATTTGTCATGCCTGTATTGTACTGTGCTGCTGCTGCAATAAGCTGATATTCACGGCTTTTATACACTATGTTCTGTATGCCTATGACAACAATAAGCTTGAACTGGAATTTCTTCAAAGCAAAGTGATCAGCTTTACACTCCCTTATTCGCACATGCAAAGGCCTGGGTAAAGGTAACCTCTTGTTTGTCTTTCACGAATGTGACATTCATCTCTCGATTTCACCCCCCCCCCCCCACCCCAGAAACAAGCATGTAACTTTCACACCTGCAATTTTGGGAATTTAAAATGCGTAATAAATTCCTCAGCCATTATGTTTAAATCCCTACTCCTGATGTTTTTCTTTAGATTTATTCTTTTTCAGGATGTGTGTGTCACTGATAATACCCGTATTTATTGTCCACCCTAACTGCCCCAGAACTGAGAAGGTCTCTAGTCACACGTCGACTAGATACGGCAAGAATGTCACGTTTCACCCCTGAAAAACAACATTAGTGAACTGAAAGCTTTTTTTATAAATGACAATCTAGTACTTTCTTTTTTCCCCAAAGAGACTAGCGTTTTTTGTGTAACTTAGATTTATACAATAATTTGAGCTTAAATTCCCCAATTGCTATAGTGACATTTGAACTCCTGTCCTTGGGTCAATGGTCCAACCGCCTAAATCCCAGAGTTATATATTTAAAATGTTCAACACCAAATGTGTCACTGAAAGTCATTCAGGTGTGAGAAAAGGTCTGCCCCATGACCCAAAAGAATTGTTTGACCAATTACAATATAAAAAAACTGTAATGTTTAAAAAAAACCTTACATGAATTAAAAATGAACCACTGTTGTAAATAAGGAAGGGACAAGCGCAGACCTGCTCTATATAGATACAATAAGCAAATTATTCAGAGAATAAGAAACACAGATTGAGTTGAAGCTCTCACATTCTTCTTCTGTGATCTTATTTTCAGTACTGTATTATTTTTAATTATTTATGCTGGAAAGTTGACAAATCAAAACAAAGATGGTTTATATAAGATATAAAAGAAATCATGTCATTGGTGCCCATGCATATGAAAAGTATCTTTTCCACAGAATGATTATTAAGTTTTCCAGGTTGAACTGGACCACAGTGGAAATATAGAACACCCTTCCTGTGCCGATGATACATTTTCTTTCCAGAATGAACTTGTCATGGCTCAATTTCCTATGCATTGTTCCTTTAGGGTTCTACCCAGAGAAATAAATCTACAATACTCTGAAGTACAATGGTAAATGGATATCTCAGCCCACCACACCTACGTTCCACACCTTTCTCCATAACAGCACAATTGTAGTGCTCCTTCTGAGAAAGCCCCAAGCCTGTGCAGGGAACTTGATTCTGGCAAGTTCATACGTTTTTGTTAATTGAGATAGAGAGCAGGATAGGCCGTTCCTGCCCTTTAAGCCACACCATGCAGCAATCCCCAATTTATTCCGAGCCTAATCACGGGACAAATTACAATATCCAATTAATCTACTAATTGGTAAGTCCTTGGACTGTGGGAGGAAATCAGAGCACCTAGAGGAACCCCATGCATTCACAGGGAGAATGTACAAATTCCTACAGGTAGCAGCAGGAATTGACCTTGGGTTGCCTGCTCTGTAAAACATTGTGCTGACTACTACACTACTGTGCTGCTCCTTAATTTACCTCAACATTCCTCCACTTCACACCTCTCCTTCACAGCATACAAGGGAAATATTTTCACTCCATACAAGACTGATCCAGGGGCATCTACTGCCTCAGGCTTCTGTGACACAATGGTTTCTTAAGCCACAGTTTTCTGAATAATCATGCAACTTGCTTTACTAAAAGTCTTCTCCAGTTCTTCTGTCCACTTGCATTGCCTTTCCATGCTTAGTCTTGGAGTGAATGCTCACATTAAAGCACCATCAATTCCTTCTTCAGCCAAATAGGCAATATATAGGTGAGACCACGCTAAAGGCTGCCACAGCTGAGAAGGGGCCAGACATCTGGCAAGAGAGACTTGACAGTTTGGAGTCAGCCACAGTTGTCTTATCCTCCTACTTCTTATTTGTGATTAATGCCTTCTGAATTGCTCTGAGAAACTCCAGCAATTGCACTTCAGCCATTGTTCCTGCTAGTGTCCCTATCCAATCACATTTGGCCAGCTCCTCTCTCACGCCTCTGTAATTCCTTTACTCCACTGTAATACTTCTGACTTTATCTTCTCCCTTTCAAACTGCAGGGTGAACTCTATCATATTATGATCATTGCCTCCTAAGGGTTCCTTTACCTCAAACTCCCAAATCAAATCTGGTACATTACACAATACTCAATCCAGAATTGCCTTTTCCCAAGGGGGCTCAGCAGAAATTGCTCTAAAAAGCCATCTCATAGGCTTTCTACAAATTCCATCTCTTGGCATCCAGCGCCAACCTGATTTTCCCACTATTAAAAGCCCCCCATGACTATTCTGAAATTACCCTTTTTACAAGCCTTTTCTCTCTCCTGTCAAAAATTGTACCTCACATCTGACAGCTGCTCAGAGGCCTGTATATACTCCCATCAGGGTCTTTTTACACTTGCAGTTTTCATAACTCTACCCACAAAGTTTCTACATCTTCTGATCCTATGCTACTACTTTCAAAGGATCTCATTTTATTTCTTACCAACACATCCACCCCCCATCCTTCCTCAGAATCTCATTACATACTTGTACACCAAATACCCCATCCTCAACCCTATCACTCTGCTTCCCATCCCCCTGCCAAATTAGTTATACCCTCCCAAAAAGCTCTAGCAAACCTCCCCACAAGGATATCGGTACTCCTCGGGTTCGGACGTATACCGTCCTTTTTGTACATGTCATAGAGATCACAATGATCCAGGGAATTCTGAAACCCTGCCCCATGCACCAATTTCTCAGCCACTCATTCATCTGCAAAATAATTCTACTCTTACCCACACTAGCACGTGGCACAGACAGTAATCTAGTGATTACTACCCTCAAGGTCTCGCTTTTAATTTTCTACCTACCTCCCTATATTCTCTCTTTAGGACCTCCTCCCTTTCCCTGCCCATGTCATTGGTACCAATATGCACCATGACTTTCGGCTGCTCGCTTATTCCCTTTAGAATGCTGTGGACCTGGAGGCAACATACCATCCATGTATCTCTTTCACACCCACAATATCTCCTGCCTGCTCCTCTAACTGTAGAATCCCTATCACTACTGCACTCTTTTTCTTCCTCCTCCCCTTATGAGCAATAGAGTCAGACTCAGAGGCTGTGACTTTCCTCTGCTCCACCCCAACTCCACCAAAATGCCTTTTGTTGAGGGGAATGGCAATAAGGGCTCCTCTGCACTAGCTGCCTATCTTTCTCCCCCTCCTGATGTTCACCCAGTTACCTGTGTCCTGCATCTTGCATATAATAACTACCTCCCTGTAGGTCCTGTTGATCAACCCCTTAGCCTCCCGAATGATCCAGAGTTCATCCAGTTCCAGCTCCAACTCCTGAACATGGTCTGAAAGAAGCTGTAGCTGGATGCACTACTAGAAGGTGTGGTCATCAGGGACGCTGGAGGTCCTCCTACCTTCCCACATCCCACAGGAGGAGCATTGCACTAGCCTGCCTGGCCCCCAACTGTACAACCCAACTGTACCTGCTCTAACTGTACAAGATGAAACATATATAATATATAACAATTACAGCACGGAATCAGGCCATCTTGGCCCTTCTAGTCCTTGCAGAATGCTTACTCTCACCTAGTCCTACTGACCCGCACTCAGCCCATAACCCTCCATTCCTTTCCTGTCCATATACCTATCCAATTTTACTTTAAATGACAATACCGAACCTGCCTCTACCACTTCTACTGGAAGCTCGTTCCACACAGCTACCACTCTCTGAGTGAAGAAATTCCCCCTCGCGTTACCCTTAAACTTTTGCCCTCTAACTCTCAACTCATGTCCTCTTGTTTGAATCTCCCCTACTCTCAATGGAAAAAGCCTGTCCACGTCAACTCTATCTATCCCCCTCATAATTTTAAATACCTCCATCAAGTCCCCCCTCAACCTTCTACGAAAGAAAAAAAAGTAAAAAATTAACAAAAAAAAATCTACCTACAGCCTTCACCCCTCCTTGCCGAAGCATCTACGAGCCAAAGCCCGAGCTCCTCACTCTAACATTGATCCCCTCACATAATGACTGTTCGACTTAAACCTATTTTCTTTATATTGGACCTTGCCAAGTATCTAATTATGTAAATTCCAACATCTCCTCAGGAAATGTGGCACGCAAAATGTTCTAACTGCTCCTGCTACACAACCCAACATCTCAGGAACTGTGATGTGCATAACCTTCAGTCTTTTCACTGTGGCCACCCTTGTGGTCTTTTGAGGTATCACCATCATGTTGAATGGGATGAACTCAAAACTGATATAACAGTTCAAAAGAAGGCATCCTGAAGTACTGTAGGCCATCAGTAACACCAGGAAAGTAATATATCACAATCTGTAAATTCATACTCTGGCACATTCCACACTCTGCCATTACTATCAAATCAGGGAATCAATCTTGGTTCATTGAGAAGTACATCAGAATAAAGTGTCAGCCTAGTAAAGCAACATAACCAACAAGTGATAGGTAAAAAATAAGCATTCCCTCAAACATCCAATTAAATCAAAGCTCTACAACCCTGTCACATTCAGCCATGACTAAAAGAGGGCAATGGAGTTTTCAAAAACATCCCCTTCTTCAGTGATGGCACAGAAGACCAAAAAACAAGATTATAACATTTATTACCTCTTCAGGTACACTATTGCATTTTCCAATATTTTTTAGTTTTGTTCTTCATCTCATTCCATTTACTCTGCAAGATATGAAGAAAAAGCAGAGTATTGGATAGAGGATCATTCGATTTGTGGAAGATGTGCTCCTAATCTAGCCATTTGTTATTAAGTATGTTATTAATGAAGCTTGCACCAAGCATCAAAGAGCCTTTGTAAAACTTGTCTCATGGTGTTGGTGTGTGATAGTTGTTTGTAACTGTTGGGAGTTAATTATCTCACCTCTGGGCAGACTCCTCAGCCCAAACATATTTAACTGCTTCACCAATGATTTAGGTTCCATTTTAGAACGTACAGAACCTGACACTGAAATCTATTCACAACTCCTCAGATAATGATGTTGTCAAACTAAGTGTAGTAAGACCTGGGTAACATTTGGATACAGCTTAGTAAATGCAATAACCATGTTAACAGAAGTAGTCTCCATGAAATTCAATGGCATTGCCAAGTCCCCCTAAGTTAAAATAGATACATCAATGCAGTGGACATTAGTTTGGTCTGAGGACCAGAATCCTGGAGGGATGACCCAAAGTTCAAAGTACATTTATTATCAAATTATGTATACTATATACAACCTTGTGATTCATCTCCTTACAGGCAGCCACAGAACAAAGAAACCTAATAGAACCCATTAAAAACGATAAGACTGTCAAACACCCAATGTGCAGGAAAAAAAGCAAATTGTGCAAACATACAAGTAAGCAAATAACATTCAGAGCTGAAGTTCACAAAAGTGAGATATGATTAGCTGCTGATTCAGGAGTCTGTTAGTTGCAGGCTACATCCTCAGTTCAGCACAAATATAAGTAAAACTCATGGAGCTGCAAGTCCCCATCCCAGCCCAACACATTGACCTTCTCAGTCTCATCCTGTGATTGAGTTGTCCAAACTTCACCACCTAATCCACCACAATTTCCATCATCTACAACATTAGAAACTCAACATTATTTAGGACGAAGCAAACCAATTTGCTACCTAAAACTGTACTCCAAATATTCTTCTCATCCAAAACATAACGTGGCTGCTCTGTGCACCATCCACTGATTGTTTCATTGATATTGTCACCAAAATCAACAGCCAAGGAGGATATGTGCAGAAAAGTGATTGGTGTGCCACCAGAACCAACAGGTTTCCCTGAGCTGCTAAACTGACCTGGAAACATAGGGCTGTGTCTACATCATCACTTGATGCAAATCCCAGAGCTTCCTGCCCCACTGCACTATGGGAACACCATCATCACTCGGACAGAGATTTGGATGGAGAAATTTGAGAAGATCCTGTACTAATAACAATCTCAGACTGTTCCCTGAATTTCGGTAGAACAAAAATTGCAACTGCGGCACAAATCTCCAAATGTTGGCGAGTGTGTTAAGAGACATTATCCTGCAGCACAGATTTTAAATCAAAATACCTCCCCCCTTTCAGTTGGTTGGAAACTAATCCATGTCAGCACATGAGGAGCAAAACAATTTCTCTGGAATCCAGGCTGACATTGATTTCAAGCAGTGACAATAAACACATTATCGGTTTTATTCTTACATTGCCTGTTATTGGATCTAGTTACAGCAGTTCAGAAGTTGGACATAAGACATTCTGAGAACATGCAAATAGGAGTGTTTTTCTGTTTAGTACAGTGTAGATGGACACTCGGGCTTTTTGCAACCTTGTGATACTGTTTCTGTTTTTCTTTCCCTTTAACCTTACTTCAGCTTTTCAAAAAAAACCCAACATATTTTATTAAACCTATTCAGGCATATTAAGCATAATCACTTTCACTAAACAACCACCACAAAATAGCATGGTGGCAATTTTAATTGTAATCTAAGTATGTATTTTTAAATATAATATTGCTTTAACAAGACTCAGTCACTGCATATGTAAAGCACAATAAAAATCCTATATCATTTCTAGATAAACCTGGTAACATCACTGACATAAATGAGTCCTCAGCACATGCACTAAGAGAGTTAATACAAGAGGCAGAGTGACATTAAAATTAGAAGACATCGCCATTGTAAACTGATTAAACATATGTCTTTATAATTATGCAAAGACTGACAGCTTCAAAAATGAGGAAGAGGATAGCATTTATGTCTTACATGTGCTAGAGGCTTGACTTGAACACTAACAGTTGGACGATACTGATGAAAATCTGTTTGGATCACACAAACTTTCTTCTCCATCCTTCCAGTAAACAGCCTCTCATCCCGCCATCACTTAGCCACAAGGAGGAATTGTGCGAGACCAGCATAACCAGCCTGGTGTTATCTGACCCTTCGGAAGCGAGAGATAGAGATAAAAAGATAAAAAGAGAAGGGGGGAGGGAGGGATCGAGAGCACGCGAGAGAGAGAGAGAGAGAGAGAGAGAGAGAGAGAGAGAGAGAGAGAGAGAGAGAGAGAGAGAGATGGGGGGTGGGTGGAGGAGAGAATCGCTGACTAAAGGATAGTTTTAGCTAAGCCCTGACGCCAAATGTGTGCAGAAAACATTCCCCTGCTTTATAGTTTAAAGAAAACCCCGCCTGCAAGGAACTATCCGGCCCAGGCGTTCAATTACTCTCTTATCTGATCAATAAACATCAGTAGTATTAGATCTGCAGTAAGGCAGGCGGTTGCAGTCACACCAACATTTCCAAAGAGGAGCGGTTTCTATTGTAACCAATATAACCTTTTCAACTCTAATCCTAGCAATCGCAGGGGCAGGGAGGGGAGTTTCTGGCGACTTCCCTGCAGAGCTCCGTAAGTTTTTACGAGTTAAAACCAAGACTGCAGAAAGGAAGCTCTCAGTATTCAGAAGTGTGGCAAGCTTCAGGTTGTCAGCACGAATAGAATCGGGTGCAAATGTTTCACTGACAAAGTCAACACTATTTTTGGAAGACAGGATTAGAACATTTGTAAAAACCCTGAGTGACCCCCCCCCCACCTTCCTTTCTATCCAGAGACACTTAATCAAAAGCATCTTCATTTAGTTTATACAACGTAATTAAGGCAAGAAACTACCAGATACGGAGAATATTTCTTACATTACCTGTACTTTTGAATGTAAATTCCTGAAGGATTGGAGATAGAGAACATATTAATACAATATTTTAATCCACACTGCAAATGGACAATCCAGTCTCCTTGTTCCACTCAATACTAACCTCTACTGTCTCACAGACTTTCAAAGTTCAAAGTGCATTTATGACAGAAGAATGTATACATTATAGAACATTGAGATTCTGCTCCTTAAAGGCAGCCACAAACCAAAAAAAAAGAACCCATTATTAAAAAAACTGTCGAACATCCAAACAATAAAAGTAAGGAAATAACCTAGAATGAAAGTGAGTCCTCAGACACGAAGCCCAGAGCCAACCATTGCGGGGCAGAGCGGAGTTAGTGCCGTGGAGGAGTACTGGCCTGACCCTCGCCTCTGGTCCTCACACCCTGCCTTTACAATCCATCTGGCCTGGCATTTAAATTGTACAAACATCAGGATATTCCTTGTTCTAAGATCCGGACCCTGTCACATCAGTACACCCTGGGTCTGGACCAGGCCACCATGTTTCATTCTGTACCCGACGTTTCCAAATCGGCCTGGCACTTAGATCGATCAAATCTCGCTCTGGGTTTAGGTGGACGGGCCTCGAATATGCCTCTCCTCTGCTCTAACGTTGTTGGACTCAACTTTGCCTCGACCTCACCTCACCTTTGCCTTGCATCTGCATGCTTCGTCCTTCACTCCGCCTCACTCTTGCTCACTTTTTCATTGTTTGCAGTGATTGCTTACCATAATTTTTTACAGAGAAAGTGTTATTAATAAAGTATTTAGTTGTATTCCTTGTTTTGTTAATCACCATTAAGTAGTCACTGGACTTCAGAGGCCCCATCTTAAACCTTGGTGAACAAACTCCTTCTCTTTGGTCTAAATACACCACTGTACACTGGGTGTTGGACTTCCTAACCTACAGACCTCAGATAGTCAGGATGCACATCCACTCTTCCCTCCCCATCATCCTCAACATGGGCGCACCACAGGGCTGTGTGCTGAGTTCACTGCTGTATGTGCTGATCACGCACAACCGCACAACCAAACAACCGAGTAATCACATTGCCGGGTTCGTTAATGACACGACAGTGGTAGGACTCATCACCAACAATGATGAGATGGCCTACAGAGAGTAGGTGAGAGAGCTCGAGGTCTGGTGCCTGGCAGATATCCTCTTCCTCAATATCAACAAGACAGAAGAGATGGTTTTCCGCTTCAGGAATCATACCACTCACACCCCTCTTTACATCGTAGGCACGGAGGTGGAAAGTGCAAGCAGTTTCAAACTCCTGGGAGTGCACATTTGCACAATTTCTCATGATACCAGAATGCACAAATCAAACCACAATCAAGAAAGCTCACCAATTCCTCCACTTTTTGAAGAAGCTGAAAAGAGCTGGACTATGCACTTCAGTCTCATGACCTCCTACAGATACGCAGGAGAGAGCATCCTGACATGCTGCGTCACTGCGTGGAATGGAAACTTCTCTGCAGCAGACAGGAAGGATCTACCAGTGGTAGTCAAAACTGCCTGATGCATTAAAGGCACTAGCCTCCCTGCCATACAGATAGGTGTCAGATTCTAGGATTCTGTTTTAGAATATGCATGAATGATTTGGCTGTGGATGCAGGTGGCTTGATCAGTAAGTTAACAGATGACACAGAGACTGACAGTGTGGATAGTCTCAGGCTGCATAGTAATATTCATGTGTCGGTAATGAAGAATTTGGGGAGCATTAATGAGGCTAGGAGATATGCCATGAAGGGTGGGATTTTAGGGATTATTTGGGAACGGGTGGACATTGGTGTACACATCCAGAGATCCTTGAAGATGACAATGCTGCTAGATGTAGCACACGCACAGAATAGTAGAGAAACCCAGGAGGGCAGACAGCATCTGTGGAAAAGAATAAATAGCTGACATTATGTGCCAAGCTCTTCATTGGGAATGGTAGTTGACGTAGTTAAGAAAGTATATAGGATACTGGCTATTATTAGTCAGGGCACTCTATACAAGAGCAGGGAGATTATGCTTCAACTTTGTTGCACAGAACTTGGGGAATATTGTGTGCAGTCCTTGTCTCCACACTACTGAGGCCTTCTGTTGATCAGGGTCAACAACAGATGTTGTTTCCTAGCTGTCTACGTTGTTGATGCAGCAGCATCAGTCGCTATGCAAGCCACGGCAGTACGATATGGAGAGCAAGCTCTTGCCCATACAGCAGCTGATGAATCCAGAGGAACAGCAGAGTTCGGCACCAGTGGTGTTGCAGGAGTTGCCTGTTCGAGTATGTTATGTCTGCAGCCCCCTCCTTTGTGAGAATCGCAAGAGCACTAGTTGAGGGGGGGGTTCAGTAGACCCAGGAAGTGGGAGAGAGAGAGACGTGCTGAATAGACACAGGAAATGGGAGAGAGAGAGACGTGCCGAATACCACGTTCCACCGGGATGCAAAACAAGGCGACATTGACTATTGGCTCATGGAGACCACGTGTAAAGCCCTCGGGCAAGGTGGGCTGGTTGAAAGAGAGATTGCATCATCCCAACCTGATTGACACCTGCAATCCCGTGAGGAAGTATAAAGGAGGGTCTGGGGGAGGGACAGCCCCTTCAGACGCACCAAGAAGACACGACAGCGATCCCGTTGTAGCGGGAAGCCATTTTGAAGGAAGCCACATGCGTTAGATTCCGGGCCTGGAGTCTGTGGCTGGAATCACGGAAAACCGCTTTTAACTAACAACAGGGGGAGCCCGCTCCCCTGATTCAACGGATTTGCTTCATAAAGACCCGGGCAAGTTTTCCTTTTCTCACCAATCTCTCTCTCTCTCCAACACGTGAAACCCAGCGGTTCCCAAAAGGCTGAAGCCTGCAGACCTCTGAGTGACTTTTATATTTCCAATGGACAATATATTATCCCCTAGACAACAGTAGAGTTTATTTCTTAATGATGATTATTACTATACCCGTGCTTTAGATTGAGTATTGACGACGTATATTATCTGAATGTTTGTATTAACCTTACTTTTATAAATAAAAACGTTTGAAAATAGTATCATCAGACTTCAACGGACCTCTCTATCTTTGCTGGTAAGTGATCCAGTTACGGGATACGTAACAAGTAGAACTCAGCCTAGGACTACCTTAGCGACACCAACTCCAGGTTTTCCCTTAGGGTTTACTCATGAAGCATTCCCAAGGCAGTGGAGATTTGAGATCAGAGTTTTCCTTTTAGACAAGCTGCCAACCATGGCAATGGGCCCCAACTCTCCAGAATGACTGGTTTTAAGGTGCCAGCAGCTCATCTTTGCCTCTTCTCCTATTAGTAAAAACAGTTCCAATTGGCTTAGAAGCTAAGCCACATGTGAAGGCCAGGAGTTGATCCCTTAAGGTTGTAATAGCTGAGGGAGAGTTGGGGGGGTTGTGGGGATAAGTGCTCAGTACCTATTATATGCTCCAAAGATGTAATAGTGCTGGGGAGGGTGCAGAGGAGATTCATCTGGATGTTGCCTGGGAGTAGTTCAGTTATAAGGAGAGACTGGAGAAGTGAGGTCTATTTTCCTTGGAGCGGAAGAGGTGATAATACTAAGGAATATAAGAAGGTAAAGTGAGTACATATCTGAGGAATATAAGATTACGAGGGGTAGAGATAGGGTAGACTGCAAGAACCTTTGCCCCATATCAAAGGTAGATTAGACTAGAGGATGTAGGATGTAGACAGGGGAGTGGTAAGAGATTTAGAAAACCCTCTTAGAGAACCTCATGGTATGGAATGCAGGGCCTGAGAGAGTGGTGGAAGCAGAGTCACTGACAGCATTTAGTAAGTGTCTGGATGAGCACGAATCACCCAGGCATTGCAAGTGATAGTCCAAGTGACGGGAGATGGACTAACAGGGACATGGTGGAGCGAATGGCCTGGTTCCATTCTGTATGCCTCTAGTTTAGTCACCACCGCCTGCAATGAGGTGAGGTGAGGAAGCTGACGTTTACAGGCAAGTGATGTGTGGTTGGGTAATTCCTCACTGAAGGTCAAATATACCTTTCAGAGGAATTGTGTTTGTGTCCCAGACTTTTGACAAATTCTCTCCCCCCCCCCCCCACAGATGCTGCTCAACCCACTTATTTCCTCTGGCAGTTTGCTTGTTGCTTCAGGTTCCAGTATCTACTGTCTGTTGTCCATAATAGTGTGTCTCCGATAGCTGGCCTGTGGTTTCCAATTGAAACGCACACAAGGTGACCGCCCCTTGTAAGATTTCAATTGTTGGTTTGGCTGTGCACCTCAATTGGTGTCAGTAGCCAACAGGACAGATTTCAGATTGATCAAAAGCCTCCAAAGCAGGTTACTGTATTAAATCTGAGTGACCACATGTAGGTGTGAAGTGAGCAGCTCATGAAAAACCAAGGACAGCTAAACATTGAAATAGCCTTGTGTAGTATCTGTCAACAACACTGTAAAACAGCCTTGCACAAGGAATTTGGTACATAGTGTATCAGTGGTGACGATGCACTTTCCATTCAGGTATGCTGCCTTATGACACAAATTGCCTGGCTGGACGTCTAAAGTTGCTCGATTCCATCTAGAAACCTTCACTAATTGAGCTGAATTTCCAATCACACATTCCAACAACTGTGGATCCTTATATATCTTCAAAGATTCAAGTTTATTTGCACATATGCAATGACATTCATCATTTGTGTTAACAACCAACACACCTGAGGATGTGCTGGAGGCAGCCCACAAGTGTCATCACACAGTCCAGTGGCAACACAGCCCTTTCCTCCAACATTGACACTAATTTCTTCAGCCACTTATGGTTAAAATCTAAAATTGCCTCTACGAATCTCTCCATATCCCTCTCATACAATCTTCTTTAATTTTTAATTACCTGTAGCAATGTATTTTAGCTTGGCATCACACGTTATTTCACTATGCTCCTGCAAGGCATTTTAGGAAAAGGGTTGCTGTAAACTGGATTTGTTGTTGTAAATAAACTTCCCCTTCCTCTGAAACCTATGGCTAAGCAACGTCAGAGACCCAGATTACTGTTAATCATGCAGTCTTGGTATGCAAGTGTAAGGAGTTAGTTCAAAGTTAGTTTAGCTGGGGCTTTGGAAGTGATTGTGTTTGGGCTGGGATATCTGTCACTAAAAGCCAGTGTTATTTGTATAATTCTATCTGTGACTTCAGCTTTGATAAAGTACAAGTGAAAAATGATAGCATATGGGAGGCCCAGTCAAGACCAAATCTTTCTTACTGGAGCAAATTTCACCTCTGCTTATGAATCTGTACTAAATAGATTCAAGAGAATCATACTAGTTTTCCTGTCAAGTTTTGTGTATTTCTTATAAATAAATTCTAAGATTTAATGGGTTTTGCACTTCGGCAGAAAGGGCGCCTGGCATTTCACTTACTGGCTTCCAAGTATTTATTTAATCACTAATTTTGTCTGTGTTTTGCAATAAAACAGCAGCTGGCTCTTTGTCTTTGAGGTTTTGTTTATTCAACTTCTGGCAAATTGCAGCCAATTAGTCATATGGAATGAAACCACAGATGGACCATACTGTCAAATATTTGCCTCCTGAAATATTGCAGAGTCTGGATTTCAAATAAATTGTGAGATGTGCACAGCAGGTGTTCTTCAGAGAAAGGGCAATATACAGTTGCCGAAATTACTGAACAATGTTCACACTTGACACCAAGATGTGCGCAGATGGCTGGGAGCAACATCTTAATTCAGTATGGGACAACACACAGGAGGAATGACTGAGGAGGAGGTCTCCCAGGTTAGGGTGAACAGATACTGAACACAATAGGTATTGGCCCAGAGATCAATATATCTGATTGTGAGCTTTTCAATCATATGGCAGATTTTGGGCTAACACTGTTTAAATATATTCATTCATCACTGGGACACTGGCATTTATTATGTATTTCTAACTGTGCTGGGGGAAGGTTTGGGTAAAGGTTCATCTTGATTTGCTGAGGTGTGTGAGGAAGATATTTCCACACAGCTTTAAGGTAGGGCTTTTGGGCCTGTTGGGCATTTTTGGGGTTAGCACATATAGCAAGTAACCTCAGCAACTGACTTCAGCCACCAATCTCCAAATATGAAGATAAACTGTAGATTAAATTTAAAGTGCAGCTCTGAACAATGGATTCATAAAGGCATCAATCACAGTTAATGGGAAAACTAGATAATGTTGATTAAAATGCATTTAGGTGTCTGTGGTGTAGGTGCAAAGCCGGAGGAGTGAAGTTTGTCTGTAGTTCACAGGAAGCAATGTCGTGAGGTGTTGGGTTGAGAAGTCCCTTAGACTCTTTCAGCCGAAAAAGGCCTACTCCACCCAATGCTACATGACATTGTTAATGTGCTAAAGATCAAAGGACATTCCCATATTCACAATACATTCACAATGCTTCCTTTGGCATCTTCCATCTTCCTTAATTAAAGGGGTATTGCAAAAGGACTGGATGACTCCAAGTTATAGGTCACTTTTATACCTTACCTCACTATCTCTCCTACCTCTCTCTACCTATGTACGAAGCTTTTGTAACAAGATTCCTCTCTACCTCAAAGCCCGATCTCTCATTAACATGAGAAAGTTTGCAGATGCTGGAAATCCAAAGCAACATGCATGCAGCAGGCCAGGTGGCATCTATGGTAATGAATAGATAGTCGATGTTTCAACCGCGACCCTTCTTCAGGACTGAAAAGGAAGGGGGAAGATGCCAGAATAAAAAGATGAGAGGGAGAGAAAGAGTTGAGCTGGAAGGTGATAGCTGAAGCCAGGTGGGTGGGAAAGTTCAAGGGCTGGAGAATAAAGAATCTGATAGGACAGGAGAGTGGACAATAGGAGAAGGGGAAGAGGAGTGGACCCAGGGAAAGTAATAGACAGGTGAGAAGTAAAAGGTCAGAGTGTGGAATAGTGGAGGGAGGGGGGAGAAATTTGTTTACCGGAAGGAGAAATCGATATTCATGTCATCAGGTTGGAGCATACCTGGACAAAGTATAAGGTGTTGCTGCTCCATCCCGAAAGTGGCCTCATCTTGGCACAAGAGGAGGCCGTGGACTGACACATCAGAAAAGGTAATAGGAATCTGATGCATCATCAATAACTCTCGGAGACATGAGACGAGTTAGGTTTTTATTAGCTGGAAGAGAGCAGTCAGCAGCAAGAGACCACCACACAACATCCTGGAGACTGAGGGAGGAGCAGTGCCTCCAATCGCCTTTATACAGGGGTCTGTGGGAGGAGCCACAGGAGCAGTCAGTGTGGGTGTGGGCGTGTCCAGACAGGAATATGTAGTTCACCACAGAATCATAATTAATATGTTTGGCCAGTGGGAAGTCCCACTTGTGGCAGATAGTACGGTGGTACTCAACGATGGGGCTCTCAACGAAACGGTCCCCCAAATTACTTTTCAAATTAGTGTTGAAAATTGGCAGAGTTGTAGATATTGAGGAAGAATGTAGAACATTAGAGTAAGAGATTATGCCGTCCACCCAGGATGTCACTACTGACCGTGATGCCCATTTAAATCTCACATCTGTCACGTGTTGTTGTATTCCTCATTCACTGCTTGTTCGTTTGCCTTTCTGAGCAACAATTAACATTGCTATCGTATTTGTTTCCATCATGTCCCCTGGTTGTTGTTGACACCTGCCACTATAATTTGCCTTGTAAATCACCTTTTAATATGTTACCTTTCACCACTGAGGCCTTGGCTATGATGTAGTTTTTGTTTAGGTTCATAGGGAAGGTTTTGGGGGCAGGTTAAGTTAAGGGACTGAGATGAGATGAGTTAGAGGTAAGGGACAACAGATGATGAGTTAGGGTAGGAGCCACAGTTCAGGTTGAAATGCTTCATGGCAGAAGGCCAGTGATCCCCATGGATGGATGTCAGTTTGGTGAGACCTGTGGACAAAGGCTGGTGAAATCCAAGGTCAATGAGTCCCAGAATCGGAAGTCCATGCCAAGCTATTGTTCAAATACTGTGGTTGGTGACTCCTGGGGTCGACTCTGGAGGTTGAAGCCTTAAGGGTGAAGGACCATGGTCAGCAAGTCCAGAAGTTAAGGCCCAATACCTGTGACTGCAAGTCTGTGCCCAGTATCTGGGAGTCCAGAGGTGGCCTATCCTGGAGGCCTGTCTGTGTGTGTAGGTGGTTGGGTGGGAGGGAGGAAAGGAGCTTGCTTTGCTGTTTAGTTTTTTAAATTTGATTTATTAAGATTCTGCTCGAAATAGGCGCTTCCAGCCCTTTGAGCTGTGCCACCAAGCAACCTCCAATTTAACACTACCCTAGTCATGGGACTATTTACAATGACTAACTAATCTACCAACCAGTATGTTTTCGGACTGTGGTAGAAAATGGCAGCACCAGGAGGAAACCCACATGGCCATGTGGAGAATGTACAAATTCCTTACAGACAGCAGTAGGAATTGAACCCGTGTGCTGGTACTGTAAAGCATTCTGTCCTTTTGGATAAAAACATCAATGTGCTGGGAATGGAGGGCTATGGGTCATGTACAGGCAGAAGAGACTTAGCTTAATTTGGCACTGTGTTCAGTGTAGGTACCCTGGTCACAGGGTCAGTTGCTGTGCTCTACTAATTCATCCATAATTCTGAACTAATTCATCCGTAAGTGTCTCGGTTTCAAAGTTTGCTTGATTGTGCTCCTTTGAAGCCTGCAAACTTTTAGAATGTAAAGTTATATAAATAAGGATTGTTGTTCTATCTAGGTCAGCCTGTGATGCACCAGCAATAACTCACTCTGAGACGTAAAGGCGAGATATCGGCTTTTATTGACTGGAAGAAGGAACAAGCAGTGAGTGACCACCATACCACATCCTGGAGACTGAGAGGACGGGCTCAGGCCTCAATCGCCTTTATACAGGGGCCTGTGGGAGGAGCCACAGGAGCAGTCAGCAGGGTGCGTGTCCAGACAGGTATATGTAGTTCACCACAGCCTGTGGCCTGTATCATTTAGATTTACAGGTGTTATCAGCAAATGTGAAGGATATGATTCTGAAGTTTGCTCTTCATTAGCCAGCACAGATTGCTGAGCACTGTTAAGATACTGCCAACAGAACTAGCCTTAGTGCATACTGATACAACCAGTTCTTAATTCAAGAGAAAATACTTCTTTTGCATTATAGAAAATGCTTGGACTGAAACAGCCTGATTGCATAACAAATGACAGTGGGTGTCATCTCCACCAAGGAGTTGAAAGAAATAATTAATACCAACTGCCTGGCTCTCATTTTTTATCATTCACAATCTGTGACCTTTGAAATTGACCCTATAGGAGGCTGTGTGAGCAACCTTCACACAGATTTGCTTCATCTTGAAGGTATGTGGACTGTTTGTCAGGCTCCTGAGAGGGTCTTTAAAATTGTTTTGACTGCAAGTTATAACCTAACTGTGAAGGTAACTTTTTAACCTTTCCTTCAAATCAACAACACTGTAAGGGTGTCACACACAGGGAAAAGAGCAAGCCTCTCAAACCTGTTTCAACTTTCAAAATGATCATAGCTAATCAGTAATCTAATTCTATTCACCCTGTGGCTAAAAGAGAATGTTCAAACTTGGATTTAAAAATAACAATCTACTCCCCATCAACTACTTTAGAGTCACACAACATGGAATAGGCATTTTAGTCCAATAACTGCACATCCAAGATCAAATACCCATTTTCAACAGTCTTAACAAACTCCCCCTTTCCCACAAACTACTCACCTTAACCCCTTGGGGCAATCAACAGCAGCCTACTAATCTTCCAGTGATGGATGGGATCTTTGACTATGTTGGATACTTTACAGACACAATGCAAAGTATAGACAGAGTCCAGAGGATTCTGTAGATGTGCTGAGCTGTGTCCATAGCTCTCTGTAGTATCTTGCTATCAGGTGGAGAGCAGTTTCCATACCAAGCCATTATGCATCCAACAGAATGCTTTCCACGATGCATCAATAAAAAATGTAAGAGTCGATGAGGACCTGCCAAGTTTTTTTAGACTCATGAAGAAGTAAAGTCATTGGTGAGCTTTCCTGGACATGGTATCAATGTGGTTGAACCAGGACAGATCATTGGAGATGTTTGCACCTAGGAACGTGAAGCTCTCAACCTCAACACCATTGATATAGATAGGAATATATGCACCGCCTCACTTCCTTCAGTCAATGACTAGCTCTTTTGTTGACCTTAAAGGGAAGATCGTTGCCCTGACACATGTCATTAAGCTCTTTATCTCCTTCCTGTACTCTGACTCATCCTCATTTGAGATGTGGCCCACTACACTGGTATCATCTGCAAACTTATAGAAGGACTTAGGGCAGAACCTGGTCACAGAGTCATGAGCATACAGAAGTAAAGAAGGAGGCTGAAGATGCAATTCCGTGGAGCTGCAGTGCTTATAATAACCATGATGGATGCTCTACTGCCTATTTTTATTGATAATGGTCTGTTGGTCAGAAAGTTAAAGATCCATTTGAAGGGACGCATTAACTACCAGGGCTAGTGTTTAGCGATGAGTTTGCTTGTAATAATAGTATTATAGTGATAACAGCTTGGAACAGAGGATTTTGTGAGGTTTGACAGTGATATGGTCTTTGAAATTGCTTTTGCCTGATAGTTATGATTTAACTGTGAAGGTAACTTTTTAACCTTCCCTTCATTTCAAAAACACATAAGGAAAAGTGTTTGCTATTTAGTCTCCCAAACCAGTTTCAGCATTCAAAGTAATCATAGCTATTCACCCTGTGGCTAAGAGTCTTAGAACTGCAGCAGAAGCATTATAATTGTCACATATTAATCCAATTTGATGGTATATATGGGAATATTCTGTGACAATAAAATTGGTTCTTAAGTGCAAAGCTGCCTTGCTGAATTATACAAGGAGGAAATGGATACAACATAACTTAAAACAATATTGGACCACATCAACATGATACTTCCTGTTAATCCTAAGAGTTAAGTGTGTAATCTTTTGGGAAATCATTGCAAATTCTATCAATCAGCAACTTGTCTGTGCTACAATATTGAATTTAGAGAATTCTGTTGTTGCAGTTGGACTCTGGTGTTCTATTCCTAATCACTTCATTTTGCTGTGCTGGTTGGCACCTTTCAAAGCTTCCTCAGAATACACATGGAGCAGGTGCTCCGACGTCTCCCTCCATTTCTAATCAATGAACAGGTTTCCTAAATTAATGGTGTTTTCTCATTATAACTGTTTTGTTAGATCATTTATCATTATTCTGATTCCTCTGTCTCTCATTTTTGTTCTTGGTTGGAATGACTTCAGGACCTCAATAACCTCCCTTGCCAACAACTTTTTCAAATCTTACATTCACTCAGGTCTCAGTTTATCAGCTGCTGGATACCACAGTGCAATGGATGTCTCTACACTTCACTATTCCACAACACTGCAAGCTCTGCTGACCACCTGCTCTTCTCACTCTCCCGAAAGAACATCAATCACCAGAAGCCTGTGCCCCAATGTGTCCTGCACTGTAGCTGGACCACTTAGAAATGAAAACACGTAGCAATGTTTCACACTGAAGTTGGCAGAAATCATTCTTTCCAAAATATTGTAACTATTACAAGTAAAATATTCAAGACTGAGATCCTGGATATGCATATCAATGAATTTGGAGCTCATTACAAAGGAAGGCCTCCCTAGATGAAGGGCTTCAGCCCAAAAATGTTGACTGTTTATTCCTTTCCATAGATACAGTCTGGCAAGCTGAGATCCTCCAGCATTTTGAGTGTGTCATCATGAACATCTACATCCTCAACTGAACAAGTTTAGGGCCAAGGCTACGTTGTCTGTGAAAATTTTCAGTTAGAAGAACTGAGGGAACAATCTGACTTGCACTCATATAACCATCGGTCTAATCTCCAGCCAGGATTTTTGCTGCTGCCTCCACATTTCAGGAACAATGATGAGACAAGATTATCTTTATTTGTCACAAGTACATCAAAACATCAAACCACACTCAGATGGATCATTTGTTCAAAGTTCAAAGTAAAGTTATTACCAAAGTACATATATGACATCTTATACTACTCTGAGATTCATTTTCTTGTGAGCATTTCTCAGTAAATACAAAGAAACACAATAGAATCAGTGGAAAAACTACACATAAAGATGGACAAACAACTAATGTGCAAAAGACAGCAAATTGTGCAAATGCAGAAAGAAAAATGAAATAAAAATAACAAATAAATAATATTGAGTAGTAAGTAATATTGTCAACTGCAAACCCAGTGCAAGGATATGCCAGAAGCAGCTGGCAGGTGTTGTCATACCTCCGGTGCCAAGTTAGCATGCCCACATCTTACAAACTTCACCTGCATGTCCTTGGAATGTGGGAGAAAATGGGAGCATCTCCAAGAAACCCATGTGGTCATGGGAAGATCGTACAACCTCTTTGCAGACAGCAGCAGGAATTGAAGCCCAACCTTCTGATCGCTGTGCTGTCGAGCATTATGTTAACCATTTTGCTGCTGTGCTGGCCCAAATCCACCAAGTATAAGTTCCAACACTGTAAGGTTTTCTTTGTGTATAGGTAGCAGAATCTTGAGGGGGGAGTGGAGATTATGAAATTACTGTAGGATTACATATTTACAATGGCAGCACACACCAGCTAGCAGAACTCCTTTTTGAATATTCAGTAATGACATCTGTTCCAAAAGCTTCTAGATGCCCAAAATATACCCCTTTAGTTATAGTGTTGAGGGATAGCGTCATGAGTATATAACAGACTATAAGGTTAAGTGGCAAAACAGACCCTGAACTGTGCATTTAGTGACAGGATTACACCTTTAACAATGTGCTTATGGCAAGAACATTCATGTTTTCTCTTTTCTGATGTCGTTTCAATGGGACAGAAAATGCCCCACACCCAATTATCGATTTCACTAGCTACAAAGTATCGATTGGAAGTTAAATTGTGCACAGGTTTTATTTCCCAATGACTAGTTCTCAGTTAATTCATAATTATGCTATCCATATTTTCATAACCCCAGAATGTTCCCGAACAATAGCCAATCAATGTATAGCAGGATCCAAATAACATCTAATTCCAGACAGAAAGTGGAAAAGGTTTGCTCAAAGCTTCCTTGAAAGTAATGTGATGCCCTGCGAACTCTTGGGTATTCCTGACCCATAACTACTGAAATTGAAGAGGAAACATTGAAGTATTGAGAACCTGAAGTCCATCCATCAGGATCTCCTCAGAAACTACCTACTCCTCTCTCCTAACCTCCAATCTGTGGAAGAATCTGATACTTCTACACTGACATCAATTCCATCAGAGTTCACAGATCTAGTGTAGAGCAAATTATCCTTGATCCAGTAGACCACCTAATAATATAAATCCTACTGTTATGGTTTTGTGAACTGCAAAAAAAGAAGCAAATTATTTTCCCAGGATTCAAAACCGGGCAGTGACAAAAGTTTTACAAACAATAGAGAATCTGCAGATGCTGGAAATCCAAGCAACACACACAAAATGCTGGAGGAACTCAGCAGGCCAGGCAGCATCTATGGAAAAGAGTCCAGTGGATGTTTCAGGCTGAGACCCTTCCTCAGATTCTGATGAATGTTTTGGGCCTGAAACATTGACTGTACTCTTTTCTGTAGATGCTGCCTGGCCTTCTTTACCTGTATTTACTGTAAGTAACAGGGAGGTTCCTGCAACTTATTTTAAAATAAACACAAGTTGGGGAAGATTATTTTTTATTGCTTTGTCATAAATCCTGCATTTGGTGCAATCCTAGTATTGCAGGTTTTCAAATGAGTGCTAGCCATTTTGCTTCAGAATTACTCAGGGGTGTTATAGATGAAGAGTCATTGTGGAATACAAAAAAATTATAAACAGAAGTTTTGGTGCACTATGGCATCTCAGATAAAACCTTTAATTACTTAAAACAAGGGGGGTTTTTCAATTATCTACTCTGTGAAAGTGTGGTAACCCTGTTAACTGATTCTTTCACACCATGATTGACACCAATGTGCATTAGGGATCCATAGAGCAAGGCTTATGTTTCATACTGAAATCTTTGCCCTGACCCATCAAAGCTGCAGTTCATGGCTGTCAATCAGTACTTCCTTATGTCTTCTCCAAACACTAATTTGAAATTGAGGGATAGTGCTGCACAGAAATACATTCTCCAAATGATTTACCAAGCAGTATTAAATCTGAATTTCCAATTGCATGTTTGTTTGCACAGTTTCCTTCAGCATTCAGCTTGAACATTTGCACCACTATATAATTCTCTGGTTTGAAAGCGGCAGCTAAATTAGTTCATGCAGATCATAGGCCTTCTGAAGCCCTTAATGCTGAAATAAACATATTATCAATGTACATATTTTACACATTCCTAACTCAAAGCTATCTACATCATAAAAACAATACCTTTCTGCGACCAGTGCAAGATTCAGTATACTGAATGGGCTTAGTACAGAATAAGCTGTTAGAGACTGCAAGGTATTAAAAAGTATTGCAGCACAATAGACCATTCTAGTATTTATGATTTCACCAGAATTATGAGTTGTGTATCTAAAGGTTGATTGCATACTTACACTGTTTGTCAATCGCATCCTTATATTCCTTGTCACAAGAAAACAAGGAGAGCATGCGAAACAGGTGCATATGTGGTGGATGAAATTTAACTCAGAATGTCGTTGTATTTGCTTTGGAAAAGAAGAAAATGAAGTACATAATATAAACCAGTGTGCACAGATACAAAGTAGTGCAGGATCAGAGGGTTCTGAGTTCTTTGTGCAGAATTTAGGAGGCTGAAGAGTTGATCGACAGGACATACATGGAGGTAGTTGCACCCAAGGTGCAGGACACAGGCATTTGGGTGACTGTCAGCAGGCGGAAAGGGGACAGAAAGACCATTCAGAGTACCCCTGTGGCCGTCACCTTCAATAGCAGGTATACCACTTTGGATACTGTTGGTGGTGGGGGGGGAGGGGGGAATGACCTCAAAGAGGAAGGCCACAGCAATCAAGTCACTGGCTCTGTGGTTCAGAAGAGAAGGGGGGAGAAGAGGTGAGATGTCGTGGTAGGGGATTCAATTGGTGGAGGAACAGACAAGAGGTTCTGAGGATGAGAAGATTTCCAGACTGTATATTGCCTTCTGAGTGCCAGGGTCAGGGATATCTTGGATCAAGTCCACAGCATTCTTAAGTATGCTGGTGAGTAGCTAGAGATTGTGGACCTCAATCTGATGACATGGATAGGAAAGGTGATGATGTCCTGAAAAGTGAGTTCAGGGAATTAGGTGCTAAGTTAGAAGTTAGGATTACCAGGGTTAGGAAAGGGTATGTCTGGCTGTCGGTTTGAGATTCTAAATTGGAGAAAGGCCGATTTTGATGGTATCAGAAAAGATCTAGCAAGTGTGGAGCATGGCAGGCTATTTTATGGCAAAAATGTACTCAGTAAGTGGGAGGCCCCCAAAAGTGATATTTTGAGAGCACAGAGTTTGCATGTTCCAATCAGAATAAAATGCAAGGATAACAGGTTTAGGAAACCTTGGTTTTTGAGAGATATTGAGGATCTGGTTAAAAAGAAAAAAGAGGTGCGTAGCAGGAATAGGCAAGAAGGACAAATGAGTTACTTGAGTAGTAAAAGAAATGGAAGAGAACACTAAAGAAGGAAATCAGGAGGGCCAAAAAAGGCATGTGTTTCTTCTTGTAGACATGGTGAAGGAGAATCTCAAGGGCTTCTATGGATATAAAAAAGAGCAAAAGGATAGCAAGGACAAAATTGGTCCTCCAAAAAATCAAAGTGGTCATGTATTCACGGAGCTAAAAGAGATGGGGAATACCTTAAATGAATATTTTATACCTCAGTTTACTCAGGAGATGGATACAGAGTCCATAGAAGTGAGGTAAAACATGGACCAAATATAGATTACAGAGGAGGAGGTGTTTGCTGTGTAACCGGGTGATCATCGAAACATATCATTTTCATTGAATGTGTACTTAGGCATCCAGCTGGGTAATGCTAGAATAGTTGACTGTGCCTTTAAGTCGAGACGGTGATGTCATCACGTGATAGTGGTGAGACCATTTTGTTTTCTGCAGAAGCAGCTGCAGGGCTTTGGGATTAAGTAACCCGCTGCTCCCGATGTTTCATGTTCTCTCACAACGCTTCAGTCGGGGGCACCAGCCTAGAATCAGCACGTCCTGAGAGCCACGGACTCCTGGAAATCCGAAGGCATGTCTTCCTTGGGATATCAAAAAGGGGCCAGTCGTGAGTCCCTGAATACCGGTCCCATTCCTGCAAAGGATCAAAGTCAGAGTGTAACTCCAGGTCGGGGTTTTCAAAAGAACCCCCCACATCCTGAAAAGGAAAAACAGAGATATCAAAGGTAGAAATAAAGCTGTTTCTGAAGACGTGAGCAAAGGATTCGCCAATTCGTGCCATCTTAACTCTGCCCTGCCTTCTGATGGGCATCTCTGACTGCCAAAGTGAGAGCCAGTAAACACTCCAGCCAGTTGGTTAGCACAGGTCTTCAGTACTCAGCCAGCGACACTCTCAGGGCCTGATGCTTTCTGTGGGTTCACCCTCCTGAAGGATGCGCTCATGTCGGCCTCAGAAATTTAAATCATAAGGCCGTCAGTGGCTGTGTGAGTTTGCGAAGTTGCCTCTATAAGCATACCAGACGTTAAGCTCATCTGGGAGCAAAACCTTATTGCCATTCATGTTGCTTGGTTTTGCTTTATAGGAGTTGCTGGCATTCAAGCCCTGCCACAGATGTCGAGCATCCTTCTCTGTTTGAAATTTGGCTTGGAATTGTGATTTTGCATGTGAGATGGCTTTCCAGAGATCATACCTAGACCTCTTGGACTTCCCTGAGTTACCAGAGTTGAACAGACTGTGGATCTCCTGGCTCATCCAGAGCTCTGGTTGGGGGAGACTCTGAACGTTGCCCAGTCCGCTGACTCAAAGCGAACCCTTAGCCAGTCCCCTGCCACCTATTACCACCTCTTTATTGTCCTTACTTCTGGTATCATGTACTTCAGCTTCTGCCTACATGGAGGTAGGAGAAGGGCAGCCAAGTGATCAGAGCCATGGAATGGTAAGTATTCCTAATGGTGGCGTGAAAGTGGTGGAGCCCTTGGTGCCCCGGTGATGTGATGATGATAAATGTGCAGAGATTCCCTCAAACAAGCCTGTTTGAACTCCCCAGCCAATATGTGAAAGGCATCAGCGAAGGTTGTTTCATGTTTGCTTATTACGGCACTCAATAGAAAAAGCGTCTTTATTGGTATGTTAGCTGGGGTCAGGATCACAGAGGAGAACTCTCTCAGTAAGTAGAATGGTCAGCACTTAATCATTAGAATTTCCATGTCAGGAGAATGAGAGTGCAACAAGACCACTATGTCCAAGCACCATGAAGAATTTGTCATGAAATACAGGCCACTAGCTTTTATCCTCCCCAAATGTTCTGCTGATCAATATATCCAGCAGATTGAGAACCTGTTGGGTGTGATTGCCATATCTGGTGTGTCTTGAGTGAGTGATGTCTCAGTGAAACAGGGAACAGAGCATATCCTCATTTCCCTCTGGTACAGCATTCTTGCCCTGAGATCCTTTTTCTTGGTCTCCAATGACTGCATGTTGCCCAGGTAAATGGTTGGAAGAGGTAACCACACACCTCAACACCTGGATCTGGCTTGAAGTCCTCTCTGTTGTTCTTTCTTCCAGTGATAACAAAGGTAAACTTCTGTCCACTTTAAGGTGCCATACCTGTATTTCTGAGAGTCAAGACCACCAAATCCTTCAGGATTTTATCCATGTTTCTTTTGCATGATGTTTTCTTATCATTATTTAAGTGGCCAATTATATCATTTGTGAGAATAGCCATTTTCCCCATGGAGTCAAAGCAGCCAATTCAATTGTGGCATTCAAAGGGTTGCTGGAAATGCACAAGAAAGACATTGCAGGGGCTATGGAATAAGGTCAAGGAATTGGGACCACCTTGCAGAAAGATACTTATGTAGCAATATACTCAGCATTTATGCAGAGAGATACAGATTCGAGGGGCCAAATGGCCTTTTTCTTGCTTTAACTTTTCTGTGAATAAGAAAGTTCAAAGTAAAATTTATTATCAACATACATCTCTGTCATCATATGCAAACTGCTTTGACTTTCAGGCATACTCAATAAATCCATAGAATAATAACCATAACAGAATCAATAAAAGACTGCACCAAATTGGGTGTTCAACCAGAGTGCAGACAGCAACAAATTGCAAATACAATAGAAGAAATAATAATAATAATAATAAAACAAATAACTAAATAACTAACTAAATAAGAAATAAATATTGAGACCCTGAGATGAAGAGTCCTTGAAAGTCCTTCAAAGGTTATGGGAACAGCTCAGTGATGGACAAGTAAAGTTGAGTGAAGTTATTCTCTTTGCTTCAAGACCCTGATGATTGAGGAGCAGTAACCGTTCCTGAACCTGGTGGTGCAAATACTGAGGCTCCAGTACCTTTTTTTCTGATTGCAGCAGTGAGAAAGGAGCATGTCCTGGGTGGTGGTGGGTCCCTGACGATGGGTGCTGCTTTCCTGTAACTGTGTTTCATGTAGATGTGAGGAGGGGTTTACCTGTAATGGACTGGGTCAGATTCACTGCTTTTTGTTGGATTTTCCATTCAAGGGCATTGGTGTTTCTTTACAAGGCTGTGATACAGCCAGTCAATATACTCTCCATTATATATCTATAGAAGTTTGTTGAAGTTTTAGACATCATGCCAAATCTTCAAAAACTCCTAAGGAAGCGGAGGTGTTGCCATGGTTTCTTCGTAATTGCACATGTGCTGGGCCCAGGCCTCTGAAATAATAACACCGAGGATTTAAAAGTCACTGACCCTCTCCATCTCTGATCCTTCGATGAAGACTGGCTCATGGACCTCTGGTTTTTTTTCTCCTGGTCAAATAATCAGCTCATTGGTCTTGCTGACATTGAGTGAGAGGTTGTTGCTGTAGCACCAATCAGCCAGATTTTCGATCTCCCTGCTATATGCTGATTCATCACCACCATTAATTTGGCCCACAACAGTAAGCAAACTTGAATATGCCATTGGAGCTGTGGTTAGCCACACAGTCACAAGTGTAGAGTAGAGCAGCGGGCTAAGTTACACAGCATTGTGGTGCACCTGTGCTGATGAAGATCATGGAGGAGATGTTGACTAGGATCTGTAAATGAGGAAATTGCAGTTCCCATTGTAAAAGGAGCTATTGAAGGCAAGGTTTAGGAGCTTGTAGATTAGTTTTGAGGGGATGATGGTATTTAATGTTGAGCTGTAGTCGATTATGCACATCCTGATGTATGCATCTTCACTGTCCAGATGCTCTAGGGTTAAGTGAAGAGCCAAAGAAATGGCATCTGCTGTGGACCTGTTATTCCCTTAGGCTAACTGGAGTGGATCTAAGTCACTTAATGGTCAATCAGTTAGACCATGGTTGGAGTACTGTGTGCACATTTGGTAGCCATACTGAAGGAAGTATGTGATTGTGTTGAAAAGGTTGCAGAGGACATTCACCAAGATGTTGTCTGGGATAGCTGCTTTTTACTCTTGATGAGACACCTGATAGATTGTTTATTTTCCTTGGAGTTGAGGAGGCTAGAAGGATTTCCATGCTGTAAGACTATGATATAGCAAGCAACTCACCTTTTCCAAGTTATTATCCAATAGATTTGGTAGAAAACAACTATTTTTCATGAAAAACTGGAAATAAAACACATTGGGAATGTCATTTTATATGTATCAGGCATGATATTCAGAACAGGGCTACTTGCAGACTTCAAGACAAGGAGTGTGATAATATACATTTAACACAGAGAAAATTTCAGATTTATAAAAGATTTTCAAAATACAAAGAATTTACAAACTACAAATCTTTTCCAAACAGAGGTACAATTCTAATGAAGTAAAGGAACATACCAATGAGTTGCAGTCAAACGAGTTATCTGTCACAGAAGCTGAAGGTTGAAGAATGAATTCTAGTTCTTCTTTCTGTCACCCCGTCTTTCTGTCATTCTCCTTGGCATTCCCAGTGGTCCCCAATGCTTTCTAACATTTACACTGTTTCCTTCTAGATGACATCATCTGCAGGTGATATTTTCCATTTATCTTTGCTGGGACGAAGTAATTTATAAAGGTGGTCTAAATCTTCAAATGACAATGTTGTGACTAACAGCTGTAGTTGTCGAGTTTAAAGTAGACCACTTAATAAAGTGCTATTGTCTTGTGCTTGGCTAATGCTGACGAGGAGTCTTATGGTCACTTCACTTTGCAAATCACGTCTCTTAGCAGCCAGCTCAGGTGTCCTTTTAACATCAAACAGATTGCTGCTTGCAATTTACATTAAGAACTGAAGACCGGTTCTTGTTTACAATGTGAAGTTGAGCTAAGAATATTTGTGAAAAGATTAACTTTGTCACAAACAACTCTGAGCCTTTGGAAAGATCTTGCTGCTGTTGTAGAAAGCTGAGGTTAGCAATAAGTCTCTTGGGCCCTGTAAATTGAACATGCATCACACTGATATAGAGCAAAATTGCACCAAGTTCTGGACTCCTTTGTGCTCTGACTGTAATTTCCAGCCCTGACCATTGATGGGAGTTTTAGTCAAAGTGTTACTCCAATGTGAAACTTTTCAATATTATTAATGGGACTTTGCCCCATACTCATCTACAGCATTATGTTCAATTTCACAGACATTTGTTGTTAGAGTAACCAGATTTTATCAACCTTTTCCCTTGAAACCATGCATGATAGGATCCAACACTCAGACTGTTTCTTTTGTTATGTGACACCCCAGCCTTTTGCAACCTCACTGTCTCCTGTATGTTTCTTGTTATCAATGGCTTTTTCCATGACCTCCAAGTCTGAAGTCTCTATTCCTGTGCCATCTATCATTCAAGACCAACAACCCCTTTTTAAAGTTCTGTCCAATAATTATATTCTTTTCATCTTTTCTTCTCCCTTTAGTCTTTTCTTCCTACTCATGTTTTCTAAAGAAACTCCTTCTGTAAAATACTAATGCATGCTTGGCACACCTTGTGTGCTTCACTGAACGATTGTTCTCCATACATCAACTCTGACAGATTCAAGATTGTTTCATGGAATTTCCAGTACACAAGTGTAAAGGAGAATGTAACTCTGGCTCTGATGCTGCACAAAAAACCCACACAAGGCAAGTTGCCAAAGTTAAGAATCATGTGTACTATGGATTATCTGAACTTGTAAACAGATCAAGACATGTAATGGGCTTCTCCTTTCTAATGAGCCTAAGCATCATTCTAAACCCTAAAGAGTCCTGACAGTAGGCATGTAGAGAAGATCTGATTAGGCATGCTCTTATAAAATGTGGAGAACTGAGCATCACTGTTTAAAAATAAGGTGCCACCATTAAAAACAGAGATTAGGGGGAAAAATTTTCAGTGTTGTTTTCTTTCTCAAACGGTAGTGGAAACAGTCTTTGAATACTTTTAGAGCAAAGGTAGCTAGATCCTTGATAAGCAAGGTGTAAAAGGTGAATCAGAATCAGAATCAGGTTTATAATCACTGGCATGCGATGTGAAATTTGTTAACTTAGTAGCAGCAGTTCAATGCAATACATAACCTAGCAGAGAGAAAAAATAAAATAATAATAATAAATAAACAAGTAAATCAATAATTTATATTGAATAGATTTTAAAAGACATGCAAAAACAGAAATACTGTATATTAAAAAAAAGTAAGGTAGTGTCCAAAGATTCAATGTCCATTTCGGAATTGAATGGCAGAGGGGAAGAAGCTGTTCCTGAATCACTGAGTGTGTGTCTTCAGGCTTCTGTACTTCCTGCCTGATGGTAACAGTGAGAAAGGGCATGCCCAAGGTGCTGGTCATCCTTAATAATGGATGTTGCCTTTCTGAGACACCGCTCCCTAAAGAAGTCCTGGGTACTTTGTAGGCTAGTACCCAAGATGGAGATGACTAGATTTACAACCTTCTGCAGCTACTTTCAGTCCTGTGCAGTAGCCCCTGCATACCAGACAGAGATGCAGCCTGTCAGAATGCTCTTCACGGTACAACTATAGAAGTTTTTGAGTGTATTTGTTGACATTCCAAATCTCTTCAAGCTCCCAAATTGTGACTGGATCAGAATATGGAGTTGAGATTACAGTCAGATCAATCATGGACTTATTAAATGATAGAACATACAAGTAGTTTGGAACAGAATTGCCTTTTCCTGTCAGTAATTCATATATTCCTATGTTGATATTGCCACTGGAACAGCTGATATTGGCTTAATTGTCTCCATAGGAAACTGGGATCATAATTGTACAGCTCAATTCCCTACAAGAGCATAAACAAATAGAAAGAGGAGTAGGCCATCAGGTCCTTCACAACACTTAATATGATCATGGCTGATCTGTGTTTGTCTCAACTCCTCTTCTGTGTTATTTAACCATATCCCACTATTCCTTGATCTATCAAAATACTTATCTACCTCTAATTATAATTATACAATGTCCACTACCCGCTGAGACAAAGAATTCCAGAGATTTTCCTTTTTTCTACGTACTGTAGTGATGTACTACACACAGAACTAGAGATGATATGCAGTTGGTAAATCGTTTGGAGACTAGTTTATTCAAACTTCGCGGCGCTGGCATTTAATCCCTAGCACCCGCCTCTCCGGGTGGAAATGACGTCAGAGGTGCATTACCAAAGTCTCTCCCCGCGTGCTGGCTATTTGTGAGCCGGTTCGCCTGCGCAGAAAGTGGGTCGCCACACAACCCTCCCCACCGAACCGGCGATACACCCCCCAATGTCCATAGTCTGGATCAGCCTCTGTTTGGGAGGTTTGCCTCTGCGCCGTGGTGCCTGAATCTCGACCGGCTGCGCCAAGTCCACATGGGCTTGTTTGAGTTGGTCCGCCATGAAAACATCCTCTTTCCCCCCAATGTCCAGAATGTACGTGGACCCGTTGTTGTTGATCTCCTTGAACGGCCCCTCGTATGGCTGCTGTAGCGGAGCCCCGTGTCTGCCCCTTCGTACAAACACAAACTTACAGTTCTGCAGGTCTTTGGGTACATGGGTCGGGGTCCGTTCGTGCTGTGAAGTCGGTATGGGGGCCAGGTTGCCGAGCTTTTCGTGTACTCTGTCCAGGACTGCTGCGGGATCTTCCTCTTGTCCCCTTGGCGCTGCTATGAACTCTCCTGGGACAGCCAGGGGTGCGCTGTACACCAACACGGCTGATGAGGTGTGCAGATTCTCTTTGGGCGCTGTGCCAATTCCAAGCAGGACCCAGGGAAGCTCGTCCACCCAGTTAGGTCCTCTCAGGCGGGCCATGAGAGCCGACTTCAAGTGACGGTTTGTGGCCCTCAGGGTGGGTCCTGGCTTCCTGTTGCAGGTGTTGTACCCCGTCGGGGGCAAGATGCTGATTTCCGCTCCGGTGTCGACCAAGAAGCGGCATCCCGACTGTTTGTCCCAGACGTACAAGAGGCTGTCCTGGTGTCAGTCACCATAGTCATTAGCGGCAGCTGGCCCTGGCCCTGTCCCTTGCAGGGTGGGCGATAATGGCGGGCTTTTGTGCCCCACCGCTGGTGGTAGAAACACCACTGTTCACTGGCCTCCTCATTCCAGCCTCTGTGTTGTGTGTGCCCCCTTGCCGGGCCTGGTCTGTTCTGCTGCTGGGCGCGTGGCCTGGTAATCTGACCGACGGATGCCGCGCTCTCCCTCTTGGCTTTCCACAGCACATCTGCCCGGGCCTCCACCTTCCGGGGGTCACTGAAATCTGCGTCGGCCAGCAGCAGATGTATGTCCTCGGGCAGTTGCTCTAGGAACGCTTGCTCAAACATGAGGCAGGGCTTGTGTCCGTCAGCCAGGGCCAGCATCTCGTTCATCAATGCTGACAGCAGCCTGTCTCCCTAACTGTCCAGGTGAAGCAGGCGGACACCCCGCTCATGCTGTGAGAGGCCAAAGGTCCCAATGAGCAGCACCTTGAATGCTTCATATTTGCCTTCTTCCGGGGGCGACTGTATGAAATCCGCAACCTGGGCGGCCGTCTCCTGGTCAAGGGCGCTCACCAAGTGATAGTAACGCATGGAATCAGAGGATATCTGCTGAATCTGGAACTGGGCTTCTGCTTGGCTAAACCACACGTGTGGTCGCAGCGTCCAGAAAGTCGGCAGTTTTAGCGAAACTGCGTGAACAGATGAAGAGTCGGTCATCTTTGGTCCAATTCCCGTTTGGACCGTCGGGGTCACCAATGTAGCGATGTACCACATACAGAGCTAGAGACGACATGCAGTCGGTAAGTCATTTCGAGATTAGTTTATTCAATCTTCGCGGTGCTGGCATTTAATCCCTAGCGCCCGCCCTATTTGGGTGGAAATTACGTCAGAGGTGCATTATCAAAGTCTCCCCCCGCGCGCTGGCTATTTGTGAGCCGGTTCGCCTGCACAGAAAGTGGGTTGCCACAGTACATCAGTTTTAAATGACTGATCCCCATGAGCTCCTACTTGTGAAAACACCACATCTCCCCTATCAAAGGATCTTCTATGTTTTAATAAGATCACCTCTCATCCTTCTAAACGCCGAAGAATGCAGGAGAATTCTCTCATTCCAGGAATTGTACTAACTCCAACATTACTGCATCCTTTTTTGGTAAGGGAACCAAAACTGCATAGGTCACCTGTGGGTTACACCTAGGCTCCAAGCCTGTGAACGTTTTGTAACCCAGACTGCTCACAAGTCAGAAATGTGGCTATGAATCAGGTTCCCAGGTGGCAGAAGATCTTGCAGCTGTCAAATCCATCCCAGTGGTCTCCCGAATGCTTGTACGAATGTACATAAGTCAGGCACTTGTGAGTCGGTTACACTTCAGTCAGATCAAAAATGCCTGAACAGAAATAAGAAACAGCAGAGAATGGATCACAGCCATTAAATGGAAAGAAAGGAGAAAAATGGCATATTATATATATATATGTAAATATTGAAATAAAAACTTCTTCATAAATCACACGTATAGCTGGAACAAGGCATTCATATGGAGAACATGAGGGAGTTTTGGCCAACAATGTGAAATAATTGCATTTCATTATATTTCTCATGGCTAGGATCCAAACTCCTTTCATATACAAGGATTGTAGTTCTTCTAGAAACACTGCTGTACATGAAATTCCAATTTTTTTTATGCCCTCTCATTCTGTCTTCAAAGTTCACTTTTGTGCAGAGTCCCACAAATAAGCATAGCTGCAGGCTATTCCTCTTTGGAATTTTGAAGTACAGTATTTTACAAATTCAGTTAAAGGACACCACTAAATGCAAAATGTAAATTTATGTTGTAGAGCAAGATGGCGCCAGTGAACCATGACGACGTTCTGTAGGCTACTTGCAATACCTCTTTTGAATGACCGTCACTGCAATCTGCAGCATGTAATTTCCCCTTACACAATGTACTTTTGAATTGAATTAATGAACTAGAGATTTCACAATCTCCTGAAGGACTTGGCGGAATAACTCTCAAGGAAGCAGGTATGGCACCTTTAGGTGGATGAAGGTACATTCAGGAGGTGGGGGAGGGCCTCCAAGCCAACCTAAATCACAGAGGAATGAGCCCGCCCCACTGCATCTTGTTAGCAAATGTGCAGTCACTGGAGAACAAAATTGAGGATCTGAAGGCAAGATTTGTGTATTGAAAGAAAATGAGAAATAGTTATGTTCTGTGTTTTATCAAGACATGGCTTATTCCCAGCTTGCCAGGTACAATGATCACACTCAAAGGCTTTTGAATACACAGGAAGGACCAAACTACTGATTTTGAAAAGGCAAAGGATGGGGGTGTGTGTTTCATGATAAATTCTCTGTAGTTTTGTCGAACTTCTGTTCCCCTGACCTTGAGCACCTAATGATCAAATGTCATCCTTTCTCTTTACAAAGGTAATTCGCAATTGTGATCATGTCAGCAGTTTACATACCACCAGCGGCCAGCTATAATCATGTGCCTGAGATATTGCATGATGTCATCAACAAGAAGAAACAGTCCATCCCAATGCATTTCATATCATAGTTGGTGATTATAATCAGACTTTTTGAAGAAATCCCTGCTCAATTACCATCAGATGAAAACCTGTTGCACCCTAGGTCCCAACACACTAGACCACTGTTACACTATGACAAGGAATGCCAGCTGTTCCATGCATTTCCATGCATGTTCCTGACTGCATTTTGGTAAATCTGATCACCTGGCTGTCCTACTGCCTGCATTCAGGCAGAGGCTAAAGAGCAAGGCTTCAACGTTCAGGACAACAAAGAGGTGGTCATGAGAGGTAGCGGAGAGGCTACAGGATTGCTTTGAGTTGGTGGGCCATATCTGTGGATCTGAATGAATACACCATGATTGTCAAGGACTTTACAAAAATGATTGTAGATGAGTTTGTCCCCACAAAATCATTCATAATCCTCCCCAACCAGAAGCCCTGGATGAACTATGAGATCCACAATTGGCTGAGGGCCAGTTCAGAGGAATTTAAGTCTGGTGATGAATAAAGTTACAAGAGGCACAGGTATGATGTCTGGAAAGCCAACTCACGGGTACAGTAGTTATTCGGGAGTAAATTGAATCAATGAAGGTTGCTTGACAGTTGTAGCAGGGCTTGAGTGATATCACCTAGAGATGGACTATATTCACTTTGACCACAAGATATGGAGGAACGATCATGATCTCCCACAGCCCCGATGATCCTATGATTTCATTTTTGAGGCTGGTCCAGATGGGGTACCTGGACAAGCACTAAAGGCCTGTGCTGATCAACTGGTTGGAGTGTTCACTAAGATCTTTAACCACTCACTTTGGCAGTGTGAGGCACTCATCTGCTTCAAGCAGGCTTCAATTTACTGGTGCCTAAGAAGAATGTGGTAACTTGCCTCAATGACAACCGTCTAGCTAGTTGCAATTACACCTGTAGTGATGGAGTGTTTTGAGAGGTTGCTGATGAAACTTATCAACTCCTGCCTGAGTAGTGACTTGGATCTGCTCCAATTTGCCTAACAGTACAACCAATCCACAGCAGATGCCATCTCATTGGCTCTTCACTCAACCCTGGAACATCTGGACAGCACAGATGCATACATCAGGATGCTCTTTATCAACTACAGCTCGGCATTCAATACTATCATCCCTCCAAAACTAATCAAAATGCTACAAGATCTTGGACTCAATATCTCCATGTCCAATTGGATCCTCGATTTCCTCATTTGCAGACCCCCAGACAGTTATGAATGGCAACAACATCTCCTTCACATTCTCCATACGTACAGATGCACCACAACGCTGCTTGCTTAGTCCTCTTTTCTACTTGCTTTACACTTTGACTGTGTGGCTAAGCTTTGCTGATGGCACCGCTGTCACAGGCTGAATCAAAGGTGGTGATGAATCAGCATATATGAGGGAGATTGAAAACCTGGCTGATTGGTGCCACAACAACAACCAATGTCAGCAAGACCAGAGAGTTGATTATTTACTTCAGAAGGAAGAAATCAAAGGTCTATGAGCCTGTCCTCATTGGGGATTGGAGATGGACGGGTCAGTAGCTTTAAATTCCAAGGTGTATTATTTCAGAAAACGTGTTCTGGGCCCAGCACATAAGTGCAGTTACAAAGAAAGCACAACAGCTCCTCTACTTCCTTCAGAGATTGCAAAGATTCAGCATGATAAACTTTGACAATCTTCTGTAGATGTGCAATGGAGAGCATCATAGCCTGGTATGGAAACACCAATGCCCTTGAATTGAAAAGCTTACAAAAAGTAGTGAAGGTGGCACAGTCCATCATGGGGAAAGCCCTCCCCACCATTGAGAACATCTACATGGAGCATTGTCGCAGGAAAGTAACATCAAGGATCTCCACCACAGAGGACCTCCTCTCTTCTCACTGCTACCATCAGGAAGAAGGTACAGGAGCCTCAGGACTCACACAATCAGGTTCAGGAACAGCTATTACCCCTCAACCATCAGGCTTTTTAAACAAAGTTGATAACTTCACTCATCCCATCCATGAAATATTCCCACAACCTATGGACTCATTTTCAAGGACCGTTTTTCTCATGTTCTCAATATTTATTGTTTATTTATTTATTATTATTTGTTTTTTTTTTCTTTTTGTATTTGTGCAATATGTAGACTTTTGCACTTTGATTGTACAGCCATTTTGTGCAGTCCTTCATTGATTCTATTACGGATAGGGGATGTATTGAGTGTGCCCAGAAGGAACTGAATCCCAGTGTTGCATATAGTGACATATACAGTATGTACTTTGATAATAAATTTATTTTGAACTTTAATTAAAAGGGCACTTACACTGAGAAAAAATAACCATCATGAGGGTTAAACTGAACAAGACTTGTTAACATAAAACAGTTCCAATAGCATCTTCTATCGGTCAAACATCTCACCTCAAGTCCATTTTCTTCAATAAAACTGAACAACAAGCACTTTGCAGAATAGCACAATATAAATTTCACCTGATTTACGAACCATTTCACCTCCATGTATTAGCAAGCAGTCATAATCACTACCGTAGCTTATTGGCAAAGATCTCACTTGGACAGGATTCCCATCTCATCCAAATTCAATGTATCATGTTTCTCTAAGACAGAGGTTCCGAACCTCTTTTAAGCCATGGAACCGTGCCATTAACTGAGTGGTCCATGGACCCCAGGTTGGGAACCCTTGTGCTAAGACTCCAAATTGTCCACTAACATAATGGATAGCAACACCATTTTGGGGTATTTCTGTCCTCTGGACTTACCTATTTGGCCACGTTCAGTTTGTGTGAAGCTGATAGTTTCTAGTCGCTTATTTAAATTTCTGGTAAAAGTCACAGCTAATCAGAAATGGAATTTGACAATCCATCTCAACTCCTTTAGAGCTCTAACCTCAGAATAGTTTAGCCCAGGAAAAGCCCACATCTGCTGGCACGATGTATCTGGCTAAATGCCTCTTAAACGTTGCTATTTTATATCCTTCCATCACCTCCCCAGGGAGCATGTTCCATGACGTGTAAAATAAAACTTGCCTCGTAAATCTCCTTTAACTTTTTCCCTTGTCACTTTAAACTTATACTGTCAAGTATTTGATGGTTCTACCCATTGAAAATGACTTTATCTGCTCTGTCTTTGCCTCTCATGTTTTTATATAGTTCTATCAAATCGTTCCTCTGTCCATATTTATTTTTGATCTCTATCCTGATGAAACCTTTGATAACTTTCCTCAATATCCACAAATACTAATTTTTGTGTCATCTGCAGTACTACTAATCAACCCACTTACATTTTCATCCAATTCATTTGCAGTATACATAATTACACATCCCAACACTGTCCCTTTCAGAATATTGCTGTCTAGGCAGAACCACATGCTTGCACCATTACCTTCAGTCTTCTATGGCCAATTCAGTCTACCATGTATCCATGTACCCCTTGAAGGTTAATCTCTGGATCAGCCTACAGTGATGAAACCTGTCAAACCAATCTCTTCTATTCATCTTTCTTCAACCAAGAAAGCCTCTCATGGTTGGTCTCTCACTTGCCATCCTTAAAATTAAGTTCATGCAAACTCTTATACCCATTTCTTAGCTCATCCTAAGTCTTTCTCCACCTGATTACCCACATACATACAATCATTTCCTTTTGTTCCTTGATAATACTAAAGACTGGACAAAAGATCACTCTTGGTTATGGCAGTAGTTACCAACACCTTAGCTCCCTTCCAAAGCCTTTCTCTTTTCCCTTCTTTGTCTTGGAAAAGTTTTTCACCTTGTGGAGAATTCTGTGCTCCAGAGGGTTGTGGAGGCTGCATCATTGGGATGGGAGCACTTACAGAGGAGGTAGATAATGATTTGATAAAGCGGTGAAGTAGGGATGATGAAATGAGGTCTGGGGCAGGGTTGATGGGCTGAAAGGCCCATTGTTTCATCTGGACATGTCCACAGTAGCTGTCTGATCCACTGTGTTCAAAGTTCAGAAGAGCAAAGTAAATTTATTAACAAAGTACGTATAGATTGCCAAATACTGCCTTGAGATTCATTTTCTTGCAGGTGTTCATAGTAAACAAAGAAATACAATAGAATCAGTGAAAAAATATACACAAAGGCTGATAAGCCACAAGAATGCAAAGAAGACAAACTGAAAATAAAAAAAACAAATAACAATAAGTAAACAAAAATACTAAGAATGTGATTTGCAGATTTCTCGAAAGTAAGTCCATAGGTTGTGTTCAGTGATCAGTTCAGTGTTGAATTCTTCCAGTCTTTTGCCTTTTGTTCCAGATTCCAGCATCTGCAGTCTCCTGAGGCTCAGAATCAGAATCAAGTTTATTATCACAGGCATGTGTTGTGAAATTTGTTAACTTAGCAGAAGCAGTTCAATGCAGTACATAATATAGAAGAAAAAAATAAATAGGTAAATCAATTACAGTATATGTATATTGAATAGATTAAAAATCATAAAAAAACAGAAATAATATATGTTAAAAAAAGTGAATTAGTGTCCAAGAGTTCAATGTCCATTTAGGAATCGGATGGGAAAAGGGATGAAGCTGTTCCTGAATCGCTGATGAGTTCCTTCAGGCTTCTGTATCTCCTACCTAATGGCACCCATAAGAAAAGGGCATGCCCTGGGTTCTAGGGGTCCTTCATAATGGATGCTGCCTTTCTGAGACACCGCTCCTTGAACTTGTCCTGGGTACTTTGTCGGCTAGTATCCAATATGGAGCTGACTAAATTTACGACACTCTGCAGCTTCTTGCGGCCCTGTGTCATAGCACACCCCCCACCCATACCAGACAGTGAAGCAGCCTGTCAGAATGCTTTCCAAGGTACATCTATAGAAGATTTTGAGTGTTTTTATCTTCACACTTCTAATGAAGTATAGTCCCTGTCTTGACTTTTTTATAGCTGCATCAATATGTCGGGACCAGGTTAGGGCCTCTGAGATCTTGAGAAGTGGAGAGAGTAAACTTGGAACTGCTCACTCTCTTCACTTCTGATCCCTCTATTAGGATTGGTATGTGTGTAGCGGTGTACTACACGCAGCGCTGCAATAACGAGACGGAGTCAGTGAGCTGCGGTTACAAAAGAGGTTTATTCAAACTTAGCGGCCTCGCTTTAAGGGACCTGCCTCAATGCCGCCGTGCGCTGCTTTGTGAGCCGGTTCGAGTGCACTGGGAAGTGGGTCGCCACATACCCCCCCCCCCAGAACTAGCGATACACCCCCCAATGTCCACAGACTGGGTCGGACTCTGTTTGGGAGGTCTGCCTCTGCACCGCGCTGCCTGAATCTCGACCGGCTGCGAAAAGTCCATGTGGGCCGGTTTGAGTCAGTCCACCATGAAAACCTCCTCTTTCCCTCCAATGTCCACAAGTGTGGACCCCTTGTTCCTGATCACCGTAAACGGCCCCTCGTAGGGCTGTTGTAGTGGTGCCCAATGTCCGCCCCGTCATACAAAAACGAACTTACCGTTTTGAGGGTCTTTGGGTACGCAGGTCGGGTTCTGTCTATGCTGCGAAGTGGGTATGGGGTCCAGGTTACCGAGCCTCTCGCGTAGTCTGCCCAGGACTGCCACAGGTTCTCCCTCTTGCCCCCTTGGGGCTGGTATGAACTCTCCTGGGATGACCAAGTACACCAACTTAGCCAATGAGGTGTGCAGATCCTCTTTGGGCACCGTGCAAATTCCGAGCAGGACCCAGGGGAGCTCGTCCACCCAGTTAGGCCCTTTGAGACGGGCCATGAGAGCTGACTTCAGGTGACGGTGGAAACGCTCCACCAGTTCGTTTGACTGTGGGTGGTAGGCAGTTGTGTGGTGCAGCTGTGTCCCCAAAAGGCTGGCCATAGCTGACCACAGGCTGGAGGTGAACTGGGCGCCTCTGTCGGAGGTAATGTGGGCCGTACACCAAAGCGAGATACCCAGGTGGCAATCAGTGCCTGGGCGCAGGATTCAGAGGTGGTGTCGGTGAGCGGGACCGCTTCTGGCCATCTTGTGAACTGGTCCACGATAGTCAGGAGGTGCCACGCTCCTCGTGACACTGGCAGGGGGCCCACGATATCCACATGAATGTGGTCGAAACGCCGGCGGGTGGGGTGGAACTGCTGTGGCAGAGCTTTGGTGTGCCGCTGCACCTTGGCTGTTTGGCAGTGCATGCACGTTCTGGCCCAGTCACTGACCTGCTTGCGGAGTCCGTGCCAAACGAACCTGTTGGCTACCATCCGGACGGTTGTCCTGATGGAGGGGTGTGCTAAGTTGTGAATGGAGTCGAAAATGTGCCGCCACCAGGCTGCCGGAACGACAGGGCTGAGTTGGCCGGTGGTGACGTCACAGAGTAGGGTCCTCTCACCTGGGCCTACAGGGAGGTCCTGGAGCTGCAAACTGGAGACTGCAGTCCTGTAACTAGGGATCTCCTCGACGGCCTGCTGCGCCTCCACCAGCGCTTCATAGTGTACGCCCTGGGACAGGGCTTGGATGTTAGGGCAGGAGAGGGCATCCACCACGACATTGTCCTTTCCCGAGACATGCTGGACATCCATTGTGTATTCGGAGATGTAGGACAGATGTCGCTGCTGGCGGGACAATCAGGGGTCGGATGCTTTCGTGAACGCAAAGGTAAGTGGTTTGTGGTTTGTGAATGCGGTGAAGGGCCTACCTTCTAAGAAGTACCTGAAATGCCGGATTGCCAGGTATAGCACCAACAGTTCCCAGTCGAAAGCACTGTATTTGAGCTCGGGTGGTCGTAGGTGTTTGCTGAAAAACGCCAGGGGTTGCCAGCGACCCTCGATGAGTTGTTCCAGCACTCCACCGACTGCTGTGTTGGATGCGTCCACTGTGAGGGCGGTAGGGACGTTCGTTCTGGGGTGCACTAGCATCGTGGTGTTTGCCAAGGCTTCTTTGGTTTTAATGAAAGCAGTGGCGGACTCATCGTCCCAGGTAATGTCCTTGCCCTTACCTGACATCAGGGTGAACAGGGAGTGCATGGTTCGGGCAGCTGAAGGGAGGAAGCGGTGGTAGAAATTCACCATACCCACGAATTCCTGAAGGCCTTTGATTGTGTTGGGTCGGGGGAAATGACAGACCGCGTCTACCTAGGTGGGCAGAGGGGTTGCCCCGTTTTTAGTAATCCTGTGGCCCAGGAAGTCGATGGTGTCGAGCCCGAACTGGCATTTGGCTGGGTTGATTGTCGGGCTGTATTCACTCAGTCGGGAGTAGAGTTGACGGAGGTGGGACAGATGCTCCTGATGACTGCTGCTGGCTGTGAGGATGTTGTCCAAATAGATGAAAGGGAAGTCCAGGTCGCGTCCCACCGCGTCCATTAACCGCTGAAATGTCTGTGCGGCACTCTTTAGGCTGAACGGCATGCAGAGGAACTCAAAAAGGCCGAACGGGGTGATGAGTGCCGTTTTGGGGACGTCGTCCGGATGCATCGGGATTTGATGGTATCCCCGGACAAGGTCTACCTTGGAGAAGATCCGTGTACCATGCAGGTTTGCTGCAAAGTCCTGAATGTGCAGCACACGGTGGCGGTCCGGTGTTGTAGCCTCGTTCAGTCTGCGGTAGTCGCCGCATGGTCTCCAGCCCCCTGTCGCTTTGGGCACCATGTGCAGGGGAGAGGCCCATGGGCTGTCGGACCGCCGTATGATTCCCAATTCCTCCATCCTCTTGAACTCCTCCTTCGCCAGCTGGAGCTTGTCCGGGGGAAGCCTTCGAGCATGGGTGTGGAAGGGTGGTCCTTGTGTCGGGATGTGGTGCTGTACGCCATGTCTGGGCATGGCTGCTGTGAACTGCAGTGCCAGAACCGATGGGAAATTCACCAGGATTCGTTGGACAGCGTGATGGAGTCTAGGTGTGGGGCCGGCAACTGGGCTTCACCCAGAGAGAACGTCTGAAAGGTCTCCGCGTGGACCAGTCTCTTCCTGGGCAGGTCGACCAATAGGCTGTGAGCTCGCAAAAAATCCGCTCCCAGGAGTGGATGGGTTACGGCGGCCAGTGTGAAGTCCCACGTGAACCGGCTGGAGCCGAACTGTAGCCACACCATACGGGTGCCATAGGTCCTTACTGTGCTGCCATTCGCGGCCCTCAGGGTGGGACCCAGTGCTCAGTTGCGGGTGTCGTAACTTGTCGGAGGTAAGACGCTGATCTCGGCTCCAGTGTCGACCAAAAAGCGGCGTCCCAACTGCTTGTCCCACACATACAGGGGGCTATCCCGATGGCCAGCCACTGTAGCCATCAGCGGCGGCTGGCCCTGGCATTTCCCGGGAACTTCCAGGCCGGGCTACAGCGGCTGGCTTCTGCGCCCCACCGCTGGTGGTAGAAGCACCATTGTTCGTTGGCCTCCTCACCCTTGCCTCTGGGGTTAGTGGGCTTTGTGGCCGGGCCTGGTCTGGTTTGCTGCTGGGAGCATGGCCTGCTGATCTGTGCGACAGATGCCCCACTCTCCTTGGCTTTCCACAACAAGTCTGCCCGGGCCGCCACCTTCCGGGGGGTCGCTGAAATCCACGTCGGACAGCAGCAGGCGTATGTCCTCGGGCAGCTGCTCCAGGAACGCCTGCTCAAACATGAGGCAGGGCTTGTGACCTCCGGCCAGGGACAGCATCTCGTTCATCAAAGCCGACAGCGGCCTGTCCCCCAAACCATCCAGGTGCAGTAAGCGGGCAGCTCGCTCGCACCGTGAGAGTCAGAAAGTCCTTATGAGCAAGGCTTTGAATTATGTGTATTTGCCATCCGCTGGGGGTGACTGTACGAACTCCTCAACCTGGGCCGCTGTTTCCTGGTCGAGGGAGCTCACCATGTAGTAGTAACGTATGGCATCCGAGGTTATCTGCCGAATGTGGAATTGGGCTTCTGCTTGCTGGATCCATAGGTGAGGTCGCAGCATCCAGAAGCTTGGCAGTTTTAACAAAACTGCATGAACAGATGCGGTGTCGTTCATCTCTGGTCCAAATATCGTTTGGGCCATTGGGATCACCAATTGTAGCGGTGTGCTACACGCAGTGCTGAAATAACGACACGGAGTCGTGGAGCCGCAGTTACAAAAGAGGTTTCTTCAAACTTAGCGGCCTCGCTTTAAAGCCTTCCTGATCCCACCCTCCCCGGGAGGGAATGCTGTCACAGTCACAGTCACAATTCACAGTCCCGTCCCATGCATGGGCTTTTCCCCTTGCTGGTGAAGCAGGCTTGGTGCCCTCTTTGGGACCGGCCTCGATGCCGGCGTGCGCCGCTTTGTGAGCTGGTTCGAGTGCGCTGGGAAGTGGGTCGCCACATGTGTTCCTTCGTCTTAACCTTTCAAAGTCCACAATCAGCTCTTTCATCTTACTGACGCTGAGTGCCAGGTTGTTGCTGCAACATTACTCCATTTGTTGGCATATCTCACTCCTGTATGTCCCCTCATCTCCATCTGAGATTCTACCAACAATAGTTGTAGCATCAGCAAATTTATAGATGGTATTTGAGCTTGAGGATTTCTCATAGCTTAGTGGCAGATCTCTTGATGCCACAAGACTGCCGTGCACCTTCAATCTCCAGCACTTCACCCACTCACTTTCTCAGAGAGAACCTGTGACCATGGTCAAAATACCTCTGGTGGCAACCATCAAAATGCAGGGTCAGCAGCTTTCTGTCCAGCGATGACAAGCACTCTGGAAAGGCAACATGTCAATCAATAACCTGAATTGAGAAATCTGATTTCCTTCGAACTTCACACCTTCCTGCCAGCTGGAGGCACGTCATGCAAAAGCAAATGTAGCTTTCAAAAAAGACACATTAAAACTGAGCGCTAAGACACTTCGGATAGAGTTGTGGATAAGCAACTGACTGCCATATTAGCCGCTTACTGCCCATTAAATTGGTAGCTTACTGTCGAATTTAAAAGCCTGGATATTCTTACATTTCATTGTGCACTAAATGGAGGCCCTGTAGAATTGTGAGTGCAGACATTGCCTCTGGATACAAAGGATGTATCAGAAAATAAAGCAATATTAAATACTTGGAAACAGAAGCAAATGCAAATAGTTTAAATAAAAGGGAAACAAGAGGCATGAAAAACGACATCTCCATTATTTATCCGGGGTTCAAAGGCTATTAATTGTAAATTTACAGTTTTGGCATTCCATCTGAAAAGAGACCTGATGTACTTACAACATGCCTGCACTCAATCACAAATGGTTCTCATATGCTCGTGTGAGGACAGACAGAGCTGTCTGTGAGCGGACGCTGACAGATACTGTCATTAAACCAACAAAGATTTCAGTCAAGTGGTGCAAGCATCTGGCGACTGGCAGGAACCCAGTGAGGAAACAGGTGGCTGACCCTCTCCCACTGCCACCTTTGACTTTTAAACAAAACAGTCCCTCTATAGATAGGGGAAAGAGGTGGACTTTCGAATTCAAGTAAACCACGAGCACCTGCAGCTGATTGAGTCAGCATCAATGCCTAGCTTATTGTCATGGTGGTAATAATTCAGAACCTGACAGATTTAATAGCACTGGAGTATGTTGTGAAATTTGTTATCTATACAGCAGCAGTGCAGTGAAATATGTGATAAATAAGTACAGAAAAAAACTGAGTTAGGTCAAGTGTATATATGTCTACTAAATAGTTCAGATAAAACAAGAAGTGCAAAATAACAGAAATAAAAATAGAAGTGATGTAGTATTCAGGGGTGCAATGGCCATTCACCACAATAATAAAGGTAAAAATCCAGATTTAACAGACCCTTGCACTTCCTCTATAGTCACAACCTTGTTGCCTGACCTGGCCTGCAACACATTAACATCCTGTAGTAACATTCATGATTTTATTCTCACATGTACTGGGACAGAGTGAAAAGCTTTTGTTTTGCATGCCATCCTGACAGATCATACCATTACATGAGGTAGCAAAAGGAAACACAGTGCAGAATATCGTGTTGCAGTTACAGGGAAAACGCAAGACACATGGACAAACAAAGTTCAAGAAACAAAATGAGGTAGTCTGCACGATCAGTAGCTCAGCTTTTAGCATATATGAAGTCTATTCAAGAGTCTGATACCAGCAGGATAGAAGCTATCCTCAAGTCTGGAGGTATATGTTCTCAAGCTTTTGTATCTTCTGCCCAACAGGAGAGAGAAGAGAGACTGACCGTGTTGGGAGGATCTCCTTGATTATGTTGTCTGCTTTCCCGAGGTAGTGGAGATGGAGAGAATTTGGTTTATGTGGTTGTCTGGACTGCAAACCTAACTCTTTGTAACTTTCTGTGAAGAGTTCTATCCAGCTCAAAAAATCTACATCAGTCCTCTGTGGACAGTCAGAATCAGTCCCATCCCCATCCTGCACACGTTTAGGCTACATTACCCACCTCCTACTTGCAGTCACTTTCTTTTTGCGTGGCTCTGAGTTTTCCACATGTGAAACTGAAGGAGTTTCTGATCTGAATCTCTCTCTATACTGCTCTATCCTCTCTACACCTATGACTGTGTGGCTAGGCATGGCTCAAACAGCATCTATAAGTTTACTGATGAAACAACCACTGTTGCCAGAATTTCAGCTGGTGACAAAAGGGCAGACAGGAGTGAGATATATCAGTTATTTGAGTGGTGTCACAGCAACAATCTTGCACTCATCATCAGCAAGACCAAAGAGTGGATTGTTGGCTTCAGAGGGGTAAGATGAGGGAACGCAAACCGATCAGAATAGAGGGATCAGAAGTGGAGAGAGTGAGCAATTTCAAGTTCCTGTGTGTCAATATCTCTGAGGAGCCAACCTGGATGCAACATATTGATGCAGCCATAAAGAAGGCAGGACAGCAGCACATTTCATTAGGAGTTTGAGGAGATTTGGTGTGTCAACTAAAACACTTCTGCTACTGCACAAGATCGAAATAAGACACCGAAACTTGTAAAATTAATCAGCACTCTCACGGGTACCAGCCTCTGTAGTATCCAAGACATCTTCAGGGAACAGTGCCTTAAGAAGGTGGTGTCCATCATGAAGGATCCCCAACACCTAGGACACGCCCTCTTCACACTGTTACCATCGGGATGGAGACACAGAAGCCTGAAGCCACACACTCAGTGATTCAGGAACAGCTTCTTCCCCTCTGCCTTACGTCTCAGAGTGAGTTATTGATGGTGCATCAATTTTATTGACTGAAGAAGGAAACAGCAGTGAGTGACCATCATATTACATCCTGGAGAATGAGGCAGAGGATCAGACCTCGATCGCCTTTATACAGGGGCCTGTGGGAGGAGCCACAGGAGCAGTCAGAGGGGGCGTGTCCAGACAGGCACATAGTTCACCACATTCACCCCCCCTTTGTTTGAAAGTTTCGTACAGGTCAAGTCTATCAGGTGGTCGAATCTGTCGCTGCGATCTACGTAGCACCGGCTGTGATTGCGCCGATGCCGGCAACATTGGTGATTGCACAGGAGATGCAGGTTGTGCTGGTTCCAGCTCATGCATGTGCGAGGCACCTGGTATAGAAATGTCATGAGGAGTCCATGTAGGGCCTGGTGAGCGCGGTGTCACCTCGGGTACAGGGTCGCACCTGTGCTATTGGGGCTGGACTTCCAGAGCCGTCTCGAAAGTGTGACTATGGTATATGACGGGCCCCTCCCACTGCTCACTGTCCGGAATCCTCAGATCTGTGGGACTTCATCACCACTGACCACACACACACAGCGACACACACATCCCATCCAACACGACAGCTGCGCTACCGACACCACTTGCAGTCTCTCCGCTCTCGAGGTCCCTCCCCCGCCGCTGTTCGCCAACCTGACCCCGACTGTAAACCGGTGCAGTGGTTGCTCAGGGAGGGGATCATTGAGCCAAGCACAAGCCCTTGGAGGGCCCAGGTGGTCGGATGGTGGCCCCACCCCCCCCCCTCACGAACTCCTATTCTCTTTTCCCAGGAAGTCTGTCACTGGGACTGCTCTACCAGTTTGGCTGATGTCCCCGGGGCCAGTGCTGCTCCGCAAACATGTGAGGAGCAATAAATACTCCCCGCTGGTCGAGAGGGTTCACCTTCTGCATGCAAACCCCCAGTATGCTTACGTGGTCTTACCTGATGGGCGGGAGGACACAGTCTCCATCCACGACCTGGCGCCCGCAGGTGCAGCAGACCACTACCCTGAACACTCTCCGGTAACTATGAACCCTGTACCCGAGGTGACACCGCGCTCACCAGGCCCTACATGGACTCCTCATGACATTTCTATACCAGGTGCCTCGCACATGCATGAGCTGGAACCAGCACAACCTCCGTCTCTTGTGCAATCACCAATGTCGCCGGCATCGGTGCAATCACAGCCGGTGCTACGTAGATCGCAGCGACAGATTCGACCACCTGATAGACTTGACCTGTACGAAACTTTGCCACATGGAGACTTTTTCAAACAAAGGGGGGGTGAATGTGGTGAACTATGTGCCTGTCTGGACACGCCGCCTTCTGACTGCTCCTGTGGCTCCTCCCACAGGCCCCTGTATAAAGGCGATCGAGGTCTGATCCTCTGCCTCATTCTCCAGGATGTAATACGATGGTCACTCACTGCTGGTTCCTTCTTCAGTCAATAAAAGCCGATATCTCGCCTTACGTCTCAGAGTGAGTTATTGATGGTGCATCAATTATATTGGCATAAGTGCATCAAGTGAAGGAAGAAGAATTTGACCTGTTTGACACTGATGGGTCACAGATGGAAGGTATTATTCTACTGGTACTTCAGATACTTTGAAAGAAGTGCATGTGCTATAGTTCTAAGACAACTGGTAGTTATACTATGTTTAAATCACCATAATATACTTGTTAAGTTTTATTGTGTAGCACCTCTGGTGAAAGGGCTTGTCGTGTCCATTCTGGGGTAGCTCACTCACCTTTGGTCCTCACTGAATACTCAGCTCTCATCTATGGCTCTACGTAGCAGTCTGCACGCAACAGCAGCTGCACCCCAGTACACTGCTTTGACAGGCAGTCCTCATACCCTGATGAGATAGGACGTAACCTGTGCTAGCATGCAAAGTCAGCTCCAGTGGACCATTCTGCAACGCTCCATGGAGAGCGAAGGGCATGACAAAGCACAGAAGATGTCACGGTCATCGACTGTAATAAGCAAAGACATTAGTTTATGACACTGGCTTGTGCTAATGGACCCAGAATTCGTAAGTCGAGAGAGGAACTGTCGCAATACAAAGGCTTTTCCACTTAAAAACTCTCCTGCACAGGTTTCCTGCGACAGAGGATGAGAAGTGACCTACTATACTATACTTATTTTACTTTATTGTCACCAAACAATTGATACTAGAGCGTACAATCATCACAGTGATATTTGATTCTGTGCTTTGCGTTCCCTGAAGTACAAATCAAAGTAAATATAATAAAAATTTTAATTATAAATCATAATTAGGAAATAGAAAAGGGAAAGTAAGGTAGTGCAAGTCAGGTCCGGATATTTGGAAGGTACGGCCCAGATCCGGGTCAGGATCTGTTCAGCAGTCTTATCACAGTTGGAAAGAAGCTGTTCCCAAATCTGGCCATACAAATCTTCATGCTCCTGAACCTTCTCCCGGAGGGAAGTGGGACAAAAAGTGTGTTGGCTGGGTGGGTCGTGTCCTTGATTATCCTGGCAGCACTGCTCCGACAGTGTGCGGTGTAAAGTGAGTCCAAGGACGGAAGATGGTTTGTGTGATGTGCTGGGCTATGTTCACGATCTTCTGCAGCTTCTTCTAGTCTTGGACAGGACAACTTCCATATCAGGTTGTGATGCAGCCTAGAAGAATGCTTTCTACGGTGCATCTATAAAAATTAGTGAGTGTTTTAGGGGACAGGCCAAAATTCTTCAGCTTTCTCAGGAAGTAAAGGTGCTGGTGGGCCTTCTTGGCAGTGGACTCTGCTTGGTTAGACCAAGTCAGGTCATTTGTGATACTCACCCCAAGGAACTTAAAGCTTTTGACCTGTTCCACCTGCGCACCATTGATGTAGATGGGGTTGTGCAGTCCGCTACTCCTTCTGAAGTTAACAACCAATTCCTTCGTCTTGCTGACGTTGAGGGATAGGTTATTGTCTTCGCACCATGCCACCAGGTTCTTAATTTCCTCTCCGTACTCAAACTCATCATTACCCAAGATGCGGCCTACAATTGTGGTGTCATCAGTAAACTTATATATTGAGTTCGATGGAAACTTGGCTACACAATCATGGGTGTACAGTGAGTACAGCAGGGGGCTGAGTACACAGCCTTGTGGGACACCGGTGCTCAGAGTGATTGTAGAGGAGAGCTTGTCCCCTATTTTTACAGCCTGGGTCCTGTCTGAGAGGAAGTTGAAGATTCAGCTACAGATCTGAGTGCTAAGACCCAGGTTCCAGAGCTTAGGAATCAGTTTATTTGGAATGATGGCATTAAAGGCAGAGCTGTAGTCGATGAAAAGGAGCCTTACATGTGTGTCTTTATTCTCCAGGTGTTCCAAGGAGGAATGTAGTGTCAGAGAGATAACATCTGCCGTTGACCTGTTGCTCTGGTAGTCGAATTGCAAAGTGTCGAGGTTGACCGGTAGGTTATGGTTGATGTGGTCATAACCAATCGCTTGAAGCACTTCATAGCAATTGATGTTAGAGCCACAGGTCGGTAGTCACTCAGGTATGCCTGATAGAGGTGTATAAGAGGCATTGATCATGTGGATAGTCAGAGGCTTTTTCCCAGGGCTGAAATGATTGCTACAAAAGGACACAGGTTTAAGGTGCTGGGGAGTAGGTACAGAGCAGATGTCAGGGGTAAGTTTTTTACTCAGAGAGTGTTGAGTGTGTGGAATGGGCTGCCTGCAACAGTGGTGGAGGTAGATATGATAGAGTCTTTTAAGAAACTTTTGGATAGGTACATGGAGCTTAGAAAAATAGAGGCCTATTGGTAACCCTAGTAATTTCTAAGGTAGGGACATGTTCGGCACAACTACGTGGGCCAAAGGATCTGTATTGTGCTGTAGGTTTTCTATGTTTCTATGCATGTAAGTGGCAGAATTTGCTGCCAGTTTTTGCATAGTCATGATAGTGAATGCTGATAGTGCTGATGCAATTGCAACCTCAAATTCAATGCTAATATAATTAATTTTGGAATCTGTATCTTCTTCATCACCTTAACAACCACTGAAGTAAGACTCACTGGTCTATAATTTCCTAGGCTATCTCTACTCCCTTTCTTGAATAAGGGAACAAGATCCGCAACCCTCCAACCCTCTGGAACCTCTCCCACACATATTGATATTGTAAAGATCATCACCAGAGGCTGAGCACTCTGCTCCCTTGCCTCCCACAGTAGCCTGGGTTACATCTCATTCGGACCCAGCTACTCATCCAACTTGATGCTTTCCAAAAGCTCCAGCAAATCCTCTTCCTTAATATCTATGTGCTCAAGCTTTTCATTCTGCTGCAAGTCATCACTACAATCAACAAGGTCTTTTTCCACAGTGAATACTGAAGTAAAGTATTCATTAAGTACCTCTGCTATTTCCTCCGGTTCCATACACACTTCCCCACGGTCACACTTGATAAGTCCTATTCTTTCATGTCTTATGCTCTTGCTCTTCATTTACTTGTAGATTGCCTTTGGGTTTTCCTTAATCCTGCCTGCAAATCCTTCTCATGGCCCCTTCTGTCTCTCCCAATTTCCATCTTAAGCTCCTTCCTATTAGCCTTATAATCTTCTAGATCTCTAACATTACTTCGTTCTCTGAAACTTTTGTAAGCTTTTCTTTTCTTTTTGACTACATTTACTACAGTGTTTGTGCACCATGGTTTTTTACCCTACCATAACTTCCCTGTCTCATTAGAATGTAACTATGCAGAACTCCACACAAATACCTCCTGAACATTTGCTACATTTCTTCCATAACTTTCTCTGAGAACATCCGTTTCCATTTTAAGCTTCCAAGTTCCTGCCTGATAGCCTCATAACTCTCCTTACTCCAATTAAATGCTTTTCTAACTTGTCTATTCCTATCTCTCTCCAATGTTATTGTAAAGGAGATAGAATTATGATCACTATCTCCAAAATGCTCTCCCACTGAGAGATCTGACACCTGACCAGGTTCATTTCCCAATACCAAATCAAGTACAGCCTCTCCTCTTGTAGGCGTATCTACATATTGTGTCAAGAAACCTTCCTAAACACATCTAACAAACTCCACCCCATCTGCACCCCTTGCTCTAAGGAGATGCCAATCGATATTTGGGAAATTAAAATCTCCCATCACGACAACTCTGTTATTATTACACCTTTCCAGGTTCTGTTTCCCTACCTGCTCCTTGATATCCCTGTTACTATTGGGCGGCCTATAAAAAACACCCAGTAGAGTTATTGACCCCCTCCTGTTTCTAACATCCACCCACAGAGATTCCGTAGACAATCCCTCCATGACGTCCAGCTTTTCTGCAGCCGTGACACTATCTCTGATCAACAGTGCCATGCCCCCACCTCTTTTGCCTCTCACCTTGGCTTTTCTGAAACATCTAAAACCCAGCACTTGAAGTAACCAATCCTGTCCCTAAGCCATCCAAGTCTCTGTAATGGCCACCATATCCTAGCTCCAAGAACTGATCCACACTCTAAGCTCTGTTCACAACACTCCTCACGTGAACATAGACGCATCTCAAACCATCGGTCTGAGCGTGTCCCTTCTCTATCACCTGCCTATCCTCCCTCACACACTTTCTCCAAGCTTTCTCTATTTGTGAGCCAACCACCTCTTCCCCAGTCTCTTCAGGTCAGTTCCCAACCTCCAACAATTCTAGTTTAAACTCTCCCCAGTAGCCTTAGCAAACCTCCCCGCCAGGATATTGTCTCCCTCTGGGATTCAAGTGCAACCTGTCCTTTTTGTACAGGTCACACCTGCCCCAAAAGAGGACCCAATGAACCAGAAATCTGAATCCCTGCCCCCGCTCCAAACCCTCAGCCACGCATTTATCTTCCACCTCACTCTATTCCTATACTCACTGTCACGTGCCATAGGCAGTAATCCCGAGAGTACTACCTTTGCGGTCCTGCTTCTCAAATTCCTTCCTAACTCCCTGTAGTCTGTTTTCAGGATCTCTTCCCTTTTCCTACCTATGTCATTGGTACCAATATGTACCACAACATCTGGCTGTTCTCCCTCCCACTGCAGGATATCGTGGACGTGATCCGAAACATCCTGGACCCTGGAACCTTTAGCTTAACATGGAAGGACCCTGGCATACTTCAGCTTAACATGCAATGTGTCAGAGATATTCTGCTCCTCCACACTATGTGCTTTTACAGTCTTTCAAGATTAAAATCAATATTAAATTGACAAGAAATGTAATATTTTCTAGATTACTCCCCCATAACTGGTGTGAGACTGAAACTTTTCAGAACTTTGTATAATTATGCAGTGCTTTTGTTAAAGTTAAGCGGTAATTGGTATCTTTTTGCCTCCGATGGTAAGTATCAGTGGATGTTGATTGTCTAAATTTCTGGACTGTCCTGTCCTGAATGCCCAGTTTGAGGAGCTTTTTGGGGATGATTTGCTGTATATTCTATGTGACAGTAATCACCTCCCGGTCAATCTTGAAGCTGTTCAATAGACTGATGGGTGCCAGGTTTAGCCTCATATTACTAGACCATGACTTGATGATGAACAAAAGACAGAATTTTCAGTTTTGTCTGGAAAAGTCCCTAAAGTACAAACCATGATAAAATATAACTAATATCAATACAGACCAGAATTTGAAGGACATTTTGATTATGTTAATCTGGATTTAATTTGCCTCTTTATATTTTGACAGATCACAAAATTTAATTGACTAGCTCTATTACTGCCTTGTGGGAAACTAATTTCCAGCACTAAACCCTTTCTTAAGTAGCTCATGCTAATGATCATAGCTTTGGCTTCTGACTGGTGTAAGTTTCTATCCATTGCCTGTATAATTAATGTTCACTTATTCAAGAGTTGCTCCTGCATCGATTCTGGATTTTGTGGTGAATGAGGAAATATAGAAAATATTGCACTGAAGTCCATTTCAGTTATTTTCTCTACTTTTATTTCCAAGAAAATGGTTTTACTGATAATTGGAAAGAAGAAGAAAATCTGCGATGCCCAGTAATGCGGGATGAGGGGAAGAAGGATATGGCTGAGGATGAGAAACGAGGGTGCACAAGAGGTTGGTAACATGGAGATAGGCTTGAGAAGATGATGGTGTAGGGAATGTGGTCAAGGAGACTGGTAGTGGCCAAGTTATTAATAAAGGTTCTGAAGAGCAGAACTAAAGATCACTTGGTGAGAGATGGTCAGAAAATCTTTGTCAAGTGCCTGACCAATCCAATAAATTTTATTTTTGAAGTGGTAACAAAATACAGGTAGATAATAATAATAATGTAGCATATGGGAGAACACTGAATACAACTGGAAGATTCCGCTACAAATTTTTAAAACATTGGTCAGACCTATCTGGAGAACTGTGTGTATCTTTGGTCATTACGTGAAGGATGTGATAATGTTGGAGAGAGTACAGAGGATGTTGCCTGCTGTGGAATATTTTGGTTGAGAAGCCGCGTCTGCTTTCTGTAGAACAGAGGAGTTTAATGGGAGACATGATTGAGGGTAGTGCAGTGGTGTAGCAGTTAGTGTAACACTTTATAGCCAGCTGTAAGCTTGTGGTTCAATTTCTGCTGCAACACACAAAATGCTGGCGGAACTTAGCAGGTCAGGCAGCATCTATGGAAGCAGAATGAATCTGATAGGAGAGGAGAGGGGATTTAACGGTGATAGAGTTCCTCTTGTTCTTCCCTACCACCTCATGAGCCTCCTCATCCAACACATCATTATGATGAACCTTGCCATCTCCAAAGGGATCCTACCACCAAGCATATCTTTACTTTCCATGATTCCCTCCCCACTAATCTCCCTCCTGGCACATATCCTTGCAACTGGCCAAATTACTTCACCTCTTCCTTCAGGGCCCCAAACAGTCCTTCCAACATTTCACCTGCAAATCGGCTGGGGTCATCTATTGTGTCAAGTTGTGGAGGGTCTTGGCCAACTGGCTCAGGTAAATACCTTTGTGAGACTATAGAATTGTGTGTCTGCATTGCTTAATGCCTGGATCTGCAGAAAATCCTGCTGTTGTTATTATTATTAGCCTACTGCTGTAGACATAAGACTATGTGATGTTGACCTCTAACTTACAGTTGTACACCACAAGGCTACGTAACGTTGCCCTAGCTTGCTTGGAACAATACCAAATATGGAAATATTGGAAAAACTGTACCCAATAGAGTCAATCATAAAGAGGGTGCGTGTATTGATTGTAAGCGGAGTCGTTGCTCTCTGGAGAGATGGCTCATGGTGTCATATAAATAAAGAATCACCTAATGAATACCCGGGTCTGAGCCTTGCGTTGAAAAGGAAACAGCTCCTCTACCTTGGTGACACCTGTCTTAAATTGGGGGAGAGCTTCACTGAGCACTTATGATCCATTTGCCAAAAGTAGAACTCCCTGTTGGCCAAATGTTCTCTTCACAATAAGGCTATCCTCAGGGTGCAGGGTGGTCTACAACCTGGTGAAATGAATATTGATTTCTCCTTCAAGTTAAAAAAAAACCCTCTCTCTTCCCCACTCTAACCTCCTACCTCTTCTCACTTGCCTATCACTTCCTTGGGTTCCCTCCCTCCTCCTTCCCTTTCTCGTATGGTCCACTATCCTCTCCTATCAAATTCCTTCTTCTCCTGCCCTTTCACTTTTCTTCCCACCTGGCTCCACCTATCACACTCTGTCCTTCCCCACCCCCCACCTTTGTTAATCTCGAGTCTTTCCCCTTCCTTTCCAGCCCTGATGATGGGTCTCAACCCGAAATGTCAACTGTTTAATCATTTCCATAGATACTGCCTGACCCTCTGAGTTCCTCCGGCATTTTGTGTGTGTTGCTTTGGATTTCCAGCATCTGCCGAATTTCCTGTGTTTCAATTCCTGCTGCTGTCGTAAGGAGTTTGTACATTGTCCCTGTGACCGCAAGGGCTTCTTCTGGGTGCACCTCTTTCCTTCCACATTCCAAACATGTACGGATTAGGCATAGAAAGCTCTGGCAGTACTATGTTGCTGCCAGAAGCACGGCGATACTTGTGCTCCCAGTACATCTTGGACTATGTTGGTCATCGATGCAATAGATTCTAGTGCAACACATTTCACTGTATGTTTCAAAGTACTTCAAATCTTAAAGAAAATGGAAATAAAATGATGTGGAGCATGGATAAATTAAAACGGAGGCACCTTTCCCTCTTATCTGACATGAATACATCTAGAAGACATAGATTTGATTAAGAGGCAAGAGATTTAGAAGGGATCTTGTTGTAATGGGAACAAAGTCACTGGAGTGGCACAGCTGGCAGATATAAAGTAATCTTTTATTCAACGAAATGAGACACTCTCTGAAAGAAGATTCCTGTTCGACCTAATATTACATGGTATTATATATGCTGAAGGTCAAAGGATAAGTCTATATTTACAATGTATCTAAAATGCCTCCTTTGAATTACATATTACTCCTTCATACCCACACCCCAGACACCCAAAATCAAAATTGTCTTGTTTTTCAGTTATCTGCTACCCACAGTTCTAGGAACCTATTTTCCAGGACTATATTTCAAAACCAATCTACAATCCATGTTCAGTGCTAAAGATTGCTTGCTAAAGTTAGTTGCTAAAGTTAATATTATGCTCTATAACTTAATTCCAGAATTTCCCGTAACAGATTTAGGAGGAACTATTTTACTGAGAACAGTGAGTGCCTGAAATGTATTGCTGGAGGGAGTGGTGGAAGCAAATTCATTGACGGCATATAGTAGGGATCTAGAGGAGTAATTGAATGAGTAGGCAAATGTTGGGTGATGGGATTAATATAGAAGTTTAACTGGTTGGCATGGATGTGATCTAATAGGCTGTTTCCCTTCTGTATGATGAGGAGTGTAAACCGTTGTTGTTGAAAGACTACAGCAGCAAATATGCATGTAGAATAGCCATATTGCCTTTGTGTCTCAAATTAAAACTAAATTTTTGAATCTTAAGTTGTGTTACTTACAAATGTGTATTACAGTAACTATGTCAGTTGTATTGTACTCAGATCAATAGGAGATATGACAAGTACAATTCGAGCCAGGCAATAGGTTTAAGTAGGACTCCATGGCCAAATGTTCAGAAGTCGTTTGTAATCCATCCCTTGTAATGTTGTGGTGAAGTTTATAATCTCCTTGAAGATATTTGATAACAATTCAAGCAATGCTTCTGTACCCCCAGAGGATGAAATGGAGCTGACTATCAAGCTTACCCTTTAAACACCAGCAGACATGTACTCTTCTGTTGGAGGATTTCATTGACTGATCTATTCTCTATTTCCTTTATATTTACTGAAGCTTTTTCAGACCGGTATTATCTTTGCCAAATCTAAGCAAATATTTTTATAATGCTGATGAAAACATTGAGTGAGAAATTCTCATGAATGAGATAATTGTGCAGTGTGGAGGACTCTTTGAGTAACTGACTGACTCTAAAAGTGATTTTAAAAACAATAAAATCCAGATAGTTGAGAGCACCATAATTTCCCCCTACGCACACTAAAGGGTCAACCTTAATATACTATTAAGTAACAATTATGTCAAATTTTAAACTTGTCATGTCATTGATTAGAATACATGCACAGTCCAGCCTTCAAAAAAGCTTTGCTTGAATTTCCCTTGAAATGCCAAGACCTCTATTGAAGCCTAATTCAGATGTAGCTCTGTAAGCCTTATTTCAGGATCCTTGTGTAATACTATGTCCATTTCCTTTTCTGACCAGTCATACTACATCATTCAGTTTGCAAAGACCCACCTTCCTCCTCACTGGATTCACTTATTAACTACCAGCTTGTACACCTTCTTGCATCCTCTTATTTTGGTTTCTGCCCCTTTCTCTCAAGTGTGAAGTTACTCAGTCTGAAACTTTTATTCCCCTCCATAGATGCTGCCTGACCGTGTTCCTCCGGGATTTTGTGTCTGTTCCTCAAGATTCTCAGTTTCTGCAGAATCTCGAGTTTATCTTTGAAATTGTGATGTTTTCTCATCTCTATGATTTCATTAGTTTTGTAATTGTTGGTCAAAATTTTCATTTCATTTTAGTAAAAAAGGAATCTGCAATGATTTATATCCTCAAAGGACTTAACTTAAAATTACCCAAATTACTACAGCATTGATCTGTGCTGGAAGGCTTGGAGGTTGTGGTCTTGAGAGAAGGTAAAAGATAATCTAAGATGTTATTGAATACTGGAATTGCATGTATGCTTGTGCACAGACATACACACACACACACACAGACACACACACACACACACACACACGCACAAACACACACGCGCGCACACACACACACAAACACACACATACACACACGCACACGCGCGCACACACATACACACACGCACATGCACACACACACACGCACACACACACACAGACACACACACACATGCACACACACACACACACAGACACACACACACACACGCACAAACACACACGTGCACACACACACACAAACACACACACACACACACACACACACACACACACACACACACACACACACTTCTGTGTATTCTGGTTTTACTATTGTACCCAAATCTTTAAAGATTGATGTTCTAGGGATTGAAAATGCCAACAGCAATACCATTTCTACCACCCAATCACAAAGAAATTGCAAGTAGTGAAAGTGTTGAAATCATAAAACAGAAAGAAGGGGAGTCATGGGTAGTCTTTTAAATCAGTGATTCACAGCCTGGGGTCCATGGACCCTTTGCTTAATAGTATTGGTACATGGCATAAAAAAAGGTTGGGAACCCCTGCTTTTAATTTAGCTAGCTCAATGCCACATTTCAATAACGTGCCAAATCTACTGCAGTAGTGAGCCAGAGACCATCAGGAATCATTTCTTGCTGGAGGCAATCCTTAAATCTTTCCCGTAATAAGAAAACAAAGACTCCACATGTTATGTTTGTTCTTAATAAAAAAAAAACTTGGTGTGGGTAAATGCTAGAACATTTTATTACAGAACAACGCCAGCTCACCATTGAAGGTTCCAGTTCCTGGTGAGTCACCTCCATTGCCACTAGGATCTGAAGTTCTATTATGCTCATGCAATAACACATCTCCCCCTTTTAAGAGAAACAAGCACAATGCTATGCCCTCATCAACTTACAAAGGAGCAATAATCCTTTCCAACAACTTCAGTAACTTCAATTGTAAAGAGCAAATACAGCCCAATCCACTCATCGACTCTCAATCAGTCTCTGAGGTGGTTTAATGGTCCATTTTGATCTGCTATATGTTTAGACGGGGGTATTGCTTACATTTGGTTTGTTAATACCAGCATCTTCCTGAGAACTTCGATTAACATGTTAATTTCTCCCACGTCCTTCTACCAAGATCCCATCTATTCGTCTCCATTCTTGTTCTTGCTGTGTGACCATAATTCACTCTGGAGCATTGGACTGCATCTATGTGATCAGTGAAACTTTGCACTTGTTCCTACCGATTGTGAGTCAATTCACAAAGCTCCACCTACTGACTGTGTATCACAGATAGCAACACCTCCTGTTGATTCCTGTTGAACTGTTGCTGTTGTTCTGACCTAGGGGACTGTGTAGTCTCCCCATCTTTCTTTTTATTTATTCTCTTTAACTTCAGGGAAGATCATGGAGATGGTTTGATTTCCAGCCTTTAACTGGAAGTCAGTGAGTGCCAGATTTTGAACCAGAGCTGGCTGAATGGAAGCAAGACTGGCAAATTCTTCATGATGATAATTCTGTTCAGCACTAGCATCTGACTGGCATACTGTTATAGTTGGTACAGATGCTGTTGAGTTACATCCAGGTAAGCATCTGAACCCCTCAAACATGCCTGTGTACTCTTCCATGTACTGTTTGGTCATCCTTGATCTGTGAAGCCACTACAAAAACTTTTTCACTAGGTTGAGCTTTACACATGCACCCAGACCCAATACTGGCTGTACCCCCTTTTCTACAATCAGTAGCTGTGCTTTTGGTTCATGTCTCTTGTGCTTGAAGGTCAATATATAGCCCCCTTTCATTGGAACATTCTCTCCAGTCACTTTAAACTTCTCTGGGTAAATATTGTTCTTCACTTTGAGAGTCTTGTAATCATCCATAGGCAACAGATTCATTTGGGTTCTGGTGTTAAACTTGAATGGAATTACTGTCATTCACGGTCACTGGAACAATGTGTTCTGTTTCCCCAGCACCAGAAAACACACAAATACTCCATCCATTTCCTTATTAACCATGTGCACCTTTCTCTTGCTAGCTCCAGCTTTGAAAAATGATTCTTCTTCCCCCAATTATTGCAGGAATTTCCATAAGCAGACACGTCTTTGGAATATGACTGCCTCTACATTTGCTGCATCTGTTGTTTGAGCCTAACTCTTTGTTTCGCTGTTGCTTTGTGAACTGCTTCACTGCTTTCACAGCATGCTCTGTTGTGCCTAACCTGTGCAGCTCCTTAGCTTGTGTATGTGTGGTCCCTGCTGCTCTCCACATATTCACAGACCTTTTTCAGCATCAAATCTTTTTCACGGAGCAATCTTTCTCTGACACCATTATCTGGGATTCTACAAACTATTTTGTCTCTAACTAGTGGGATCCTCAAATCGCCAAGCTTGCAGGACTTACTCTGCATATGAAACTCTGCTAAGTATTGGTCAAAGCTAACACCTTGTTTCTGGTCACAAGAAAAAACCTTATCTCTCAAACATGATGTTTTAACTTGGGACAAAATACTCCTCAAATTTTGACATCAGACTGTACTGTTCAATATAAAAGCTTTCTCAGCAATTTGAAAGCTGTTTTAGATGTCCAAAGCACCTTCACTAATTACATGCAAAAAAGTAGATGCTTTCAATTTTTAATCGGCACCCCTCGCTCTCTGCTAGCTGTTAAATATATACTGAATCGCAATTGGAAGTGTTATCAGTTAGATTGTCAGTACACTGCGTGTGTGTGTGTAGGAGGGCTTAGCTTATCCACGACGAAAACTCCTGGCCTTTCACCTGAATTTCTTGATGAATTCAGTGAACTTCAGGATACAACGTGCTCTGTCGCCTCACTGGCCTGCTTCTCTCTGTCACTTTCCTTTGAAACTAGTGTCTCTTTCTCAGCTGTGCACGGTATTCATTTACTCTCCATGTTTAGACCTCATGCTGACTACTGACACCATGTCATGTTTGTTCTCAATGAAGACAAACTTGGTATGGGTAATATTTTATTATAGAGCAACACTGAGTGTGTGTAACCAGCTCACCATGGAAGCTTCTGGTTCATTTTGTCCACTGGGAAATGAAGTTCTTTATTATGTACACATAATAACACACCCCACATGGACAAATCATCTTATTTTGTCATGACAAATCTGGGTGAATAAAAAAAAAACATGCTCCCTCATTAAGAAAATGTGGCTCATTTCATCCTGAGTAAACAGCACCTTTGAGAAGAATTACACTTATTCTTAGCCTTAAAATATTCAGCTTCACCTTCAGGCTGGAAGTTCCTCACTATGAGGTACAGGGGACGAGAATATAAAAACATGGATGTAATGCTGAGGCTTTACCACACTGGGATATTGTGAGCAGTTCAGGCCCCATATCTAAGATGAGCTGGCATTGGAGAGGGTCCGGAAGAAGTGCAGGAGTATGATCTAGGAACAAAAGAGTTAATATATGAGAAGCGTTTGATAGCTCTGGGTCTGTACTTACTGCAGTTTGGAAGAATGAGTGGTGATCTCCTGTATGGGGTCCTGTTGGCACCAATGTGTTTTCAGCAGTCATCATAGTCATACTTTCATGCATTACTCACAGTGAGTACTCCATGTATTTTGTGCTTATTTTCTGCTCTGTGCTGCAAAGATATTACTGAAAATGTCTGAAGGGTCTACAGTTACCCTTAAGTGTAATACTTACTTATTGCTTGTTATGTTGCTGGCGTTTAGGGCAGCAATAAATGTCTTCCATGTCTGGCCATGTTCAGGGCTTCCTTCATCGTGTCAGTAGCTTCCTCTCAGTTTTCAGTACTGTCAGTCATGCAAGTCCCCAGGGGAGACTCAGCAATACCATCGCACCCAGATGTAGAAGGAGTCTTCATTGCTGTTTCCACAACAACTTTGCTTTACCTGTCAGAGTTTAGCCCTGAGCTGAACCTCAGAGTCTGGGGGACCAGTGGACCACTGGTCTTTGACCTGTTTGGCATGGGTGTCCCTATCAAGACCCAAGCAGAACACCCTGACTCCAGCCAATATCACTTTCTCGGTTCATTGAGGCATGGAAGCCTCCAAATCATGACAAGGTTGGGGTCCTCCTGAAGGCCTATGTGTAATAGTGAAAAGAAAAAGAGGAAGCATTTATGTTTATATGTAACACAGAAAATCAAGTTGTTGGAAAAGCATAAGTGAGAAGCATCTGATAGCTTACTGTAACTTTTTATTCCAAACACAGCTTCGTAGGTGGAGACATTGTTGTTCAACAGCTGATTCAGGTATTCACTTGATGATGCTATTCTGCTTTTGATACCCTTCATACTTTATACTTTCATTATATTAATGGCATGTAATAATTTTTACTGTTAGTACATATGTGTGTGATGAACAAGTGTAAGACAAAGACTGCTGACCAATATCACATACTGTATTCAGAGTTGGGAATGACTGCATTGTCAAACAGCAATTGACCGTCCACCTGGGCAGATAAGGTTAGCTTACCTTGCTGATGGTTCAATGTACACGCTATTGTTTCATGCACAAAATTATTAACAGATATTATAAATCTACCTTCAGGATATTCATATATAAGTTATGTATGTGATGTGAATAGATTTTGTGTTTAGTCTTCGATCCCATCCCCAAGGTATCTCATTATATGGATACACTTAATTCAAAATCCAAAAATATCCAAAATCCAAGGTACTTCTGGCCTTAAGCATTTCAGATAAGTGGTGATCAACCTGCAACAGAAATTGGTGTCAAAATCACAAAGGTATCCTCTGCTGTGGTTGCCATGAAGAAAATGAATTTCTTTTGTTCCAGGTTCAGGCTATTACCCCACAACCATCAGATGTGTGAACCAATGGGGAGAACTTAATTCAGCTTCACTTGCCTATTCCCACAAATTATGGACTCACTTTCAAGGACTGTTCATCTCATTTTCTTGTTAGTTATTGCTTATTTATTTATTATTATTTTCATTTTCACTCTTGTATTTATATAGTTTGTTGTCTTTTGCACATTGGTTGTTTGGTTGTTTGACGGCCTTGTTAACTGGGGTCTTGACTTTATGGTTCTTGGATTTACTGAGTATGCCCACAAGAAAATGAATCTCAGAATTGTATAAGGTGACATACATGTATTTTGTGTTGTGACTATGAATGAAATCACTGAGAGACACTGAAGCTGATGATATTGAAGTTTTTATTCAGCACACATCATATTTGAGACATTCTTAGAAGAAGAGGCCTCTTGAACAAAATTACATCACATTATATATGTTATAATGCCTTTCTATAGTTACAATGCCTTCATAAAGGTTCTTTTGAGTTACATGTAATTTTCAAGTACTTCCATCGTCACACAAACACTTGAGACACACAAAATGTATGCTAAATCTCACTGACACTGGGCTGCATTCATTCATATGCAGACATCTCAGGTCTATGGCGTGTTTCTTTGTTTGCAAAGCACCCCGGTCTACAGCTCCAAGGATATCATTCTTTTGAGCTGCATTTTAAACCCAATCTACCATCTACATTTACATTAATTTCAATATACCCTTACACTTTGAAAATTAATTTACCTTGAACTTTGATGTATTGTCAGTTTACCATCTAATGGATACAGAAGAACTGTGAATGCTCAGAGTGAGCAAATAGAAATTTCATCCCTACTGGAATAACGTAATGTCCACAAGGTAATTTCTTCATGAACTGGTAAGAGCAAGGCTGCTTAGAGAGAACACCATGTTCTCTATAGGGCCATTGGAACCTTTTGAGAGTACTTTATAGGAAGCAACAGGCCAACTTGGATTTCCTGTCATCAGTCGACTTATTCTACCCCAGCCACACTCCAAGCATTCCTGCCCAGAATCTTGTGCAATACATTCACCATCTCAGTTTGTTTCCCTACCAAAGGTAACTGAGAGAAAAGGGGGAGGAGAAAAAGCCCCCTCAAACGGTATGTTAAATGGATTTCTTAGCACAAGTTGTCAAAACAAATCGACCAGATGACTTTAATCTGTCAGCAAAAAGGGGAAACCATGAAACCATAATGTTCAGTGCTAGCAGATGGGAGAAAGAAATTCACAAACATTTGTCAATCAAAGTATAATGCAAAAAGACAGCAGGACACAAATCAAATATCATTGAAGTTGTTGGCTGTCAGCTTGCCCCAGGCTACAGAAGGGGCTAAACAATTTGAATTTCAGTGGCAGTAAAGAGACTCGGTGTGATGTTTAAAGTGGGAATTCTCTTATTTGAAGCATTTAAAATGGCAAGAAACAACTGTCACAAAATTTCTTGGCCTTTGCTTTCATAGAAATCACATCTTCCTATAAATAAAATGTCATTGCCATCACCTGGAGCACTGGTGTGTTTTTTTTATATTAGTTTTTTTATACATTTTCTACATAACTACAAATAAAAAAAATGCAGGTCAAAATGAGGAACATTAATACAGTGCAAAATTAAGCATACAATGACAATATGATACAAAGAAAGAGAATTTAAAAAAAAGCACCCAAATTGAAGACAAGTAAACTTAGTATCCTCCCCAAGCCCCACAACCCAAAAAAAAACTCCAGACCAACCACAACACAATATAGAGAATATGAATCAGGACAATCAAACTCCCAGACTGTGAATACACTTAGCAATAGAGGATAATAATGCCTACTACCAGAAAAAAAAGGAGCTGAAAGCAAGGGACCGAAAAAAAACCCTAGTCAAGAGGAAGGTTATGAAAGTACTCGATAAAAGGTCCCCAGACCTTATGGAACATTAAGTCCGAATTAAGAACTGAATAATTAATTTTTTCGAGGTCCAAGCAGGCCATGATGTCGTTAAGCATGGCCATGATGTCGTTAAGCAGGCCATGATGTCGTTAAGCATTGAGCATGAGTGGGCGGGGCAACATCTCTCCATCTAAGGACGATCAAGTGTCTAGCCAGGGGAGAGGCAAAGGATAATATTCGGCATTTGGTCGGACTCAGACGTAAATCTGTCTTGCCCCGGAAACCGAACAAAGCAATTAAAGGGTTTGGTTCTAGGTGGTGATTCAGAATATACGATAATGTAGTGAAGACATCTTTCCAAAATTTCTCCAAGCTAGGACAGAACCAGTACATATGAATGAGAGAGGCCTCGCCCCTCTTGCATTTATCACAAAGTGGACTAATGTTAGGGTAAAATCAAGATAGTTTAGATTTAGACATATGGGCTCTACGAACAATCTTAAACAGTAAAAGGCAATGGCAAGCACAAAGAGAGGTTGAATTAACCGATTTGAGAATCGAGTCCCAAATCTCATCAGATAAGGAGGTATTTAAATCCTGCTCCCATGCCATTTTAATTTTATCCACAGGGGCCCGTCGTAAGTCTGCTAATTTATCTCAAATAATTGATATTAAACCTTCACCTAGTGGATTAATGGAAAGAAATAAGTCCGTAGCATTTTTCACAGACATTTCAGGAAAGTTAGGAATTAAAGGAGCAATAAAGTGTCTAATTTGGAGATATCTAAAAAAATGAGCTTTGGGCAGATTGAACTAACAGAGAGCTGTTGAAAAGAAGCGAAGCGATTATCAATGAAAAGATCTTCAAAATGTCTAATGCCCTTCCTATACTAAACCTGGAATGCTGAATCATATGTAGTAGGTAAAAAAAGGTGATTATGTACGACAGGGCTGGAAACGGAAAAACCATGGAAACCATAGAATTTCCTAAACTGAGCCCATATACGCAAAGTGTGTCTAACAAGAGGATTAGCTATTAATCTGGACAAACTACTAGGGAGTGCAGAGCCAAGAAGTGCAGAGATAGATAATTCTTTAGTGGAGCTCAACTCCATTGCCACCCAATTAGGGCACTCGGGTTGGCCATGGAAGAAAGACCAAAAGGTAGCACAACGTATATTGGCTGCCCAATAATATAAACAAAAGTTAGGTAAAGCCATGCCACCCTCTTTTTTAGGTTTTTGGAGATGGATTTTATTAATTCTAGAGCGCTTATTCTTCCACAGATATGACAAAATAATAGAGTCTAAGGAATCAAAAAAAGATTTACGATTTAAAATTGGGATTGATTGAAATAAGTATAGAAATTTAGGGAGAACATACATTTTAACAACATTAATACGACCTACCAAAGACATAGATAGAGGTGACCATTGTACCAGACTCTGTTTTATAGTATATGAAAGATTCGCAAAGTTTTCACGAAAGAGATCTTTAAACTTCCTTGTGACTGTAATCCCAAGATAAGTAAATTGATTATGAACTACTTTAACAGGGAGATCACGAGATGTTAATTCTTGTGCTTCTTTATTAATTGGGAAAAGTTTGCTCTTATGTAAATTAAGTTTATAGCCAGAGATCTGGCTAAACTGGTCAAGAAGTGAAAACATTAGAGATAAGGATGTAGATGGATTTGAGAGAAAGAGTAATAAGTCATCAGCAAAAAGAGAAACTTTACGCTCAACACCCCCTCTCCAAATCCCGGTCAATTCAGGACAATTTCGAAATGCTATCGCCAAGGGTTCTATAGCCAAATCAAAGAGAAAGGGACTTAAGGGGCATCCCTGACCGGTGCCACATTTGAGATTAAATACCTGGGATTTCTGAAAATTAGTTAAAACAGAGGCAGTAGGACACAAGTACAGCAACTTGATCCAAGAGATGAAACTTTGACCGAGGTCAAATTTTTCTAAGACTGCAAAAAGGTAGTTCCACTCTATATGAAGAGCACTGGTGTGTTTTGGCAAGATGCACAAGTACAGCAAGACACAAGAGCATTGAAAAACTTGCTCAGAGCTAGGTTCAAAATAGTACATTGCACAGGACAGTGGAAAACAAGCTGCAAAACAAGAAATTAGTGCAGAAAAGAGAAACAAGCTCATGATACTCACAGATATTCCGCAGAGGCTGGAAAAAACACTCAAAAAGTGTTGGAGGAACTCACTACATCAGGCAGCATCTAAGGCGCGAAATAAATGGTTGACAGGTGAGACTCTTCATCAGAACCTCATCAAGTCCATGATAGTGCAAGAGTTAGTCTGTCATGTTCCATTGCTGAGGTAATGTTAGGATTGTGTAGGTTTGTTCAAGAACATGATGGTTATAAGAAAGTAGCTGTTCCTGAACCTGGTGGTATGGATCTGCAAGCTTCTATACCCACCTCCTACCCAATGAGGCAGCTATAAGAGCACACAACTAGGATGGTTGGGATTCCTGCTGATAGAGTCTGCCTTCTTAAGGCAGTGCGTCCTGCAGCTGTTGTTAATGGTGGGGAGGTCTTTACCTGAGATAGATCAGACTGTATCCAATTCTATCTGCACTCTCGTGCATTCCTGTGTTGGAATTGCCCTAGTCGGCCATAATGCAACCAGTTGAAGCCTTGGAGGAGATTGGTATACATTGACCAGGATCCTGATCTCATTGTCAATGTCACCCACCACCTTCACTCCTCCAAAGCCTGCCACCACCTTGAGCTATTGAAGATCAGCCATTCTATTCAGAGTGCAGAAATTTATTTAATTGTCCTTACCCAACCCACACCCTACTGAAGCACTTCATTACATTACTGTGGAAATGTTACAAGTTCTTTAAGTTGAATAAAGTCTGTTCTTCCTATTTGGGTGCACCTGGGATATTGGCATAGATATATGCTGTACTAATGAGAAAATGCAAACATAATTGAATACAAATGGGTTAAGGTGGCAATACGACTCTAGTGTTAAGAAACTTAATTTATTTTCATTTCTGACTTTTATGTGTCTGTGGGGAAGTGGGGGTTGGTGATGGTTAAAATCTTCATAACAATGCAAGTAGACTTTAACCAGTTTATACAATATGTCATCCCAAGATGTTAACATGGATGTTCTGTATATAAACAATGGTGGTTGAACATTGAACCTACATGATGAGAAAAAGAATGAGCCATGAACAGGGATGAGTCTTTGGCATTTACCTGCCCAACAGTAATGTCAGATTGCTCAAAATCCTGGCTGAATTCTGTGGTGATTTCACCCTGATGTTCCACATTAATTCCTGCAGGGGAAAGCATAACCAGCTGCAACTGCCCAACAATTACACTGCAGAACAAACCTCAGCAATGAAATATGGGATGGTTAATTTAAAAGAAGTGCCATTTACATTTTAAAAATTAGTCTGTTTTTACATTTAATGGCTGTGCAAGTGTGGAAGTCCTTTAGTGTTAGGTAAAATTTATAGTTTGTAATTTAATTGATTGGCACAATGGCACTCCCTCATGGACACAATGACCTGGGTTTGATCCACAGGTGTGGACCTCTGTAGAGTTTGTGTATTCCACCTGTAAGTTTGCCCTGACAGCTCTAATTTCTTCCCACATCCCAAAGATATAAATTGGTAGGTTTAATGGCAATTGTGAACTCTCCCCAGTGTGCAGACAGGAGGTGGGGGTGGGGGGAGCTGATGGGAATAGCAGAAGATTAGGTGGAAGCAAAATTGGAGGGGGAGCAGGATTGCTCTGAGAGTCAGGTGAGCTGAAGTGGCCTCGTGTGTCATAAGGAAATATGGCAAATTCTTTCAGCTAGTCCTGGTTTCCCATACTGTATGACTGACAGATGATTTTCAACCTGGATCAGAAGGCACAGCAAGGGTATGAATGGTGTTTTATCAAGGCTGCCCTGACAACCTTTGACAGGAGACTAGGAATGGAGCTGCATCTCCTGTTTCGCTGCATATTAGATTTACCGAGAAATATGATCAAGTAATTCCATGTTTATTGGTGCTTTGCAACTGAAATGCGATGTTTTAATGCTTGACTTATGAGAGAATGACCATTTATGTGCAATTTACAAAAAAAAAAATCCAGTATTCCCAGTGATAGTGGCTACTACTATAAATTAAACCTTTGGATATCATCTGTTGTGAAATACCCTTTTAATGCATTGGCAGCTGGAGCAGACTGCTGTGGAGAGATTGTTGACTTCCCACAATAAAACATATTCTCATTAAACTCCAAACATGAGAACATCTGCAGGTGCTGGAAGTCCAAGCAACACACACCCAAAATGCTGGAGGAACTCAGCAAGCCAGGCAGTATCTTTGGGAAGGAGTACAGTTGACATTTCGGGCCGAGACCCTTCATCAGGACTGTAAATAAAAGATGAGGAGTCAGAGTAAGAAAGTGGGGGTGGGAAGGGGGAAGAACCACAAGTTGATAGGTGAAACCGAGGGGGGTGGGACAGGAGTGGAAGAGCATCACCTTACATTTCGTCTTGGTAGCCTCCATTTCATCTTGGTGGCGTGATCATCAATTTCTCCAATTTCCAGTAATGGCCCCTCCCTTCACCATTCCCCATTTCCATTTCCCTCTCTCACTTTACCTCCTTATCTGCCTATCACCTCCCACTGGTGCTTATCCTCCCCCCCCTACTTTTTTTTTATTCCTTGGCCTGCTGCCCTCTCCTATCAGATTTCCCTTTCTCCAGCCCTGTATCTCTTTCACCAATCAACTTCCCAACTCCTCACTCCACTCCTGTCCCACCCCCCTCGGTTTCACCTATCACCTTGTGGTTCTTTCCCCCCCCCACCCCCACTTTCTTACTCTGACTCCTCATCACCACAGTAGAGGAGGCCATGGACTGATATGTCGGAATGGGAATGGGAAGTGGTATTAAAAGGGGTGGCCACTGGGAGATCCCGCTCTTTCTGGTAGGTGCTCAGTGAAGCAGTCTCCCAATCAGTGTTGGTCTCACCGATATACAGGAAGCCACATGAGCAGCACCAGGTACAGTAGATAACTCCAACAGGCTCACGGGTGAATTGTTACCCTACCTGGAAGTCCTGAATGGTAGTGAGGGAGGAAGTGTAGGGACAGGTGCAGCACTTGGTCCATTTGCCAGGAGGGAGATCAGCGGGGATGGACGAATGGACGACGGAGTCGCATAGGGAGCAATCCCTGTGGTAAAGAGAAAGTGCAGAAGAGGGAAGGATCCCGCTGGAAATTACAGAGAATTATGTGCTGGATGCAGAGGCTGGTGGAGTAGTAAGTGAAAGCAAGAGGAACTCTATCCCAGGGGTGTGGTGGGAGGATGGGGTGAGATTAAATGTGCAGGAAATAGAAGAGATACGGTTGAGGCATGATTAAACTCCTTTCACTTCACTGGGCTATTTAAAAGACTCCGATGTCTCTGTCCTCCGGTTATGGATGCTGGTATGAGAGGCCTGGCAGACATGTTGGGAACTGAGAGGGACAGGAAAGAAGTGTTAAGATTGGAATCAGCAATTTCAGCTGCTAGTTCAATTTAATTTGAAGAATTATCTTAATGTTCCAGGAGCACCTTTCTTTTCCTCTGAAGAGCAACATACCCAGAAGACATTTTCTATGTCAGTGGTGAGCGAATCCTGTGGATATCTTTGGGACCGACTTCTGGGCTGTTCTGTCCAGAAAGGTCAAATGTCATTGTTACCCCCAACTTCCCAGGCAGTCATGGTTGGAATATTTTACACTTTACTGTAATACTTGAGGAGTGGGGATTGTAGTTGGAATTCACTTTTTGTTCAAGTAGGGAATGTACTTCAGGAAATTCCTTGTTCAGGATGTAATGGATAAGTCACAGGGCACCATGTCCTTGTTTGCAATCCAGAAGTACACATGAATCCCAAGCTTGTCACATCTCAGATGAGTGACTTGCTGTGGAACCCAAGAAAAGAATTATGTGATCAGTGTCACATAACTGGGGGTTTGCTTGTCTCATTTATTCTCAGAACCCATATTTCTGCCACTCATCATAGAGAGCACCGTATTGAGAGTTAAGGAACAGTTAGAGTCTGCTACCTTCAGCTGTGTGCCTTTATAACTTCCCGAGGCTTTAATGGGCAGCTTAATGATTCAGCAGATGGTGCCAGAGACCTGGTTTTATTCCTGATAAAGCACTGCTTGTGTGGTGTTTCACATTCTCCCTGGCTGCGTGAGATTCTCCCCACATCCCAAAAATGTGCTTATAGGTTAACTAGTGACTTGAAGTAACTCTTCAGCATAGGCAGGTGAGGGATAAAAGCAAAGGGGAGTTGATGGTCATGCACAAGGGAAAATAAATTGCAGGGCTACAGGTGAACCAGAATTAACATAATTGTACCTGTGACCTGACCCAAGTAGGAAATGAGAGAACCACTTTCACAAAACTGCTGGAGAATGCCATTCACATCCATTAGCTACAATACAGCAGAGGCTCCCTGAAACAGCTTCCAGAGACAGCTGATGATTTTATTGCCTGTTCTCTTATCAAGCAGTCCATGCCTTTCGTAAGGACCCAAGAAGAGAAATGAATGGAGCAGAGAGCGAAAAGAAGCAACTGGCAGAGATGTTGGAGTCAGAGGAAAAAGATGCAATTTCAGAGTTGGTTAAGGCTTCGAGATTTTCTTAAAATCTTACGTAACTGGATCTGTGCAGAGAAAGGAGGGAATCTGTGAAAATAATGGGCCTCCAGCTAACTTGTTGCTCAGGTACCAAGGGGCACTTCTCAGACGTCACTGTGTGATCTATGGTCTACATTTCAACCACAGTGGGCTTTACTTCTACCACTTCTGAAAATCATTGTTAATGTTTTGTTATAGCTCCCACAAGGCCAGTCAGTATTTTCCCAAATTTCATTAAAAGATAAAACTTTCTTCAGCCAGTTATCAAACAGGGAAAAAAAACATCCGTAAAGCTAAAATTCCTTTACCTTGGTAGTAGTTTTTTTTGCTTAAGCATTGATCAATTCCTCTATTTCTGGTTTAATTTAAGGTAGAGGTAGCTTAATGACCTACAGCTATGCCTGCAAGGATTTCTCAGCAAACCTAAAGGCCAATCAAGTGGTTTCTTGAAGGGTTCTTTCCATTTAACTTTCCACATCTGTTGCCTGACATTATCCATTCAATTACAAAGATAGTTTTAAATTGGTGATCCTTTCAGCCGATTTACAGCAAACTGTATCATTTGCCCATTGTATCCAGAGGAAATTTGAATCAGACAGATTAACATGTTTGAAGCTTTGTTCGAATGGTTGGCTTTTATAGATCAATGCTGCTGCAATCAGCAGGGCACTGTTCTATAAAGTGTCAGTCCAAAAGATAATAGTGATCAAACTCAAGTAGTTACCTCCAGGCTGTTTTAGAGTCTAATTGTATATAGAGCTTGCTCCTGTCTACATCATTACACTCTAAGTATTGAAATCTGGAGCAATTGTTGGTGAAGCTACCTTTGGAATATCGTCCTGAAGAGGGTCTTGGCCCGAAAAATCAACTGTTTATGTTATGGTTCCCGTTGGCTGTTCCCCTTTAGCACTTCTTCCTCCCTGATCATGCCCCAATTTCAGTCAATTGCTGCTAGTTACCCATTTACTGTACATCTGGCTTTCATCAGAGACTGGGAAATAAATATGATGGCGACTCTTTCACAGGTTACGAGTTCGTTGATCAATTCTCGTGTGATACTTCATTCCCTGTTCCAATTAGAACTGGTAATTCTAAGTTCTGCTCTAGTTTTAGAGAGTCCCTGTGAATCTCGTCTCCTTGTCAAGATCACTCTGGTTTCCTGCTCTACGTTCAGGTCTACAACAGCCTCCCCAACTGAGTCAAAGTGCCAGTGTCCTGCACTTGGGTTCTCCTCTGTTGCCCCTGTGTAACAGTTTATGCATTTCCATAGATGCTTCCTGACCTGCTGATTTCTTCCGGCATTTTATGCCTATTCTTTGGGATATTGTGTTCATTTTAGGTCACCTTTAGACATCTTTAGGACATCTTTAGAAAGATGTCATTTTTGAAACATATGGAAGGAACGTAGTAGGGATTTTTGAGGGTGTTGTGGGGATTAAGGGACTGGATCATAGGGAGAGTGGTTGGTCTGTCCTGACGAAGGGTCTCAGCCCGAAATGTTGACTGCTCATTTCAAAGGATGCTGCTGAGTTCATCCAGCTTTTGTATGTGGTTGGGCAGGGAATTGTTCTTCATGGGGCATAGTAGAATGATGAATGATGTAATAGAAGTCTATAAAATTATGCAAGCCATGTGTAAGGTGAATGCTCACAGTCTTTTACTGGGGTAGGGGAATCAAAAACCACAGAGCATAGGTTAAAGGTGAGAGGGGAGAGACTGACTAGGAACCTGAGGGGAATTTTATTTACCCAGAAGTTTTTCAGTACATGGAATGTGCTGTCAGAAGAAGTGGTTGAGGAAGTTACAGCAACACTTAAGTAGGTATATGAATGTGAAAACTTCAGAAGGACATAGACCAAGCACAGACAAATGGGACTATCTTAGATAGGAATCTTGGTCGGCACGCACCAGTTGAGCTGAAGTGACTGTTTCTGTGCTAAATGTCTCCATGGAATCAATGGAAAAAGCAGACCATTCTCTATTTCACTCCCAATTCAGAGATCAGTCACAACAATTTTATCTGCATAGTCTGCATAAACAGCTGATCTTTAACTGGGAGGAATTACATGCAGTTGATACCAGATTACCTTCACCTGTAAATAGCATTGCCCCATTATCTATATCTGATTTTCCAAGAATCTTCCAGCAGAGACTTCTATTGAGTAATACTGGACATTCTGCCCTGTAAGGATTGAAGGACAGGACTGCTTTAGGCAAAAAATGTCATGAGTAGCTCTCTGACATTCTGCATGTTATACACTGTGTCAGATTCCAGCCTTTCCTTCCACTGCTGATCAGCTCCAGGAAGGTAGCAGTCAATTTCTGTGTAAAAGCCTAACTGGAATGGCTCGACACTGAGGCATATAGAATTTGGTCCTGAAGAAGGGTCTTGGCCCGAAACATCAACTGTTTATTCATTTCCATAGATGCTGTCTGATCTGCTGAGTTCCTTCAGCTTTCTGCACATGTGTTGTTAATGATTTGGATTACTTCTGCTCATGCCTTAGTAGAGGCAGAATCTTTACTTTATTACTTGTTAACTTATGGGAGTGCCAGTGCTGGCTGGCACTGAGTTTCAGATTACTCACAGACCATGACCAATGCACATCTGGGTTCCCATAAATTTCAAATGGAGCTATACTCAACTTTGGACAGCAGCATATTACATGCTGTCCAGCATATAGACAATGCCCGAGCTTTTCCACATGCATTGGTATAAGCTTTCCAAACTATTGTCCCCAATTGTATTGCTTGTCTGATTCCTCAAAATCAGCCTGCAACCCCAGATATTTCTGCAAGTGAAATGCATGCCTCTAACCACTGCAGTACCAGTGTCTGAGTTAGTGGTCAGAAGCTCTCATTGTAACACTTATGATGACACAAGATGTGGCCCTTTGGTCTTTTGAGACTGGCTCCCAATCTCACCAGTTTAATTTCTTGCTTCCTTATTTTCCTGCCCCTTGCTTCTTATTCTCTTCACACACTCCTGTCAATATCATGTGATTTCTTTTCCTTTTACGGATACTGCGTGGTTAGTTACAGTGGCCAATTAACCTATCATCACTTGGGAATGGAGGAGAAAATCAGAGTACCTTGAGGAAAGCCACATGGACATGAGACCTTGATTCTCCTCCTCTATAGTGTGGTGCCTCACCACAGGATGAAAAAGGAGATTGATGGAATGGTCTCTCCAGAGACTCTTAAAGACTAAAAGGGCAAGGTTACATTGTGAGACTGGTGGTCTTAGAAGAAGGGAATGGCAGATGTACATAGAGAACACTGATTGCTTGAAGAAAGTGGGCATGTTAGATCTCCAGTGCATAACTTCTATACCAACAACACGCTCAGATGCAGTGGAAACAATGGACTAAATCACTCAAATATTCATAAGGAGATGGACTCTCGCCCCCTGCCTAATGAGCTCTGAGATTTAAAAGAACCTTCAGAATGATAGCATAGGTACTTGTTGTAGGTCACAGGGAAATGATAAAGTCTACCTGCTATAATGATGTGGTTGCCATGGTTGAATGTTGTGACTGTATGTAGTATGTGTGTTTTGAGTAATGCAAACTGCTAGGTAGGGTTAAAGCACCAATGAGTGTCTAGGACACAGCTGGAGAAATGGCCGAGCTGGTTCATAAGGTATGTACTATATATGGTATTGTAGCGATGTGCTACACACAGCGCTGAAATAACGACACGCAGTCGGTAAGTCGTTTGGAGACTAATTTATTCAAACTTGGTGGTGCTGGCATTTAATCTCTAGTGACTACCCTCTCCGGGTGGAAATGACGTCAGAGGTGCATTACCAAAGTCTCCCCCCGCGCACTGGCTATTTGTGAGCCAGTTCGCCTGCACAGAAAGTGGGTCGCCACAGTATAATAATTTAGGCAATGACATCTGAACTGGAGTTCTTCTGGCATCCTCCATACTCTCAATTTCATTAATGTACATTTTGCACACTAGATCCATCCAAACCAAATATTTTTAAATTTTGGTGACCAAACGTAAATTTGCGTTATTGTAAATATTCAGGAAGAATTTAGTTTCAGTTGTTGTGTTGATCCCTACTTGTTCTATTTCCTCTTTGCTTTATTTTGAACAGAGTTTCACAATCCTGCATGGGCAGCAAAAGGAAATGATTCTCACGAAGAATGAGAAGCAAGATCATGCTCTCCTGACCCTGATTAATCATCGTTGTGACTTCACTGAGGATCTGTGTGCACAGACAAAATTCATCACTTTGCGTCATTCTGCCCAAGGCTGCAAATGAGCCAAGGAGCTCCAATCTCTATTCATCGCCTATTCCTTCAGAATGATAAACTATTGCTTTCCATGAATATTGTGTCATCTGCATGATTTATCTTCATCTCTTTCTTTTGATTTAGCATTGCCCAAACATTCTGCCTCTAGCCTGCCTTTCCAATCAAATAAAGATCAATACCGTTGATTTTTCTTCACAACTTCTCTGAACTCATCTCAAGGTATTTAAATTTGATTATAAATGCAATTTTCTTTGTAGTTACAGGAATCCCTATTGGATGTTGTTTTTATTATGCTGAGCATTCATTTAGTTTTATAGCAGATTTTTAAGTATGTCTGGAACTGCAACAAGCATGGCCTTTGGCATTCCTGCAATCAGGCATGATCCCCTGGCTTAATAACAATAATAGTGGAGTGGGGGACATACTGGGTCACCAGTTTACGGATTGTTGTGTTGTGGTAGTATCAACAAAGTCGCTAGAGAGACCCTGAAACTAATGGATGTATAAGTGATTTATTTAACAAAAACACGCGGTAGGCATCATATCGAGACTGTCTCAGAGGAAGAGGCCTCAAGATCCAATATTACAGGATATTTTTATATGCTAAAGATCAAAGGTAACAGCAGGACAAATCTATAGTTACTTTGTGTCTATAATGCTTCCTTTAAATTACATATAATTTTCACAGACCTCCTTCTTTGCACTCATACTCCAGACACCCAAAGTGAATGTTAATCATAATTGTCTGGTTTGCAATCAACTCCATTCCACAGCTCCAGGAAAACTGTTGTTCTGGACTGCATTTAAATTCAATCTAGAATCCATGCTCATGTCTGAAGATTTGTTGCTGGTGAATTTAATATCTGAAATATACCCTAACTTCAGAATACACCCTAACAGTGTGTATGTACATTGCTACGGCTGCTAATGGTTAGCAGCCTTTCATAGATGCCTAGATTTGAGGTGCCAGATTTGTTCTTAATATGCTCCATTTAGTATTTGTAGTATCGCACAATGTGATGGAGGATATTCTTGGTATGTGGATGAGACTTTATCTCTACCAGTGTTATCATAGGCAAATACACCTGCCACAGGCAGATTCTTCAGCCTGAGGTCCAGTAGGTTTATCTCTTGTGTTGGGTCTCTCACAACCTTCTACAGACCCAGCCAGGAAGCTACGATCCTCAGTATTCCGCACATATACCCTTTGGTGATGTTACCCAGCCATTTGGTAATGGACATTGAAACATTGGACACTGAGTTCATTGCTATTCTCTTGATTATTCAACAGGGAGAAACAATAGTTCATTAGCTGATGAAGGATGGTAGCTAGAAAGTAGGAAAAGGTTTATGGCATACTTTTGACTTGATGCCATGAGACTTCATTATGCCTGTGTTGTGACTGACGAAAACGAGAATAACAAAAGATGTATGTGAGAGATATAAAATTATCAAACAAAGCAGGTGTTTGGAAAACATTTAGTTTGACTCTTGTTGTGTCTGTGCACAGCTACATATTGATTAAACAAAAGCACACATGCGGGAGATGGCTTTAACTGATGTATTCATATTGCAGCAAGAGAGAGAACAATGCGTATGTATAGACAAGATCGCATACGCAGACAGCAGATCAATACGTAGTGCCTGAGGGGGGTGGTATCATCAGTCTAAATGAAATCGATCCATACCTTACACTTCTGCCACCTTTAGATTAATGCAATATAAAACTAAGAACAAGATCCACTTTTGGGGAAGTGCAGTTCTGCAAAGTATTCAGAAAGGCTTTCATCTTTTGACCGGTTCCTTTCGTAAAATCTAAATCTCTCAGCTATTACCAGCAGTGTAGGACTCAAGTGATTTGGTAAAATTGTAACAATTTTGTCAAAGGTCTTGCTTGCTGGCTTTTCAGAGGTTATTAACTTGCATAAGAGACTGTACACTCTATAGTGCCCATTAAGCTAAGAAGTGCAGAGGCTCCTCCTCATTGTTATAATACAGTTCAACTCTTTTGATATACGACTCCCAGCCTTCATCTGTCCTATCAAATTCGTCAACTTTCCTGCCTGAAGCCGTCCCCTCATTATTCGCATTTAAATTCAGCATGTCTTTCAATGTACTCACGCTTCTCTTAGCATCCATGGCAGCCTTCTCGTGCTGTTTAACTCTCGCTGTTTCATCCTGTAACTATCAGTGCAGTTGATGATTTTCTCTGGCATTCAGTCACCAATTTGTTGTGTCTGTGCACAACTGCATATCGATTAAATAAAAACTGTACTGTAACATGAACAATGTGGCAGATGGCTTTAACTGATGTATTCACACTGCGTGAGAGAGGGAGATAGAGAGAGGGAGGGGGGAGAGAGAGAGGGAGAGAGAAAAAAAGAGGGAGATAGAGAGAGAGGGAGAGAGAACAATGTGCATGCATAGACAACAGCACATGCACAGGCAACAAGTCAATATGTAGTGCAAAAGGGTTGGTCTGAAACAAATAGATCCAGACACTACACATCTGACACAATGTTTTATATGTTTGAAACACAAAGATAGCAATAAATTAATTAACTACAGTTTTAATACAATTTTTTTAAACATAAAATGGTTTAAAAAGTGCTGAATTACACATTTACAATGGTAGCTCATCCAGACCAGCCAAACCCTTCTGAAAGCTTCTGAGCACAAATTCCAGGCACCCAAAATGTACCTCTTTTGTTACTGTACTGAGGTATGGCTCCCTGAATATACAACTGTAAGTAACTAAACAGACCCATCCTCAGCTGTGCATTAAGTGGCAGGAATACACTTTTAATGATGCATTGATACAGGAGATGGCTCATCTTGAAATTTTCAATGACCACCAATTAACCTGAGCATATATTGTCTTCCCTGCACAATTTCTATAGCACAGATCAGAATGTATCATAGCATCAGTGCAGATTAAATTATGCCCAGGTTACATTTCTTGAAGTCTGAATCTCATTTTAATTAATATCTGCTATCCATAATTTCATAATTCCCAAAATATCCCTGACAGTCAGGAGTAAAATTTCAGGACTACAAGGGTTACTCTCTCCCACCTCTGTACCACCGTTTACCCACCTCTGGCTGGTCAGTACTGCCAGTGGAATTAAACATGATCAAGGATTGTGATGGAAGAAACTGGTGTATTGACTATGTGGTACGATTTTGTTAATACATTTATGCCAGGTTCTTGTTTGAGCAGTCTATGGGATTGTTCTCCAAATTTTTTGGGGAAAGACTTGGGCTTTGCAGTGCATGGTTCAAAACCAGCTCTTCTCTTTCACATTTTGAATTTAGTGGTAATGGTTGTGAACTTTAGAGGCCATGCAGAAGTCAACCATATAGCGTTGGTCCTGATCAGGAAAGATGGCACATTTCCTCTCCAGAAGTGACATTTATAATGCTGATTTTTTTTTTACAGTTAAAATGTTTACATGGTCTTCATTCAGTCTAATGACAGGGATTTCTTTTTCCAAATTATTACCTGAATTTAAATTTCTTAGCTGTCATTGGATTTGAACACTGGTCTCTGAATTGTTGGTCCCTGTCTCAGTTACTAACTGAATCACTATGACAGTATTATACTGGCGTGACAAAACCAGTTAATGGACCCTTGCATTGATTAAATTAGATCCTCTTTCCTATTCACTTTATTTTGATAAACACTGAATCAAGAGATAGTTCATGTTCCTTAGTGGTATCTTCCACCTGATATTAAATTATTCACTCCCAACAAAACTCCATCCAAACTTTACAAAATAATATTACTACACTAAGTATGAGCTGAAGCAGGTCCTTTTAACTTATGTATAACATGTTTCTATCTCTTTTGGGAAATCCAATGACACAGTTACAAAGATTTCAAGATTACTGGTTTACACAAACCTGACTAAACGATGACAATATGGATTTATTGAATTCAAAAATTTAGTTAAGTAGAATTTTTTTTAATAGAGATATAAGATACCAGGACAAACTTCTTTATCCCAAATTTTCCATGTGTAACTTGGCAATGGATGAAAATCTCTATGCATCACAGATGTTAAATTCTGACATACTTAGTGCATGATGGTAATAAATCTGCCAGGTTTTGACAGTCCCTGGAGATGTTCTAAGCACCTCCTTTTCCCTCCTGAGTACTGAGTAAAACTAGTTTAGACGATGTGAAACATGCATCATATATGTGAGGAGTTGGACATCTGTAATACTTTTCTATTCTAAATAACCAAGTAAGAGCTCGAGCCAGTAAAATGAGATGATCATAGTGAATAGAATGGATTTATTGCAATGAACAAAGGTTCCTACCATCCGTGCATGATTGAGGCTTACAGAGTCAACGAAGAAAGATTCAAGTTTCATATGAATGCCCTGATGCCCTGTGGTATTTGTACTGATGAAACGATAAATATATCTTTCAATCTGCTTCATAACATTGCATACTTGGGACATAGATCTTTGCCAAAAACAAACACTCTTGATGCTAGCCTGACGTCAAACCATTTCAAATCAAATAACAGCAGACCGCTTGACTCTTTATCATGTTATCTTTGTTTTCATGGAACTGGGAGCTAATGCTTGTCTTTGTGATATCTGCTAGGCTAGGTATAAAGTAAGAAGAGTAGAATGATGAAAGAGATTCATAACACAGACATTGCCGTAGGTGAATTCATTCAGGATATTTACTTCTTTGAAAGGTTAATGAAAATGATATTTGTTGGGGGTAAGGAAGGAAATTAAACTCATTAATTCTCTGTGTGACTTATGGTTCTGGAGGTTGATTTTTCAACATGATAGGGAAAGTGTTCCAGTCAGAAATCTACAATATGTATGAGTTTGATTCATTACAGCTCCACTAAGGTAGCTCAACAATAAGACACCATTTAAGAAATCCATTTTATTCATAAAGTTCACTATTATTCACAAATTTCTACAGATGTACCATGGAGAGAATTCTAACTGGCTGCATCACTATCTGGAATGGGAGGAGAATGGGTGGGTGGCCACTGCATAGGGCTGAAGTAAGCTGCAGAGAGTTGTAAAATTAGCCAGTCCATCATGGACACTATCCTCCATAGTATCCAGGTCATCTTCAAGGAGCGCTGTCTCAAAAAGGCGGTGTCTATCATTAAGGACCTCTACCACCAGGACAAGCCCTATTCTCATTGATACCATCAAGATGGAGGTACAGAAGCCTAAAGGCACACACACAATGATTCAGGAACAGCTTCTTCTCTTGTGCCATCAGTTCTCTGAATGGACATTGAACCCATGAACACTAACTCACTACCTCTTTTTAATTTCCTACTTTTTGCATCACTTACTTAATTTAACTATTATATAAATATTCTGTAATTCACAGTTTTCTTTTTCTCTCTACTATCCTGTATTGTAGTGCTGTCGCAAAGCTAACAAATTTCACAACATATGCCAATGATGTTAAACCTATTTCTGAGGATTTTTTGCTTAATTTAATTCACTTTGTTCTATCAATGCCTCTCTGAGCACCTGTGTTTTGTTTCTATGAAGTTCCAACTATGCCAAATTCCTCCTCCAATCCTGATCTCATGTATGCCCGTTGCTTTGATTGTCGCATTATTGGTAACTGTGTTCATCCCTCTTCTTCTTCAAGAAACTCCAGGAGATCTACCACCATATTAACCAGTATATATTATGATCAATTATTGTGAAACTTTGTGTCAAATTGTGGCTTATAATATTTGTAAAGGTTTTGGGATGATTTATGATGTTAAAGACACTCTTTAAATAGAAATCAATTCAATTTTTCTAATAATAATCAAATACAACCTTATGTCATTTACTGTTTACTTGATAAATGCAAATTTCAGAAAGAGTCATCTCCATAAATTTTGTAGCCACGAAGGCTGGGTATCTGGTGACAAGCTACTCACCTCCTGGTACACAAAACCCTTCTACCATCTTCAATTCATATTTTTGGAATGTAGTGGAATAGTCTCCTTGCCTAGCTATGTGAAGTTCCGAAAGAAAATTACAACATCACCCAGGACAAAGTCAGCAACTGAAATAACATTCCCTCCGCCATTGATAGACCATTGCTGTACATACACCATCTACAAAATGCACACCAGTTACTCATCTAGAATCCTCCACAATGTACCTGCTAAACCCAATAAAACCCGATGTCTATACCAACAAAGAAAATATGCCATGGTGTCACAGACTTTATAAAAACAGTTGCAGATGAGCGTGTCCCTACAATATCAAATGAAAGCCCTGGAAGAACAATGAGATCCACCATCTTCTGAGGGCCAGATCAAAGGTGTTTAGGTCTGACGACCAGGTAAAATAGAAGAGGACCAGGTATGACCTCCGTAAAGCCATCTCGCATGTGGAGTGCCAATTCTGGGCCAAACTTGAATCACTGAAGGGTGTTCAACAGTTGTTGCAGGGCTTGAAAGCTATCATCTCCTACAAAGTGAAATCAAGTGACGTGGCCACACAAGTTTTCACTCCCAGATGAGTTTGAAGATTTGGATGCTCACTTTAACAATCAGAGCATGGAGGCACCTTCACCAACTCCCACAATCCCCAATGACCCTGTGACTTATGTCTCTGGGGCCAACATGAGAGCAATCTTCAGTGAAAAGCATTTGGCCCAGATGGTGTACCTGGCTGAGTATTAAAGATCTGTGCTGATCAACTGGCTGGAGTGTTCACTGATATCTTTAACATGCTAAGGTACCCAACTTCAAGTAGGCTTTAATTATACCAGTGCCTAAGAAGAACGTGGTAACCTGCTTCAATGACTATTGTCCAATAGCACTTACATCCACTGGAATGAAGTGCTTTGAAAGGTGACGAAACATGTCAACCCCACTATGAGAAATGAATTGGATCCACTCCAATTTGCTTCCCATCACAAAAGGTCCACAACAGATGCCATTTTTTTGCCTCTTCACTCAGCCCTGAAACATCTGAACAGGGAAGATGCATTAAATAGGATGCCCATCATTGCCCACAGATTGGCATTCAATGCTATCATATGCACCAAACTAATCAATAAGCTTCAAGACCCAGGCCTCAGTAGCTTAGTGTAAATGGATCCTCGACTTCCTCATTTGCAGACCCAGTCAGATTGGATTGGCAGCAACATCTCCTGTAGAATCTCCATCAGATTGGCTGTGTGCTTAGCCCCCTGCTCTACTCACTTTACACTTACGACTTTGAAGATAAGCACAGACCTGATGCAGTATTTTAGTTTGCTGATGACACCACTGATGTTGGATGAATCAAGAGTGACGATAAATTAGCATATGGGAGGGAGGTTGAAAATCTGGCTGAGTGGTGCCTCAACAACAGCCTCTCATTCAATGACAGCAAGACCAAAGAGCTTATGATTGGCTATAGGAGGAGGAAACCGGAGGTCCATGAGCCAACCCTCATCAGAGGATCAGTGGTGGAGAGGGTCAATAGTTTTAAATTCCTTCTCTGTTGTTATTTCAGAGGACCTGTCCTGGGCCCAGCACGTACGGGCCTCTACAAGAAAACCATGGCAGCACCTCTGCTTTCTTAGAAGATTGTGATGGTTCAAGAGGACATCTTGAACTTTAATAGATGTGTGGTGGAGAGTATATTGACTGGTTGCATCATGGCCTGGTATGGAAACCCTAATGCCCTTGAACAGAAAAACCTACAAAAACTAATGGATATAGCCCAGTCTATCATGGGTAAAGCCCTCCCCTCCACTGAGCACATCTTGTCCATCTGTCCTTTCACTGATTCTATTGAATTTGTATTTAGTGCGGATGCCCTAAAGAAAATGAACCTCAGATTTTCACAAGCTGATGTGTATGTGCTTTGATAATAAATTTGAACTTTGAACTTTGAGATAAAGGTTGTTAAAACAAGAGAACACCACTATTTGCAGGCTTACTCTAATCACGCACTCCCAACTTGGAAATATATCACCGTTCCTTCTTCATCTTGCATCTAAATGCTGAACTCTGTACCCTACACACTTCAGGCAAACTGTCCTCAGAAAAGCAATGGCAGTTTGAGAAAGTTCCATGTCTTCAAAGACATTTATCAATAGATGCTGGCCTTGCCAATGACACCTATATAATTCATCAAACTTGACTAGTTATGAATTATGTAAGAAGGCATATACACTTAATCAGAAATTTATTTGGTACTTTTAATCCAGTCAAAGAGACATCCACTTGTGACATTGATTTAAATCAGCAACAAAATAGCTTTGGTCAACCTTTGAGTTACTTACCCTTGACATTCATCATCTCTGCCAACTTCCCCAAATGCTCAGGCCTGAATATTTTGCTGATGCATAAAATATGAGATAGCTTTTTATTCTGGGAAGGCAGCAGAGGTGGATATTACACTTTATTCTGGACATGAGAAGCTTCAGCTGGAACAAGACTGTTGCTTTCACTGTTAAAACCAAACAGTAGAAGTTTCGGGCCAAGACCCTTCATCAGTCCTGATGAAGGGTCTCTGCCTGAAACATCGACTGTTTACTCTTTTCCATAGATGCTGCCTGACCTGCTGACTTCCTCCAGCATTTTCATGAGTTGCTTTGGATTTCCAGCATCTTCACATTTTCTTATGTTTTTGTTTAATTCACATCAATCTGATCCCCAGTAATCATTGTCTGTATTATCACTGGACCAAGCTCTTACTCTGTGAAGATGTTGAGGTGGCTAACTCACCTTAAGGGAAACCTCACACAGGCAACTTCCTCTCCCCGGTGTGACCATCAGAGTTGACAATGTCCAGATTCCCCTGGGCAATCTGAACAGCCACAAAGCTGAACTTTGCTCCTATATCGTAGGTTGGGGAACTCAGACAATTTGGCACTAACATCAGTTTTAACTCCGACCCTGATCTTGATCCTAACCCAGACTTCTAAACACAGCCTTTCTCCAGTATTGAAAACGTACTTACACACAATCCAGCATGTTAGACCACACATCAGGAGGACACAGTGGTCCAGTATACATGACAAATGCAGGACACTGCTTCACAAGTCACTGCTCACTTGTCCGACAGTCCCCACCCACCCCATATGTGGAAGTAAAAGACCACAGTTCCTGCATTGACTTCATTAGTCATCTCTGAATGTAGAAAGCTGCAGTGGAAGGAAGTAGGTCATCTTCAGTCTCAAGGGACTGACCAAGAGAAAGCAAGAATGATAGCAATTGACCCAGTTCAGAAAAGAGCTCCAGTTACCATGGGCTAGATAAATGGATGTTGTAATTGGCTGTAAAACACTAATCAGACAGCCCTAAAACCAGAGGGAGAGAGATGAGAACCATGCTACCTGAAGTAATTACAATCCAAATAAGGCTGGGTGTAACTTATAAACAGTCCTCAATTATCAATGCTTAAAATAAAACTTAAGGCTTAAGTTGATTACTTATGCATCATCTCGAGTGAATTGTAAATGATACTATGTCAGGTCATTACAATTCATGCAATTGCTAACTGTCTTTCCATCACAAGACAATAAGTACTTTTAGACAGATTTCTTCTGCACTGATTCTTATAATAAGTGTCTTATTCCACCTAGCAGAAGATACTGTGAATTAAATCCTCCTGCTTGGCTGAAAACAACCCTGGCTTTAGAATCCTGTTTCAGACCAGTCCTTGTGGTACCTTTGGTACATTTGTAATACATCAGGGCAGATATCTTCATGAATTCACTGACAACACAACATACATGAGTTGACAGAAACTAATAAGCTCTGTTACTCGAAAGTCAGCTAAAAAGGCATAGCTGCTGAATTGATAAGAAAAAAAACACATCTGAATGGAGCACTGCTTAAAAAGAAAGGCCATGTTTTTGTTAAAGTGAGAAAACAAAGTAATTGATGTAATCACCTGGAAGGACTGTGTAGGGCCCTGAATGGTGGTGAGGGCGGAGGTAGGGGCACTTGTAGCACTTGTTCCGCCGGCAAGGATAAGTGCCGGGAGGGAGATCGGTGGGGCGGGATGAATGGACAGAGGAATCGCGTAGGGAGTGATCCCTGTGAAAAGCAGAAAGTGGAGTCGGGGGGGAAGATGAGCTTGGTGGTGGGATCCCATTGGAGGTGGTGGAAGTTTCGGAGAATAGTGTGTTCTCTTGTTTTTCACGTATTTAATTAAAAGAACTAGTTGCTGTAGTGGTGATCATAAAAGAACCAAACTGTTGAATTATGCCTTTTATTTCGTTAATGTCTGAAAGGGAAGGATATCTGTTAGCTTTACCCAGAGTGCCCTATCTTTGACCCTGGACATAAAATGACTTTTAATCACATCTTCAGTTATGAGTGGGTAAAAAATATGAGATCACTTGCTTGAACTGCTGTAATCCTTTTTGTGAAATCATTCCCACAGAGCTACTGAGAAGGGTATGGGCCTAGTAACAATGAAGGACCGGTGTTATATATTCATATCAGAGTTTTCTGCAGCTTGGAGGGAGTACGCACTGACTGGTGTTCCCATGCTCTTGCTGTCCTTGTCCTCAGTGGTGCCGCTGCAGTACACAGTGTGAGTGATTGCTGGGAGGTTTATAGATGATACACACTGCAGCCACTGAGCACTGGTGTTGGGTGAGCGATGGAGTATCAATCAATCTGCTTTGTCCTCACTGCTGTTTGAACTTCTTACAAGCTGTTAGCACCGCACTCAAGCAGGCAAGTGGAACGTGTTCTGTCACACTCCTGACTTGCATAATGAAAATGGTGAAAAGGAGGCGTTAAGAGGAGAGTTGCTTGCCTCAGAATATCCAGCCTCTGACCTGTTTCTCTAGCCACAATGTTTATGTCTCTGGTTTCTTGCCAGTGATGACCCCAGGGTGTTCTGATGGTGTGAAACTGGGGGACAGTATGCCTCCGAGGGTTCACTTTGTAAGTAAATTATTGGTGAGTGATGCACCAACAATAACTCACTCTGAGGCGTAAAGGCGAGATATCGGCTTTTATTGACTGGAAGAAATAACAAGCAGTGGTTGACCACCATACTACATCCTGGAGACTGAGAGGCCGGGCTCAGGCCTCAATCGCCTTTATACCGGGGTCTGTGGGAGGAGCCACAGGAGCAGTCAGCAGGTGGCGTGTCCAGACAGGTGTATGTAGTTCACAACAGTACTGTACTATGTTCTATGTAATTATACCGGGGTCTGTGGGAGGAGCCACGGTCAGTGGGCGGGGCCACAGGGGCAGTCAGCAGGGGGCGTGTCCAGACAGGTATATGTAGTTCACCACAGTACTGTACTATGTTCTATGTAATTATACCGGGGTCTGTGGGAGGAGCCACAGGAACATTCAGCAGGGGGGCATGTCCAGACAGGTATATGTAGTTCACCACAGTGTGAGGATGCAGCATGGCAGCACTCTTGCAACCGTTTCCCTCACTTTGCTGAAGGTTGAGGACTGATTATGTGTTGATTAGCTAGATTAGGTTTCTCTGTTATTTTTAAGAACCTGAGCAATTCTCCACGTTTTGGGAAGATGTCAGTGTTGTGACTGTACTAGAATCTGGTTGGTAAGTGCTGAAGATAATTCTAGAACACCAGTACTTTCATGCTGCAATTTGAATATTATGTTCCATGGCCTTTGAATCCAATACTCTCAGTCACTTCTTGACATCATATGAAATGAAGGATATTAGTCAGAGTCTAAATTCTCTGTTAGTGGAGATCTCTGGAGGAAGGAGGTATGGATTGCCTATTTGATACACCTCCTAAACATGGTTACAAATGCTTTAATTTTTTTTCTTTTCACTCACATGCTCGGCCCCACCATTTTTGAGATGGGGATAATGTTGGAACAGCCTAAATTGATCAACTATTTAATCACATCTGACTAGATGTGGTGGAGCCTTGATAGGCCATAACTTCAGACAGAAACTTCTCTGCTTCCATGCTTAATTGTGCAAAAAATGTGTTTACCCCCAGGCAAAGCGAGTGACCAGAAACACCACACACACACACACACACACACACACACATACACACACTCAAAATTGGGAACATTTAATCCAATAATCAAGCTAAAAATACGTAGATGCAGGTATAATTACAATGTTTAAAAGACATTTAAATAGGTACATGGATGGAAAAGGTGGGGAGTGATGTGGGTCAAATGGTAATAGACAACCTGGTCAGCATAGATGAGTTGGGCTGAAGGACCTGCTTTCATGCTGTATAACTCTGGGACCCCTGACTCTAAGTACAGTACGTTGGCTGACTTACAAATGGGAAATTCACTCTGTAGCCACTTTGCTAGGTATTTCCATGGCCTTCTGCAGCTGCGGCCCATCCATTTCAAAGATGGGCATGTTATGCATTCAGTCATGCTCTTCTGTGCACCACTGTTGTAACATGTCAATAGTTGAGTTACTATCATCTTCCTGTAAGCTTGACCTCTGACCCCTCTCATTAAGAAAGCACTTTTGCCCACGGAACTGCTACTCACTGGATTTTCTTTTGCTCTTCACACCATTCTCTATAAATTTTAGCAACTGTTGTGCATGAAAACCCTAGAAGATTAGCAGTTTTCAAGATACTCAAACCACCCTGTCTGGTACCAACAATCATTTCAACATCAAAGTCATTTAGATCTCCTTTCATCCTCATTCTGATGTTTGGTCTGAACCCCTTGGCCATGTCTACATATTTTTATGCATTGAGTTGATGCCAAATGATTGGCTGATTAGATATTTGCACTAACAAGCAGGTATACTGGTGTACCTATAAAAGTGGCTACAATATAGTCTGCTTGTATAAGAATGTAAATAAGCTGAGTTCCAGGTATGCCTCTGTGTGGATTAAATTTAAAAAGTCAGTGGTAGATTTTGATTGCTTTAGTGCTACAAAGTAAACAGACTATGAACAGATTTCCTTCCTGGGATTCTCTCTTTACTGAGGTGTGGTCAAATGTGACTGGTACATAGACGGTCTGTTGAATTTGAAGAAGACCTTAACCCTTCAAGCTTTGTGGTTTCTGAGATGGATGGTGAAGTTAATGTGGATTGAGTAACAACTGATGATGAAGCATACTCATCCGATTTGGCTGCTTACCGAAACTTATCTTCACTGTTGTCTGCCACATGATGACATGCAAGCCATGACTTTCACCAAAGCGTCCTCATAAAATCCAATCAAAGTCAGACAAAGCTACATCTTTACACAAAATTTTCTTAGATCTTAGTTCCTACAAGACTGCATTTCACTTCCGTCAAGCGTTCTGCTGTTGTGGAGTAAATCTACAGGATCAATGGGATACTGTTCAACCTTTGTTGTTTCCAGTCCAGAATCAAGGTCAGCCCGACTTAATATTCAAACTACAATATGTATGAATTCCAAGGCCACAATAATCTGTTGATTGTGAGGTTGAATCTGTAACAATTTGCTGCTGTTTCTCACACTGTCCTTCATCAATGAAGGTCCACAAGACCATGGAAAATGTGGACCACTTTGCATAATACATAGTAAAACTGAACAAAGAGAGATTTCAACAATAAAATTCACCATCGCTGTCACTACACTGACCATGTGAGGAAAAAGATTGCTCCAAGATCCAGATCTCAGGCCCAGCACAAAACTCGTGCTTTAACACCCCATCCATCTGCCTCTTTCCTCTCCTGTGGAAAATCTGCATCCCCACATTGGTCTCATCAATCACACCTGAATTCATGAAACCAATGTTGAAACAAGCATTACTGATCCTAATGGGACATGTAAGAAGAAAATTCTGGATCTTCTGAATGTGAAGTTAGCATGGTTCTTCCAAGATGGCAGCATTATTGGCCCACCAAATTTTAAACTCTCACATTAATATCTCAGTTTCATACCCATAACAGAGTCAATGATGGACAGTTAGACTCAGGTAGAATCAATAATCAATATAGGCCTCATTCTCCACATTTGCTTACAGACGTTCAAAATTTTCTTCAGTCTCTAAATTCTATAAATTGTAAAACATCCATCTGTTTCTGAACAATTCCCTACAAGCTTTAGGCTGACTCCACCCAAGTCATCCACACTTTCAGTTCATGGAACCGTAAGGAGACAATTTAACCAGAGAGTCCGGATTCTGACCAGTTCCTGGACTAGGACTTGCACTCAGTTTATTTCTACTTACATGTCCTCCAGCAAATCCATTGAATGATTTTGCCCTGCTCAGCATTTCAAACCTCTTGTATGAATTGACTGAATTCCCACGATGCAAAGAATAGTCCTTGGGCCACCATGATAGAGAAGGCCTGTGGAGACTATTAGCAGGAACCAGCAAACTGCAACAGTGGAAAATCCAGACAGACAGATATACTTTATTGATCCCGAGGGAAATTGGGTTTCGTTACAGCCACACCAACCAAGAATAGTGAAGAAATATAGCAATATAAAACCATAAATAATTAAATAATAAGTTAATCATGCCAAGTGGAAATAAGTCCAGGACCAGCCTATTGGCACAGGGTATCTGACACTCTGAGGGAGGAGCTGTAAAGTTTGATGGCCACAGGTAGGAATGACTTCCTATGACGCTCAGTGTTACATCTCGGTGGAATGAGTCTCTGGCTGAATGTACTCCTGTGCCTAACCAGTACATTATGGAGTGGATGGGAGTCATTGTCCAAGATGGCATGCAACTTGGACAGCATCCTCTTTTCAGACACCACCGTCAGTGAGTCCAGTTCCACCCCCACAACATCACTGGCCTTACAAATGAGTTTGTTGATTCTGTTGGTGTCTGCTACCCTCAGCCTGCTGCCCCAGCACACAACAGCAAACATGATAGCACTGGCCACCACAGCCTCATAGAACATCCTCAGCACCATCCGGCAGATGTTAAAGGACCTCAGTCTCCTCAGGAAATAGAAACGGTTCTGACCCTTCTTGTAGACAGCCTCAGGGTTCTTTGACCAGTCCAGTTTATTGTCAATTCATATCCCCAAGTATTTGTAATCCTCCACCATGTCCACACTGACCCCTTGGATGGTAACAGGGGTCACCGGTGCCTTAGCCCTCCTCAGGTCACCACCATCTCCTTAGTCTTTTTCACATTAAGCTGCAGATGATTCTGCTCACACCATGTGACAAAGTTTCCCACTGTTGCCCTGTACTCAGCCTCATCTCCCTTGCTGATGCAGAGTCATCAGAAAACTTCTGAAGATGGCAAGACTCTGTGCAGTAGTTGGTCTGAGGTGTAGATGGTGAAGAGAAAGGGAGACAGGACAGTCCTCTGTGGAGCCCCAGTGCTGCTGACCACTCTGTCTGACACACAGTGTTGCAAGCGCACGTACTGTGGTCTGCCAGTCAGGTAATCAATAATCCACGACACCAGGGAAGCATCCACCTGCATCACTGTCAGCTTCTCACCCAGCACAGCAGGGCAGATGGTGTTGAACGCACCGGAGAAGTCAAAAAACATGACCCTCACAGTGCTCGCCGGCTTGTCCAGGTGGGCGTAGACACGGTTCAGCAGGGCAAAAGGGCAAATGTACGCATCCAGATTACAGTGAAGTGTAAGAGCTTCCTTTATTTTATTTAACTCAAGTCCAAGAACCATGAATATAGCGACTCCGTTCAAGAAGGTTAAATATGAAGCTTCAAGCTTCAATAATCAGAGAATAATCCGTTGTTTACTTGTATGGTTAGTAAAAACTAGCTAAAATAGGAATGAATGCACTTCATCTGTTAAAGAAAATTAACAACTGTAATTATTTTAACAGGTGAGAATACTTGCCTTTTTTATTTTGTGCATAAAATATAAGAGCTAATTGATTGAGGTACTACTTTTTGAAAGATTGGGAGTTTAGTGTGCATTTCTGGAGGTGATGTTATTGGAAGGATGTAACTGCACTGGAAAGGATGTGTAGGAGATTCACCACGATGTTGCTTTGCATGCATATTTTTCCAGTAATGAGAAGACACTGAATAGTCCGGAATTTTTCTTTTAGTTGAGCAGTCTGAGGGGGTGATCTGACTGAGGTTTACAAAATTATGAAAAGTACAGATGAGGTAGATGTCATATATATCACAGGCATCTAAAACAAGAGTGAACATCAGTTATATTACATGTACTGAATTAGTGGGTCCAATGGGCTTGCTCTGTGCTGTAAATTTTCTACAACCTGATGACATATAATTAAGTTGCCAATCAGTCGAGATCTTAGAGGAAGTTGATGAGGTGCAAAGAAGGAAAAGGCTGATTCACGCCAGAAATCTGGCTGAGCATAAAATTAAGGCCTGGCCTTGTTCAACCGAAACAGAATCCAAGTACTATCTTTTTATGCAATACACACGAAATGCTGGAGGAACTCAGCAGGCCAGGCAACATCTATGGAAAAAAAGTACAGTCGACGTTTTGGACCAGAACGTCACTGTCCTGCTGAAGGGTCTCGGCACAAAACATTGACTGTTTACTCTTTTCCATAGATGCTGACTGGCCTGCTGCGTTTCTCCAGCATTTTGTGTGTGTTGCTTGGATTTCCGCCATCTGCAGATTTTCTCTTGTTTGTGATTAGACTAAATTTTTATTGTGATGACCTGAATAGATAGATGGGATGGTCAAACACAGTCTCTTTCTCAGGGAAGGGAAACTGTAAACGACAGGGCATAGTTTTAAGGCGAGAGGGGAAAGATTTAAAAGGGATCTGAGGGATGGGGAGGAGTGTGGTACGTACTGTATATGGAAGGAGCTGCCAAAGAAAGTGGTTGATGCAGATACAGCAACAACACTCAAAAGGTGTGGATAGGAGGGAGTGTAGAGGGATATGGGCCAAATGCAGGCAAATGGGATGAGCTTAGTGGGAATGGGAAGAAAACTGAAGCATGGGAAATGTTACAAGGAGAATCACATATTACAAGGGAAAGCAAGAGAACTTACCAACACTTTGGAGTAGAAGAGGAAGCATAAAGAGATTTGGACAGAACAAAATGGGATGAGGAACAGGGCAGTAAAACATCATATGAAAGACAATTAAAAATGATCACTGTAATATCCTTTACCATGATTTTCATTACAATAGGCTCTGGCATTGCTGCTATTTTCTTCTGTCTTCCTCAGGTTCAGGTGCAAACAATCTCCTGACAATCTAAAGTCTCAATTCCACAATTGATAACTACCTTTTAATAACTTGCATTTCTGATATTTAATCAATGATATATCAATGGATTCCATCTTGCAAGGTGATGAAATATCAACCTAAGGAAGAAAACATCAAAACATAGAAAACATACAGCACAATACAGGCTCTTCGGCCCACAAAGATGTGTCAAACATGTCCTTACCTTAGATCTACATAGGCTTACCCATACCTCTATTTTTCTAAGCTCCAGGAGTCTTGTAAAAGATCCCATTGTTTCCACCTCCACCACCGCCGCCGGCAGCCCATTCCACGCACTCACCACTCTGACATCCCCTCTGTACCTACTTCTAAGCACCTTAAAACTACGCCTTCTTGTGCTAGTGATTTCAGCCCTGGGAAAAAGCCTCTGATTATCCACATGATCAATGCCTCTCATTATCTTGTACACCTCTGTCACCTCCCATCCTCTATCGCTCCAAGGAGAAAAGGTCAAGTTCACTCAACCTGTTTTCTTAAGACATTCTCCCCAATCAGGCAACATCCCTGTAAATCTCCTCTGCACCCTTTCTATGGTTTCCACGTCCTTCCTGTAGTGAGGTGACCAGAACTGAGCACAGTACTCCAAGTGGGGTCTGACCAGGGTCCTGTATAGCTGCAACATTACCTCTTGGCTCTTAAACTCAATCCCACAGTTGATGAAGGCCAATGCACCATATGCTTTCTTAACCACAGAATCACCCTGCATAGCAGCTTTGAGTGTCCTATAGACTCAGACCCCAAGATCCCAATGATCCTCTACACTGCCAAGAGTCTTACCATTAATGTTATATTCTGCCATCATATTTAACCTACCAAAATGAACCACTTCACACTTATCTGGGTTGAACTCCATCTGCCACTTCTCAGCCCAGGTTTGCATCCTATCAATGTCCTGCTGTAACCTCTGACAGCCCTCCACACAACCCACAACCCCAACCTTTGTGTCATCAGCAAATATACTAGCCCATCCCTCCGCTTCCTCATACAGGTCATTTATAAAAATCACGAAGAGTAGAGATCCCAGAACAGTTCCCTGAGGCACACCACTGGTCACCAGCCTCCATGCAGAATATGACCCATCTACAACCACTCTTTGCCTTCTGTGGGCAAGCCATTTCTGGATCCACAAAGCAATGTCCCCTGGATCCCATGCCTCCTTACTTTCTCAATAAGCCTTGCATGGAGTACCTTATCAATTGCCTTGCTGAAATCCATATACACTACATCTACTGCTCTTCCTTCATCAATGTGTTTAGACACACCTCAAAAAATTTAATCAGGCTCGTAAGACATAACCTGCCTTTGACAAATCCATGCTGACTATTCCTAATCATATCATTCCTATCCAAATGTTCATAAATTCTGCCTCTCAGGATCTTCTCCATCAACTTACCAACCACTGAAGTAAGACTCACTGGTCTATATTTTCCTGGGGTATCTCTACTCTCTTTCTTGAGTAAGGGAACAATACCCGCCACCCTCCAATCCTCCGGAACCTCTCCCATCCTCATTGATGATGCAAAGATCATCACCAGAGGCTCAACAATCTCCTCCCTTGCTTCCCACAGTAGCCTGGGGGTACATGCTGTCCGGTCCTGGTGACTTATCCAATTAGATGTTTTCCGAAAGCTTCAGCATATCCTCTTTCTTAATATCTACATGCTCAAGCTTTTCAGTCTACTGCAAGTCATCCCTACAATCGCCAAGATCCTTTTCCATAGTGAATACTGAAGCAGAGTATTCATTAAGTACCTCCGCTATCTTCACCGGTTCCATTCACACTTCTCCAATGTCACACTTGATTGGTCCTATTCTCTCATGTCTTATCCTCTTGCTAAGTTGTGTAATCATATTGTTCTTTGAATGGAATGTAATCACAATATTTTGTAAACATTGGTCTAATGACCAGCCACACAAATTATTCTTTCAGGATCTTGCCCTCCAGTGATCATTGTGGAATGAGTGAAAGAGTGCATTCAACAGTGTGGTTCAGCCAAATTGGTTTTATGAAGAGCGAATGGCTATTGGACTCAATTAACCTATAAACGGTAAACTTTGTTTTAGGTAAATATACCTTATTTATTTTAGAGGAAGTATTTTTATGTTGTATCCTCCATTTATGTCGAATAACCAAACTTTCACAACCAATAAAGTACTTCCAAAATAACTGATTTTACTTTGGCAAATGTGCGTGTCTGTTTTTATCAATAGTAGTAAACTGAACAGAGAAATATTCTGTTTCAATGTGTTCGATGTTCAAAGTGTATTGCAGTGGACACCTGGAGTATTTACTGCTCTTCCAAAAGACCTAAAGGATAGTTTACAATCACCCAAATAGCAGGTATGTTTAAAGTTTAACCTGAGAGATTATGGGTTATCAGTACTTTCATCTTTGCTTCCATATGTTATCAACCCTGATTGCTCATAGAGTTCAGACTCGCTTGCACAGTTCACACTCAACTAAAGTGTCTGTCAGCACCCATTTTGGCATCATTTCTATCTGTGACGACATTGCCCATGAATAATGAAGACCACACATGTACTGATAAGCCTTCACACTGCCTTGGTGAGGTACAAAGTGAACCTGCCTAACCGGTTGTAATATCTGCAACTTGGAACAACTTATTGACATTTCTCTTTAAGTGCTCTTTGACCATCGATGTGGGTATCCTTTGAGTATGACAGTACTCGAACCATACCCAAGTCCATATCTGACCCAACTCGCAAACAGATCACCTTCAGCCAAAGACGGTTGCAGCTATCGACCAGACAATTTCTAAACCCACCGCAATGCCAACTCCCAACTCCAGGTGTCAATACATCTTTGACAGAAATTGCATCCCTCTCTCAAAGTCCTCTCTCAATTATAGCTGTGGTGGAATAAGGAGGAAAAGCTTTTATCTTTACAAACTGTGCAAATCAGATGCTGTTCCAGAAAATCCAATGAGCGTAATGCACCGTGGAATCTTGCAGTGGGAGCACCCAGCACAGATGTGCATTTGTCAACCATTCAACTTTCCCAAGTGGGAATAACTTCTAAGTTTGCCACTCTTACAAAGAAGTGCTTCTATGGTTTGACTATAAAGTGCATACAGTCAATTCATTTATGCCTCTTGAACTCTGTCAGGAAGGAGGTACAGGAGCCTAAGGACATGCACTCAGTGATTCAGGAAGCGCTTCTTCCTCTCTGCCATCCAATTTCTTAATGAACATTGAGCCCATGAATACAACCTCACTATTTAAAAAAATATACCAGTGATGTTAAACCTGATCCTGATATAACTGTTAGAGGGAACCCAGTAGAACTAAACTTGAACACGCCAGAGAAACATGAATAATCTCCTCCGATACTCTTACCTGAAAATTCATTGGATGGTGTGTCTAGACGAAAATGTGAAGCAAAATAGATCTAAAGGAGAGAAATCTAAAGATAAACTAATTAAAAATTAACAGTTTGATAATTACCCTTTTTGTGCACACCTGTATGGAGCAAATAGACAGTAATATATTTGTCCAGTGCATCTGCAGCAATATTGGAATGTTAGTCAAATTTAAAATCGTAACGCTCACACTGTGAAAAGGCCAAAGCACTGAAGTCATTAGAATCTTGCCTACTGCTGCTGTGTGGATTGATCGAATCTAACATTCACAGAATTATTTGATGCCTGTGATATTATTTAGCTACTTATTTGATCTATGAACTAAGAGAAGCATTTTTGGCCCATGTCCCAATTACAACTGAAAAAGACATCTCTCCTTGTAAAAATAAATGAATTGTAGATTGATCTCCCACTGGCACCTTGTTGATCCCAGGGCCTGATTACACAGCTCAACCACATAAAAATATTTGATAAGATTTGCGATGTCTGTTATCCCAGGACATTCAGATCAAACCAATTCAGGATCTCAGCCTTGTTGAAAGAACTGGCTGAACTCAGATGTGACAGCAGAATAAACAAGACAACCAGTAGGCTGACAGCAGCTGGATATCATTATAAAGAGATACCGGGAGTCTGGCTTTTTTTATTTCGGGTGCCCTGCTGGAGCTTATGCCTGAACTACAAATAAACCATTATGCTGCCCTTCCCCTTTCATACAGAGACCTCTGCTTGGAACAAAAGTGAAATAATTCATCGAATGATGAAAATCTCTGCCTTTAAAGTAGCAGAAAGCGAATTGAATCCTTCAGGCTGGACGAGAAATAGCCCCAAGGCAGCTCCAAGGAGATAAAATGCTTAATGATCATTGGAGGACCTTGTGTTTTTAATCTTGGAAGCCAGAGTCTAGAGAAATATGTTTTTCACTGTACCGAACTATTGTCAAGACTTCACTTCTTGCAAAGAAGTGCTCTCCTGGTGTCACGCTGAAAACTGACACAATAGTACATTAATTTTGAACCCCAGCTGTTAAGTTGTGCAAAACCTGAACAAGCTTCTGAAGCATGAATAATTACCTTAAAAACTCACTTATGTCACCTCTCCAATGCTCTGTCCAGATAAGAAGCTGAGTGCAATGAAAAGAAAGGGTAAAACACCTCAAAGGCACAGTTGCAATTGGGGACCACACCAGGGTTTTGACCTGAAACAATGATAATTCCTCTCCCCACACAGATGAAGCTCGACCCACTGAGATCCTCTAGCAGCTCACTTGTTGCTTCAATAATATTTTACTGCAACGTCAAAATAGACTGTGTGCCCAACTCCCGGAGAGAAAAGGAAGGTGGCCACTGATCTAGACTGACAATTGCACTGTGTAGTTTTCCAGATTGGGGGTTTATTGCTTTGATATCAGATATCGTATTTTTAAAGACCAGTTGGTAAGGTAAACAAATCTATCTGCAGCTCCATTAATTACCAAAAACATGACGCCACACAGCCATTGTACAAAGAAAACAGATGGCTTCATTGCAAGGTATCATTTCTCTTTCAAAGTTGTCATGAAACACAAAGTAAGTTTTGACCTAAACCTTTTAATCAATCAAATTCCAGACATGTGGATCAGGAAACCGGAGGTCAAACAGCTGTTGGAGAATGAGATTTATTAGTGTTTGCCCTGCTACTCCATTGATTATCCATATATAGAAACTGTTGCAAGACCTGACATTCCCATTGGAGCCAACTTCAAGGGCCCGATCTTGACAGAAGTCATGATCTATTAAAAATTGGCACTGTGAATGAATTCACGGCATTTGTTCATGTTTTTATGTAACTGCAGGCTTGGAAAATTATGCTGTTGAAACTCCTGAGGTTACAGAACTGTTTGAACCTGCAAGCAGAACCATACACCTACCCAGCATTTTCTTTTCATGATGTTTTGATGCATTCAGATTTTGGACCAGAGTGATCGCTGTTATTGTTTTCTACCTTGTTTATCCAACATTCCAAATGGGAGGATTTTGCACCTGGGTCCCTGCAATTAAATAGAACAGGGTGAATAAGGAAAGGTACGGGTGATACCAATGGTTAGACCGGACTAGAATGGTCTTGTTCCTGTTCATTCCAACCCATCATTTGCACTCTGCCTTACAGTCATGCTAATTTTAACTGCTGGAGTACCTGTGGATTTCTGACTATCAAATGCATTTTCGCTATGTCTACCTATGCATGTTTAAAAACAATTCAAATAGATTGAAATGTACTTAAAATCAGTTAGATTTAAATACCTCTTAAAAGCAAAAATAAAGCATTGTATGTTAATTAATAATATACAAACATTTGTACATATAGAGTCAAACAATAAAAGAATATTCACATAAATCTGAGAACACAATCATTACGGATCACAAATAACATATCCTTCTTGCTGACAATCGACATTAGTGCAGCTCAATGATGCATGCTTGACCTGATGCTCTGCTCTCTCTACACCTATGACTCTGTGACCAGCCACAGCTCAAACATCATCTATAAATTTGCCAGTGACATGACTGTTGTTGGCAGAATCTCAGACAGTGACATGGAGACGAGAAGGAATGAGACAGATCAGAAACAGGAGAAAACCTACAGATGCTGGAATCCAAGCAACACACACAAAATGCTGGAGGAACTCAATGGGCCAGGCAGCACCTCAGATTCAGATTCAGATTCAGATTCAGATTCAGTTTATTGATATTTAGAAACCACAAATGCAAAGCAGTTAAAAAATGAGACAACGTTCCTCCAGAAGGATATCACAAAAGCATATGACAAAACAGACTACACCAGAAAATCCACAAAACATTTGGCAATCCCCAATCCAGAGTCCGGAGAGGCTGCTGCGTATTAATATCACGCTACTGTCTTAGCGCGTTCCCCGGAAAGGAGCTCCAAATCCACCAGACAAACAAGACCAAAAACTAAAGCTATAAGACCTGCACAAAACCACATAGTTACAACAGTGCAAACAATAGCATAATTGATAAAAAAAAAACAGACCATGGGCACAGTAAAAATAGTCCAAAGATGTTAAAGGACTATAAGTTCAAAAGAAATCACCACACAGTTTCCACAAGTCCCCAGGGTTCCGACAGACTCGCCATCCCACGCTGGCAGCAGAAGGGAATACCCCTGCTATGGACTTCCACGGCGCCACCTAACTCAGCCTCACAGATGCAGCACACACTGAAAGCGACCTGACTACAGCGGACTCCGAGTCCGTCGAACCTCCGAGCCGACGACCATCCCCTCTGGCACAGCTTCTCCAAGCACCAGCCTCTGCTGAGCGTATTAAGACGGCCCTGCCAACAGCCATTGGCAACGCAACCCCGAGGACTGGGGGCCTGTTCTTCCCAGCAGAGTCCCGGACCTCACAGCAGCAGCAGCAACAAAGAAGGTCTTCGTGGAGATTTCCCGATGTTCCTTCGTGCTCCCATGTCCATTTTCAATCGATTATGATTGCGCACGGCACCCCATTTCTCAAATAACAGATAATCAGTTCCAGAGTGGCCGTTGCAAGCTGCTTCATGCCGCCATCTGTGTAAAAGAGTCCAGTCGACGTTTCGGGCTGAGACCCTTCAGCAGGACTGGAGAAAAAAAGACATGGAGTAGAGTTAAACGTTTGGGGGGAGGGGAGGGAGAAACACAAGGTGATAGGTGAAACCGGGGGGCGGGCGTTGTTAAGTAGAGCGGTGGGAGATTGATTGGTGAAAGAGGTACAGGACTGGAGAAGGGGGAATCTAATGGGAGATGACAGAAGGCCATGGATTATGAAAAGGGGGAGGTGCACCGGAGGGAGGCGGTGGGGAGGCAAGGAGATAAGGTGAGAGAGGGAAAAGAGGATGGGGAATGGTGAAAGGGGGGGCATTATTGGAAATTCAAGAAATGGCTGTTCATGCCATTAGGTTGGAGAATATATTGGTGAGACCTGACATAGATTGGGAGACTACTTCGCCGAGCTCCTACGCTCCATCTGCTAGAAGAAGCAGGATCTCCCATAGCTACCCATTTTAATTCCACTTTCCATTCCCATTCCGATATGTCTAACCATGGCCTCCTCTACTGTCATGATGAGGCCACATGCAGGTTGGAGGAACAACACCTTATATTGCATCTGGGTAGCCTCCAACCTGATGGCCTGAACATCAATTTCTCAAACTTCCAGTAATGGCCTTCCACCCCTCTGCATCACTATTTCCCATACCCCTTTCCCTCTCTCACCTTATCTCCTTGCCCACCCATCTAGTCCCTCTACTGGTCCTTCCCTATTTTCTTTCTTCCATGTCCTTCTGTTCTCTCCTATCAGACTCCCCCTTTTCAGGCCCTGTTTCTTTTACCTATCAACTTCCCAGCTCTTTACATCACCTCTCCCCCTCCCGGTTTCACCTATCACCTAGTGTTTCTCCCTCCCCTCCCCTCCCCCAACTTTAACTCTACTCCATGTCTTTTTTTCTCCAGCCCTGCTGAAGGGTCTCAGCCTGAAACATTGACTGTACATTTTTCCATAGATGCTGCCTGGCCTGCTGAGTTCCTCCAGCATTTTCAGCGTGCTGTGAGACAGTTAATTATTAAGGACACCCAATGCCCAGGAAGTGCTCTCTCCTTATTACTACTGTCAGAGAGGAGATGGATGAGGCTGAAAACACAGACTGAATGTTTTAGGTACAGCTTCTACCCCTCCACCATCAGATTTCTCAACAGACAATGAACCAATCTATGAAGACCACCTCACTATTTTTGGTCTCTTTTTGCACTACTTATTTAATTTAAATTTTTAAGATATATTTCTTATTATACTTTACAGTATATTTTCTGTATTGCACTGTCATGCTGCTGCAGAACAACAAATTTCACAACTCATGCCAGTGATATTAAATCTGATTCTGATTTACCATTTGAATGAAGGTTGGTGACTCAATTCAGGTTAACGCAGCTTGCAGAGCGTTCACTGCTCAGTTCAACTTGGCCCAGCACTCTCGCTAAACACAGAGGCTGTGCAGCACACCAGCTCAACACCAACTGACCTCCAGGCCTGTTCCAAAGTCTGCATTGCAGCTCCAAGACACAGAAGTTGAAATGAGTAAAAGAAGAAAATGTTAAATAAAAATGGGTGGCAATGTAACGTAACAGTTGGCGTAATGCTATTGCAGCACCAGCAATCACGGATCAGGGTTCGATTCCCGTTACTACCTGGAAGGGGTTGGTCACTTCATTCTGTGACCATGTGGCTTTCCTCCAGGTGGCTCTGTGATAATATTTGGTTCACTGTCTGCAAACCCCTAACCTCAAAAGAAGATTTTCAGCTCTGTACGATTAGGGTATCTATGGGTACCCTCATTATTGGGAAGATGTATTGCATCAAACCACTCTTCAAAGAACAGCTTACTTCCCTGCCTAGTCTCTTCAGGGAGGTCTAGCTGCGAATACCCACAATTGGAGTGGTGGGTTCCTCCTCGATATCAAGTAGAAGATATGTATAGAGGAGTGGAGTTAATGACAAATTATAATTTTAACTGATGAAACATGGCAGCCCACTCTTTGTTTTTTTTTCTAGTTTAGTTTTTTCTTAGTTTAGGGTTTTTTTCCCTCTTTTTATAAATATCTTTTTCATGGTTAATTTCTAAGAGATTGGGAGGCTAAACTCCATTTGCTATTTGAAATATGTGTTTTTACATGTTAACCGTTATTAATGTAATCCTGATCTCTATGTACCATTATCAATATTGATATGTTTATTAATTTGAAATTTAATAAAAAGATTGAAAAAGAAAAGAAAGAAGATACTTTCAGCTAACAAAATAACTTACACATTTGAAATTAGACAAATAATTCTTAAAACCCAATTAAAACTCACAGAGAGAACTTCTGATTTATAAAGGATAAAGGCCACTAAAAAGTCATTAAGAAGTAAAGATGGAATGCAAACGTAAGCTAGTCAATAATATTAAAGAGGAAACTGAAGGTCTGAAGGTAGATAGTATTACACTTCAGGTTTCTGAAAGTGGTGGCTGACAAGATTGTGGAGGCATTATTACTGATCTTTCAAGAAACACTAGATTCTGAATGATTCTGGAAGACTGGAAAATTGCAAATGTCACTCCAGTCTTCACAAAGGGATAAAGGCATAAAGTCTGACTTCAATGGTCGGGAAGATGCTGGAGTTGATTTTTAAGGATATGGTTTTGGAGCACTTGGAGGAACGTGATAAAGTAGGCCATAGTCAGCATAGCTGCCTCAAGGAAAAATCTTGCCTGACCAATCTGTTGGAATTCTTTGAAGAAATAACAAGCAGGACAGACAAAGGAGAATCAGTTGATTTTGCGAACTTGGATTTTCAGAAGGCCTCTGACAAGTTGTAACACATGAGGCTGCTTCAGAAGTTATGAGCCTGTGGTAGCACCAAAAAGATTCTAGCATGGGTAAAGCAGTGGCAGGAGGCAAAGAGTGGGAATAAAGGGAGCCTTTTCTGGTTTGCTGCTGGCGACCAGTGATGTTCCACAGGAATCTGTGTTGGAACTGATTCTTTTTATGTTATATGTCACTGATTTGGATGACAGAATTGATAACTATGTTGCAAAGTTTGCAGACAATACAAAGATAGGTAGATGGGCAGGTAGCTTTGAGAAGGTAGAGAGGCTGCAGAAGGACTTAGATTAGGAGAACGGGCAAAGAAGTGGGAGGGTGGAATGCAGTGTCAGGAAGTGTATGGTCATGCACTTTGGTACAATGAAATGGTAGACTCTTTTCTAAGTGGAGAGAAAATACAAAAATTGAGGTGCAGGATTCCCTGAAGGTTAATTTGCAGGTTTAGTCAGTGGTGAGGAAGGCAAATGCCATGTTCGCATTCATTTGAAGAGGGCTAGAATTTAAAAGTAAAGATGTAATGTTGAGAATTTAAAAAAAACAATGGTGAGGCCTCACAGAGTATTGTGAGCAGTTTTGGGCCCCTTAGCTTAGAAAGGACATTCTGAAAATGAAGAGGGCTCAAAAAGGTTCACAGAAATGATTCCAGGATTGAACAGCTTGTCATACTAACAGTATTTAATGGCTCTAGACCTGTATTCTCTAGAATTCAGAAAAATGTGGGAGTAACCTAATTGAAACCTATCAAATGGTGAAAGGCCTGATAGAGTATGTTTCCTCTGGTGGGGAGTCTAAGACCAGAAGATACAGCCTTAGAATAGAGGGGCACCCCTTAGAACCGTGATGAGGAGGAATTTCTCTAGCCAGAGAGTGGGGAATCTGTGGAATTCATTGCCACAGGCAGCTATGGAGGCCAAATCTTTATGTATATTTAAGCCGAGTTTGACAGATCCTTGACCGGCCAGGACATGAAGAGATACGGAGAGAAGGCAGGAGATTGGAGCTGATAGGAAGCCATGATGAAATGGCAGAGTAGACTCGATAGGCTAATTAGCCTAATTCTGCTCCTATATCTTATCGTCTTTGGTCTTATTTCCAAATTCCAAAAGATTTATAAACTGCAAAGGATTTCCTAACTCAGATACAATTGCTCCAAACTAAAAAAACATACCAACGAGTTGTCCGTCACAAAAACCAAAGGCTGATGAAAGAATTCTAGTCTTCTTTCTGTCACTTCAACTTTCTGTTATTCTCCATGACATTTCTAACCATCCCCAATGTTTTCTAACACTTATTCTATTTTCTTACTAGTTGACACTATTTGCGAGCGACATTTTTCATATACCCTTGCAAGGACAAAGTCATTCACACAGATGGTCAAAAAGCTTCAGGGACAGAGACCCCAGACACCCAAAGTACACTGTGAGGGCTGACTCTCTGAGTGCACAAATATCCCAAGTATTGATTGATCTCCTATTCCTGTGACCATGTTTGATGTGGTATGTGACAAAATAAATCTGGGCCACTTACCTAAGAAAAGAGATGTTGGCATTGGAGAGGGTCCAGAGGAGGTTCATGAGAAGGGTTAAGGTATGAGGAGCATTTGATGGCTCTGGGCTTGAATTCACAGGAGTTTAGAAGAATGAGGGGGATCTCCTTGAAACTTACTAAATATTTAAATGCTTAGAATAGAGAGATGTTTCCTAATGAAGGGGAGTATACAACCAGAGGGCACAGCCTCAGTACAGAAGGACGTCCAATTGGAACAAAGCTGAGGAGGAATTTCTTTAGCCAGAGGATAGTGAATCTGTGGAATTCATTGCCACAGACAGCTGCAGAGGCCAAGCTATTGGGTATATTTAAAGCGGAAGTTCATAGGTTCTTGATTAGTCAGGGCATTGAAGGTTATGAGGAGAAGGCAGACGAGTGGGGTTGAGGGGGATAATGGGTCAGCCATGGTGGAGTGGCGGAGTAGACTTGATGGGTTGAGTGGCATGGTTCTGGTCTTGTATGTAAATTAGTGAGGCAGCGTTCAAGGGTTCATGAATCATGGATCTCACGGAAAAGGGGAAGGAGCTTTTCCTAAAATGTTGATAGCTTGCCTGTGGACTCATATACATCCTCCTTGATGTTCGGTGTGGTGGGGCTCCTTAATGATGGCGCAGTGCCCCTTGTTGCACATCTGCATAAGTAATATTTACCACCCTTTTAAGTAATTTATTGTTCTAAGTGTAAAGGTTTTTATTGTTCTAAGTGTAAGGTTTGTCTGAAGTCTGGCACCCTCTGGTGCCAGAGAGATTATGGTGACAGCTTCAACATCTCTCTCTCAGGAGAACAGAATTGAACTCAATATTTTCTCATGAGAATTCATTACACGTTCTTTCCTGTTTCCATTAACCTTTTGGAGCCAGGAAACCCCTGCTCTGGTATACTTGTAGTTTAATCAAAAATATGCTGCTTCAAATTATGAGATGACATTTATTAAAAGATCAAGGAAGATACAGAGACGGTCGACTTTCAGGAATGCAGGTGCAAAAAATTAGTTCCCCACCACCAAGTTTGGCAAGTCAGAAAGATTTAAATATAAAATTCCTGAAATAACATGAGGGATGAAATCCATAAATTTGTTGCTTAGAAAGCTCCATGTATTTATATTAACCTCTGTATTGCTCTTGTAGGTACTGTGAGTCATGCACTGTGCTTAGTATCTGTGTAACAAAGAATGTAGCAGAAGTTTTAAGCCACAATAAAGCCTTGTAATGACAGTAAAACACCAACATTCTTAGGACTTTGATGGTGATGGACTGTCAGAATTTGTGGAGATTTATTCTGTATTGAACGTTATTCCCATTAATACTCTAACTTACTTTTAATTCATATTTTTGTTTAAAGACATTAGACAGTCTTATAATAATTGGCACATCTGAATAAACAACAGCCATACCAGATAGTCTTATTATAAATTCTCTTGTGAAGCTGATATGTTTAAATAGAGTGCAGAAAACAGAGCCTCATCAGTCACAGGGAGCCTGGGAACCAGATTCCATGTTAGTTTATAGAGGATGCAGAATATTCACCTGCTTCCCCAGAGAGTTACTGTAAGGTGTTACTTTTTACTAACAATGGGCTTTCAACTAGAAACTTTAACTCTCTTTATCCAGATGCTGCCTGATCTATTTAATGTTTCCAACATTTTCTATTTGCTCTTAGCTTTTCTACATACCTGGTGTATATTTTACCTTAATGCAGCTGAAAAGACACTACAATCTGAAATGGGAAAGTACTGATGCTCAATACAATTGAGTTAAAGGGAATTGTGTTAAAGGGGGCCAAAGTGAAAACATCAACCTTAGTCAATTTCCAATGCATAAGTAGACGTTGCAAAAATGGAGAGCATTGTTATGATATGGACAAAGGACTAGGTTTTGTGGAATTTGGCCTTATTCCACTTCTGTGGTCTCATGGACAGCCAGGCAATGAGGCAGGTTGAGCTGGGTGTACAAGCCCAGACAAACAGTTCTTGTTCTTGTTCAGAGACAGTGGCATGCATCATGGGATGACACAGAGCTGACTGTCATTTGTCCATAAGATGGATAGATCATTTCAATATTTGTAAAGCACCTGCTTGGGTATGCATATAATGAGCATAATCAGTTGTTAATATCCATTTGTAATAAACTGGGAGGACAAGGAAAAGATTGAAGATGTTTTCTTTGTCGAGTAGTTGACTGGAACACACACAGGTTCTCTCCAGCTTTGGGTCTCAAGTGATTCTTCAATCATTTGATTTTCTTGTAGATTGGAATTAATTGATTAGTTTCTTCAAAAGGTGCATGCCGTGGCAAACAGCCTCTGCAGTATCATTCGACAGTGGAATCTAATTTAGAAGATTCTCGATATACCATTGCAGGGCTCCTTAAAGTTTCCCAGGAGTGGTTTGTTTCAGCTCTGGATGCTCTGCAGTAGCCACATCTCATGTGAGAATTTCCCTGATCACTCCAAATCCCTGGAGCACTCACACCATTGCCTGGCTGGAAGCATTTTGCTTGTATAGAAGTACGTCCCTTTGAGAAGCTGTTTGCAATCATGCCACCAGCTACACAAGAGAGTTTGAAGAGGTGGGGGATAATAGGTCTGTCTAACTCTTTGAGTTGCCACAGTGCCATATCGATATTGCAGAACATGCAGCTCACCAACAGAGGAACCCATACATCTGTGTCACATTTGTTAACACCATTCTTTTGTTAATAAAGACTTAACTTTTGGTGGACTTACTGTTCACTTTTGTCTGGAAGGTTTTAAAAGGTGCAATTTAAAGTACTCATTCTTAAGTGGCTTCACAGTAGATGCTAAAGGATATGTGACCTGGTTGGAGAGGGTATTTGCAATTTAGGACTGAGATGAGGGGAGTTTAAATCTTTGTGAATATTTTGAATTCTCTACCCTGGTGGGGGGGGGGGGGGGAGGCTATAGATATCCTATCATGGGCAATATCCAAGACAAAAGGTGATTTATTTTTCAATACTACAAACATGAGAAAATCTGCAGTTGTTGGAAATCCAAAGCAACATACACAAAATGTTGGAGGAACTCAGCAGGCCAGGCAGCATTTTTGGAAAAGAGTAAACAGTTGACATTTCAAGCCAAGACCCTTCATCAGGACTGTTGGCTTTTTTCCAAAGATGCTGACTGGCCTGCTGAGTTTTCCCAACAGTGTGTGTGTGTGTGTGTGTGCGCGCGCGCGTGGTCATTGTATTATATGGTATACTGTGTATATAGTTGAAATTCCTTCTATATTATATTGAAGTTAAACAGGGAGGAGTTTGTGTATTTAATATTTCAAGAATATTGTAAATATATTGATTAAGCATTCTTGTTTAAATAATTCATTGTGAGTTTTATGTAAAAATATATAAATTGTTTACATCATGACCCCACCTTGTGATATGTGCGTGCCTCATTGAAGAACAAACTATATCATGCAACTCTCAGCTGATTTGTTTTCCTTAGAATTAGTTTAATGTTTTGGAGTTACAAGATATAACACTTCCTGATCGGAACCGACTGCCAGAACCTCACATCCATTCAGCAGACCTGACAACTCAGCTCATGTTGGGCTCGCTAAACCCTCTACTTTTATTAATTCTACTTCATCATTTCCTACTGACCTGGCTCCAAGAACACTAAGGCAGACATCCTGTCATGACGCAGTCTGACCCAGCTGAAATGGAGATCCACAGTCATCCCATCACTCCATCCTTGCAGATCCTCGCCCCGATCGTCTAGAACCTTGAGAACCAGATCCACCCAGCCCTATAGCACGAGCCTGCTCCAGCTGACACACCTAACAACTGCATGTATATGCTAGCAGCCATGCACTCTGAGGTATTGCAGTGGGTCCACTCCTCACCACTCTCTGGCCTTCTAGGTGCACGACTGACTCTGGATCGTCGGCAATGCCCGTTCTTCTAGCCTACCTTGATAGCAGATGTATGTCAGTTCATTGCTGCCTCTCCTCAATGTGCCTAGTCTAAATCCCCAACCAGTGTCTCCCCAAAGCCCAAGGCCCCACATCGCTTTGGATTTCATCACAGCTTTACCATCTTCCAATGGGGCCATGGTAATCTTGATAGTGGTGCACCAGTGCTCCAAGGTGGCCCACTTCATTGCCCTCACCAAGCTTCTGTCAGCTACTGAGATGGAAGACCTGGTTCTCCAGCATGTACTTCACTTCCATGGTTTCCCTCAGGACATTGTGTCGGACCGGGCCCCCAATACGTCTCCCACTTCTGGTGAGCTTTGCTTCCTTGTCCACTCTTCAGTGACTTTGTCCTCTGGCTATCATCTGCAGACCAATGGTCAATCAGAATGTGGTGAAGTTTCTGTGATGTTTCACTGCCTCTAACTCTTCCACATGGAAGAGATATCTTCTCTGGATTCGCCTGTCCCACAATCCACACACCTCTACCACAGGTACTTCATGGCTACCAAACTCCATTGTTCCCTGAGGTGGAGATCCCATCCTTTAGGCCCCTGGTTCACCAATGCTGGAATGTTTGGAAGAGAGCACGGAGAGCCATCCTAGCTGCAAACTGCCCCTACTACTGCCACTGGCACACAGTTATACTACTTTGGCCTCGGGACTGTGTCTCGCTATCCACTCAAGATCTGTCCCTGTGCACCAACTCCCACAAGCTCTCCTCCGGTTCATCGGTCCCTTCAAAATTACCATCATGTCAATCCAGTTACTTAGTCTCTAGCTGCCACTTTCCCACAGGATCACACCTACATTCCACATGTCCTACCTCAAGCCAGTTGTCTATGGTCCACTCAACCCACCTGAGCCTGCATTTCTAGAACCTAGGATGGTGGAAGGTGGTCCAGTGTACACGGTTCTCCGATGGATGATTCATGTCATCATGGACACGATGTGTACTTAGATCACTGGGAAGTTTATAGATTGGAGGAGAGATTTTGGCTGCTGTCCAGTTTCTCCTTGGATCCATTGCTCATGGAGGAGTTCCACCTGACCCATTTGAGCCTGGGATTCAAATGCTGGAAGTAAGGGAGGTGACAGAATCCCTTCAGGCTTGCACAGGCACACTTCTCCTAGTCTCCACCCAACTAACAGCAGCCACATGCCACTCATCACCCGCAACCTATTTAAACCCACCTCTTCTCCACAGCCCTTGCTTACCCATTAAACCAGCTAATCTCAACCAGATGCTCCTAGCCTTCAGTTACCTTGTTGTGTGTGCTAAGTGTCTGTTCTGTCATGTGTTGTGGCCCTATGTTATTTTGCAGTTTATTGGTAAAATATTGTTTACTGCTAAATCATCTCCACTGGTCTGCTTTTGTACTCTACATTTCTGATAATGGAAGCAATATCTGCTGTTTAAGAGATGGTACAAATCCCACCTTCCACAAAGGTTAAAGAACCCTAGGAAGCAGTAATCACAGTATGATTGAGTTCAACTTGAAATTTGATAGTGAGAAAGTAAAGTCTGATGTAGCAGAGTTTCAGTGGAGTAAAAGAAACTACAGTGGTATGAGAGAGGAGTTGGCCAAAGTAAATTGGAAGGAGATGCTGGCAGGGATGACAGCAGAGTAGCAGTGGTCTGAGTTTCTGAGAAACGAGGAAGGTGTATTGCAAAAACAAAGAAATACTAAAATGGCAAAGTTGTGCAACCATGGCTGACAAGAGAAGGCAAGGTTAATGTAAAAGCAAAAGGGCATACAACAAAGAAAAAAAAGTAACAGGAAGATAAGAGGATTGGGAAGCTTTTAAAAACCTATAAAGAGCAACTGAAAGAATAAGGAGGGAACAGCTGAAATATGAAAGCAAGGAAGCAAACAATATCAAAGTGGATATTGAAAGCTTTTATAAGTGTGTAAAAAATGAGAGAGTAGATATAGGTCTGCCAGAAAATGAGACCAGAGAAGTAATAACAAGGGACAAGGAGATGCCAGATGAACTAAATGAGTATTTTGCATCAGTCTTCTCTATGGAAAACACTAGCAGTGTGCCAGGGTGTGAGGGAAGAGAAGTGAGTGCAGTTATTATTACAAGGGAGAAGGTGCTCAAAAGCTGAAAGACCTAAAGGTACATAAGCCACCTGGACCAGATCAACTGCACCCTAGGGTTCTGAAAGAGGTAGTGGCAGAGATTGTGGAGGAATTAGTAATGATCTTTCATTAATCATTGGTATCGTGCCAGAGGACTGGAAAATTGCAAATGTCACTGAGGAAGGCAGCAGAAAGGAAATTAGTTAGGCTGACCTCAGTGGTTGTGAAGATGTTGTAGTGCCACACATGAGGCTGCTTACCAAGTTAAAAGCCCATGGTATCACAGGAAAGTTACTGGCATGGTTAGAGCATTGGCTGATTGATAGGAGGTAATGAATAGGAATAAAAGGATCCTTTCCTGTTGCCTGTCAGTGACTAGTGGTGAGCTGCAGGAGTTGATGTTGGCTTCGTTTTATCAATGATTTAGATGATGGAATAAATGGTTTTGTTGCCAAATTTGTAGACGATAAGAAGATTGGTGGAGGGACAGGTAGTGTGGAGGAAACAGGCAGGTTGCAGAAGGACTTAGACAGATTAGGATAAAGGGCAAGAAAATGGCAAATGAAATACAATGTTGGGAAATGCATGGTCAAGCACTTTGGTGGTAGAAATAAATGTGCAGATTATTTTCTAAACGGGAAGAGAATCCAAAAATATGAGATGCAAAGGGATTTGGGATTCCTTGTGCAGAACACGCTAAAAGTTACCTTGCAGGCTGAGTCAGTGGTGAGGAAGGCAAATGCATTGTTTGCATTGATGTCAAGAGGTCTAGGATACAAGAGCAGATATGTGAATCTGAGGATTTATAAGGTACTGGTGAGCCCTGACCTTGAATATTGTGGACAGTTTTGGGCTCTTATCTAAGAAATGCTGGCATTGGAGAGGGTTCAGAGGAGGTTCACAAGGATGATTCTGAGAATTACAGGAGGGTTATCATATGAGGAACATTTGATGACTCTGAGTCTGTACTCGCTGGAATTTAGAAGGAGGGATCTTATTGAAACCTTTTAAACATTGAAAGGCCTAGATAGAGTAGATGCAGAAAGGGTCTTTCCAAGAAGTCTAGGACAAGAAGGCACAGCCTCAGGATAGAGGGGGGCGACCATTTAAAACAGAGATGTGTAGAAATTTCTTTAGTGGTGAACTTGTGGAATTAGTTACCACAGGCTGCTGCAGAGGCTGGGTCGTTCAGTGTATGTAAGGCAGAGATTGATAGGTTCTTGACTGGACATGGCATCAAATGTTACGGGGAGAAGGCAGGAGAGTGGAGCTGAGAAGGGGAGAAAAGGATCAGCCATGATTGAATGATTCAGTCTCGATGGGCCAAATGGCCTAATTCTACTATGTCTCATGGTCTTACACTGTTGCTTCATTCATTTTACTGCATTTTTATGCATTGACATGGAGAAGGGCTCAGTACTATTAAAGTTCCTTGACCGTCTTGGGCATGACTCTCCGTGGGAACATCCCCTCTTTATCTTCCTCTACCTCCAAAGCAGTATCTTGATTACGACTACACCCATATAATCTGCAGCAGCCACTGGGTTTCACACTGAGGCACTATGAAATGATAATTTACAGAAGCATTGTTTAGATTGGAGCAGATGGCAGGAAAATTCTATAGAAATAAATGACAAGAGATTATTTTCTACATTTAAAACAATACTGCACGTGGGAGCTTTTTTATTGTGCAACTTTCATGACTTTCACAGCAGTGAATTCCATGGAGAACTCTGTGTTAATATCATATATTGTGAACTTCTGATGTAACTATTACCAATCAATAAATAAATGGTGCTACACCTCTTCCTGACCTAATAGCATACAAATTATTTCTTAAGGAAGTGATGCCGGTGGAAGAGGAACAGTCAGGAAGTTCCCGGTCCAGATTCCTCATGGGTAAGACTTCTTGACGTTTGTTTATAGCAAAATCGTTCAAAGTTGTTTATAATGGACAATATAAACAGAAGAAAAACAGATTGAAATGATTCTCTTTAATCTGAATTTTGTACATTATCAAATGTCAGCAAACAAAAAGCAGCATTAAGAAATACTCATCAATTTAAAAAAAATTACTTCCTTAGGAGTTTGTAGAGTTTTGGCACAACATCTAAAACTTCAACAAACTTCAGTAGGTGTGTAGTGGAGAGTATATCGACTGGCTGCATCATAGCCTGGTATGGAAATACCGATGCCTTTGAACGGGAAATCCCACAAAAAGGAGTGGATAAGGCCCAGTTTATTATGGGGCATAATTTCACTCAACCTCATTTGCTCCATCATTGAAATGGTCCCACAACTAACTTTCAAGGATTCCTCCTCTCATGTTCTCGATAGTTATTGTTTATTTATTAATTATTATTATTATTATTATTATTATTATTATTGTATTTGCAGAGTTTGTTGTAAACTGCACTCTGGTTCAATGACCCATTTGGATGGGATTTCATTGATTTTTTTATGGTTATTATTCTAAAGATTTATTGAGTAGGCACACAGCAAAAAGAATCTGAGAGTTGTATATGGTGACATATACGTATTTTGATAACAAAAACTTACTTTGAGCAACCATATAATTTTACTTTACACTGTCAGTTAATGCTTTGTAAATCCGTTTTCTCTCAGCTTTGATATGCATTTTTTTTTGCTGCGTGGGACAAATTTTGGCCACATTATTTTTGCTACTTCTGATTTCTTTGGTTCCATTAATATCATGATTGAGTGGTTCTGAACAACCTTGATGCAGCATTGATTTCAATATATAGAAATAACTTCAATAAAAGTAGATTTAGTTTGCAGTTCTTGGAACTAAACCACAATTCACCATTCACAGATTGAAATTAACATTGTCGTTTACGGCAGAAATACAATTTCATAGCTTCTGCCATCTTTTTCCCCTTTTGCAATGCTGGGATTACATTGCTACAAGTAACAACCAACTTGTTTTGTTACTGCTTAACTAAGCAGAGAATGATCTTAAACAGAGTTACTTTAAATTAAGTAGCAAGTGTAGAGAAAATAGATATATAAATTCAAATGTTGTAAAATTCCTCTTCAGCCAAAGAGTGAACAAATGGAATTAAATTTCAAGGACGGCAGTAGATGCAGAAACTCTAGTTTCAGCAACAACTGGACGTCAACATGGACTTTGGAATAGTTTGGGGTTGTCGTTTCTAATCTTAGTAAATTATTTGCAAAAGTCTACAAAATTTAATAAAGGTATAATGCAGAGTCTTTACCGGGGTTAAATTCGGCATCACAAGATCTCAGTACAAGAACATAATCAAATCACAACGAGGATTTTCCTTATTCTCCACGATACACAACAATGTTCTTTTTGGTTTCATACACCTTTACTTCATCGAGTAGACTTGGTGGAAGGCGTTTTTGTAGGTTTTCCCAGATGTAGATGGCTATGTTTTCAGTGGTACTATGCAGAAACATAAGAGGCTCAGTTATACAGGCTGTTCTGAATTTATTCCACCAGCTAGCCCACTTGGATAGTTCAAGCACATCACTGCTACAGGACTGGAAAAAGTAGGTAAACATCAATTTTGAAATGTGCAATGTTAAACCTGTCTATAGTAAGCCTGTAAGTACACTGTTATGTGGTGCTGCTTTACAAGTCAAAATCAAAGCAATTTAAACATATTGCTGGAAAGTTAAAATTGACAGATTAAATCTTAATTAAGAAGGATCAATCCAAACATTTCCCAAGAAGGGTAATAACGGGTATACTGATTCACATAGGTAGTGGAGCAACAGGCTTACAACATACTCTATGCAAGATGAACATGGAACCAGCGCACAGCTCAAGGACCCAGAAGGCAGTAAAACAGAGGAGCTAAAGCCTACATGGTTTCATCTCGCATGACCCGGAACACCAACCTAACGTTCTAATCCATTATCTAATGGTACTGCACTACACCTGACTGAATTTCATCAAAAACTCTGTGCTAAACACAGGTACTTAGTACACAAGAAGCCCTTTCTAGAATTCTGTTTGTGATTTCTTGTGCACATGTCATACACATTTACAGAAACCATAGGATATCCACTGTGATGCGAAATGGCATTCAATTCAGGTTGCTAGCATTTAAGGTTGAAGCTGACTCAGGCATATTCAAGGGAGCAGGCGTCACCTATTGCACATCACCTGTTCAGATCATGTTCATCCCATCAACAATATTTTGGGTATACCCATCTTTAGGAGATTCCTTTTGTGTTTACAGCAAGCTTTATGCCCACTCCTGCCTTAAGGTGGCCGAAAAGATATTTGAGACATTAGCAATGATCTTTCTGGAATCACTAGATCCTGGAATGGTTCTGGAAGGCTGGAAAGTTTCAAATGGGACTCCACTCTTCAAGAAGGGAGAGGGGGGAGAGAAAGGAAATGACAGGCTAGTTAGTCTGACCTCAGTGGTTGGGAAGAAGGTGGAATCAATGGTTAAGGATGTAGTTTCAGGGTACATGGAGGCACATGATTAAATAGAGTGAAGCTAGCATGGTTTCCTTAAGGGAAAGTCTTGTCTGACAAAACTGTTGGAATTCTTTAAAGAAATAACAAACAGGATAGACAAAAGGAGAATCGGTGGATGTTGTGTACTTGGATTTTCAGAAGGCCTTTGACGAGGTGCCAAATGTGAGGCTGCTTAACAAGTTAAGTGCCCATGGTATCTAAAGAAAAGATACTGGCATGGATAGAAGACTGGCTGATTGGCAGGAGGCAAAGACTGGGAATAAAGGGAGCCTTTTCTGGTTGGTTGTCGGTGACTAGTGGTGTTCCACAGTGGTCTGTATTGGGACCACTTCTCCTTATTTTTGGAAGACGGAATTGATGGCTTTGGAGCTAAGTTTGTGGATGATATGAAGATGGTGGAGGGGCAGATAGTGTTGAGGAAGTAGAAAGGCTACAAAAGGATTTGGATAGATTAGGAGTATGGGCAAAGAAGCGGCAGATGCAATACAGTGTTGGAAAGTGTATGGTCATGCACTTTAGTAGAAGAAATGAAAGACTATTTTCTAAATGGAGAGGACATTCAAAATTTTGAAGTGCAAAGGGATGTCCTTGTGCAGGATACCCTGAAGGTTAATTTGCAGGTTGAGTCAGTGGCGAGGAAAATTAATGCAATGTTAGCATTCATTTTGTGTGGACTAAAATATAAATGCAAGGATGTAATGGTGAGGCTTTATAAGGCACTGGAGGCTCATGGAGTATTATGAGCAGCTTTGGGCCCCTTATCTAGGAAAGGATGTGCTGACATTTTAAACTGTTTAGAGGAGATTCACGAGAATGATTCCAGGAATGAAAGGGTTACCATATAAGGACCGGTTAATAGCTCTGGGCCTGTACTTACTAGATTTCAGAAGAATGAGGGGGGATCTTGTTGAAACCTATCGAATTTTGAATGGCCTCAATAGAACAGATTTGGAGAGCATGTTTCCTGTGATTTGGAACTCTAGGACCTGAGGGCACAGCTTCAAAATAGTGTAATGTCCATTCAGAATGGAGATGATGAGGAATTTCTTTAGCTAGAAATTAGAGTAGATATCGGTGGAATTCGTTGTTACCAGTGGCTGAGAAGGCCAAGTCATTGGGTATATTTGAGGCAGAGTTTGATAGATTCTTCATTAGTCAGGACATGAAGGGTATTGGGAAAAGGTAAGAGGTTGGAGCTGAGAGGGAAATGGATCAGCCATGATGAAATGGCAGAGCAGACTCATTGGGCCAAAATGGCCTAATTCTGCTCCTATATCTTACGGCATTATGGTCTTATATATTTCATTTCACTGTGACATAAGACACCATTTGGCCTGCGTTAATGCCAGCTCTTAAGAGTAATTCAAATCCATGATTTAGTTCCCTAACCCATTCCCACAGAAATACCCATTTATACCCCTTTTAGAGATCCCTTCAGACTATCTCAGAAGGTCATCTGAAGTGGTCTCTAGTAGGCTTTGTGACCGTTGTTGTTCGGTGCAGTAGCAACAGTAACAGAATAATACATGTTTATTTCTGTCTAGAAAGAAGTAACAGAGAAGAAAACAGGACACTACTGAGCACAGGAGCTGAAATGTTACGCTGAAGTTGTTTAAGATATTGCTGAGAACAGATTTGGAGGAACGTATGTAGTTCTGGTCACCCGCCTACAGAAAAGATAGAAATAAAATTAAAAAGAGTACAAAGAAAATTTACAAGGATGTTGCTGGCTCTTGAGGATCTGAGTTGAAAAGAAAGGTTGAATAGGTCAGAATTTGATTTCTTGGAGTGTAGGAGAACAGGGAAAGTATTCAAAATTATGAGGGATATAGACATGGTTAATGCTAGTTTCATCAGCACTGAAGTTAAGTGAAACTGGAACTAGAGGTCACAGGTTAAGGGTGAAAGGTTAAATATTGCAGGAGATCCTAAGTGGGAACTTCTTCACTCAGAGGATGGAATGAGTTGCAAGGTGAAATGATAATTGCTGGTTTGATTTCAAAATTTAAGAGACATTTGCCAGCTGTATGATGGGATGGTTACTGAGGGCTACGGTCCAGGTGCAGAATGATGGGATTAGACAGAATAACAGTTCAGCATAGACTAGGTGGGACAGAGTGCCTGTTTCTATGCTAGAGCACTCAACGACTCTGAAAGAAAACAGAGTCTCAGGAGAATGCATGGGAGCATCAGATAAAAAAAAGTATTCCACATGACGGGCAGCACTATGAGGAAAAGTAAATCAGTTGATGCTTTGGTCAAAACCCTTCATCTGCACTGATCAGTCCATCTAGATGAAGGGTCTTGAACTGATATGTTGACAGTCCACTTCTCTTCTTAGATACTGCCTAACTTGTTATGTTCCTCCAGTAATCACTGGCTGCTCCGCCCTGCTGTACTGAACAATAGAACTATTTCGAATACTGAAAAGGTCTATTTGGCCTTTCACATCTGTATCATTTTAAAAAGGACGACCTGCCTAGTCCCAGAGACCAGCACTATATCTGTAGCCCTGCATATCACGACTGTTTGTGTACAGTTTAAATGTGAGGAGACTGAAATGCTGGAATCTGGAGCAAAAAAACCCTCAAATTGCCGGAGGAACTCAGTGGCCCTGCGAAGGGAAATTGACAATTGACATTTAGGGCTGAGACCCTTCATATAGAATTCCAGATTACAACCTCTAAGTGATAAAAAAAAATCTTTGCCTTTTCTTTATGCCTTCTACTACTGATTATCTCTCGTCTTTTGATCACTCTGTCAAAGAAAATGCATACTGCACTTATCTGTCTAGAGCCATCACAATTTTATTCACCTCAATTAAGTCTCCTCTCAGCCTTTGCTACTTTAGAGAAAATAACTCCAGTTTATCCAAATAATCTTAATATCTACATTTTTCCCATTCTGGCAAAACCGTTGTAAACCTCTGGCATACAATCTTCAGTGCAATTGCAACCTCCATGCTCAGAGATGAACAGAAATATCTGCAGATTTCAAGCTGTGGCCTAATTATATTCTATTCCTCTGAAAAAAAAGTTGTAATTTTATTGTTATTTAACTTTATTGACCTATTATTTTATTTTTAAAGTATCCTTACACATATGTTCCAAGACCCTCTACTCCTGCACACTTGAATTGTACACCCTTATATTACATATTTCATTGCCTTGCCTTTCCTACCCTAATGAATTACCTCACATTTCCCTGGAATAAGTTCAATTTGCCATTTGCCTATGCAAATGACCAGCTATTTATATCTTCTTGCTGCCTAAACCCTTCCTCCTCACTGTCATTCACACCAAAAGAAACTGTATTACTGCAGAATTCAATCCAATGGCAAAGACTTGCAAATCCTGGAGTTTAGAAACAGAAATTGCTACAAACACTCCAATCAAGCAGCTACTGTAGGGAAAGAAAAGAGTTAAAATTTCAAGTTAACGACCCTCCTTTACACGTTAACTTTACACGCTAACTCTGTTTCCCTCCCAGTAGATCCTGTCTGACTTGAATACGTCAAGTATTCTAATTCTAATAGTTCTCTAATTGCGGATTTCAATTAGATGTGCAAAACTGAAACGGGACTAATTGTATATTCCTTAGCATTAACATCCCTATCCATACAATACTTTTTAATCACCCCTCTACTTGTCATAAACACACAGAAGGTTTTTGTGCATACAGAATCTTCTATACAAGATAAAATCTAAGTACCTACCTAACAACATTAGCGAAGTATGGAACATCTTTGTCCAAGTTTTTGTGGTCAAGCTGCTTCATGACGACTTCCTTTTAAAGAAAGATCAGACAAGGATTTGATATCAGTATCAGAACAAATATTGTTTTCCTAAAAGGTTTAGACACAGCAGCCATACCAGGCTAATTCATAACCTTAGGTGCTATTTACCAGCATGGGCATTCATCCTGGCCACTCAACAACATAACAAGGCAGAGTGAATCACCCACCTACTCATTCAATAAAAATTTTTCCTCAGTTTAATCACCTGCAAGTGTTCCTTCAGTTCTGTGATATTAATCACCATACCAGTGATAGGATTGACCTGAAACAAATCATGAAATAATTTGAAGTTAGATTCCCCAGTTTCCCTAATGAACACTAGAAAGTCTAAATGCAGCCAGTATGATGACCCATGAAATACATTCAAGCTGGAATGCTAACTTTGGTAAAAATCAAAACAGGAACTTCTGATACTGGAAATCTGAAAAAAAAATACAGAGGAAATGTTGTTAAGGCCCAACAAGTCTGCTAGCAACAGTGGAAAAAGAAGTGAAGTTAATGTTTCAAGTTTAAGCCTCCTTGGTAAAACTCAAAAATGTACTTACTTCTGCCAATTTCCATTTCTCACAATATCCAGCTGACTCATTTATTCCTGGATATCTTAGTTTCAGATAACTAATGGTTACTCAACAACCAGCACCAGCCAAGATGAACTCCTGACACAATTTTCAGTTTGGATTAGACACAGATTTCATTGCTGTGATCGAGCCTCATGCAATGTAAGGGCTGTCTTCCCCTTCTCTACCTCATGCCTCAGCCCAGGAACGAGAGAGATCAGCTCCTCAAAGGGTACATCAATGCCCTCAAATTCACTCAGCTGGATAGTTCATTCCACAACCTGATTGTGCACTTCGTCCATGTTTGTACTTATAAGCAGACCTGTACCTCTTGTTGCTTGTAGATATCATTGGAAGTTTAATTTAAGTCCAAGACTCCTAGACAATACAGAAGGAATTTTAATTCTAGGTTAGGCATTTCCATTAATGTTGACTCTTCACTGATGTGCCTCTAGTATGTCTTCTACCACCTGACCAAGGCCTCCAATCTGAAACACTAATTCTGATTCTAAAGCCATATATTAAAATAATTCAGTTGAAACATGTCTAGCTTAGAAGTAGCTAATGGCTGTTTTTTTTGCTCTATTTGCTATCCAACAGGTCAAAGACTTTCAGACACTTTCAGAGTCAATTTCTGGAGTATTTTTGTACTAAAGGATAATTAGCAGGCAGCCTTTACTCTTCTTACTTTTCTCTGAAGCAATAACAATTTCTTTAGTGTAAGTTAGTGAACCCTTGACAGGTAGTGTGACTCAAGACCATTGAAAGGGTGCATCTAATAGAAAAATAATGCCAAGACCTAATGCTATGTAGGAAATACGGAGCTAAGAATTAACAGGAGGAACTTAATTAGCTGTGGTTTTTTATCCCCGGAGCGTGGAAGGCTAAGCGATTACCTTGTTGAGGTTGGTAAGATCATCGGGGCACAGTTAAGTCAGATGGTCACATTCCTTTTCGCAAGTAAAAAAGTCTAAAAAGCTAGAAGGAGATGAGTACAATTGCAATCTTTTAAAAGCATTTAGGATTTAGAACAAGTATATGGACAGGAAAAGTTTAGATGGATATAGAGCAAATGTGGGTTCATGGGACTAGTGCAGGTAGACAACTTGGTCAGCATGGATGAGTTGGGCTGAAGGGCCTGTTTCTGAGCTGTATAACTTTATGACTCTATATTGCTCTTGCATCATTTTAACAGTTGCCAGCAATTTCATGACTCACCTCACCACATACGGTAACTTCCACTGTAAAACACAAATTATATTGAGTTAGAACGTTCAGACTAGAAATTGAACTGCTGAAATGAAACTAGAAAACCCACTCGTGCTCTTCAAAACTGATAAAATCTACTTTGCAGAGTATGTTTACAGATTTTTCTAAAATATAGAATTTCAACATATGAACAAGTACAACACCTTTAGTAAAAGGTAGAGAATTAGTTGAGGGTCAATAAATACACAAGATAAAGGCCGGATTAAATTCTGCATAGTCCACTACACCATGGCACAGATGTGCACGTGTAATTCTGAAAAGCGCCAGTCCTTGATCTCACTGGAGCCAGTAGACAGCAAGGAGGAAACAAATGTTTTGCATGGCTTTCGGCATTCCTGATCACTCGACTTTAGCCAATCTACTTGCCTCAGTTTTTCCTTACTAATTGCTTGGTTCCCTCGTTAGCACCACACCTTCTCAAATGCTACTGAGCAACACAAGGAAACAACATGCCAATGATACTCCTCCAGCAGTGAAGCTTGTCAGAGGGAAGGGACCTCCAGAAGACTGGGTTGATAAATTATTGATCAAGAGCAAAGGCCATGTGCAGTAAAACTAAGCAGATTTGGTGACCTACTCAACTGAAGCTGTTTTCATCAGCTGCAGGCAGGAGCCAATGTGTGTTTTCTCTGGAAAACAGTTCACTGTTGCATTGACTCCAATCAAGAATCACAGACATTGTTAATATCCTTCCATTGCAAGGCATATTGGTACAGTGGATCACTCTCATAGCAATTCTAAAGCAATTGTTGAAACTCAAATGGGTGATGCATGGCTTTGTGGCTAGAAGTGTGCTTACCCACCCTGACGGCTTGATGAGAGGTAAAGTGCAGGCCAGTTGCTGTAGTCTGATAATCAAAGCCTGAGAATGGTTAGGCAAGGAAGTTTCAAGGCAGGTTTAGGAGAGGTAGCAATAGGACCCGGCTTTAAGTAATGGGAATTGGGGACCGCCACTGGGGTCTCGGTAAGGTGCTTGAAGCATCAGGATTATAGAATATATAATCTGTATAGGACTGGTTTGTGGGCGGGGGAGAAGGGAGATGAGCGAGTAATGTCTGTGCCATATGGGGGAGGGGGAATTGTGAATGGATGGCGACTCCGTTCAAGATAGAGAGATTGGGATTTGATATACAGGGGTTCCATCCATCGTTTAGTTTTAAAACCTCAAGAGAAGTGAAAGGTGACCATTGTGCTTTAATTTCCCCTGCAACCTCCATTGTGAAGAGAAATAACCCACGCTCCACCGTAGTGGCAGAAAGGGCAACAATCTGCTGGGAAACTCAGCAGGTCAAGCATTATCTGCGGGAGGAAAGGAATTTCAGGTTGAGACCCTCCACAAGTCCTGATGCAGTGTTTTAACCTGAAATATCACCTCCCTCAGATGCTGCTCACCGACTGAGTTTCTCCTGATTTCAGCATTTGTAGCCTTGGGTCTCCCAGCTGGCTGAATCTCTGAAATGATGCAAAAGGACCTGGAAATAGTTGTCATTCAGCTCCTTTTAGGCAAGGGTCATCACAAGCTGGCCACTAACAGTGAAACAAAAACATACAACCCAACTTAGCTACACAGTTGACTCCACAGTCTGCTCTGTGCTTCAGTGGCTAATGAACCTCACAGATCTGACTCTGATCCACAGAGGAGCACTACAGTTCTTTTGAGAGCAATAATCAAATGCTTTTGAGGGAGTTTACCAGCTACAGATCCCATGCCATACCTGGATTCAGTCAATTGCTAATCAAATGCTTCTTGAACTACATGCTTACACCAACACTGACCTTTGTAGTTATGACCATGACCATTTGGGTTGTTGCATTGTCCAAAAATTCTCTTGTTCTCTTCATCACTCAAGGAATTACTGGAAAACAAGTTGAAAATGGCAATCATATCTTTTTTGAAAAATAGTCATTTGACACATTACAGATGCTCCTCAGGGTTCAGTATTGGGACCACTATTTTTCACATTGTTTGTCCATGATTTGGATAATGGAATTGATGGCTTTGTGGCAAAGTTTGCGGATGATACGAAGACTGGTGGAGGGGTAGGTAGTGCTGAGGAAGCAGCAGAACTTAGACAAATTGGGAGAATGGGCAAAAAAGTGGCAGATGGAATACAGTGTTGGGGAAGGTATGATAACACATTTTGGTAAAAGGAACAATAGTGCGGACTATTATCTAAATGGGGAGAAATTCAAACATCAGAGGTTCAGGGGAACTTAGGAGTCCTCGTGCAAGACTCCCAGAAGGTTAATTTACAGGTTGAGTCTATAAGGTTGAAAACAAATGGAATGTTGGCATTTATTTCAAGGGGATTAGAATTTAAAAGCAAGGAGATAATGCTGAAGCTTTATAAGACACTAGTCAGTCCATACTTGGACACCATATCTCGGATAGGATGTGTTGTCATTGGAGAGAGTCCAAAGGAGTTTCAAGAGGATGATCTTGGGAATGAAGGAGTTAACATCTGAGGAGTGCTTCGCAGCTTCAGGCCTGTACTCACTGGAATTTAGAAGAATGTGGTGGGGGGGGGGGGGGGTGATCTCATTGATGCCTACTGAATGTTTAAAGGACTAGATAGGGTGGATGTGGAGAGGATGTGTCCTGAGGTGGGGGTACTCAAAACTAGAGGACACAGCCTCAAAATTGAGGGGCGACCTTTTAGAACAGAGGTAAGGACCATAAAGCGATAAGACATAGGAGCAGAATTAGGTCATTTGGCAAATCAAGTCTGCTCCGCCATTCAACCATGGCTGATCCTTTCTTCCCTTCTCAGCCTCGCTCCCTGCCCTTCTCCCCACAACCTTTAATGGTATGGCCAATCACGAGCCTATCAATCTCAACTTTAAATACACCCAAGCACCTGGCCTCCACAGTTGCCTGTGGTAACAAATTCACCACCATCTGGCTAAAGAAATTTCTCCAAGTCTCTGTCTTAAATAGATGTTCCTCTATCCTGAGGCTGTGCCCCCTTGTCCTAGACGCTCCCACCATGGGAAACCTCTTTTCCACATCTCTGTCTGGGGCTTTCAACATTCGAATGGTTTCAATGAGGTCCCTTCCCTCATCCTTCTAAATTCCAGGGAGTACAGACAAGAGCCATCAAATGTTCCTCATATGATAACCCTTTCATTCCCAGAATCATCTTTGTGAACCTCCACTGTACCCTCTCCAATGCCAGCACATCTTTTCTCAGATAAGGAGCCCAAAACTGTTCCCAATGCTCAAGGAGAGGCCTCACCAGTGCCTTATAAAGCCTCAGCATCACATCCTTGCTCTAGTATTCTAGACCTCCTGAAATGAATGCTCACATTGCATTTGCCTTCCTCACCACCGACTCAACAAGACCACAAGGTAAAAAATTTTAGCTATAGGATGGTGAATCTGTGGAACGCTCTGACACAGACTGTGCTGGAAGCCAAGTCCGTGGGTATATTTAAAACAGAATTTGCTACTTTTCCGATTGGCCAAGGCATGAAAGGATATGGTGAGAAGGTTTGTGTATGGGATTGAGTGGGATCCGGGATCAGCCATGATAGAATGGCAGAGCCAACTTGATGGGCTAAATGGCTTAATTCTGCTATTACCAGTTATGGTCTAATAATGAGTGTGAAATAACAAGATAAAGATTCCTTAAAGTGAGAGCATCACTTTTGTTGAAGGAACACCAGAAACAGAATGAATGTAGTTATCCCCTGGTGATGGTTGAGGGGGTAGTAACTGGTCTTGAACCTGGTGGTGTGAGTACTGAGGCATCGGTACTTTCTACCTGATGGCAGCAGCGAGAAAAGAGCATGACCTGGGTGGTGAGGATCTTTGATGATGGATGCTGCTTTTCTACGGCAACATTTCATGTAGATGTGCTCAGTGGTTGGGAGGCATTACCCATGATGTACTGGGCAAAATCCACTACCTTTTGTAGGGTTTTCTGCTTAGAGGCATTGGTGTTCCCATACCAGGCCATACTGCAGCCAGTCAGCACACTTTCCATCACACGTCTATAAAAGTTCACCAAGCTTTCTGATCTCGGCAGACTTCTGAGGAAGTAAAGGCATTGTCATGTTTTCTTTGCAACTACATTTATATGATGGGTCCCGGACAGGTTCTCTGGGATAGTGACACCCAGGAATTTAAAATTACTGACCCTCTCGCCACCTGAGTACTAGCTCATGGACCTCTGGTTTCCTTCATTTTAAGTCTATGATCAGTTCCCTGGTCTTACTGACATTGAATGAGAGCTTGTTGTTATTATACCACTCAGCCAAATTTTCAGTCTCCCTCCTTTATACTGATTCATCACCCTGTTTGATACAGCCCACAACAGTGGTGCCTTCAGCAAACTTAAATATGGTGTTGGAGCTGTACCTAGCCACACCATCATAGGTGTAAAGTGAGTAGAGCAGGGGGCTAAATCCACATCCCTGTGGTCATCAGTGCTGATGAAGGTTATGGACACGCTTTTGTCAATGCATGCTACCAATTTAATTTGAACCTTCTCCAGAAGCAGTCAATTCCCTGCCAAATGGGAAATCCATGTGAAATGCTTAGCATCAGTCAGAAGCAGTGCTGCCCAAAAGATGAATTCACATATCATCTGATTTTGATGAAGGATGTGTTAAATTTTCCTCATCAATGGGCGAGTGGTTAGCTAGTTTATCTATGCCAATGTTTTGTTTCCCTACTGGAAAAGTTAACAGGCGGTGAATCAATTTAAGGAAATCAGGAGAAAAAAAGGGTTAAAATATCGAAGTGCAGACAATTAAAAAATATCTGCCCCGTTAATGTAGTCAAATGATGTGTAATTATTTTAAAAATCTATATATTTGGTTCTCAGACAATCTTATATGTCATCTATGAAATTAAATAATTTCAACAGTCGGTTATTTAGGGCCAAATATCATTCGGAGGTTCAGAGTTGATGAAATTCCAAAATAAAACCCTGTAGCTGTTAAAAATACGACATTTTTAAAAAAGGTAACTAAGGGCTGACGAGGGCTCGGAACGTGAACTCTGATCTGCTTTTGCTGCCTGACCTACCGAGAGTTTCCAGCAGTTTTTGTTAACATCCTGGGTGTGGATTTATTCCGCAGTTTGCAAGTGCCGTCTCATACAATCACATCCAGTCTCTAAACCTTTCTACAGTGAAATGCAGACCGCGGTCTCGCCTATTCGCACAACGGAAGCATACAACGTAATGTCCCCGTACCAGAGAGACGTCCCCTCGGTTCTGGGATTTGTAGTTTTGGAACAATCCTTCCCGTTTGCTCCAAGATCAACAAAAAAAAAATCTACAAATAATTTAACCGCAGGCAGGAGAGGGAAACGTATACCGATGATTATTGTATGTCCTGCGCTATTGCAGATACATTATTTTGGCTTGAAACATACATTCTGAGACTGCAGCCGGTGTCCTTGTTCAATTACCTGTGGAGGCGATGAGCCGCACAGAAAGACTCCGCTCTTGTGACCCGCACGACTCTGCCAGCTCCTGCTCCCTTTCCCGCATTGCCCACCTCCATCTGAACACCTGTGATCTCCTCGGAGCCCGGCGCGGTGTAAATCATATGCTCACGCCGGCTACGTTCCGGTGACCTTCCGGGCAAAATCTCCACGTTCTGCCGAAATGTTTACGGCTCCACACGGAACGTCACTTACTCTTTTTTTTGCAGGAAGTTGTGAACGCGAGGCTGTCCCCGAGGCCGGAGAAAATGTGGCAAGTGTAGATAAAGACAAAACAGATACTGAAACAAAGAAAACACTTCCGGAGATTTTGGGGGTACAGCTCTGCATCATATCTAAATATAGATCATAGATACAGCACGAAAATAAGCTCTTTGTCTCACCATCCATCAGATCTCTTTTTTAATCTTCCCTCATGTGCCCCCCCCCCCCCAACCCCAGGTTCTACCACTCACCTACACACTAATGGCAATTTAAACTGGCCAATTAATTTACCAACCTACATGTTTTTGGGATGAGGAGAAATTCACACAACCACAGGGAAAATACGCAAACTCCATAGAATCCGCTCTGAAGGTTGAGCCGGAATCCCGGTCTCCAATGCACCTAACAGTGGCTGTACTAGCTGAACAACTATGTCACTTAACAGGAGAGGGTGGAACCAGTCAAGGGTTTTCCACCCAAGTCCTGACACTTCAGAATCAGGTTTAATATCACTGGTATATGAAGATACAGCACATAATGATGATAATAGAGAAAACCCGGGAATTACAGTAAGTACAGTATATGGTTATTAAATGAGCAAACAAGTCGTGCAAACTAAATAAATAAAAAACAGTGAGGTAGTGTTCATGGATTCAATGTCCATTCACTTCCCTGTTGGTTTGATGAAGTAATATTTGATCATCTTGTTGGATTTTTATTTCATGAGTTTGAAGGGGCTAAGTTGGATAATACCAGGAAGTGGGCAGTGGTTCTGATGCACCACTAAGCTGCAGAAGTTTGGCCTTATGTTGAGTTCATGATGCAAACCAGCCTTCCTTCCATTGACTCTGCCTACACTTCCAGTGGCCTCGGGAAATCAAGGATCCCTCCCAACTCAGTCACACTGTCTTCGTCCTCTTTCCGTCAGGAGAAGATACAAAAGCTTGAGAACAAACAACATTGGGCTCAAGGGCATCTTCTATCCTGCTGATGTCAAACACCTGAATGGACCCCTTGCATGCTTAAAGATGAAGTTAATCTCCTACCATTAGGAAGTAGTGATCATAACATGATAAGTTTTTATCTACAATTTGAGAGGGATAAGGGCAGATCAGAGGTGTCAGTGTTGCAATTAAATAAAGGAGACTACGGAGCCATGAGGGAAGAACTGGCCAAAGTTAAATGGGTGGATGCCCTGGCAGGAAAGACAGTGGATCAGCAGTGGCAGATATTCTTGGGGATAATACAAAAGATGCAAAAGCAGTTCATTCCAATGAGAAGGAAGGATTCAAAGAGGGGGAAGGGGCCACAGTGGTTGACAAAGGAAGTCAGAGATTGTATAGCATTAAAGAAAAAGAAGTATGACAGGGCTAAGATGAGTGGGAATACAGATGATTGGGAAAGTTTTAAGGAACAGCAGATCTTAACTAAAAAAGCAATACGGAGAGAAAAAATCAGGTATGAGCTCAGTATAGCCAGGAATATAAAAGGGGATAGCAAAAGCTTTTTTAGCTATGTGAAGAGAAAGAAGATAGTTAAGAACAATGCTGGCCCCTTGAAGAATGAATTGGGAGAAATTGTTAAGGGAAACAGGGAAATGGCAACAGAATTTAATGCGTACTTTAGATCTGTCTTCACCAGGGAGAACACAAGCAATCTCCCAGATGTATGGATGGGCCAGGGTCATAAGATATCAGAGGAATTGAAACAGATTGACATTAGGAAAGAAACTGTGATGAGCAGACTGATAGGACTGAAGGCTAATAAATCCCCGGGTCCAGATGGTCTGCATCCGAGGGTTCTAAAAGAGGTGGCTCAGGAAATTGCGGATGCATTGGTCATCATTTGCCAATGTTCCTTAGATTCAGGATCAGTTCCTGAAGATTGGAGAGTGGCTAATGTTATCCCACTTTTCAAGAAGGGAGGGAAGGAGAAAACGGAGAACTATTGCCCTGTTAGCCTAACGTCAGTCGTGGGGAAGATGCTTGAGTCCATTATTAAGGACGAAATAGTGGCATATCTTGATGGCAGTAATAGGATTAGGCTAAGCCAGCATGGATTTACCAAGGGCAAATCATGCTTGACTAATCTGTTGGAGTTTTTTGAGGGTGTAACAAGGATGTTAGACGAGGGTAAGCCAGTGGATGTAGTGTACCTAGATTTTCAGAAGGCATTCGATAAGGTGCCACATAGGAGATTGGTGAGTAAAATCAGAGCTCTTGGCATTGGGGGCAGGGTTTCAACATGGATAGAAAACTGGTTGGCAGATAGAAAGCAAAGGGTAGCAGTGAATGGGTGTTTCTCGGACTGGCTGGAGGTGACTAGTGGGGTACCACAGGGCTCTGTATTGGGACCACAGCTCTTTACGATTTATATCAACGATTTAGATGAGGGCATTGAAAACTATATCAGCAAGTTTGCTGACGATACTAAACTGGGTGGCAGTGTGACATGCGAAGAGGATGTTAGGAGAATACAGGGAGACTTGGATAGGCTGGGTGAGTGGGCAGATACTTGGCAGATGTCATTCAATGTGAATAAATGTGAAGTTATCCACTTTGGAAGCAGGAACAAGAGGGCAGAGTATTGTCTGAATGGTGTAGAGTTAGGTAAGGGAGAAATGCAAAGAGACCTAGGAGTCCTAGTTCATCAGTCAATGAAGGTGAATGAGCAAGTGCAAAAGGCAGTGAAGAGGGCAAATGGAATGTTGGCCTTTATTACAAGGGGAATTGAGTACAAGAGCAAGGATGTCCTTTTGCATTTGTACAGGGCCCTGGTGAGACCACACCTGGAATATTGTGTACAGTTTTGGTCTCCAGGTTTAAGGAAGGACATTCTGGCAATTGAGGAAGTGCAGCGTAGATTCACTAGGTTGATTCCTGGGATGGCAGGGCTGTCTTACACAGAGAGATTGGAGAGATTGGGCTTGTACACACTGGAATTGAGGAGATTGAGAGGGGATCTGATTGAAACGTTTAAGATAATTAAAGGATTTGATAGGATTGAGGCAGGAAATTTGTTCCAGATGTTGGGAGAGTCCATGGGAGAGGGCATGGATTGAGAATAAGAGGTCAGTTATTTAAAACAGAGTTAAGGAAAAACTTCTTCTCCCAGAGAGTTGTGGAGGTGTGGAATGCACTGCCTCGGAAGATGGTGGAGGCCAATTCTCTGGATGCTTTCAAGAAGGAGCTAGTTAGATATCTGATGGATAGGGGAATCAAGGGATCTGGGGACAAGGCAGGGACTGGGTATTGATAGTGAATGATCAGCCATGATCTCAGAATGGCGGTGCAGACTTGAGGGGCCGAATGGTCTACTTCTGCACCTACTGTCTATTGTCTATTGTCTATTGTTGAATTTATGCCTCCCAAACTTACAATATGGAAACACCCATTTCTTTTACTTCATATGCAGCCCATTGTTCTCACCCCAACTAACAGAAACCACTCTAACACTTTTATATGTAACTCTCGCTTTGGCTAGCGGGTTAATATAGGGGATGATAGCCCCTGCCCCCAGCCCGGCCAAACTTAAGAAAAATCGTTTGGGTGGATGCTGCACGATGTGTCCCCTGTTACTAATCAGTACCACGAAATATCAAACAGTACACAATATGTGATTAAACAATTGAGCTTTATAATTCTTAATTTGATCGTATGGTTAGTAAAGAAAACAAAAAAAGAAAAAGGGGCCATTCTCATGAGACAGTCTAATGCACAAATGTTGGAGCTCACTGATAAGCCAGTCGTCCACCATCGGCCTCCTCCGATCGTCGCTGACCTTCAGACCCTCATTCCATGTCCACTCTGCCTGAGGTCTACCTACTCTCTCCATTCGCGTCTTCTCTCCTCATCTCTCCCTGGCAAAAACACTGCAAATTCCTGGCTCCCAGACACACCAGAAAGAACAACATCCCACTCATTGGCTAGCATGCCCTGTTATCTCTAGTCATAACCCAAACATTGTTGCTACAGAGAAACCATTACCTCAGCAGTGGAACATTACAGAGAAGCCATTACATTAGCAGTGAAACCTTACAGCAGGTTACATATACTTATCCATTTAAAAAAATTTTCAGTCCCTCAAAATGAACACTAGCATTGTATTTGCCTTCCTTACTACTCACTCAACTTGCAAGTTAATTTTACAGAATCCTGCATTAGGACTCATGTATGAGACATCCTCTCCACATCCACTCTATCTGGTCTTTCAATATCTGAAATAATTCAACGATATCGCCCTTCTTTCTTCTAAACTCCTGTGAGTACAGGCCCAGAGCCATCAAACACTCCTCATATGTTTACACTTTCATTCCTGGGATCAATCTCATGAACTTCATCAGGACCCTCTCCAAAATCAGTACAAACTTTTTTAGATAAGGGGCTCAAAACTACTCACGATATTCCAAGTGCAGTTTGATCAATGTCTTATAAAGGCTCAGCATTACAACCTTATTCTAGTCTAAAATAAGGACAAGAGGGTACAACTTCAGGATTGAAGGATGTCCATTCAGAACAGATATGCAGAGAAATTACTTTAGTCATTGTGTGGTAACTCTGTGGAATTTGTTGCCACGAGTGGCTGTGGAGGCCAAGTCACTGGGTGGATTTAAGGCAGAGATAGACAGGTTCTTGATTAGCCAAGGCATCAAAGGGTATGGGGAAAAGGCAGGGGAATGAGGATGACTGGAAGAATTGGATCAGCCCATGATTGAATGGTGGAGCAGATTCAATGGGCTGAATGGCCTACTTCTTCTCCTATATCTTATTGTCTTGTGGCCTTAAAATGAATGCTACTTCAGAGATACTAATTTAATAGGCCTGAAGAATTTGAAGCCAGCCTTCTTCTTTTATAAAATATAAACAAAAGGGGCTGGGAAATACTCTATAGGCCGGACCACAACTGCGGGAACAGAGGCAGAGTTAGTATTTCAGGTCAAATATATTTTGTCAGAATAGGAAACGAGAGGAAAGAAGCTCGGTGAGCTGCAGGCAAAGTGAGGGCGAGGAGGGGGGGACATCTCTGAAGTCCAATACAAAGCTCAACATTTCAAGGTTTGAAGTTTCGCAGACTGTTGGACCCTATGACATGCAGTTTGAAGTTTGATTGAGTGGTCCCTGGAGAGGATTGCAAGCTCGGGCTGCCTCATGCAGAAGACCAGAGACGTGCTCGATTCCATTTCAAAGCGTTGAGGAAGATTGAAGCATCGAGGCGAATGCAGAGGAAATCAGGGGCTGCTCTCTGTGGAGGCCCATGGGTTGACGGCATTCGGAAGGCCATGGGTTGGCAGTGTGGCGGTTGCTTTTCACGAAAGGATTGAGTTTGAACAGGCACTCTCCTCAGTTCTGGCTGGAGGATGTTTTCAAAATTCTGAGATTGATGTGATCATTGGATTGTGGGTTCTTTCTTGTCGATTGATGTGTTGTGTTTCAGTGTGGGCAATGTGTTGTTTTTGTGTGAGAGAGGTGTTGGAATGTGGGGTCTGATGTTCCTGTTGTTTTTTTTTTGTGTTGCATAACCTGTTGGTTTTTGTGTGGGGAAGAGGGTGCACTCACAAGTGCACTGGAGTTTCCATACCAGGCTGTGATGCAACTAGTCAATGTACTCTCTACCATACTGTCATGGTTTCAATTGGCCATTCCCCTTTACCACTTCTTTCTCCCTGATTATGCCCCAATTTCAGTCAATTGCTGCGAGTTACCTAATTACCGTACACCTGGTTTTCATCAGAGACTGGGAAATAAATATGATGGCGACTCTATCACAGGTTGCCAGTTTGCTGGTCAATTCTTGTGTGATACTTTGTTCCCTGTTCTGATTAGAACCGTTAGTTTTAAGTTCTGTTCTAGTTTCTAGAGAGTCCTTGTGAATCCTGTCTCCTTGTCAAGGTCACTCTGGTTTCCTGCTCTACGTTCAGGTCTACAACAGCCTCCCCAACTGAGTCGATGGGCCAGTGTCCTGCACTTGGGTTCTCCTCCGTTGCCCCTGTGTAACACACACATCTAGTGAGGTTTATCAAAGCTTTAGATGACATGCGAACTCTTCACAAACTTCTAAAAGAGTAGAGGCACCGCTGTGCTTTCTTCATAATGGCATTTATACACTGGACCCAGGATAGATCCTCTGAAATGATAACACTCAGAAATTTTAAGTTGCTGGCTTTTTTCACTTCTGATCCACTAATGAGGACTGGCTCATGGACCTTCAGTTTCCTCTGCCAAAAGTAAATAATCGTTTTCTTTGTCTTCTTCCATTGAGTGAGAAGTTGGTATTGTGGCATCACCCAGGCAGATTTTCAATCTCCCTCCTACATGTTGATTCATCACCACCTTTGATTTGGCCCACAACAGTGGTGTTGTCTGCAAACTTAAATATGGTGCTGCAGCTGTGCTTAATCTCACAGTCATATGTAAGTATAAAGCTAGTAGAGTAGGGTAAGCACGTAGTGTTGTGGTGCACTTGTGCTGATGGTGATTGCAGAGGGGATGATATTGCTAACCTGAACTGACTGGGGTCTATAAGTGAAAAGAAATGAGGACCTACTTGCACAAGGATGTATTCTAAATCTGGGAATGACTGAGTGATAGTCAATGGAAAGACAGAAATTGATTGACCTCATCTCACTAGGATGCTTCAGACTCTGGTTCAAAGCCTTGGGTATTCCTAACCCTCTCTGTATCTGGATAGCTTGTTATCAGTTGCACCTGGTGCCTGAAATTCTTGGATGTTATTTTCAGCTAAAGAGGAATATTGGATTCCTTTTAAATTCCAGGTCTCATGAGGACAAAAGCTTTACCTGAAGCCTTACATGGGCCAGCTCAGTCGCAGATTTGCCAGGTAAGATTCAGTCCAAGAATGCACTTGCATTGTATTGCAAGAATACATTTTTCACTGTTAATAATAATGGATTCAATAATTGACTCTCCCTCCTATCTTTAACCTGGGCTTATAGCTATTATACATTATTCTTAATGGGTTTGTATTACAATTTCTACACAATTAAATAACTCTCTTACCAGATGGATCTGGCCCAGTCCCTGTAAGAAATATCACTTCCTTGTACTCATGTCATTTTTGGCTCTCAAGATTTCATTTTCTCGTCCAACCTTGAAGAATCAGAATTAGAATCAGTTTTAATACCACTGGCATATCTCCTGAAATTTGTTGTCTTTGCAGCAGATATATATATAAATATATATAATTGTTAATTTAGTGTTCGATATCCATTCAGAATTTGGATGGCAGGGGGGAAGAAACTGTTCCTGAATCACTGAGCATGTGCCTTTAGGCTCCTGTACCTCCTCCTCAATGGTAGCAATGAAGACAAGGGCATGTCCTGAGTGATGGTGGTCCTTAATGATGGATGCTGTCTTTTTGAGGCATTGTTCCTTGAAGATATCCTGGATACAATGGAGGCTAGTGCTATGATGGAGCTGACTGAGATTACTAGTCTCTGCAGGTTATTGTGATCCTGTGCAGCAGCATTCTCTCCCCCACCCCCCCTGCCCCCCACCACCACCATACCCGATGGGTGATGCAGCCAGTTAGAATGCTTTCCTCGGTACATCTGTACAAGTGTCTTTGGTGACATACAAAATCTCCTCAAACTCCTAATGAAATATAGATGGTATTGTGCCTTCTTGGTAGCTGCATGATAGATCCTCAGATATTGACACCCAGGAACTTAAAATTGCTCACTCTTTCCCCTTCTGGTCCCTCTAGGAGGACTGGTGTGTGTTCCCTCATCTTACCCTTTCTGAACTCCACAATCCGTTCTTTGGTCTTACTGACATTCTGTGCAAGGTTGTTGCTGTAACACCACCCAACTATTTGATGGATAGGAGCTGCAGGTAAATAGTCCCACTGGGGCCTCAGGAAACAGATAAGTGGGTATGGCAGATAACAGATAAGAGTCAGGAGAGGGAAGGGGACGAGTCAGATACTAGAGAGTACCCCTGTGGCTGTCCCCCTTAACAATGAATATTCCTGGTTGAGTACTGTGGGGAGGGGGGGGGAATGGCCTACCTGGGGATGCAACAGTGCACAGAGCCTGGCCCAGTGGCTCAGAAGGGTAGGGAAAGGAAGAGGAATGCAGTAGTGATGGGCAACTCTACAGTTAGGGGTTCAGACAGGTGTTTCTGTGGATGCAGGAAAGAAACACAGATGGTGGTTTTCCTTCCACGTGCCAAGGTCTGGGCTATTTCTGATTGTGTCTACAATATCCTGAAGTGGGAAGGTGAAAGCCAGAGGTCGTGGTACATACTGTACATACAATGGCATCGGTAGAAAAAGGGAGGAGTCCTGAAAAAATGCTACAGGGAGTTAAGGAAGCTGAAAGCAGGACCACAAGCTGTGCCATGCGACAGCGAGTATAGGAATAAAGTGAGGGGTTGGAGCAGGAGGCAGGGATTCAGATTTCTGGATTGTTGGCACCTCTTTTGGGGCAGGCGTGACCTGTACAATAAGAATGGGTTGCACTTGAATCCGAGGGGCACCAATATCCTGACAGAGGTTGGCTAAGGCTATTGGGTAGAGTTTAAACTGGAATTGATGGGGGGGGTGGGAAATGAACTGAAGAAATGGAGGAAGGGCAATTGGCTCACAAATAGAGAAAGCTTGGAGACAGTGCGAGAGGGAGGATAGGCAGGTGATAGAGAAGGGATGCGCTCAACCTGATGGTTTGAGATCAGTCCTGACGAAGGGTCTCGGCTCGAAATGTCAACAGTGCTTCTTCCTATAGATGCTGCCTGGCCTGCTGCGTTTCACCAGCACTTTGTGTGTGTGGTTTGAGATGTGGCTATTTTAATGCAAGGAGTATCATTAACAAAGTGGGTGAGCTAAAAGCGTGGATCAGTACTCGGAGCTATGATGTTGTGGCCATTATAGAGACTTGGATGGCTTAGGGTCAGGAATGTTACTTTGAGTGCCAGGCTTTAGATGTTTCAGAAAGGGGAGGGAGGGAGGAAAGAGGTGGGGTGTAGCACTGTTGAACAGAGATAGTGTCACGTCTGCAGAAAAGGAGGAAATATTGGACAGATTGCCCAGGGAGTCTCTGGGTGAAAGTTAGAAACAGGAAGGGGTCCGCAACTCTACTGGGTGTTTCTTATAGACTACACATAGTAATGGGGACATCAGGGAGCAGATAAAGAGACAGATTCTGGAATGGTGCAATAATAACAGGGATATCATGATGGGAGATTTTAATTTCCCAAGTATTGATAGGCTTCTCCCTAGAGCAGGGGGTTTAGATAGGGTGAAGTTTGTAAGGTGTGTTCAGGAAGGTTTCCTGACACAATATGTAGATAAGCCTACAAGAGGAGAGACTGTACTTGATCTGGTATTGGGAAATGAACCTAGTCAGGTGTCAAGTCTCTCAGTGGGAGAGCATTTTGGAGATAGTGAGCACAATTCTATCTCCTTTACCATAGCATTGGAGAAGGACAGGAGAACGCTTAAGTGGAGTAAGGGGCAATATGAAGCAGTCGGACCGGAACTTGGAAGCATAAATTGGGAGCAGATGTTCTCGGAAATGTACGGAAGAAATGCTGCAAATGTTCAGGGGATACTTGCATGGCAGTCTGCAAAGGTACATTCCAAAGAGACATGGAAAGGATGGTAGGGTACAGGAACCATGGTGTAGAAAGGCCGTTGAATATCTAGTCAAGAAGAAAAGAAAAGCTTATGAAAGGTTCAAAAAACTAGGTAATGATAGAGATCTAGAAAATTATAAGGCGAGTAGGAAGGAGGTTAAGAATATAATTAGGAGAGCCAGAAGGGGCCATTAGATGGCCTTGGTGAGCATGATTAAGGAAAACTCCAAAGCATTCTACAAGTATGTGAAGAGCAAGAGGATAAGACGTGAGAGAATAGGACCAATCAAGTGTGAAAGTGGAAAAGTGTGTATGGAAACAGGAGGTAGTGGAGGTACTTAATGAATACATTGCTTCAGTATTTACTATGGAAAAGGACCTTGGCGATTGTAATGATGACTTACAGCAGACTGAAAAGCTTGAGCACATGAATATTAAGAAAGAGGATGTGCTGGAGCTTTTGGAAAGCATCACTGCAGTGGATAGGTCACTGGGACCAGACGAGAGTTTAAACTAGGATTGTTGGGGGGTGGGAACCAAACTGAGGTAACTGGGGAAGAAGCGGCTGGCTCAAAAATAGAGAAAGCCAGGAGACAGTGTGTGAGGGAGGCTGGAAAGGTGATAGAGAAGGGACACGTTCAGACCGATGGTTTGAGATGTATCTATTTTAACGCAAGGAGTGTTGTGAACAAAGCGGATGAGGGAGCATGGATCAGTACTTGGAGCTATGATGTGGTGGCCATTACAGAGACTTGGATGGCTCAGGGACAGGATTGGTTGCTTCACGTGCTGGGTTTTAGATGTTTCAAAGGACAGGGAGGGAGGCAAAAGAGGTGGGGGTGTGGCACTGTTGATCAGAGGTAGTGTCATGTCTGCAGAAAAGGTGCATACCATGGAGGGATTGTCTACAGAGACTCTGGGTGGAGATTAGGATTGGGAAGGGGGTAATAAGTTTATGGGGTGTTTTTTATAAGCCGCCCAATAGTAACAGGGATATTGAGGAGCAGATAGGGAAACCGATCCTGGAAAGGTGTAATAATAACAGTTGTCGTGATGGGAGATTTTAATTTCCCAAATATCGATTGGCATCTCCCTAGAGCAAGGGGTTTAGATGGGCTGGAGTTTGTTAGGTGTGTTCAGGAAGGTTTCTTGACACTGTATGTAGATAAGCCTACAAGAGGAGAGGCTGTACCTGATTTGGTATTGGGAAATGAACCTGGCCAGGTGTCAGATCTCACTGGGAGAGCATTTTGGAGATAGTGATCATAATTCTATCTCCTTTACAATAGCATTGGAGAGAGAGGTAGGAATAGACAAGTTAGAAAAGCATTTAATTGGAGTAAGGGGAATTATGAGGCTGTCAGGCAGGAAATTGGAGGCTTAAATTGGAAACAGATGTTCTCAGGAAAAAGTACAGAAAAAATGTGGCAAATATTCAGGGGATATTTGTGTGGAGTTCTGTATAGGTACGTTCCAATGAGACAGGGAAGTTATGGTAGGGTACAGGAACCATGGTGTACAAAGGCTGTAATAAATCTAGTCAAGATGTAAAGAAAAGCTTACAAAAGGTTCATAGAGCTCGGTAATGTTAGAGATCTAGAAGATTATAAGGCTAATAGGAAGGAGCTTAAGGAGGAGATTCGGAGAGCCAAAAGGGGCCATGAGAAGGCCTTGGTGGGCAGGATTAAAGAAAACCCCAAGGTATTCTACAAGTATGTGAAGAGCAAGAGGATAAAATGTGACAGTATAAGTGTGACAGAGGGAAAGTGTGTAAGGAACCTGAGGAAATAGCAGAGGTTCTTAATGAATACTTCAGTATTCAATATCGAAAAGAATCTTGGAGAATGTAGTGATGACTTGCAGCAGACTGAAAAGCTTGAGCATGTAGATGTTAAGAAAGAATGTGCTGGACATTTTGAAAGCATCAAGTTGGATAAGTTGTACCCCAGGCTATTGTGAGAGGCAAGGGAGGAGATTGCTGAGCCTCTGGCAATGAGGTTCTGGAGGAATGGAGGGTTGCAAATGTTGTTCCTTTATTCAAGAAAGGGAGTACAGATAGCCCAGGAAATTATAGACCAGTGAGTCTTACCTCAGTGGTTGGTAAGTTGATGGAGAAGATCCTGAGAAGCAGGATTTATGAACATTTGGAGAGGTATAATATGATTAGGAGTAGTCAGCATGGCTTTGTCAAAGACAGGTCATGCCTTACGAGCCTGATTGAATTTTTTGAGGATGTGACTAAACACATTGAAGGAAGAGCAGTAGATAAGTGTATTAGGATTTCAGCAAGGCATTTGATAAGGTATCCCATGCAAAGCTTACGGAAAAATAAGGAAGCATGGGATCCAAGGGGACATTGCTTTGTGGATCCAGAACTGGCTTGCCCACAGAAGGCAAAGAGTGGTTGTAGATGGGTCATATTCTGCATGAAGGTCGGTCACCAGTGCTTGCCTCAGGGATCTGTTCTGGGGCACCCTACTCTTCATGATTTTTATAAATGACCTGGATGAGGAAGTGGAGGGATAGGTTAGTAAGTTTGCTGATGACACAAATTTTGGGGGTGTTGTGGATAGTGTGGAGGGCTGTCAGAGGTTAAGGTGGGACATTGATAGGATGCAAAACTGGGCTGAGAAGTGGCAAATGGAGTTCAACCCAGATAAGTGTGAGATGGTCCGTTTTGGTAGGTCAAATATGATGGCAGAAGATAGTATTAATGGTAAGACTCTTGGCAGTCTGGTGGATCAGAGGGATCTTGGGGTCTGAGTCCATAGCTGCTGTGCAGGTTGTCTGTGTAGTTAAGAAGGCATATGGTGTATTGGCCTTCATCAACCTTGGGATTGAATTTAGGAGCCGAGAGGTAATGTTACAGCTATATAGGACCCTGGTCAGACCCCACTTGGAGTACTGTGCTCAGTTCTGGTCACCTCACTGTAGGAAGGATGTGGAAACTATAGAAAGTATGCGGAGGAGATTTACAAGGCTGTTGCCTGGAATGGGGAGCATGTCTTATGAGAACAGGTTGAGTGAACTTGGCCTTTTCTCCTTGGAGTGACAGAGAATGAGAGGTGACCTGATAGGGGTGTATAAGATGATGAAAGGCATTGATTGTGTGGATAGTCAGAGGCTTTTTCCAGGGCTGATATGCCTAACAGGAGAGGGCACAGTTTTAAGGTGCTTGGAAGTAGGTACGGAGGAGATTTCAAGGGAATTTGCATAGAGTGAGGGTGTGGAATGGGCTGCTGGAGATGGTGGTGGAGGCAGATACAACAGGTTTTTAAGAGACTCCTGGACAGGTACATGGAGCTTAGAAAAATAGAGGGCTAGGGGTAACCCGAGGTAATTTCTAAAGTAAGTACATATTTGGCACAGCATTGTGGGTCAAAGGGCCTGTACTGTGCTGTAGGTTTTCTATGTTTTTACGTTTCTAACATTTCAGGGCAATGCGTGCTAGAATAAAGAGAGGCATGACGAGAATGCCCACAATATTGAACATTGTGACTGGTTAAGGCTGAGCCACCAGGAAACTGTAACTAGGAAATACAAAAGTCTTCACTTGCTGTATGTGGCTAACCTCCAGGACAGAGTCCAGGAGAATCCAAGAAAATTGCACTGTCCTGACATGATGTTATTTAGTTATTTTGTTATACTGCGTGGAGTAGGTCTTTCTGGGCCTTCGAGCCATGCCGTCCCGGTAACCCCTAACAAACTTGATAAACCCTAACCTAATCATGGGCCAATCTACAATGACCAATTAACCTACCGGGTAGATCTTGGACTGTGGGAGGAAACCCGAGCACTCGGGAAAGCCGCATTTTCTCCATGGGGAGAAATTACTGAGACTCCTTACAGAATGGTGCCTGAATTGAACCCTGAATGGTGGAACAACCCGAGCTGTAACAGAATCGCGTTATACTTCTATAAGAGCAAACAATTACCCACAGTTTCAATTCCTGTAATCACCCACCTAATTAAAACACTTGGAATATCTTAGGAGCCTTCAGGAGGGTGAACCCACGAAAAGCATCTGGCCCCAGTTGGGGTACCTGGCCAAGTACTAAAGTCCTGTGCTGATCAGCTGTCTGGAGTGTTTACTGAAATCTTAAACCTCCTGCTTCAGCAGTATCTGGAACCGACATCCTTTAAGCAGGCTTATAGCAGTGCCCAGGAAGAATGTAATGACCTGCCCCAATGACTATTGTCCATTAGCACTTACATCCACAGTGATGAAGTGTTTTCAAGTCAAATCAACATTTATTGTCATTTCGACCATAACTGCTGGTACAGAACATAGTAAAAATGAGACAACGTTCTTCAGGACCATGGTTTACATGACACAGTACAAAAAACTAGACTGAACTATGTAATAAAAAACAAAGCTATACTAGACTACAGACCTACACAGGACTGCATAAAAACACAGTGCAGGCATTACAATAAATAATAAACAGGACAGTAGGGCAAGATGTCAGTGTAGGCTTCGGGTATTGAGGAGTCTGATAGCTTGGGGGAAAAACTTGTTATAGTCTGGTTGTAAGAGCCCGAATGCTTTGGAGCCTTTTCCCAGATGGCAGGAGGGAGAAGAGATTGTATGAGGGGTGCATCTGAACATATGTGCCTTTTTTTGTCCAGGTGGAGGGTGGTGGCAATGGTGTCATTTGTTGAGCGATTGGGGCGGTATGCAAACTGTAGGGGGTCCAGTGAGGGGGAAGCAGGGTCTTGATATGCCTCATGACGAGCCTCTCTAAGCACTTCATGATGTTGGATGTAAGTGCAATGGGACGGTAGTCATTTAGGCAGGACACTGAAGACTTCTTCGGCACGGGGACGATGGTGGCGGCCTTGAAGCACGTTGGAATGGTGGCGCTGCTCAGGGAGATGTTGAAGATGTCAGTGAGAACATCTGCTAGCTGGTCTGCACATCCTCTGAGCGCTCTACCAGGGATGTTGTCTGGTCCAGCAGCCTTCCGTGGGTTAACTTTGCACAGGGTTCTTCTCACGTCGGCCACGGAGAGACACAGCACCTGGTCATTCGCAGGAGGGGTGGACTTCCTCACCACCACGTCATTTTCCGCCTCAAACTGGGAGTAGAATTTATTCAGTGCATTTGGGAGAGAGCCATCACCTGCACAGTCAGGTGATGTTGTCTTTTAATTGGTGATGTCCTGGATGCCCTTCCACATGTGCCGTGTGTTGCCACTGTCCTGGAGGTGACTGTGGATTAGCTGGGCACGTCCACGCTTTGCCCTCTGATGGCCCGGGACAGTTTGGCCCTTGCTGTTGTTAGAGCTGCCTTGTCGCCTGCTCTGAGGGCGGAGTCGCGGCTCCTCAGCGGTGCACGCACCTCTGCGGTCATCCACGGCTTCTGGTTGGCACGTATAGTGATGGTCTTGGACAGAGTAACATCATCAATGCACTTGCTGATGTAGCTGGTCACTGATGCTGTGTACTCCTCTAAGTTGGTAGAGTCGCCATCGGTTGCAGCCTCCCTGAACATGTGCCAGTCAGTGTGCTCAAAGCAGACTTGAAGAGCAGAGATGGCTCCTGCTGACCAGGTTTTCACCTGCTTCTGAACTGGTCTGGAGCGCCTGACGAGCGGTCTGTATGCTGGGATTAGCATAACAGAGATGTGGTCTGAGTATCCGAGGTGGGGGCGGGGCTCTGCCCCCCACACATTGGGGATGTTTGTGTAAACCAGGTCCAATGCGTTCTCCCCCGTCATTACAAAGTCCACATACTGAATTGAATTTGGGGAGCATTGACTTAAGGTTTGTGTGGTTAAAATCACCGGCGACAATAAACAGACCATCATGGTGTGCGTTATGCAGTTTGCTAATAGCCCCGTACAGTTCACAGAGCGCCTTCTTAGCATTAGTGCTGGGGGGAATGTAGACACCGAATACAAGGACAATGGTGAATTCCCGTGGCAAATAAAATGGTCTGCATCGAACTGCCACAAACTCCACTAGCGATGAGCAGTGTCTGGAAACCAGCACAGAGTTCTTGCACCATTCCGTGTTGATGTAAACACACACACCACGCCCGCGAGTCTTACTGGAGACAGCCGCATCTGTCTGAACGAAACCAAGTTAGCCCGTCTAGCTGGATGACAGTGTCCGAAATCCCATCAGTGACCCACGTCTCTGTGAAGACAAACATGGAGCAAACTCTGTAATCCTGACGAGTATTATGTTGGAGTTGGATGTAGTCCATTTTATTGTCCAGGGAGCGGACATTGGAGAGCAGAATGGACGGGAGAGCCGGCCGGCTAGGATTTGCTTTGAGCCTGGCACGGGCCCCTGACTGTTTGCCTCACATCTGCTTCCTCACACATCACTTTTGACGTCTCCATCTCTGGCTCCCCGCATCAGGCAAGTCTGAGGATTGTGGGCCCACTCCCCTCAGCAAGCTGATGTCGTGTAATTCAGCCAGCAGATCTTTGTGAAGGTTTGTTTTTGGGTATCTGGCGGTGGTAGATAGCCGCTCTGTTATCCATGTGACCTAATCAAAAATTGTGTATCAAACTTAAAATAGAAAATTAAATTAAAGTGACACCAGGTCTGAAAGGCCGTGCCATGCCGCCTCATGAGATGAGACACATCAACTCCTGCCTAAGAAGCAATTTTGATCTGCTCTAGTTTGCTTACTGGAGCAATAGGTCCATAGCAGATATCATATCTTTGGCTCTTCACTCAAACCAGGAACATCCGGGCAGCAAAGATGCATATATTAGGATGCTGGTTATTGACTACAGCTCAGCATTCAATACCATCGTCCCCAAAAAACTAATCAGTAAGCTCCAGGACCATCTATTAGCTGCCATTGCAATTTATCTGCTGTGTTCTCCCAACTTTCCATCATCTTTCCATCTTTTTTCAATAAATCTTTATTAAATGTAACTTCTTTAGCAATCCATTATTGGCTGCCCTTCCCCATTGAAATTTTATGTTCTTGTTGAGAATTGACTTTTTTTGAGAATCTACTGGTACCTATTTAAAACAATATTTTTTCATATACTGTAAACTCCCAAAGCATTTTAGCTGAATCTTTCTGCATATGGTTAGAGTAATTTTTGGGTTTTGCACATTTACATTTAGATTTAGATTTACATTTACACCAGTCTTTGGATCTGAGTATAAATTGTGGATTTTATTTTAAGTGCAGCCCTGAAGAATGAGTTCTGAAATAAAATGAATCCCAGCCCAGACAATGCTGATTAAAATTCATTTGGATATCTGTGAAGTGGGTGTGGATCAGGAGGTGTGAAGTTTGTGTGTTGTTTCAAAGAAAGCATTGTAAATATAGAGTTGTCCTTTGATGTTTAGCACATAAAATACTGAGCCCCATGTTGAGCCAGCCAGACCTTTCGACTGAAAGCATCTCCATATGATGTTTGCTGTACCTTGTTTTGATATAAATAGTGACTTCTTGGGACTATAGTATTTTGCTGTTCTCACTTCGATGGTTTTTATAATTCTATCTGTGGCATTAGATGACTGACAAATCATAGGGTTATACAGCATTGAAACAGGAGTCTTGGCCTAACTCATCCTTAAACACCAAGGTGCCTTCCTGAGTTCATCCCATTTATCTGCAAAAACCTTTCGTGTCCATGATATTCATGATCCTGTGCAAATATCTTTGTAATATTGCAATTGTACCTGCCTCTACCACATCTTCTGACAGCTTAAGGAGGTTCAGCTTGTCATTTAACACTAATTTCAACAATTGTACTTTTGAAAATATCCTGACTGGTTACATTTTGGTCTCATACACAAATCTGCATGTGCAGGAATATAAGAAGCTACAGACAGCCATGGACTTAGCCCAATCTATCACAGGCACATTCCTCCCCAATGCTGGTAGTAACTACAGCAGACGCTGCCTCATCAAGGCAACATACACCAACAATGATCCCCACCATCTTGCTGTCACCACTGGACAGGGAGTACAAAGGCCTGAAGCTCCTCACCATCAAGTTCAAGAATAGCCACTTAACTTCAACAATTCACTTTTTGAACCAAACTCATTCTGCAACACTATGGCCACTCTCATTAGCTTCCGCTCTGCCAATCTGAGTAGCACCCACTGTTTGCCATTCTGTTTTACATCTAGAAATCAATTCTTATCACACTTTTGTATTGACTTCCAACTCCATTTGCTCTAACCTTGTTTACCAGCTTCTAGCATGAAACATTATCTTTGAAAATGTAACTACCCTACTCTATTAGATGGATCCTTAAAAACCAATAGAGTATAAGACATTAGGGGAGAATTAAGCTATTTGGTTCTTTGAGTCTGCTTTGCCATTTCATCTTGGCTGATCCATTTTTCTCTCAGCCTGAATCTCCTGCCTTCTCTATTCCCTGACCAATCAAGAATCTATCGACCTCTGCCTTGGCCTCCACTGCTGCCTGTGGATTTATCAGATAAGGGGCCCAAAACTGCTCACAATACTCTAAGTGAGGCCTCACCAGTGCATTACAAAGGCTCAAAATTACATCCTTGCTTTTGTATTCTAATCCTATTGAAATGAATGCTAAGATCGCATTTGCCTTCCTCGAAACAGACTAGCTGGCCTAGAATTTCCTTTCTTCTGCCTCGCTTCCTTCTTGAAGAGTGAAGTAACACTTGTAATTTTCCAACTTTCCAGAACCATTCCAGAATCTAGTGATTCTTGAAAATCCATTACTAATGCCTGCACAATCTCTTCAGCCACCTTTCAGAACCCTGGGATGTACACCATCTGGTCCAGGTGACTTCCCTAACTTCAGATCTTTCAGTTTCCAAGAACCTTCTCTCTAGAAATGGTAACTTCACACACTTCATGACCTATGACACCTGGAACTTCCACCATTCTGCTTGTGACTTCCACAGTGAAGAATGATATAAAATACTTATTCAGTTTGTCCGCTATTTCCTTGTCCCCCATTATTACCTCTCCAGCATTATTTTCCAGTGGTCCGATATCCATTCTCCCCTCTGCTTTACATTTTATGTATCTGAAGAAACTTTTGGTATCATTTTAATATTATTAGCTAGCTTTCATATTCCATTTTTATCTTCTTAATGACTTTTTAGTTTCCTTCTGTAGGTTTCTGAAAGCTCCCCAATCCTCTAACTTCCAATCAATTTTTGCTCTGTTATATGCCCTCTCTTTGGCTTTTATGTTGGCTTTGACATCCCTTGTTATCCATGATTGTGTCATTTTGACTTTGGAATATTTCTTCTTCTTTGGGATGTATATATCCTGTGCCTTCTGACTTGCTTCCACAAATTATAGCCATTACTGCTCTGCCATCATCCCTGCCATTGTTCCTTTTCAATCAGTCTTTTAAAAAAAATCTATTTATTAAATTTTTAGAAAATTACAAAGAATAAAAGTAATAATAAAATAGTATGAAAGAGAAAAAAATAGTATTAACCCTTCCCCCTCCCCTTAACCCTTTTCTAAAGAAAGAAAAAAAAAGAAAGAGAAAGTGTGCCTGGATATCGGAGGATCCCCACATGCTGCACGGAGTTCAAAATAATTAATTTTTATTTTTAATTTTCCCCAATTACTTTATAATTTTATCTTCAAAGGACCTATGTATTTAATCCTATCTTTTGTAGGTATGGGAGCCAAATTTTCAAAAATATATCATATTCATTTCTTAGATTGTATGTAATTTTTTCAAGTGGAATACAACTATATATTTCATTATTCCAATGATCCATAGTTAAATATAAATCAGATTTCCAAGTAACTGCGATAACTTTTTTGGCTACTGCCAATGCAATTTTTATAAATTTTTTCTGATACTTGTTCAATTTAAGTTTCGGTATTGTCCCTTCAATGTCTCCTAATAAAAATAATATTGGACTATGTGGGAGTTGTACTCCAGTAATTTGTTCCAATAAAAGTCTTAGATTCATCCAAAATGATTGAGTTTTAAAACATGACGAAGTAGAATGTAAAAAAAGTACCAATTTCTTGATTACATCGAAAACATTGGTCAGACATATTTGAATTTAATCTATTTATTTTCTGTAGTGTTATATATTTGATGTAAAAAAATTATATTGTACTAAGTCGAACATTTATTGTATTTATCATAATCTTGACCAGCTTCCATCAATTTTAATATTCAAATCAGATTCCCATTTTTGTCTTGATTTATGAATTCCTGATTTAATTGTCTGATTTTGAATCAAATTGTACATACAGGATGTAATTTTTTTAATTTTTCATTTTTGAATTAATATTTCTATTTCACTAGGTTTTGGCATCAACATTGTTTGACCCAGCTTTTCTTGTAAATAAGCCTTTAATTGAAAATAACAGAAAAGAGTGTTGTTTGATATTTTATATTTATTTTTTAATTGATCAAACGACGTCAATATACCTCCTTCAAAACAATCACCTATATATTTAATCCTCTTTTGGAATCAATTATGTAAAAGTTTATTATCCATTTTAAAAGGAATAAGCCTATTTTGAATTAAAGTTCTTCTTGCTAATAAAGATTTCTTTATCTCATTGTCCATATTTACCTTATTCCATAAATCAATCAAGTGTCTTAATATAGGAGATTCTTTTTTTTCCCCGTATCCATTTGGATTCCCATTTATATATAAAATCTTCTGGTATGTTTTCTCCTATCTTATCTAATTCTATTCTAATCCATGCCGGTTTTTCTTCATCAAAAAAAACCACAATAAATCTAAGTTGATTTGCTTTATTATAATTCTTAAAATTTGGAAGTTGTAACCCTCCTAAATCAGATTTATATGTCGATTTTTCCAATGATATTCTTGACATCTTTCCTTTCCAAAGAAATTTCCTTACATATTTATTCAGTTCTTGAAAAAACTTCTGAGGCAATTGTATTGGTAAAGTTTGGAATAAATATTGCAATCTAGGAAATATATTCATTTTTACAGCATTAACTCTACCTATTAATGTTATTGGTAACATCATCCATTTATCAAGATCCTCTTATTTTTTTTTAATAATGGCAAATAATTTTGTTTATATAAATTTTTTACATCATTATCAACTCTAATTCCTAAATATTTTATCCCATTTATTGACCATCGAAATTAAGTTACTAATCGACATTGATTATAATTTCCTTTGGTAAGGGGTAGAATTTCACTTTTATCCCAATTTACTTTATACCCTGATACTTTCCCATATTCTTCCAATCTAAAAGATAATCTTTGCAAAGATTGCAATGGGTTTGTTAAATAAATCAAAACATCATTAGCAAATAAAATAATCATGTATTCTTCTTGATTAACTCTAAAGCCCCCAATATCTGGATCTGTTCTAATTAATTCTGCTAATGGTTCTATTGCCAATACAAATAAAGCAGGTGATGATGGGCAGTCTTGTCTAGTTGACCGATAAGCAAAATGGTGTTGAAATCTGACCATTTGTAACCACTTTAGCTTGAGGATTAGTATTTAAGGTTTTAATCCATTGTATAAAAGATTTTCCTAACTCATATTTTTCCAATACCTTAAATCAAAAATCCCATTCCAATCTATCAAATGTTTTTTCTGCATCCAAAGCAACTGCCACACTCATTTCCTCTTTTTTGTGCCAAATGAATTATAGTAAGTAACCGAGTTATGTTATCCATTGATTGTTTTTAATAAAACCTGTTTGATCCATATGTATTAATTTTGGTAAATATTTTGATATTCTATTAGATAAAATTTTTGCTATTTTATAATCTGTATTCAACAAAGAAATAGGCCTATATGATGTTGGTTTTAAAGGATCTCTATCTTTTTTTGGCAATACAGTTATGATCGCTGTTAAAGATTGTGGGAGTTTATGCATTCTTTCCACTTGATATATTAATTCCATAAAAGGAGGAATTAGTATATCTTTAAATTTTTTATAAAATTCAGGAGGAAAACCATCTTCTCCTGGGGATTTATGACTCTGAAGTGATCCTAAAGCTTCTTCAACCTCTTTTAATGTAACCTCTTTTTCTGTTCTTCCAAATTTAATTTTGGAAGGGTTATTTGTGATAAAAATTTATCAATCTCAGCAATCTTATTTTGTGATTCTGATTGATATAGTTCAGTATAATTTTTTTTAAAGTTTCATTAATTGCTAAAGGTTTATAAGTAACCTTATTTGCACTTGTTCTAATTGCATTTATTGTTTTAGAAGCCTGTTCTATTTTCAGCTGCCAAGCAAGAATCTTGTGTGATCTTTCACCTAATTCATAATATTTCTGTTTAGTTCTCATAATTACTTTTTCTGTATGATATGTCTGGAGTGTATTATATTGTAATTTTTTATTAACAAGTTGTCTTCGTTTTTCTTCTGTCATATATCTTTGAGATTCTTTTTCTAACTTTATGATATCTTTTTCCAATTGATCTATTTCTGCCATGTATTCCTTAGTTATATATCTAAAATTTATAATCTGACCCCTTAAATATGCTTTCATCGCTTCCCATAATACAATTTTATCCTCAACTGACTGTAAATTTGTATCCAAAAAAATTGAAACTTTTCTCATAAAATCACAAAAATCTTGACGTTTTAATAAAATTGAATTAAATCTCCATCTATAGATCAATTCCTCCTTATCCATCATTATCATTGTCATTATCAAGGGGGAATGATCTGACAGTATTCTTGCTTTATATTCCACACTTTTCACTCTATCCTGAATATTTTTTGATTAAAAAAAATCAATCCTTGAATAAATTTTATCTTTATTTGAATAAAATTAATGGTCTCCTTCTCGTGGATTAATTTTTCTCCATATATCAATCAGGTTTAAATCTTTCATTAATGTTAAAGTTAGTTTTATTACTTTTGATTTTGTAATGATGTTAGTTGACCTATCTAAAACTTTAATCTAAACAAAAATTAAAGTCTCCACCTATTAATATTTTATCGTGTGCATCAGCCAAGTTCAAAAAAACTTCTTGTATGAATTTTGCATCATTTTCATTTGGTGCATAAATGTTCATAAGTGTCCATAATTCTGAAAAAATTTGACAATGTATAATCACATATCTCCCCACAGAATCTATTACTACATTTTGTATTTTAATTGGTAGTTTTTTTTTACCAAAATTGCAACTCCTCTCGATTTTGAATTAAATGAAACTGCAATGACATTTCTAACCCAATCTCTCTTTGATTTCTTATGTTCTGTTTCTGTTAAATGTGTTTCTTGTAGAAAAGCTATAGCTCCTTTCATTTTCTTTATATATGTTAAAACTCTTTTTCTTTTCACAGGTGCATTAAGTCCATTAGCATTAAAACTTAAAAAATTAAGTAAATTAATCATTCATAATACCTTGGGAACTCTTTAAAATTCTCCATGTTGCTATGAGTCTCTCCCCAACCATCCAGGCAAAAAGAAGAAAAATAGAAAAATAACTAATATATAAGAAAAAAACAAAATACCCCCCCACTAATGTTGCAAATAAAAAGAACACAACATTACCCCCCCCCCCATTTTACAGGTCATGGCAATCGCCATGATTGTACATGTGAAACTTGCAGCCATCGATCAGGAGCTCCTCCAGCTCCCCCGCAAAAAGAAAGAAAGAAAATATATTAGTGAAGAAACAAAAAAAATAATTAATGTCACTACTCCCAGTTAATACTCCTCAACTATTTTTTTTCTTCTTATTCCTTATAAATGTCAGTCAAGTCCAATCTTATTTCAGTCTTCATCATTAGTCCACTTCATTTCTATAATTCTTTACTCCCCCGTGTGGATATCAGGTAGTTCTTGTAAAAAATTTCCGGTAGTCAACGAAAAATCTTCTTTCTTCGTTATCTAGGAAAATTATCAATTTTGCTGGGTAGCTTAATAAAAATTTATAGCCCTTTTCCCATAAAGATTTTTTCACTGGATTAAATTACTTCCGCCTCTTCAGAAGATCGTAAGTTATGTCTGGATAAAAAAAACTCTTTTCCCTTCTATCATCAATGGCCCATTTCTCTTTTTTTAGCATCTTGAGTAGTTGCCTTCAAGATCATTTCTTTATCTTGGTACCTTAAGCATTTTATCAAAATTGATCTTGGATTTTGATCTTGTTCAGGTTTTGGTCTTAAAGCCCTGTGTGCTCTTTCAATTTCAATTACTTGACTTCCTCCTTTCATTTCCAAAATTTTCGGAATCCATTCTTGAAAGAATTTTATTGGATTTTCTCCCTCTGTATCTTCTTTAAGACCAAAAATTTTAATATTATTTCGTCTACTAGAGTTTTCAAGCGCATCTATTTTTTCCAACATCCGTTTTCTTTCTGTTGTCCAGGTAAGATTATTGTCTTCTATCTTATCTATTCTTTCAGTGTTTTCTTCCATTTTTACTTCCATCTCTTTAACTTTATTATCCATCTTCTTTTGGTTTTCCGCCACATTGTCGAGTGTAATCTGCATCCTTCTAATATCTGTTCTTATAGCTTTTAATTCATTCATCGTATATATCAGGATATCTCTTATGTCTCCTTTAATCTCCTCCTTCTTCATCGGTGTTTCCCAAAGAATCTGATTCCACTTCAGATTCACTTCCAGCCGTAGTTGGGATTTGTAGTTTCGTTAATATCTGTTCATGCATACTTGTTTCTTCGTGCATGCGTTGTTCTTGCAGTTTCTTCTTGGAGACTGCCAACATTGCCGCAACTTCCTGTCCCGCACCATCGCTGGGAGGAGATCCAACTTGAGTCCGAGGCTTCGCCGAGACGGTTAGGCCTTTTTCCCCGCCAACTTGTGCAGTCTTCAAAGTAGTAGCTTTCTTCTGTTTCGGTTTAGGAGCCATATCAAAAGATAATCCTGAGTTGCTTATAAATAGTTTCTAGTAGGTATTTGTTAACTCTTCTTCACTTAAACCCTATTTCATTACTTTTTACGAGGGAGCTGGATTCCCAACATCTCGAGCCTATGTCATCACGTGACGCCCCACCTTTTCAATCAGTCTGACCCACGCCTCTCTCATGCCTCTGTAATACTCCAATACTTCCAGTACTACTCCAGTACTTCAGTAATACTCCAGTACTTCCCTTTACTCCACTGTAATAATGACAGATCTCCTTCTCCTAATTCAGGGTGAATTTAATCATATTATGATCACTTTTCCATAAGGATTCTTTTACAGTAAACTCTCTAATAAATTCTGGTTCATTGCACAACACCCAATCCAGAATAACTGACCCTCTAGTGGGCTCAACCACAAGCAGCTCTAAAAAGCCATCTCATAGGCATTCTTGAAATTTCCCCCCGTGGAATCCAGCACCAAACTGATTTTTCCAATCTATCTGCATAATGACTGTTGTAACATTGCCCTTCTGGCATGCATTCTCTATCTCCTGTTGTAATTTGTAGACCGTGTCCTTATTACTGTTTGGGCATTTGTACACAACTCCTATCAGGGTCTTCTCACCTTTGCAGTTCCTTAGCTCTACCTACAATGCTTCAACACTTTCCGAACCTGTGTCACCCCTTTCAATGATTGATTTCATTGCTTACCAACAGAGCAATGTCACACCCCCCCCCACATTCCTGCCTGTCTTTTCAATACAATGTGTATCCTTAGACATCAAGCTCCCACCCATAACCTTCTTTCAGCCATGATGTATTCATACCTACAACATCATACATGACAATCTGTAACTGTGCTACAAGTTCATCTACCTTATTGTGCATACTGCCCATATTCAAATATAACACCTTTAGTCCAGTATTTCACCCTTTTTGAATTTGTCCATCTTTTATGTTGCAACTCATCCTGTTGACTGCAAAGGACATCTTTTCACCATCATAAATTTCACCTTCATAAATATATTTACATTCTGCTTAATGGTAGTATGATTTTCTAAGTTTCTAGATGTCAGATAGCTGCCATACATTTCCTCATTTTCTGAAATACTGATGTCTACCTAACAAGACAATAGTGTCCTGTTTACTCCCTCCTATCTTAAACATGAGCTTCACTTGCTATCCTCCAGTCTCTGGAACCGTTCCAGATTCAATATCATCTGGGAAGATAAAAAGAGCATTTGCTATCCCTATTGCTCTGAGAAATAAACTATTAGATCCCTTGGATATTTGATTTTCAGGCTTATTAGCTCCTCACAGATATTTTAATTAACAATTATTTCTTTTGCTTCTTCCTTTGCGTTGGAGCCTTTGTCATCTAGTACTTCCGGTACATATTCATCTAATTCCTCTACCGTTTGCCTGTCCCCCTGATAAATCCTGACCCCCCAGTCTGTTTGTAAGGGACCCATAGCTGTTCTCAGTATGTTTTTCATTCTTGCATATCAGTCTGTTTTTGTTTCTTCTTGGTTACTCTCCTGCTTTGTTTTATCTTTCATTATCAATTTTATCAGTTCACTTACCTAAATGCTAAAATTCTCCAAATCCTCAAGGTTACTCATTTCATTGAGACTTTATAAGCCATCCTTAGGTATAACACTATCTTATCTCTAATCCATGGTATGACTACCCATTGCGTCTTTGTTGTTTAAAAGAAAGTTCCAGGTAAGGGTATTACCAAATTATATATACATCTCCATTAATTACCCTGAGATTAATCTTTTGCATGCATCCACAATAAGTACAAAGAAATACAAGACTGAAAAACTACACACAAATAAACTGCAAAAGACAAGAAATTGTATAGGTACAAAAATAAAACCAAAATAATAACAAACAAGTAATAGTAAATATTGAGAACACGAGTTGTGGAGTACTTGAAAGTAAGTCCATCAGTTGTGGAATCAGTTCAATGTTTGGGTGAGTGTAGTTAGCCACTTTGGTTTAGGAGCCTGATGATTGAGGGGTAATATCTGTTCCAAAACCTAGTGGGGTGTGACCTAAGGCTCCTGTAAATTCTTCCTGATGGCATCAGCGAGGAGAGAGCATAGCCTGGATGATGGGGGTCCTTGATGATGGATGCTGCTTTCCTACGACAGTACTCCATTATGTTTAATCTTACATTTCTCCACACTTTGATGCCATTTGCTACTTCCCTTTGTTTCTACAGCCTATTTATTTTGCTTATTCTATTTCCAATGACCATTTCCAGCTTAATTTCTTCTCCTGTCTCTCATTTCATGTTCCCCACCCCAGTGCCAAATGTCATTGCCATTGTGTTAAGGTCCTCCTTCGGTTCAATGCAGAGGCATTATCACCAGAAAAATTTTGACTGTTCCAGGGGATTAGAGCTCCAGCTCTATTGGCAACAAATTTAGGTACCAATATCATTCTCATCCTGAGAACAAATGATACAATTTGTCCAATTCTTGGTATATTCAGATGGGAGAAATGACCAAAAGAAATTCTGATGTTAAACAACAGTGTAGGGAATAAAACACTGCAGTAGGGGAGATGTGATTTGTTGGTATTTTTAGGAATTTATGCTTTAGGTTACAGTTACTTCCATTAGTTAATGGGTTTTCTTCGTTAATAGGAATTCTGTCTGTGTGAATGTCAATCTTAAGGAGATAAAGGCTAATCCTTCTAAACCATGAACCTTTAATCTATTCAGATAAACCTGCATCTGGTGCCAGACTGTGTAGTGTTGAGCCAGGAGTCCTTTCTTGCCCTTCCTGCTACTTACCTCTGGTACTGGAAATGGGAAACACCAAAAGCAGTGCCCTCTCCAAAGATATCTTGGAGGATCTCAAACTCAACACCAAGTACTCAGAGGCGGAACTCTCCGAGTGGTATCAAACCTTTCTGAAGGAATGTCCGAGTGGCAAGATCACCATGCCGCAATTTCAGCAAATCTACTCAGGCTTCTTCCCCGACGCAGATCCGAAAGAATATGCTCAGCACGTATTCAGAAGCTTTGATAGCAACGGTGATGGCACCTTGGATTTTAAAGAATACATCGTTGCTCTTCACCTCACCTCCTCTGGAAAAACCTCTCAGAAACTAGAATGGGCCTTTTCCCTTTATGATGTGGATGGTAATGGCACAATCAACAAGCAGGAGATCTTAGAAATTGTCAAGGTACACTGATTTTTAAATTGCATGATTCTGATTGTACAAACTGCTAGAAAATACTGATACTCATTTTCCATTTTGGTCTTTTTCTTCCATCTATTTTGCTTCAGTTGTCACTTCTCTTTTGAGATCCTTTTGCAGGCAGCCGATTCAGTTATCCCTGCTTTATAACCAGTTACTATAAGCAAAAGGAAAGGTTGATGTGATTCTCTTTATATTTACCCTGCTTTAAAATAAGTAGTCAATATCCTCTCAGACAATCCTAGGGCCTTCTCTCCCCCCCCCCCCCCCCACCCATCCAAAACAATATGGCTTCTACCATTTTATGGTAATATCCATTACTTTAAAAGACATTGAAAGGGTGTTTCTATTTATATTGCAGCTTAACAGATGCCCCAGCCAACCAAAGACACTTTGCTTTTGAAATGCTGTCCCTGTTATGTAAATTCTCAGCAAGGTGCCATATGATTGAAGGGCAGGTCAAGGGAGAAATGTTATCTCAATTACTGGAAAAATTAGGGCCTCAAACTGTTTTTCTTGTTCAGTTATGTATAAAAGATAAAATACCTCATAACTATTCTCTTTCATTAATATATATATATCCAAACTAAGTAATGTGTTTTCAATATCATTGAACTGGAATTAATCCACCTTTATTGCAATGCTAGTGAATATTAAGTTTTAAAGAACTAACTAAATACAGTACAGAATTTCAAAAGTTATAATAGAAACACAGTACTGTGCAAAACTCTCAGGCACATAATAAATATATATATCTTGGGTGCCTAAGATTTTGCACAGTACTGTATTTGCATTAATGAGCAGGTGTACCTAATAAAGTGCTCATTGAGTGCATTTTCTTTGTTCAGGTAATTTTTTTTGTAAAAAAAAATGCATATAATTTATAGTATTTTACAGAAGTTTTGGGCATCTTAGTTTTATTTGTGTGCTTAACTTTTGCACAGTACTATATACAGAGTTATTGATGTGAATTTAAGGTGTATTTTATACTGGAGCAATAATTCTAAACAGATTAAAGGGCAGTAAATTCTCTGTTCCTTATTAGATTAATAGAAATGCAGAGGATTATTGCAATAGGCTTTACACATATTACAATGAAGAATACACATTAAAAATAATTTATCACCATACTGCCCAAAATCATTCCTTAACATTCCCACATATTCCTTCCCTGCCCCAGATTTGTCTTTCCAAATTACTGCTCCATCTGAAAATCATTTTCCTCTCCAAATTCCTTGAATATGTTACAGACTTCCAAATTTTCATTGAAACATCTAGGAATCTCTGCAACTGGATTTACACCAAAGGAAGTGCACTTTTGTTAAATTCAAAATAGCATCCAATGAGACTGTTTCTCCTTCTCAATCTCATTTAGCCTCGGGTATCATCAGTTGCTCCATCACCCTGCAACGCTTTACCATCAGGCTAGCTGGCTGTTGATAAGGCATTGGAAGGTGGCACAATTGATTCTATTCTTAGCTGTGGTCCAAGACTCTCCTCCAATGGCATCATTTTTATTCATAAGGTTTAGTCTGGAAACTCCCATGGAATTATTATTGACCACACATTCCATGTATGGCACATTTTCCCAGCTCTAGCTGGGCCTGATCCTGATCTCCACAGCTGGCTTTGTGAAGTTTGTATGTATGCCTCTTGCCTACATAAATTGATCCTGGTTGCTCTAGTTTGATCTCACATTCTAAAGACCTACAGGTTAGCGGGTTAACTGACCATTGTAAAATACTCCCAAGTGTAGAGAATGGGAAGAAAATTAGGAGGGGGGTTTGGTAAGAATAAAGTTAAGGTATATATACGGGGAATGGAATTGATGGGATCCAAGTGCTGGCATAGCTTTGATATGTTGAATGGCTTCCTCCTATGTTGTAAGGTAATATTAGATTATTTGAGTCTGATAACCAAAAACGCTAACCCTAGCCTCGATTCCACCACGTGACAGGCCTCTGTCTGAAATGGCAACAGGCATATTGCCAGCTTGATGTTATTTTTAATCCTATGATGAGCTTTCAACTACATATCCGTACATCTCCATCAACATCAGCTTTGTGACATTCCAGGTCCTCAGCTCATCGCCCACTAAGATCTTCAGACATATCTTATTATTAGGCTTGCCTTCTCCAACCTACTCATGGCTAGTCTGAGATTCTTTCTTTTGCAAATCTGCAGTCATCCAAAACTCTGTCTGCCTCTGTCCCAGCTTCCAACAACATCTCTTCATCCATCAGCCCCAGGTTTTCTGATCTAAAGTGCTTGCTTCTAAAAGCAGGACCTTGATTTTCAGGTTTCTACCTTGTTTTCAAAACATGACACCTTCTCATCTTTGCAGTCTCCTCCTGAATTACAATTCTCTAATGCTGGAGGGGAAGGCAAAGATAGTTCTCCAACGTTGGATTCTTAACCATATATACACAAGTGATTCTGCAAAATATATAAATCCTGAAACATTGACAGTACATTTCCCTCCATAGACTGCCTGATTTGCTGAGTTCCTCTAGCATTTTGTGTGTGTTCATCTTAAACAATCCTGGATTTTAATTATTTCACCATTCATGCCTGTGGCTTCAGTTATCAAGTCTCTAACCTTTCCTAAAACACTTCTCCTTTTTAAATTCCCTCCTTAAAAGCTCTTTCTATGACCAAGTGTATCATCTTTTTGGTTTGGGGTACACAATGCTGCTGTGGAGTTGTAGCACCTTTGACTGAGAATAACAAAGAGGTGTTGTCATTGTTGCTTTGTGTTTACAACTTGCTTTTTGATGTTCTGCAATTATGAAAAGTGGTATATAAATGCATGTGGGGTAGTGTAAGAAGTTGATTATATTTGTCCTGCAGTGAAAACAGGTGCTAAATAACTGTAGCATTAACAAGACATGCCTGCTGAAAATTCTGGATTTAGCATACAGTTTCAAAACTAAATGTTAATTTATCAACTCTTGTCTAGAGGTTCTAAACCTGAAACCTAAGGTTCCCCACTCCAGTGTAGATGGCACAATTTTCTGTCACCCCCATTGAGGGACAGGCAGAGGTGGAACTCCTTATAGAGCTGAGAACTCAATGGAGACCTGCACTGTTTCTGTAATATGCCTCGAGATATCTTGGTGGAGATGGTCCATGGAAATCTCTCCGGGATCTTTGCAGATTGTGCCAGAGATCCTGCAAATGCTTTTCACCATTGGCACTAATGAACATGAAAAGGTCAGAATATTGTAGATTGCAGATAGATTATCAAGTAGCTATACAAATTGCCACCAATAAACAGAGAACATGGAATAGTTCAGCACACGGCAGGTTATTTGGCAATGTTGTGTCAAATTATTTATCCCAATGACTATCTGTCTCTTCTCTGCATGGCCTGTTAGTTCCTAATTACTTTGTTACACTTAGTCAAGTGTGTTAATTAAACACCTGGCTTCTAGAAATGCCTGTTTCTTTAAATTCGGGGAGCCTTTTGGTGGCAGTTTTTAATTCAAACTACAGTGCCTTTCTCAAGGAAATCTTTTGTCAAACAGGACTTGAACTGAAGACTTTACCTTTTCTATTGGTAAAAGTATTCAGTGAGGTTTGTTATTCAGGTACATTTTGCCATTGGCTTTGGAATGGGAGCACGGAGAATATAAACAGGAATTAGTCTTGATCATCTCCTGATGATCTCTGCTGGGAAACTTAACGGGGTCTGAGGTCATGATCTTTTTGGTTGCATAGGTCAGTGGCATGCACAGGCCAGGAATTGCCTCTTGAATGGTTTGTAACCATACAGTTATTTAAGGAGGGGAAGAAAGAAAAAGGGATGATAATTGCAAGAGATCATGCAGATATCGAATGAATTCTCGTTTTCCACCAATTATTTACTGAAATGGAAATGATTTGACTTATTTTAGCTGTATTAATTAAAGAAGCAAATACGTTTCTCATAGTTGTTGAGTGGCAGAGCATGCAAGCTGGCCTTTCAGCCCATAAAGTGTATTCTAATTATCAACTACTCATTTTATACTAACCCTCTATTATTCCTATGTTTGATTCTCCCCATATTCTCTTCAACTTCAGATTCTTATCAACCTCTGTCATAACTTACCACTCACCCACAAATTGGGGAGAAGTTATAGCGTTCCTCAATTCGTGGGGACAACTTAACTCCACCCACACAGACGTGGAAGGCTGGAGGATATCAAAACTGCTAGGAGAAACCCGGACAGTCTCTCGGGGTATGTGCAGACACCACCTGAAGTCTGGATTGAACCTGTATCTCTGGTGCTGTGAGATGGCAGCACCACTCACTGTGCCACGTTGCTGTCAGGGCTTCTGTATGTTAATGAAAAGATAGCTACAGCTGGCTGCAGCCTGTGAAGAATTATCATGTGGTCTGACTGGTTTAGTGAAATCCGTTCTTTACTCCAAACAGGCAATATTTAAAATGATAAATGATGAAGAACAAAAAGGCCTACCAGAGGATGAGAACACACCAGAGAAGAGAGCTGACAAAATCTGGGACTATTTTGGCAAGAAAGAAACTGGTAAGCACACTGATATGGTAAAGGGATTAGAAAATAGACCAATATGCAGATTAGCCTTGAAACATTTTAAACTGACATTATGAGCAACGAGCTTTAAATTTGTGATAGTTCTATACATATAAAGATAGATACTGATATTTTTTTAATTGCAATGCCTTTAATAGCCATGATGATCTGGATATTAGACCAAAACACCGTAAGATACAGGAGCAGAATTAGGCCATTTGGTCCATCGAGTCTGCGCTGCCATTTCATCATGGCTGATCCATTTTTCCTCTCAGCCCCAATCTGCTGCCTTCTCCATGTATCCCTTCATGCCTTGAACCTGAAGGTAAATGAAAGTTAAAATTGTAGTTCTTTTCCAAGAAATTGAAATAGCTCCCCTTTTCAGAGGCTGAGTATATTTCCAACACTCTTTATATTTCCTATTGAATATAATATCTATCGTTACATAAAAAGATCCAGCCAATTAAAAAAGCTTCATGTTTTCATGCAGGTGAGCATGTTTCATCAGCCAAGTTGCAAGACAACCAAAATATAAAAGTGGTTTCTAATATTATGTGGATTGTGTTGAAGTGAAAATTTCTTACAAATATAACACCTTAATTAAATGTTCTTTTTTCACAGATAAGTTATCAGAGGGTGAGTTTATTCAGGGCACACTGGAAAACAAAGAAATTCTTCGATTGATACAGTTAGAACCCAAGAAAATCAAAGAAAAGCTAAAAAGAAACTAGCTTCAGTATTTCATTGCGGATAAAGTATATCCAAAGACTATTCCAAATTTCTTTACAAATTGCATGTTTCTGCATGATGTAGTGCAAGAGCTGTACAATTAAATAAGAATAAAAATATCACTGTACATTTTTACTTGAATTTGCCTATTTATTTTACAAAGGATATTACACCCATAGTGAACGTAATCAAGATTCTCCTAATCTGGAGTGACAGTTAAAGCTTCTAATCCTCAAGGTCATTTACTGAGAGATCAGTAATAACTTTAATGGATACTCGTGTCCTAAACGTTTAATTATATAAAAGCTAAAAGGAAATTACAAATATTTTCTTTTTCATTCTTTCCTTTTCTGAATTTGGAGAGAATGCAATCTAGCTCAATATACGGGCATGTTTCTGGGATTGTGCAAAGTGATTATTTAAATGGCTAAAGTTAAACACAAAGTATATTTGCAAACATCAGGTGACACTAATAGTCAACACAAGCTGCAATAAGAAAAGTTGAGCACTGACTTGGATTTGCATCTGTTCTCTCAAGATTGACTCAATAACAATCTTGATAAAAGTTCGGATTACTTTTCTTTACTTAATTTATCCAGATCAAGTTTGTTTTGGAGAGATGTTTACTACTCAGGTGAAGACTCCAATGAAAATGTCTTTGCTCAACTATGGAGAAACATCAATTAGTGGCCCACAAGGAAATGGATAAAGTCAAACTTACCCAGAAACCTTTTGGCCACAATGCAGCTTTCACTGCCAACACTGAGACAGTGATATTTTCAGTTAAAGTTACATGGTGGTCTGAGTTATTTCATCTTTTTAGTCTTCAGGCCTCTACCTGTCTGTTTGCAATGGGAAGCCTCAAGGCTTCTGTTAATTCAGCTAAAGCAGTTGTGATGTAAGACCACAAGACCATAAAATATAGGAGCATTTGGTATTTGGCCCATTGAGTGTCTCTGCCATTCCATCATGGCTGATCCATTTTTCCTCTCTGTCCTAATATCCTGTCTCCCCACCCCCTGTTTCCCTTCACACCCTGACCAACCAAGAGTCTGTCCATCTCTGCCTGAAGTATACATAACGACTTGTCCTCCACAGCTGTGTATGGCAAGAAATATCACAGAATCATCCCTGTCCGGCTAAAGAAATTCCTCCTCATCTCCATTCTAAACGGATGCCACTCTATTCTGAAGCTGTAGCCTCTGGTCTTAGAGCCTCCCACCATTGGAAACATCTTCTCCGCATTCATCCTGTCAAGGCCTTTCACCATTCAATAGGTTACAATTAGGTCACCCCTCGTTCTTCTGAGATCAAGTGAATGCAGGTCTAGAGCCATCAAATGCTCTTCAAATGCCAATCTGTTCAATCTTGGAATCATTTTTGTGAACCTCCTTTGAAAATCTCCAGTTTCAGCACATTCTTTCTAAGATAAGAAGCCCAAATCTGCTCACAATACTCCAAGTGAGGCCTCACCAGTGCTTTATAAAGTCTCAATATTACATCCTTGCTTTTATATTTTAGTCCTCTTGAAATGAATGCTAACATCACATTTACCTTTTTCACCACAGACTCAACCTGCAAATTAAACTTTAGAGAATCCTGCACAAGGACTCCCAAGTAGTACAGTGCTGCAGTTTTTTAGAAAGTTTCCCCCATTTAGAAAACACTTCCATTTCTTCTACTGAAGTACGTGACCAAACACTTCCCCACACTGTATTCCATCTGCTAGGCCTTTATACAAGCACTGCAGGCATACATTTATCATTCTGCCCTCACCATTCTTCTAAGGAGTCACAGTGACTCTTTCCTGTGTTGTGTAATGCACAATATTTACATTCTGCTTTCATGTAGCGTATATGGGCAAGAATGACAAGCGTGCACTATTTCTGCCAATACACTGAAAGGAATATTGTGAGCAGTCTCTAAATGGTATTGCCAGTCATTTATTGCCATTAGGCATTTACAAAGAAAGCTGCTGCTAAGCAGAGTGTAAAGAATAAGAAGAATGCCAACCTGGAAACTCCAGGTGTGTTTCAGTTACATGTACAGTAAATGCTGAAAATTCTCAGCAGGTCTGGCAGCATCTGTGTAGACTGAAACAATAATAAAGTGTTTGCTCTGAGTCTCCTCATCTGAACCGCTGAAGACATTTGCTCTGGAATGAGTTGTGTCAGTGCATTTTTGATCCATACCTTACAATAGGCAGGGAACGTAACAGAAATAACTGAGAATGGGCAAGACCAAAGGAGCAGATGGAGATCCCATTCACTGGAGAATGGTGAAGTTCCAACCTTGGATGATCTGGGAGAGATGTAGCTGTGAATTTAACAGTAGGTAGAAATTAAAATAAGCGGCTGATGCTGGAAATCTAAAATGTGAACAGCGCATGCTGGAAACACTCAGCAAGTGAAGTAGCATCTACAGAGAGAGAAATATAATTAAAGTTCCAGATGGCAGATGTTGTCTTCAGTATTTTCTGATTTTATTTCATGTTTTCAACATCTGCAGATTTTTAAAAATTCCCGTTTAACTACTTGTTATCTTTTAAACCTCCAAGAGGACCACACCTTCTCATACGGTTTGGAGGCCTTTGTGTCTCAGTCATGTGGAGGGGTATGTTGGCTGCAGTCAGGGGCTTGTGCTTTGACTCTCGGTAGGGTCACCCATGCCAAACAGGTCAAAGGGTAGAGGCCAGACTTAGAGTGGTCCACCAGTCCTCCAGGTTCTTGGTAAAATAAAAATTGTTACAGAAATGGCAATGAAGAAAGCCAAGGACAGATAGAGATGGAGGACCTTCAGAGCTGCCCTTAGTGTCAGTGGTGTAACAGGCTGTAAGTATGTTTTAAAGCCATGTTTTAAAGTTCACGATTGCTGACAGATTCCTGCTATGTGTGTATTTATCATTTGCATATTTCAAGAGCATTTGGCACCAGAGCTAATTTTGTAGAAATTACTTTGATATTGATGTCTAAAGGCAGAGTAAGTTAACTTGCCCCATTTATTATAAAACATAAAACATTATAACACAGGAGCAGGACTATTAAATTAGTAATCAAGTAGCCAGCTAAACCAATCTCTTCTGCCTACACAATGTCTATATCCTTCCATTTTCCTCAAATTCATGTGCCTACCTAAACATCTCTTAAAGGTTTCTAATGTATTTGCCTCTATCACCACCCAGGCAGTGCATTCCAGTCACCCACTGCTCTCTGGGTAAAAAAACTTGCACCTCACATCTCCTTTGAAATTACCCCCTCTCACCTTAAATGCATGCCCTGATATTAGACACTCAGGCAGGGAACAAGGTTACTGTCTTCTATTCAATCTGCGCTTCTCATAATCATATAAAACTTCATCAGATCTCACCCTCTCCAAAGCTTTCATTCCTTCCTATACTGGGGCAACCAGAGCTGTATGCAATACTCAGAAGTATCCTAACTATCTTTTTTATAAAACTGCAACATAACTTCCTGACTTTTGAACTCAATACCTCAACTAATAAAGGCCAGCATGTTGTATGCCTTCTTAACCGGTTTATTGACCTGTGTAGCCACTTCCAGGAAGCTAAAAACTTGGATACCAATATCTTTAGTTGGTAGCCAGTATGCAGTATATAAATTTCAGTGGGAAATAAAAAAGGTATGCAATTAGGGAATGTTATGATAGACATGGGTAATTTCAATATGTAGGTAGATTGTTAAAATCCAGTTGGTCATGGATCACAAGAGAGGGAATTTGTAGAACGCTTATGAGATGAAGGAAAGGCAATTCTGAATTGAGTGTTGTGTAATGAGCCAGATTTGATAAAGAAGCTGAAGGTAAAGGAACCCCGAGGAAACATGTAATATGATGGAATTCACCCTGCAGATTGAGAGGGAGAAGATAAAGTAATGCATTACAGCGAGGATAGCGAATTGCAGAGGTGTAAGAGAGGAGTTAGCCAAAGTTGATTGAAAGGGGAAACTATCAGGGATGATGACAGAACAGCAAAGGCTGGAGTGTCTGGGACCAATTCAGAAGTTGCAGAATAGATACATCCCAAATAATTCGAAAGGGCAGATGAAGAAACTGTGGCTGGTAAGGCAAGTGAAAGACAGCATAAAAAGGAAAGAGAGGGCATATAATAGAGCAAAAACTAGTGGGAATTTGGAGAATTGGGAAGCTTTTAAAAACCTACTGAAGGCAACTGAAAAAAAAAATATGAGCAGTGACAGTGGATATTGGATCACAGGAAATTGGCACTGGAATGATAGTAATAGATGTCAAAGAAATGGTGGATGAACTTAGTAAGTATTTTGCATTAGTCTTTTCTGTGGGAGACACTAGCAATATGCCAAAAATTTTGAGAGTGTCAGGAGGTGGAAGTGAGTGTAGTTGCTATTATAAAGGAGAAGGTGCTTGGGAAGCTGAAAAGTCTGAAAGTACTTTAGACATCTGAGCCAGATGGACTACACCCCAGGTTTCTGAAGGAGGTAGCTGTGAAGGTGTTAGTATTGATCTTTTGATAATCATCAGATTCTGGAATGGTTCCTGAGGACTGGAATATCACAAATGTCACTCCACTCTTCAAGAAGGGAGTGAGGCAAAAGAAAGGAAATTGTAGACTTCAATGCCTGACTTCAATGATTGGGAAGATGTTGGAGTCCATTATTAAGGAAGAGGTTTCAGGGTACTTGGATGCATATGATAAAATAAAAGTTATGGTGAGAAGGCAGTAGAATGTGTTTGGGAGGGATAATAAATGAGCCTTCATGGAATGATGGGGCAAACTTCATGGGCCAAGACACCTAATTCTGCCCCTATGTCTTATGGCCCTTTGGTTTTATGGCTCAAGAACCTCCAATTTCTTTGGTTTTACTGACCTTGAGTGATAGGTTGTTGTTATGGAACCATTCGACAAGATTTTTAATATGCTTCCTAAATGCTGATTTGTCATCACCTTTAATTTGGCCAACAACAATAGTGTCAGCAGCAAACTTAAATACGGCAGTTACTTTGTCTGTTACCTTGACTTGCGAGAGGCAGATGGAGTCAGGGAGAAGAAACCCACGAGAGTACGAGTGGGGTGGTGGGTAGATGGAAACTGATGGGGGAGGGTGATGAGTCTGGGTAATGGAGGGGTTGGGTATGGACAAGGTGAATAATAGGAGAGAGACTGTGTGGGAGTAGGAAAGGAACACAGGGGGATTGGGGAACACATTTTTCATACCACTGACTTGCAAGCTACAATCTCATGATCATACTTTCCTTATGCTTCCATTTATTATACACCAGTCTTTGTTGCTCTCCTCCCTCTCCTATCCTTCACCCACTTCCATCTGCTTAATCACACCACCTCCCCCATTCCTATCTATTTCCACCTATCACCTTTCAGCCTCTCCTCCCCTCTCCCCCACTTGGATCCATCAGCCCATCACATCCCACCTCATCTGCTTCCACATATCATCTACCCATCTCTGTCTAACCCCACCCTCTCAATTCTATATATTCCCTCTATGCTGTCAGTCCCGATGCAGGGTCTCAAACCAAAATTGCAACCACTCCTTCACCTCCTTATATGCTGCTTGACACAAATCATCTTGTTGCTCCAAATTTTAGCTTCCACGCTCCTGTGTGTTTCTTGAAGAAGGTGCCTCTATGTTTAAAAATGCTGTAGTTCTACCTTGTATTTCATTCAGCACAGCTTGGCATGGCAATTGCTCTGCCGAAGACCACAGGTAGAACTGTGGATACAGCCTGGTCCATCATGCAAACCATCCTCTCCTCCACTGACTCTGTCTAAACTTCCTGCTGCCTCAAGGAAGCAGCCAGCGTAACTGGAGACCCTTCCAATCCTGGTCCTTCTTTATTTTCCCATCTCCTGATACAAGCGCCTGAAAGCATGTGCCATCGGGCTCAAGGACAGCTTCTATCCAGCTGTTATCAGACTGTTGAATGGGCCTCTCATACACTACAGATGAATTCTTCATCTCCCTGTCTACCTCACACTGTCTTTGAACTTACTTTTGCATCGTTTCCTTTTTGTGACCTCAGTATACTTATGTATGGCATGATCTGACTGGGTGACATGTAAACGTAAATAAAGCTCTTCACTCTATCTGATTATAACAAGTCAATCGAATCTATTCAACCGCGCTTTTACTCACATCAGAGCATGAGCTGTGGATACCAATCTTTCTATTCACCTTCTTCCTCCTTATTGTGCCTTCCCCTCTGACATCCTGACCTATGACCCATGAACCACATCCCAATGCTCCTGTTTTCCTCCAGCCCCTCCATTATTATGTGTGTAAGGGTTGTATACAGTCGATATCCTATGAAATTGTAAGGATATTGCCAGAGCTCAAGGAGTTAAGTCTCCATTGACCCTTACCAATTTTTCTTCTGATGCAACATAGAAAGCATCCCTTCTAGATGCATAACAGCTTGGTATGGTAACAGTTTTGCCTGTGACCATAGGAAACTACAGGGAGATATGGACACAGCGCAGCACATCAAGGAAACCAGCTTCCCCTCTATGGACCCTATACTTCTTGCTGCCTCAGTAAGCAGCCAGCATGATCAAAACCACACCCACCCCATGCGATCTCTCTTCCCCCTTCTTCCATTAGACAGAATATACAAAAGCTTGAAAGCACATACTACCAGGCTCAAGGACAAGTTCGACCCAGCTGTAATTAGACTTCTAATTGGTTACCTAGTACAATAAAATGGATTCTTGACCTTGTTATTATCTTGCACTTTACTGTTTATCCACACTGCACTTCTTCTGTAGCCATTGCAAACCCAATACAGAGGGATGACTTACAGAGGTGCATAAAATCATGAGGGGCATAGATCAAGTGACTGCACTCAGTATTTTACTACCCAGGCTTGGGGAATCAAGAACTAGAGGGTAGCAGTTTATTGTGAAAGGGAAAAGACATAATAGAAACTCGAGGGGCAACTTTTTACACACTTTATGTGTGATGAGCTGTCATAGGAAAGGGTTGACAAAGTTTATAAGATACATGGAGAGGTGTTTGGATAGAAAGGTCAGGATGTGCACTGGATGGATTTACTGGATCGTCTGAAGAGTTTGTTTTCATGCTGTATGACTCTAGAACTTTGTAACTCTAAATGCTAAAGTCAATGCAGAAATCTACAACAATTCTGAATATCCTGAGTACATATTTGTTATTTCATATCCTGATTGCGTCAACTTAAACATTTACAACTCAGGGTTCAGTTTACTGGTTAATAAACATTCCTCTGATAATGTGATGAGTGAGCAAGCTTTTGACAATCCTGTCTTTCATCCTACTCTAATTCAATGAGGAAACACCAAGATCTAACATCTTTGGCAATTTGGGGAATGTTTTCATTACAAGAAGATATTCTACTCCAACATTCCAAGTAAACTCAGCTGAGGTGACTTTCTTCTTAATTTTAAACATAACTCCTGTGCTTTACTTTGTAGGGATCATATACACAGTACCCACAGCCTACCCTATTGGCTATGAATGTGAGTAGGAATCCAGCGTACAAAAAAGAATACTAAGCAAAGTCAAAGCTGCAATGAAGCAAAATGTTGTCCATGCTCATGTAAAACTGCAATTCAAATACAAAAACAGAACAAAGCTTATAAAAGATGCACTTGTAATCTTCAAGATCTACACAAAGTTCATTATGAACTTATGATTGCAGTACATTCTGAATTGAGCTATGAGCTAATCACTTTGTCATCCCCCATTAGCAAATAAAATGTGATATGGGCAATGCTCATGAATCATGACAACTATTACGGTTCTTAATAACAGATTTTTTTTAACACATTGTCTCCAACACTGAGTGACATGAAATCTATCAGAATATGTGTTATTCCTAAGGTTGCAGTTAATGTTGTGTTGATTTTCTTGATCAACATTCTGGTGATCATTTGCCATTGATTGTCAAAGCCTGTAACAGTCTTTCTGTTGTAGAAATTGTCAGTTCTGCATCAGCGAAAGCTGTCACTCCATAGCTTTATCTTGCCTTTGCCCTTGTTAGTCACGTCTTCCGGAAGCTGGCAGATTACTCAGGTATCACATATGCTGGCTGCAAGTCATTGAAGGAAGACGGAGAGTTAAGTGAACACTAAGGAAAGTCATTTGCATTATTCACGCTGAAATGCTATCACAGAACTTCATTGACTTTTCAGAATAACATGACAATTCCACATTGAGCTATCGGAATACCAACTACATTTGTGATTTCAATTAACCTTCTAACCTGCACATCATGGTGACATGGGAGAAAAACAAAACACCTGAAGGAAAGCAATGTGGTCACACAATGAAGGTATAAGCTCCATTAGAAAGCACTGGACGTCAAGGTTGGACATGGGTCTCTTGTGTTTTTGAGGCAGCAGGGCTCTGTCTGCATCACTGTGCTGCCAGACTCCTCCACCAGATCTGATTCTGTGAAGGGTCTATGTTGGCTTGTTCCTGCGGTGCACTTTGTAAAGTTGAGTAGATGAGGAGTAACTTTTTCCTTACCAAATTTAGGGTCAAGATCAAAGTAAAAAAGATTTGTCTAGGTTAATTATGGATGGAAATATCTTTGGGGCTGACTAATTCTATAAAGTAGTTTGGTGTAGGCATATGATCTTTAGTGCAATCTTGAGGCCTCATTTGGGTTGCGTCTTGCAGCTGCCCAGGGGAGAAGACACCGTAGGTGGTGTGGGAGAGGCTTTTGTGGGAGTGCTGGAATCAGTACTAGGTTGGGCACTGGCCCCTCCTGTCAGTGCTGCCCTCTAGTGTTCCCTTGGCAGAAGAACCAGCTGGACCAGGAGAACACAATGTCTGTCAATCTACAGGACATTCTACTCGGGGACTTGGACTACATTATTGTTTTCATGCCAGGACGATTTTCTGCTATTGTAAACATAAGTGTTATATGTGTCTTGTGTGATGTTGGTAATGTGCTTTGCATTTTAGCCCTGGAGGAACATTGTTTTGTTTGGCTATATTCATGGGTGATTGAATATTAATTACTTGAAATTGTACTTTCATTATTAGGTCAGAAATGCAGGCCCTCATTAATAATTCCACAATTTTCTGTTGTTTCCACAACTCTTCACCCCATTACACAAAAAATGTGGAGGCTTTTGGAGTGGGTTCAAAGAGGTTGACCAGGGTAACTCATGGATGAGGGAAATTGTGCTAAAAGGAGAGGTTGGACACACTTAGGTGGTTTTCTCTGGAATGTCTGATGCTGATCAGAGACCTGATATAAGTTTATAAAATTATGAGAACCTAGATAGGGTAGACAGCCAGAATCTTTTTGTCAAGGAAGACATGAATATACTAGAAAGTGTAGCTTTAAGGCGAAGGGGGAAAGTTTAAAGGGACGTGTGTGGGATACTGTTATACAGAGTGTTTGGTTCCTGGAACACACTGTCAGAGGCTGTCGTGGAAGCAGTATGATAGTGACATTGAAGAAGGGAATGAATAGATATCGATCATCTGCAGGCAAAAGGGATTAGTTTTATTTGATATCATATTCAGCATAACATGTGGGCCCGAGAGCCTGCTTTTGTCCTGCATTTCTCTATGTTCAATATTCTGTATTCTTCAGCAAATGAAGCAGCTCCTGCTTCCATGCAGCAAGACCTTAACAGAAAAGTAACATTCAAATGTTACTCCAACAAAATAGTGTCTGATCTCTCTAAAGTTAACATTTAATGCCATATTTTTGCTAAGCTCCCAGCATCAACATCCTGAGATTCATTATTGATTGGTTTATTATTGTTGTGTACACAGGTGCAGGTAAAAGCTTTTGACTTGCGTGGCATCCAGACAGACCATCTCATGCATAATTATGCCAAGGTAGTGAAAATAAAACAGAATGTAGAGTATCGGGTCACCATTGCAGAGACTGGGCAGTACAGTTTAACCAGAATCTCAAAAGCAGCTCAGGCACTGATATCTTCCAGTGAGTGATGTGCCTTCTGCTGCTCTATAAATCTTTCAAGGTACAAGCCAGAAGCATGTTGAATGAAAGCGAGAAATTGCAACTCCAGCCACTCTTGAGAAGATTGACAGCATGCAGGACAAAGCAATGTTTGATTGCTGTCCATCAACCTTCCATTCATTCCCTCCAGTGTATGATGTACAAAATGCGTATAAGTTACTTGTCTCAACACCTCCGAAACCTACAAACTTTATTGCTACAACAACCTGTAAGATCATCTCCCACCTACACACCACTCTGACTCGCAAATTTATCGTAGGTCTTTCATTCACGCTGGGTTGAAATCCGTAACCACTCTCCCAGCTATCAGAATGTCAGAGTACTTTCATCAGCAGGACTGCAATGATTCAAGAAGATGGCTCACAACCATCTTCTGTAGGACAATTAGGAAAATAAAATAAATATCCAAGCACCACACGTCCCCCAGAAAAAAAAAGCCATAATGGTGGCTGTGCTACCAAAATAGTGAGAGCTTGCCAAATTTGTTGCTTAATCTTGTGACATAGGCAGTGGATAATACTGAGCAGTCCTGGTCTGTGCGGTCTCTATATACCTACATGTTTTCACCTTTCTAGCGGACAATCAGTGGGTTTGCCCATCACTGTGTTGAACTTTTAAAAGCACCTTATTTTGCCTCTACCTCTATAGCTGACCCTCCACCTTTGGACTAATGGTGCAAGAAACCATTTTCAGCCAATAAGTAGGCTTTGAACCCAGGCTAGTGTGAGTCTGAATCCTTCCTTGTGGGTTTTGTAGCTTGAGATGGTGAAGGGATACCTATTTCACAGTTAGAAGCTTCTTAAAGTTCTCAGTTATTATGCCAAGACATAGTCAATGTGCAGTGTCCATGGCTAATCCTTACCTATCAGTTGACTCATACACTTAGCCAGGATCATTGGAATCTTTTTCTCCATTTGTTTGTGCCAAACTGTGCATAATATTTGCCCAAAAATTTGCAAGAGCTTCCTGTGGTGGTACCACAGCTCCCCAGTGGAGGTGAATGGAACATCTGGTGATGTATTGAAACTAATATCAGTAATACACATCTGTATAAAACTCCTGTATCAATATCACTAGGCGGCTCGATCTTGTTACGGTGACCTTTTAATCTCTATGCTTCTATAACTCCACATCCTTGGCTGTTGATACATTGTTAACTCTTGGGGTTGCCTGGTGTGCATGCAGGTCCCCAATGTATGGGGCTTCTCTCTGTGATGACTCTCACCATAGCTGTACCATTGTCTCAGGCTCTTGTGATGCAAGGCTTCTGTTTGTTTTCTGTAAGGACATAATCTGAGACCGGGGTCAAGGAAAGGGACACTGCCAATACCATCTTTCTGCTGCTTACTTGATGCTCACACTCCAGAAATGTAGAGAATGCCATTCATTTCCATCAGGGGCAATCCCTTGAACACTAGGTTTTTCTTAGTAAGCTGCTGCGCCTGAATTTTTTTGTCAGTAAGACCACAGGTCAAGTCATCCCCGAACGCCCAATCTATAAAACTTCCAGAACGTACTACTTTTTCCAGTCTCTGTCAAAGATTGTTCTCTAGACATGCACTGCAAATTTCCAGTTTCTTGAAAATCTCCTTCAGCGCTACATTGAAAGGTTCCTAACAGGTTGTTGTGTTGAATTTTGTTTGGCCATAATTTGCAGCGATACTGAGCTAAGGGGGAACAAATGTAACTGAATTCCTGATCAGTTCTCTGTAAGGGGTTTCTTCTTTATGTTACTGTGTATGTTAATCAAAATGGCTTCTTTGTTTTGTTAAAAGTAAGAATGCTTCTTTGTTATGGTAACTGGTGAGAGAGAGCTTTCTCTCACAGCTTGTTTGGGTTAAAATTACTGATAACGAGAATTGTATTCATTTGTTAACCAATTGGGATAGATGTTATTCTCTCTTCTGGGTCTGTAAGCTATTGTTGGGAGGCTTTTGGGGAGTTGGTGCGAGGGGGTGAGAGAGAGAGAGAACGCGATGCTGTAAGCGGGGCAACTGAACGGACCCTGAGCGGGGTTCCGAGGCCAGGGTTTTCGGTGAGGAGAGGAGACGATGACAGACATGCCGGGGGAGCTTGGTTGATCACTTCAGGTGGTCCTGAGCTGTGAGTCGAACAGGTCTGAGGGGATCGAATGGTGGCCAGAAGACCGTTAATTGAGCTCCAACAGTTGTGCACGAAGTGGTTTGGACTTTGATAAGTTTGGCGCCTTTTACTTTTCCTTTTATATTGTATCTCTATTAAGTACATAGTTCCAGTAAGATCTATAAAGTGTAATCATTTAATCGCATATGGTGTACTGTCTGCTTTTGGGCGAGGCGGGGACATCACACAGCATCCACACAAGCTGATTACCCAGTTTGGCGGGGCCAAAGGCTGCTCCCCCAGACAGAAGTGAGCTGAGCAAGCCTGAGGCCTACCAGGGGGTTACATATGTAATTGAAATGATGGAACGGCCTGCAGTCCTATACTGCTCTTAGATGCCATATGGTTGTATAGGCTTTTCTTAACAATCAGCAGTGGATTTTAAACTTTTTTTCTAATTCAGGCCAATTCAGGAGAAGTGAACAAGAAGGTGGGTGATGTCTCCAATATATGTTGTAGTGGAGTTTCTGGCTAATATCTTCAAACAGTCTTTACCTTTGTGTGTCACTTTGTAAATGGACAATAACTTCTGCCTGTATTAAGATGATGATGGAAATATGGAAACTGATGAAAATAACGTTTAATGTGTGAAACGGTTGAATTTTTTATTTGAACATAGAGAGGGCATACCTTATAAGAAAATTCACACCTACAGTATTAAAATACATGGAATTAGTAACTTTTCTTTACATTGTAAAATATCTTGGTATAGTAGGAGGTGAGAGGAATGTTTACTCCAGCGCACAATATGTACAAGCTATTTTCCATTGCTGCTTTACCACATTATAGTACCTAGCTGTGCTTGCTTCTAAAAGCGTGGATCATGACTGTTCTCATTTCAGGGCAGAAGGAAGGCAGCAGCAGTCTTGTGCTCAAAGTATGTGTTGGAAATATTAACTGTCCTGCAGTTGGAAAGTCAAAAGGGGTTCCCAACTATTTCTCTGAGATCTTCCAAAGCAATGTGTTAACTTGAAGCAGTGTAAGGTGACACAGCGAGTGTTAGTCAAAAGGCAATTGGAACTGCCTTTGCGGGCACTCTCAAAAGTCCACATGTTTTCCACAAACCTCGTTCTTCTCCTGAACTCATGGACACTGAAGCCACTTGCAGAACTTCTGATGATGTCACCTGATTTAGCATTAACTGAGAATCAAACCTGGTGAAATCCTGCTCTGTGGTTACAGAGACAATATTACCAGTACCAAGTGTGCATTTGAAGCACCAGTGAGATCACTTGCATGATCCAATATTTACGGCAGAACGTAGAGATCATCATAAAGCAAATAAGAGCCGTGTTTGCACTGACTTCTTGCGTTAAGGGCCTTTACACTATTCAGTCTTCAGTACTGTATTTTAAATTTGGCTCTTAGATTTGACTCTCTCCAACTCCCAATTCTCCTTCACTGCTCTCGCAGATACTGGTCTGAGTAAACTGTTCCATTGGGATGGCCTTCTGTGCCTGCTGGTCTGATATGGGGGCCATGCTCAGCTGCACACTGGAAGTTCTGGTGTCGCTATAGCAGTAGCTGCTGCTGTTAATGTAACTGTTTGACCTGGGCTTGGAGCATTTTCCTAGGTATTTGAAGTGCTTGCCCATACATCCAGAACTTTCAAAGTGATTTGCCTGTAGCCAGGATTGCCAACGCATTTTCAATTCTGCTTTAACCTATTGGGAAATCAAAAATAATGTGCGTCAGTTTACCGGGCAGAACCAGCAACATAAGGATTAGAAACAGGATTATTCTTCTGGTCATTGAAACCTGCTCTGCTGTTCATTTAGATCATAGCTCTCACCATTCTCACAAAATACTTATATCCCCTGATTCCTCTAATATAACCAGAAAGCTGTCAGCTTCTGTTTTGAATGACTAAGACTCCATAGAGTTCTGAAGTAGAGAATTTCACCCTTTTATCACCCACTAAGAGAAGAAATTTTACCACCTCATTCCTAAACTACCTGTCTCTTATTCAGAAGTTGTGACTTCTCCTCAGGCAGTGAAAGCCTTCTGCACCCTTTAGGAGCTCTATAAATGTCGAATTTCATTGCTGCAGAACACAGGCCTAATCTCATTAATCCACCCCTGTATGGCAAACATGCCTTCCATGGAATTAAACTGGTATTCCTCATTGTATTCTTTCAGTGGTGAATTTTCTGTTGTTTTGTACTAATAAAAACAAAAATCATTTTAGCAAGAATCAATCTACATAGTAGATATGAAATTTTATTGCACACTGCTCCAGATTGCTGATTTGGTGAATCAATGGCTCTGCAGTGAGCTATAGGATGTGCAGAGAAATATGGATGAGGCTTGACTGTCTTCTTGCTCTGCTCCCTGGACTCAACTTTCCAGGAGTTACTGACCGGATAGAATGATTACACTTCATATTTTCTATGCTAGCTACACAGTACACTTAGCCGGACCATTGTTGGAATAGTCACCAATCTGCATTAAAAAGGACAGTCAAGTTTGCCAGAGTTAAATGGGAATGAGAGATAAGGTTGCCATTATATCAGACATGATTTGATTAAATGGTGCATCAACCTTGAGGGGACGAATCACCTACTCCTGCTCTGAATTTGTCTGCATATAATCATGTTTGTATTATTTCTTAATTTTAAGTAATGTTAATTTTCGTAGACATGGACATAGTACCAGTTCAGGAACAGGCCACTTGGCTCAGAATGTTGCATCAAACCAGCTAAAAACAAATCAAAGACGCCAAAACTCTCTCCCACCTACACTATCTCCGTTTTCCTTACATCCGTATGCCTATCCAAATGTCTCTTAAAAACCTTAATGTATATGCCTTTACCACCATACCAGGCAGCACATTCTAGGCATCCACCAGTCACTGAGTGAAAAACCTACTTCTCACATCACCCTGGAACCTAGACCCTCTCACCTTCAATACATGCTTTCTAGTAATAGACATTTCAACCCTGGGAAATAGATATTCCCTGTCTACTCTCTCTATGCCTCTCATAGTCTTATAAACACCTATCCGATCTCCCCTCAGCCTCTGACGTTCCTGAGAAGACAACCCAAGTTTATCCAGCCTCTTATGATAGCACATGCCCTTTAAACCCAGCAGCATCCTTGTAAACCTCTTCTGCACCCTCTCCAAAGCCCCAACATCCTTCCAATACTCCAGATGTGGCCTAACTAGAGTTTTGAACTCAATGACCCAACTAACAAAAGCAAGCATTCCATGAGCCTCCTTAACCACGGTTTGCTTATCGACCTGTGAAACCATTTCCGAGGAGCTATGAACTTGGAGAGATTCCAAGATCTCTCTGCTCAGCAACACTGTTAAGGATCTTGACCTTAACAGTGTACTGTCTCCTTGCATTTGCCCTACAAAGGTGCAAAACCTCACAATTATCTGGGTTAAACTCCATTTGTCATTTGCAATCCATCTGCAACTGGTCTATATCAGACTGTATTCTTTGCCAGTCTTCTACACTATCCTCAACTCCACTAATCATCCACAAAATTACTAACCCACCTTGCTACATTTTATCCAGGTGAGTTATATACATCACAAACATCAGAGGTCCCTGCAGAGCACCACCAATTACAGATCTTAAACTTGAATAAATCCCTTGAACCATTACCTTCTGCCTTCAATGCACAAGCCAGTTCTGAATCCAAATAGCCAATTCACCTTAATTTTCCATAGCTTTTATGAAGTCTCTGATTGTCATTGATATTTATAAAAGAGCGAAGTAAATCTTGGTACTATAATGAGTCATCAAAGCCCATTAGTCTCTGTTGGATTGGGATCTCAGGAGACTTATTTGCTAATCCTGGCTTTGTCTCCTCGTAACCCACATGCCCAGTGAGACAGCCATCAAGTGGAGCTTGAGATGCGCGGCTGCAGAAGATTAATGTAGCAATTGGGCTAGCGTGATGGGGAGAGTGACTGTTTGGAATGGGTGCTTTGGTATTTCTCAACCTCAAGCTCCCACAGACTCACAGAAACTGGAAACTCTAGACATATAGTATCTTTTTGCTGAATGTTGCTACAAAAAGAAATTATGTCCAAAATGCCAAATGATGCAGTGTAAATCAGATAGCAATATCTGCTGATCACACTCATGCAACTAATCACTGGAATCAGAGGTTGTGGGTTTATTTACTCTGTTATTCTGTAAACTTGGTTAGTTCTTGGTAAAAGACAGTATCAGATGGAAGAGAATTTTTGGTAATTATTTGATTTGTGTCCACAAAGTGGGGGTGGAAGCAGAAAAAGCCTCTTGCTGCATATGGGGCAGGCGTTGGAAGCCAGGATCATATGGGCAGTGATTTGGACAGCACTGCTGATCTGCCAGCTGAAGAGTGTAGTGGTTAAGGGTTGGAACATTCTATAAAGGTTGAGTATCACCTGACAACATCTGTCCCAGGCCAAAGCCTACAGTTACCTCATCAGGTAACTGAAGAGAGCACCCCAGTGTATGATGCAAGTTAATTACTGGCACTCTATTGCAAAATAATATTTCCACCCCCATTGCAGTTTGAATCATTACTGAAGATTTCAAAATATAAAGAATTTATGTAACTTTTTAACGCTCTTTTTTTCTCCGTTTTCTTCCTAATTCCCATATTCTGTCCCTCTACGTAATTTGGCATTGAAGTGGATCATTCAATACAAATGTGCATCAGTGTTCTATACTAGTGTTTTTCCAGAGTATACTAGGAAAGTGAATGGAAAGTGTGACCTTTTATCACAGAGGCTTAAAACTGACATTGTAAAAAGGCACAGGTATGTGACATGAGCTGACATAGGGTATGTTGCACTGGAAAGAGTGCAGTGATATGCTGCTTGGAATGCAACATTTCAACCACAAGGAGAGACAGGACAATAAATTTAATTTACTTGGAACAAAGGAGGCTGAGGTGAGTTTCTGATAGGGCTGTAAAAATCATAGATCTAATGGTAGAAACTTTTCCCCTCAAAGCGGATGCTTATAACCCAAGGACATAGGATTAAGATGAGCAGGGATATAATGAAAATAAATATTTTTCACTCAGAGGGTGATTTCCATCTGGAACACACTGACTGAGACAGTGCTGGATTGGATACAACATTTAAAATCATCTGTGTAAGTTCTTCAATGACAAAGTTATAGAAGGCAATGGAAAAAAGTATTGGTAAATAGGATTAGTTTCAACAGATAATTGATGGTCAGCTTGGACATCGTGGTCCTGGATTTAAACTACAAATCTATGCAGACAGTGTAGTGACAACTCCTCCTTCAGGGGCCCCCACCATGCAAGACATCCATCATCAGGGACCCCCACCACCCAGGGCATGCTCTTTTCTCATCCATCATCACTGGCCCTCACCACCCAGGACATGCTGTCTTCTCATACATCATCAGGGACCCCCGCCGTCCAGGTCATGCTCTCATCTCTTTCATCATCAGGGACCTCCACCACCTGGGTCACACTCTCTTCTCATTGCTATCATCAGGAGGAAGGTACTGGAGCCTCAGCACTCACACCACCAGGTTCAGGAACAGTTTTTACACCTCTATCATCAGACTCATGGACCAGAGGGGATAACTTCACTCAGATTCTCTAGCCTCACCATTGAAATGTTCCACAATCTATGGACACCCTATCGAGGACCTTTCATCTCATATTGTTGATATTTAGTGCTTACTTATTTATTATTAGTATTATTTCTTGCTTTATGCAGTTGCACACTTTATATCTTTTGCACATTGGCTGAACTCCCAAGTTGGTGCAGTCTTTCATTGATTTATTATAGTTACTGTTCTATTATGGATTTATTGAGTATGCCTGCAAGAAAATGAATCTCAGGGTTGTGCCTGGTGACATTATGAATTTTGAAAATAAATTTACTTTGAACCCTGAAATTTGAATACTTCCTCCAAAAGGACTGCAATCTAGTTGTGTATTGAAGGCTTGCATGCGGAGTGATGTCAGCTGGAGTCAGCACTTTATGCTTTGGCTTTGTAGGGTCAAAGAGTAGAGGCCAGACCAAGAGTGGTCCACTGGTTCTCCAGGGTGAACAACCTTGACGGGTCAGTTACAGAAGCAGCAATGAAAAATCCTTCTACATCTGAGTGGCCAAGGTCAGACAGAGAAGGAGGACCTATTGTGTCCTAACTGGCAGCGATGTAATGGACAGCAAGTAAGCAGTGCACACCGGTTTGCATTGAGTATAGGAATTCAGTTTCTGTTTTAAAAAGTAATGCACGTAAACCCTCTCATTCAAGAGCTTCCCCAGGTTCAGTACACTGAGAGAAATAGGCACAATGAAGCCAAGGGGCATAAACAAAGGCATGAACTGTCAGGGTTAATTTTTGCTTTTTGCCAGATCCTGTTGACAGTTAAAATCTCTATCAAAACATTTTGTGGGTTTTGCAGCAAAAATCATTAAAAAAATAATTGAATTTATGCTTCATAAGAGCAGGCACAGCTTCCATCTAAAGCAAGTCATAGCATTGTTCCAAAGTCTGAAATATTGTAATTAATGTCAGTTATTAAAAGGGGAGTTAATAGATCAGATCTTTATACCTTGAACACATGATTTTGTTAACTATTTTTCTGCCTTTCCCTGTTCCTAATCCATAAATCACCTGCAACAGTGTTGCCGATCAGTTATCTATGCAGCATCAGCTAAGAGTACAAGCTGAACATCTCCCTCACTTTTAATGTAGAGTACGTTATCATCACAGGAAGCACTCAGTCATTACGAAGATTTTCATTTCCTTACCTCCCCATTGATGAAGCAATACAGCAAAGCAACCAGAAAACCCTGTGGAGAAAGCAATTCATATTAATGTTTTAAAACTCATTACTAAAGCTGTAGTAAGCTACAGTCAGAAATTCCCATCTGCTTCAAAAGGCAACAACTATACCAGTGCCCAAGAAGAGCAGGGGGAGCTGCCTTAATGACTATCATTCAGTAGCTTTCACATCTATGGTGATGAAGTGCTTTGAGAGGTTGGTTATGGCCAGAATCAACTCCTGCCTCAGCAAGGACTTGAACTCACTTCAATTTGGCAATCACCCCAATAGGTCTATGGCAGGCACGATCTCACTGGCTCTCCACTTGGCCTCGGATCACCCGAACAATACAAATACCTATGTCAGGATGCCTGTTGGAGGAACTCAGCAGGCCAGGCAGCATCTATGGAAAAGGGTAAGCAGTCACGTTCTGGACCGAGACCCTTCTTCAGGACGGATTTTGTGTGCGTGACTGTGGATTTCCAGCATCGACAGGTTTTCTTGTGTTTGTGACACTGCTTATGTTGAGGTGCTGTTTGTTGACTGTAGCTCAGTGGCTAACACAATTCTGATTCCTACAATTCAGAATTCTGATCGAAAAGCTCCAGAACCTACAACTGGATCCTTAACTTCCTAACCGGAAGACCACAAATGGTATGGGTTGGAAATAACATTCCACCTTGCCGTCAATCAACACTGGCACACCTCAGGGGTGTGTGCTTAGCCCATTGCTTTACTCTCTCTACACCTATGACTGCGTGGCAAGGCGCATCTCAAATGTCATCTAAAAATTTGCTGACTATGCAACGATTGTTGGCAGAATCTCAGATGGAGATAAAAGGGCATTCAGTACTGAGGTATACCAGTTAGTTGGGTGGTGTCACAGCAACAACCTTACATTCAGCATTAGTCAGACCAAAGAACTGACAGTGGACTTCAGAAGGGGTAAGATGGGGGTAAACACATCAGTCAGTTCTCATAGAGGGATCAGAAGTGGAGCAAGTGAATAATTTCAAGTCCCTGGTTGTCAATCTCTCTGAGATCTAACATATTGAAGCAGCTATAAAGAAGGCAAGACAGCAGCTGTATTTCATTAAGAGCTTGAAGAGATATGGTATGTCACCAAAACCACTTGCATATTTCTACAGATGTACCACAGACGGCATCGTAACTTGCTGCATCACTGCCTGGTATGGGGTGGGGATGTCTCCCCCATAGGATCGAAATACTTAAGTTACAGAGAGCTGTAAAATTATCCAGCTCTAGTCCGGACACTAGCCTCCATACTATCTAAATTATCTTCAAGAAACAGTGCCTTATAAAGACAGTGTCATTCATTAAGGACTGTCATCACCCAGGGCAAGCGTTCTTCTCATTGCTATCATCAGGAAGGAGATACAGAAGCCTGAAGGAACACACTCAGTGATTCAGGAACAGCTTCTTCTGCTCTGTCATCCAATTTCTGAATGGAGATTGAACCCATGAATACTACCTCACTACTTTTTAAAACTTCCTTCGTCTTTTGTGCGCGCATGTGTGTGTGTGTGTGTGTGTGTGTGTGTGTGTGTATGTATTTATATACACATTGTAATTCAGTTTTTTCTCTTTTAATTATGTATTGCATTGTACTGCTCCTGCAAATTTAACAAAATTCACGACAAATGCCAGGGATATTAAAACTAATTCTGATTCTGACATTGAAAGGAGGCATTGTGAAGGAAATTTACTGTTACGCAAATATTTTTTTTAATCAAAGAAAATGCTTAAACAATAACATTGTTTGGTTTGCTGCACCACAGCAATGCTCAGAATGGACAGGACATGCAGTGAACTTGGCTGTTCAACCATGTTCCAGGACTAAATTATTAGAAAATTAGTTCTGCCAATGCATTATTACAGATTTTAATCTATCTTTTCCCTATTGCATTTAAATCCATAGTAATTAATAAATTATTTCAAAACTTGGCTTTTCATACATTGATGTGGTAAATACAATCTGCATGCAGAAGTCTCAAACAATTAATTATTGATTGGGCTGAAATCAGAATCAGAATAGGGTTTAATATCACCAGCATATGTTATGAAATTTGGTAACTTTGCAGCAGGAGTACATTGCAACACATGATAGAAAAAAACACCATGAATTACAGTTTTATGTATTTTTTTTCTCTCACCTTTAATGGGTGGTGTGTACGTGTATTTTTCCCTCAATCCTGGGTCCTCTACCAGATGCCTGGGAGCTTGAGGGCTTGGCACAGTATCCTTGCTGTTCCTAGTAGTTGTGCTGTTCTGGACTGAGATCTCAGATGTCATTCCCAGGATTTGTTGGAGCCACTCTCCAAGTCCAGGTGTCACAGCTCCAAGTGCTCCTATCACCACCAGGATTACTCTGGTTTTAACCTACCACATCTTTTCTATCTGTTCGTTCAAGCCTGGTATTTCTCCATCTTTTCGTATTCTTTCTTCCTGATGTTAATGTCATTTGGGATTACCACATCTATTATGATTGTTTTCTTCTGTTCCTTGTCCGGTGTTACTATGTCTGCTTATCAGTCTGTACTTGCAAGTCCCACAGGATCTTAGCTCTGTTATTCTGCACTACCTTCATGGGTGTTTCCCATTTGGACTTCCAACTGTCCAATCTGTACTCAGCACAAATGTTCCTGCACACAATTCCTGCAACTTGGTTGTTCCGTTCAGTGTGTGCTGCCCCCACCTGCACCTTGCACCCTGCTACTACGTGCTGGATGCTTTCCATGGATTCCTTGCACAGTCTGCATCTTGGGTCTTGTCTGGTGTGATGGTGTGGTCTTGTCTGTTTCTATAGCTCTTGTGCTCAGTGCTTGTTCTTCTGCAGCCACTGGGACCTGAACTCAGAGCTCAGGACCTGGTGGTGGTGGCTAGTGAGGTTCTTGGGCTGGACCCTCGTGCATATGCTATATCTGGCCACAAGAACCTCCAGATGAGAGTGACAAGAACAAGAAGAGTCATGCCAGGTTGGACATTGCCTCGATTAACAAGGTTTGCGCCAAGGTTTGGGAACTGGGGCCATCTGGTGAGAAATTGGCTACCGGAACAAACTAAAAATGGATGAGACTGGACAACATGGAATTGATGGAATACACACACACACACACACACACACACACACACACACACACACACACACACACACACACACACACACACACACACACACACACACACACACACACACACACACACACACACACACATCATGGGTTCAATGTCCATTTAGGAATCTGATGGCAGAGGGGAGGAAGCAAACTGTTCCTGAATTGTTGAGTGTGTGCCTTCAGGCTTCTGTACCTCCTTCCAAATGGTAAGAGGACACGTCCTTGGTGGTGGGGGTACTTAATGATGGACGCTGCATTTTTGAGGTACCGCTCTTTGAGGAAGCTGCCAGGTGTAGGCATGCAATCCTATCCAGCATTTGCCTGTTCCTAATCCATCTCAAGGTGTTTGATAATGTAATGGCACAAGAGTGTACGATCAAACTTTCTCCTGGTGTTCACATCTTTAGAATGAAAGCCCTTATAATTTTAGTGCATGGCATAACTGTTCAATGGCTCCTGATCTTCAGCAGAGGTACAAGTCATTATTTTGCTTTCATGATCTTGTAGCTGTTCTGATTTTGCCTCAATTCAATGCTATAGTTGCGTTGGAATTGTTTCAGTTGGGAGCACAACTGGTATAAGCTTTTTGATACAAGCCAGGCCCCTTAGTGACAGTACAGGCTGCTCTGAAAATGGTTGCTTTTGGGAGCACATTATCTGTCTCCAAAATTCAGTCGATTGAAGGATGAACTTCTAGAGCACCGAATTTAAACTGAGCCCTATTCTCTTTGATCAAGTGCCAGAAATAGGATCCAAATGCTTTTGAGATGAGCATTCATTCTGGCTCAAGCATTATCATTGAAACAAATGATCTGCATTTTTCTTTGTTGATATTTGTGAGAATGTGCTGTTTTGCTGTATGCAAGGCGACTGCTGGTTTCCTATGAAAACAGCTATGTGACATTTATATCAGATATTCTTCTAGTGATGTCAAAATTTCCGAATAAACATAAATTCTTACAATTCTGTATGGCAAGCAATACAGGTGTCCTCTGGTCTCCCCTTGTCTACCAAAGGAGGGCAGTGCTGGCTGATAAATATCACATTGAACCTCGAGGAGCTGAAATCACAGGGCTGACTGTCAAAAGTTTGAAATAGAACACTCTGGTTGGAACAAGTCATCTGTAACTACAATCTTTCACACAAAGTACTTCAGATGTTTTGAAATGTGAAGTGAGATGGGCAAGTGAAAGGTTAGACCATCACTGTCCACAGAGGTGGAAGTGTCCAATGTGTGACTTATTAAAGCTCTCATCAGCTTCTAACATTTGACGAATTTACCAAAATTGAAGTTAAGACAAGCATAGAACATAGAACAATACTGCTCAGTACAGACCCTTTGGCCCACAAAGTTGTGCCGACTCTTAAACCCTGCCTCCCATATAACCCCCCACCTTAAATTCCTCCATATACCTGTCCAGTAGTCTCTTAAACTTCACTAGTGTATCTGCCTCCACCACTGACTCAGGCAGTGCGTTCCACGCACCAACCACTCTCTGAGTGAAAAACCTTCCTCTAATATCCCCCTTGAACTTCACTCCCCTTACCTTAAAGTCATGTCCTCTTGTATTGAACAGTGGTTACCTGGGGAAGAAGCGCTGGCTGTCTACTCTATATATTCCTCTTAATATCTTGTATACCTCTATCATGTCTCCACTCATCCTCCTTCTCTCCAGAGAGTAAAGCCCTAGCTCCCTTAATCCCTGATCATAATGCATACTCTCTAAACCAGGCAGCATCCTGGTAAATCTCCTCTGAACCCTTTCCAATGCTTCCACATTCCTCCTATAGTGAGGCGACCAGAACTGGACACAGTACTCCAAGTGTGGTCTAACCAGAGTTTTATAAAGCTGCATTATTACCTGCGACACTTAAACTCTATCCCTCGACTTATGAAAGCTAACACCCCATAAGCTTTCTTAACTACCCTATCTACCTGTGAGGCAACTTTCAGGGATCTGTGGACATGTACCCCCAGATCCCTCTGCTCCTCCACACTACCAAGTATCCTGCCACTTTCTTTGTACTCTGCCTTGGAGTTTGTCCTTCCAAAGTGTACCACCTCACACTTCTTTGGGTTGAACTCCAGGGATACTCAAGCAACTCAACTCAAACAAAGGGATACCAGGCTTTTGAATGAGCTGCTTTAATTTAATAACTAATTTGTTTTATTGACCATTTTTAGAAAATTGAGTCTCTTTAAGTCCCCGTTTCTCCTCAGCCTACATACAATCGGTTACCAAATCTGTGCCAAAGTACACAACATAACCAACAGTCAATTTAAAATGCTAATTCAGGTGTTCCATGTCACAAAACAAACTACAGCTTCAGAGACTGAACTCAGATCCAATTTTTAATGACTTATCTTCACCTTGTCCAATGGCATTAACACCTCCAAGCAACACAAGCATCCAAATCTCAGGAGCTAATGTTAAATAAAAACTTAACTGGGCCAGCCACCTAAAGACTATGGCTACAGGAGTAGACAAAGTCTGGGTATCCAGAGTGGGAGGTTCACCTCCTCACACCCGTAAGTCTTTTCACCACCCACAGGGCACAAGCCAGCAACATGATCAGAATCAGAATCATGTTTAATATCACTTGCATAGGTAATGAAATGTGTTAACTTTATGGCAGCAGCAGTACAATGCAATACATGAAGGGTTAGTAAATTTTCTGATGACACAAAGGTTGGAGGTGTTGTGGATAGTGTGGAGGGCTGTCAGAGGTTACAGCGGGACATTGATAGGATGCAAAACTGGGTTGAGATGTGGCAGATGCAGTTCAACCCAGATAAATGTGAAGTGGTTCATTTTGGTAGGTCAAACATGATGGCAGAATATAGTATTAATGATAAGACTCTTGGTAGTGTGGAGGATCAGAGAAATCTTGGGGTCTGAGTCCATTGGACACTCAAAGCTGCTGCGCAAGTTGATTCTGTGGTTAAGAAAACATACAGTGCATTGGCCTTCATCAATCGTGAAATTGAATTTAGGAGCCGAGAGGTAATGTTACTGCTATATTAGGCCCCTGGTCAGACCCCATAAGGAGTACTGTGCTCAGTTCTGGTCACCTCATAATAGGAAGGATGTGGGAACCATAGAAAGGGTGCAAAGGAAATTTACAAGGAAGTTGCCTTATGAGAATAGGTTGAGTGAACTTGGCCTTTTCTCCTTGGAGCGACGGTGGATGAGGGGGACCTGATAGAGGTGTATAAGATGATGAGAGACATTGATCATGTGGATAATCAGAGGCTTTTGCCAGCGCTGAAATGGCTAGTACGAGAGGGCACAGTTTTAACGTGCTTGGAAGTAGGTACAGAGGAGATGTCGGGGTAAGGTTTTACTCAGAGAGTGGCTGCCAGCGATGGTGGTGGAGGCGGATACGATAAGGTCTGTTAAGAGACTCCTGGACAGGTACATGGAGCTCAGAAAAATAGAGGGCTATGGGTAACCATAGGTAATTTCTAAGGTAGGGACATGTTCGGTACAGCTTTGTGGGCTGAAGGGCTCGTATTGTGCTGTAGGTTTTCTATGTTTCTATGTTGTTTCTCTAGACAAATATAGATTAAAAAAGACTGAAGTGTATGTATATCTATTAAGTAGTTGCTAAAATAGGTAGTGCAAAAAAAACCAAATAAATAAAAAGATAGTGAGGTAGTGTTCCTGAGTTCATTGTCCACTTAGAAATCGAATGGCAGAGGGGATGAAACTGTTCCTGAATCACTGAACATGTGCCTTTGGTACAATGGTAACAATGAGAAGAGGCTATATCCTGGGTGGTGGAGATCCTTAATGATGGATGCCACTGTCCTAAGGCACCGCACCTTGAAGATGTCTTGGATACTATGAAGGCTAGTACCTATGATGGAGCTGACTAACTTTACAAGATTCTGCAGTTTACTTTGATCTTCTGCAGCAGCTCCCTCCATACCAGATGGTGAAGCAGCCCGTCAGAATGCTCTCTAAGGAATATTTGTGGAGGCTTTCGAGTGTTTTAGTGGACAAACCAAATCTCCTCAAATTCCTAATGAAATATAGCCGCTCTTTTGCCTTCTTTACAGCTGCATCAATATATTGGGTCCAGGATGGGTCCTTAGAAAGATTGACAGCCAGGAACTTGAAATTGCTCACTCTCTCCACTTCTGATCCCTCTGAGGTTTGTTTGTTTTCACTCATCTGAAGTCCACAATCAGCTCTTTGGTCTAGCTGATGTTGAGTGCAAGGTTGTCGCTGCCACAGCACTCAACTAACTGGTATATCTCACTCCTGTCCACTCTTTCATCACCATCTGAAATTCCGCCAACAATGGTTGCATCAGCAGCAGGGTTATAGATGGCATGAAATACTCTCTATTTGAATGCAGCTCCAGTAACACTTTGTCACCACACAGGCAGGTCAAAGCTTGCTTGACTGATACCTCAGCAACCATCCATAATATTCATTCCTTCCTCCAATGATGCAGCTTATTCTAGTCTGTAACAGCTACAAAATGCATAATGGGTATTGATCTAGGCTACTCCACCTGAATCTCCCAAGCACAACCTCTACCAGTAAGAAGGACAAGGACAGCATGGCACCACCACCAACTATAAGTTCCACTTGAAGACACATAGGCTTGGAAATTAATCACTGATTCTTTAAAAGCAATGGCTTTAAATCTTGAAGTTCACCACCCATTGGCACCACAAGGATGACAGTGGTTCAAGAGGAGGCTCGTCACAATCTGGTGAGGCATTATTTTGCTGAACAATAAATGCTGGTCTTGTCAGAGACACAAGGATTACAAAAAAGTAAATAAGAAGATTATATAAAGTATTGATAAGTTGGCTGGTGGTGTAGTGATATCCGCATTGGATTTTGAGGTGAGTGTCCCAGGTTCGAATCCAGCTGCCTCCTTGCACGCTTTCCATCCGTGCTGGGTCGAGTGTCGAGCTGTCAACTCAGCCTCGTAAAAAACAGACAAATGCTAAAGAAACCGCAAGGATGCCACCTGACATGCCTCAAAATGCGGAAGGGAACAAATAAAATAAAGCATTGCTGTGTTTGCCTTGAGGTTGTTATTACAGTTCCAACATACAGGACAAATAAGGTTTATGAGGTAAAATAAAAGGGCTCATGGACTTTTTCAGAATCACAGTTATACAGCTTAGATGTGCCTCTCCAGCCCAACATATCCATGCTGTGCATCAAGTCCCCATCAATAGTAATCCCTTTTATCAGCACTTGATCTATATCCTACTATGTTTTAGTGATTCAAGTGCTCATCCGGATACTTCTTAAATGCTGTGACTGTATCTGCCCCCACTAGCTTTTCAGACAGAATGCTCCAGATTGCATCCACCTTCTGATTGATTTTTTTCCCCTTAGATCTCTCTTAATCCTTCTCATGACAGATCTTCCTGATAAGTAATTCCACAGCATGAACATATTACCAGTTTATTCAGGCTGTGTAGGTTGTTGTTGTTCCAAGGAGATGGCTGGAGATATTTAAGTGTTTGTTTTTGATATCTGAACATAGATAACACTTGGACAACAGTTGAGAATGACTTGTTTCATCACCAATGGATACATGTAGCAGATTTTGTGGATTTTAACAAATAGTTAACTGAGTTTGTGCTCATCATTTCCCTATTTTTGACCAATATAATTGTGTTCACTTTCTGAACTCTTCACAGTTGCACTTAGAATTTAGTTACCAGTGGAACAGCACATTTACACCACAATACCTTCACTCTGCAGGTCACGGGGGCCCCACTTTTGAAAATAACGCACAAGTACCCATTTTCTCCACCTTGCTAGGATTCTAAAAGATGTCACACAGAGACTCAAACAAGCTTCAGATGGAACTCCCTCTCTTACCTCAACACCAGATACCTGGGCAATGACAAAAAGTGTAGGGAAACTCTGTCCTGATACTTTGCAAACCTCATATCATCTTTTCTTAGAAATTTAATGTTGTTAGTGCTGAGTCAAAATACTGAAAACCCATTAACTTCTGCTAAAGGTGGGTTTTTGTTATGCACCCCTTGGAGTTCAAGAAGAAGGCTTCACTTTGTAAGTTCTAGGGCAACTAGAGATAGGCAAAGAACATTTTGCTTGTGGATCGCTAGGCCCTAGAATGAATGTAATAATAAACTCAACTACAGATAACACAATGGCATAGCTAACAGAGCAACTGTCTCCAAGCTCCATTGTCACGGGTTCAATCCTGCCCTCCAGCACGGTCTGTGCAGAGTCTGCACTTTCTCCCTGTGATTGCAGGGTGTTTTAGTTGTCCCATATCGCAAAGGTTTGGTGGGCAAGTGACTTCTAATAGGTGGGGATGGTAGGTGAATAATGGGGGAACTAGTGGTGGTGTAAATATGTAGATTGAGTGGGCAAAAGGACCTGTTTCTGTGCTGTATCTCTCTATAACTATGCTTCACCTAGCTAAGAAATTATTGTTCAAAGTAAGAGCTTATGAGAGGAAATAACCAGTTCTTCACATCTCTTAAAATAGCAGATAAAGAATGCAAACTTATATGTCTAGGCTCTTATTGAAAAGTATTTCTCTTGTACCTGGAATGAGCTGATAGCTAATTGAAGAAAGAGTCGGATGTGCAGCAGTAAACCATGAGCATGTTCATCTAGCAGGAAGGTGAAGGCAAATTCGTGGATCCCAAGCAATGGTATCAAAACCAAAGTTGATCGTGTCAACCTAAAACATTGAAGACACTCAGAGATTATCGTTGGGTTGAGATCTGACTTCAGCATGAGCAGCACATTCAGATAGATTGTCTGACAACCATTATGATAGTTATGAAAATATATCACTTGCACTGTTGTCCAGCCCCATTTCTAGACCTGAGATATGGGTATCACACTCTGGCAGTTTTAATGGAGTTACTGCCTCACAACTCCAGTGAGTTGGGCTCAATGCTGCCCTGTAAAGCTGTCTGTGTGGAAAAGAGAGAATGGTGTGGGTGGAGGGAGGGGGGTACTTACTGAAACAGCAGAAATCACTGAAAGTGGAGTCACTGAAAGGGAGATTGACTTTTGTGATTCACTGAGCTACTCTCAGACGACTCTCTATAAATTGTGGCCTTGGGCAAAGCAGTTGCTGTACTCAGCTGTAATGCTTTCAGATAGGTCCCTTTTACAATATCTTCAACGTTGTTATTGCTTTACCTTTTTCTAACATAATGCACTGTCTGATTGGTACAAAGAGTAAGCAAGGCAAGCTTTTTACTGCATCTCAGTGCATACGACAATAATAAACCAATCTGAATTCCACTCTTAACTCGACTCAACATTCTTTCATGCCTTACCATATACTTCAAACATCCTACCACAATATGACATTGCAAAATACATTACATCATACTTGTCAGGATTAAATTCCTTCTGCCAATACTCAGCCCAACTTTCCATATAATCTATAACCTGCTCTAGTCATAGACAACATTCCTTACGTTCCACAACAAGTTTTGTGTCATTTGCAAATTTTCTAATTATACCTTGGAAGCACTAACATCCAAGTTGTTAATATTTATCACAAATATCAAGGGTCCCAGCACCAGTCCCTCTGATACACCACAGGCCTCAGACTTCCAATTAAAAAGGCTTCTTCTACCATTACACTCTGCCTACTATCAGCAAGCTAATTTTGGATTCCACTAGCAAGCTCACCTTGGATCCCATGTGCCTTAACCTCTTGAACCAGCCTACCATGCAGCATCTTGTCAAACGCCTTGCTAAAGAATAGAAAGACAACATCTACCTCCTTGGTTTCACCAGTCTTCTTAGTTAATCCCTCAAAAATCTCAATCAAATTAGCGACTCAGGATGTACCCTGCCCAAAGCCATGCCAACTCTCTGATCAGACCCTCATTTTCTAAATGTTTATAAATTCTATCCCTGAGAATGTTTGCCAATAATTTCCCTACTACTGATGTAAAGTTCTTTGATCTATATCCAAGCTGATCTTTTAAAATAAAGTAACAACTTCCGTCTTTTAGTATCTCACTTATGCAAAAAGCATTGTCAGGGGCCTGCGTATCTCTTCCCCTGCCTTGAATAGCAACTTGGGGTAGATTTATCAACCTTATGCATCCCATGATATCTAACAGCTCCTCCTCCTGCTCTAAATTATCAGTGTACTCTACCCTGATCTCATTATCTTCCATGTCCTTTTCTTTGGAGCATACAGAGGAGTATTCATTTAGAACCTCACTCTCATCGCCTGAATCCACACGTAGAATATTCCTCTGGCAAAACTTAAGGACATCCCTTGAAACTATGATAAGGGCTGTGGCTAGGATGAGGCGAGGAGTCAAAGGAAGGGAGGGAAAATTAGGTTCTACATTTATTGAGGCGAGGGCAAGGGAGGTGATGAAAGTAGAGTGGAAATGGGAGAATGGTTTGAGGGTAGGTATTGAGACTGTGTGGTATTCGGAATCAGGAGGATGCAGGGCAGGGTAGACTCAGTATGGAGGGAGGGCAAAGCAGTTAATCTTCAGTTGGAGTAATGTGTGCAGTTCTGATCACCATACCACAGGAAAGTTGTGATTGTGTTGGAGAGAGTGCAGATGAGATTCAGCAGGATATTGTCTGAGTTAGAGAGCTTTAGTTATGGGGTGAGATTGCACAGGCTGAATTGTGTTCCCTGGAATGAACAAGACTATGGGATAACGTGACAGAGGTATATAAAACTATGAGAGCAGTTGATTGGATAGATAGCCATTTGTCCCCAAGGCAGGGATATCATACACAAGATAGCATAGTTTTAAGGCAAGAGGAAAAGGTTCTAAGAGGTTTTCTATAGAGAAAGGTTGATGTCTGATACATGCTATTGGTGGAGATGGGGGAATTACTATGTTTAAGAGAAACAAATACTATGTTTAAGATACATTTAGCTAGATACTTAAATAGGCAAGACATAGAAGGATAATGTCCTAATGTGGACAAATGTGATTGGAGTAAATGGATTAATAGGTCAGCATGGTTATAATAGAGCAAAGAGCCTTTTTCTGTGTTGGACAAGTCTATGAGGCTGTTGTTTTCCCCGATTTTTCCCTCCTCCACTTGTCAAGAGATGAGTGGTTTGCTCAAGATAGTGTATACTCAATGGAGAAAATGACTTCTTCTATCTTGTAAGGAAGAATGGAAATTCAAGTACAAAACAAAGCTGTAATGCAAAGTAATGTGTCAGAAACTAGATCTTCCTTGTAGTTCACAATTATATTATTTACAATCATTAATTATTCAGAATGCTAGTTATGTATATGAATGATGTATGATGCTCTTTATGCTGATAATGAATGGCAAAGCTTGAGAACACTTCCCTCTCTTTCCTTTTGGCCTGAGCTGGTTGATACATTGTAGGGGCATACTTACATGATGCTGCAATTCTATATTCATGTAAACAACTATTCTTCATATAGGAATTGGATTCTGAGGTAGGGTGACAGGGAAAATATTATAATTCTTTGTTTTATGTATATTTCCCGAAAGTAATCAGCTTAGGAAGTCTAACTATAATTTTTTTTTGAATTCAGCTATGTTCAACAGCTAGCAACTGAGTAGTGCTGACACTAAGGCCATACAAGGTTAAAATGGATGGGAAAAAAATATCTTTTGGAGCCTTAGTTTATAATGTAATCCTGCCTTTGATATTTCCCAGTATCTGGCATCAAATTCATCAAAACAGCTCCATACTCTCTGTCCAATCTATTCCCATATGGAGAAAATTTCACTAAGAGTGAATAAATCACACCAGTATATACAGACCAGGACAATTAGTATATGAAGCAGAGAAATTGTTTATTTCATTCTAAATGTTTTGTCACATGGTATTTTAGGATCGGGTAGTTTAACAGTCTGGAGTATGTTCGGCATGATGCTTGAGTCCAGTTTAAAAGTGTTCCACTCAATGCTTTAACCATTTCAGAACAGATTAATGAGTCCCAGGCATTATTACCATTGTGCATCGGACCACCGATTCGTTGAAAGCAGATTAAGGATGAATACTCCAGATTGTTAAACAATAAGCATAGCCTGATAAGTAGGGCAGAAAAAAACGGTAGAGGGAATTTAATGCAATCTGAACATAGAAAATATAACATAGAACAGTACAGCACTGGAACAGATCCTTCAGCCCATAATGTTGTGCTAAATCAATTAAATTAGTAATCAAATAGCTAACTCAAGTAATCAGTTCTGCCTATACAATATCCATGTCCCTCCATTTTCTTTATATTTAGTTGTCAATCTAAATGTCTCATATCTTCTTTGAAATTATCCCCTTTCACCTTAAATGCATGTCCTCTGGTATTAGACATTTCAACCCAGGGAAAAATGCTGTCTGTCTATTCTAACTAAACATCTACCAGATCTCCCCTTTGCTACCACCACCTCAGAGAAAACAATCCAAGTTTGTCCAACCTATCATTATAGTACATGTCCTATAATCCAGGCAGCATTCTGGTAAACCTCTTCCTCTTCCTCTCCAAAGCCTTGGCATCCTTTCTATAATGGGGTAATCAGAAAAGCATGCAATACTCCAGATGTGGAGTTTTATAAATTTGCAATATAACTTCCTGACTTTTGTCCTCAGACCCTCAACTATTAAATGCAAGCATACCATATGCCTTCACCCTATAAAACAGTGTAGCACTTACAGGGAGTTACGCACTTGGACTAGGACTTTGGCCTTGCCCTTAACAATGTACTCCCTCTTTACATTTCACCTACCAAGGTGCAACACTTCACATATAAACTCTACCTGCCGTTGCTCCATCCATAACTGCATCAGTTGTTGTTGTTCTGCCATTAAGTCGAGCCCAACTCTTCATGACCTTATGGACCATAGGGACCAGAGGGTTTTCATGGCAAGATACGGAAGTAGATTGCCAAACTTTCTTCTGTGCAGATACTGCTGCTGCCCAGGTTGGGACCTGGCTGGGTTTGAACTCAGGACCTGCTACCTTGAAGTCCAGTGCTGATGCCACTACACCACCAGCTGACCCTATCTGCATCAGGCCATACATTTTTCTCACTGGTGTCATCAGGTAGAAGGTACATGAGCCTCAGGACGTACGCCACCAGATTCAAAAACAGTTACTGTCACTCAACCATCAGGGTCTTGAAGAAGAGAGATAACTGCACTCACTTGCCCATCCATTGAGATATTCCCACAACCAATGATCTCACTTTAAGGACTCTTTATCTTGTTATCTCATGTTCTCACTATTTATTAGTATTTATTTATATTTGCATTTGCACAGTTTATTGTCTCTGGTTGATCCTGTTAAAGTAACTGTTGTATAGATTTGCTGCGCATGTCCACAGGAACATGAATCCCAGGACTCTATATAGTGACATATATGTACTTTGATAATAACATTTACTTTGAACTTTGAACTGATCTACAATATACCCCATTGGGTAATGCATTAATCCGTCTGTATGGAGTAATGCATTTAGAAAGCTGCAAAATGGGACGAGTATATTCAATAAATGTGGGGCTTTGGTGATGTTGAAGTGGAAAGGGATTTGGAGCATCTGTGCACCATTCAGTGTAGCAGAACAGGCCACTATATTGGGTAAAAAGACACCTAGAATGCATTCTTCTAGTAGTGAATGGACAGAATGTGAGAGCTGGGATTAAGAGGTGCAACTGTGCATAACGACAGTAACCACAGGAACTTGAATACTGCATACAGTCCTGGTCACAGTAGTACAGAAAGGTTGAGGAGATATACAAGGATGTTGTCAGGACTGAAACTTGTTGTTATGAGAAAAGACTGGATTAACCATGGTTCTTTATTCCCGAATAACAGATAAGGGAAGGATATATTCCTCAGCGAAGCACTTGAGGAACTCTACCCCGTTGTTGGCTCTAGCCCTTATATCACCATTGACCCACACTCACAAGGGAAAGATCATAGTCCAAGTCCAAGTTCATAACTCCCTGAAAGTGCTACACACTGGAGGGAGGCAAGGAGCTGTGGTGGTGGGGAGGGCAGAGGAGCTGACAAAAATCAATGGAGCTGAAATTATTTACTTTAAGTATTAGACTGGTGGAGTCAGAGGTGAGTCTTGACCCAACTGTATGAATAGGAAGTAGATCTGTTAATCTGTTCCATATCTTATAATATTTAATATTAATGCACTTTAGTTGGTTATTTATGTGTGATTCTTCTGTAGATTTTATCTTTACCTTCATAAATTACCATAAGTTATGTGTGTTATGTGTACTACGGTACTTTACACCCTGGTTCCGAAACAAAGCTTTGTTTTGAAATACATTATATGGTTATATATGTTATGTACATGTATATAGTTAAATGACTATAAACTTGACTTGATGTAGAAAACCTCACTATGTTTAAACTCAGCGTGGGTCCCTGGAGACCTATGACCTCAGGCCTAGACTACATGCTTGCTGCTGGGTGAAGAGGGTTTCTCCATTTCAACGAACACATGTAAAATTGATTGAATGGCTCCCTTTTGCAAATTTTCTGTAATAGATTGCTCACTGATAATACTCTTTCATTCAGGCTTTGTATTTAAACTCAGTTCCAAAAGCCTGAGCACTTAATCTGTATAGTCAGCACTTGAGGAATTTTACACTGCTGGTGGCTCTCGTGTTTAAAACTACATGCATGAATGTAATAAAATCTCCAGCAATTATATTGATGGAAAGCAGGAGAGTTTACTCAGTCTCCTAGGAAACAATTATCTCAACCTGAAACAGCTGAAGCTGAATGTTCCCTCATTTTATTTGTGGTGGTGGAGTTTGCTGTGCAGAGACAGACTAACTGTGTCCTTTTCATGTTTCTACTTTGACACTACTCCTTGGCTGTGAAGATCTCTGAGACATCCTGATATGTCATTAAATGAAGAAAGTTCTTTATTCTTCTTTATGAGGTGAATTTATGATCCAGTCGTCAAATTTTGGAGGCCACTGTGCCAAAGCGTCACTCTGCCCTGTTGGTTGAGACAGTTACTCTGGTCTTTGGGCTTATAAAAGATTTATTCAAAGTTCCATTAGCTAGCTGATATAAATTAAATTGAACAAACATCTGTTACCAAAAATCCAAACTCCGGGAAGATCCAGAAGTCAAGCAGCATATATGGAGGTGAAGAAACTGTTAACATCTTGGCTTGAGACCTGTATTAAGAATGAGAGTGTAGAGGGGAGGATAGCCAGCATAAAGAATTCTTTGAGAAGGCTGTTTGATGGTTAAGAAATGGCAAGGCCCCTGGAGCAGACAGAATCTCTGCATTATTTACTTACAGATGGCAGAACAGTATTTCTGATACGCATTCACAAACTCAACACCCTCACTGAAGAAGTGGAAAGTATACCTGAGGATATCAGACATAGCAAGTAAAATTCAAAAACATGCAAGTGTCAGAAATCTGAAATAAGTTGGAGACAAATGCTGGAAAAATTCAGATGGTCAGACAGTGTCTATGGAGAGTTAATGTTTTAGACCAAAGACCTTTCATCAGATCTGGGAAAGAGAGAAGACAAGTTCATCTTAATTGGCAGAGTGGCAAAGGAGGATTCTGTCTGTGTAGATAAACCCAACATAAAGCATAGAGCAGAGAACATTGCAGCAAAGGAACAAGTTCTTCAGCCTAACATGTCTACACTGACCGTGGAGCCAATCTAAAGTAATCTATTCTACATACACATGGCCTATATTTTCCTTACCTGTTTACATGTCTGTCTAAAATGCCTCTTAATCATTGCCTTTGTATCTGCTTCTACCACGTTCACAGTGTGTTTCAGAGAGCTAGCACTCTGTGTAAAATAAACTCGCTTTATAAACCTCTTTTCAACTTTTGAACTCTCCCTTTAAACTTTAAACATCCTCTAATATATGACATTTCCATCCTGGGGGTTAAAAAACATGATCTGTCCTTTCTACGTCTCTTATAATTTTATATAGTCCTGTTCGGTTAACCCTCAGCCTCTGACGTTCCAGAGAATACAATTCAAGTTTGTCCAAACTTCCCTGTAAGCCAAATAGCTCCAAACCAGCAAACACCTGTGCAAGCGTTCTTCTGCACCCTCTCCACATCCTTCCTGTTGGCTGGCAGACTGGACACAATACGTCAGATGTAGAGAACATACAGTAAGTGAAGGAGAGTAAAAGTTATGAAATGCAGAGCTGTATGACATATCTGGCAGATTAGACAGTGCTAATGGAAAGAGAAACGTTCAGCTAATATCACAGATGGAATGTTTACAGTTGAAATGATCATTTCAGCTATAAACAGAGAAAGCGAATTAAAAGGATTAGCAGAATTTGATATTTGAGTCAGAAAGCTATAACATCCAGACAGAAGATTAGGTGCTGTTGCTGATGGTTTTGTTGAACCTCCTTTCGACAATACAGAAGGTCACAGACAGACAGGTGTAAGTGGGAGAAGGATGGAGAATTAAAATGGAAGCTCCGTGAACTGAAGGCAGTTGTTCCATCTTGTGGTCACCCCATCTGAGTTTGGTTTCTCTTATGCAGAGGAAACCACGCTGTGAAGCAGATTCAAAAAGGTGCAATCAAATCACTGTTTAACTTGGAAGGAGTGTTTGGGTCCCTGGATAGTCGAAAGGAAAAAGTTCAAAGTTCAGGATATCTGTAAATGGGTCGCCTCCTCGTACTGCATAGAAAAGTTCCGAAAGGGAGCTGGTTGGTGGGGATGGAAGAACAACTTGGGTAGCTGTGGAGGAAATGCTTTGAAATGCTGAAAGGGGAGCAGAGAAGGTATATATGATGGTGGAGTCTTGTTGAAGCTGGTGTAAATTGTGAAGGATGACCTGTGTAGAGTAAAGGACGAGGACCACAATTGACAGACCACTTGATTACATCTCATCCAACTGGGAAGCAGAGAAAATCATCACTGAGGATTCCTGCATTCATTGTTACCCCATGTATCCTTCTGGATTATGTACCTGTTGATATACAGTGAAGTCAGAATGGACCCTTCCTACCCATAGTTTCCTGGATTATTTATACATATACATGCCTTACTGATGAGTACTCGACCAGGAGGGCAGTTGGTTCCTGGGGAACTACAAATCAGTGAGTATCAACATGTAAGTATCTGATAAACAAATCAACAAAATCACTTTAAGGTGTAATGAGTTGTAGCTGTGATGTCAGTATCTTAGATATTTATTATAAGTTCAGCACAGCATGTAAAGTCATGTGGTAAATAAATCAGTACCTGTACTTGTAGTCATTAAATCGCCTCTGTTGAGCTTTAAGTTTGGAAAGCAATGTTTTCAAGATCATTATGAATACATAGAAATTCATCTGCCAGAAAAAATAGCAGAAAAAAAATCAAAATACAAAATTTGCATGTACTTACAATTAAAACATAATATGCAGAAATGAACCTACTACTAGTTATTAGTGAAGTGCCCTGACCTTTTGCTGATGTAGTTTGTGGGATGACTGTTTATCAAAAGGCAGATTAAGTTTTCCCCTCCTTTTAAGGGAATTGGAATATTTAATGTTCACCTGAAGAATTGTCAGCCAGATGTAGCATCTAACTTGAAAGAAGGTATGCAGCAGGAATTTCAAACTTGGAAGGTTAGGGTTGAGGCTCAAGGCCACAGTGTTTGCACATGAGAAGGGATGCATCCTCTTAAGTCAACATAACATAATGTAAGTAGTGCAAATATTGTGTTTTTATTTCCTTTATCACTTCAATAGCCCCCAATGATACGACTGACCTCCCAGCTATTACTGGCTGTCAACTGGAGATAATCCAAGTTCAGCTGGAAATCAGAATCAGAGACAGGTTTGATATCACTGCCATTTATCATGAAAATGGTTTTACAACAGAAGTATAATACAATACATTATAAAAAACTATAAATTATAATAAGAAGTATATGTAAAATTAAATTAAATTAGTAGTGCAAAAAGAGAGAATAAAAGAAAATAAATAGCAAGGTGCTGTCCCATGGGTTCATTGTCCATTCAAAAATCTGATGAGAGTGAACACTCCTGCCAGTTGGGTGGCAGAGGTTTTTAATGCCCTACCAGGTACCCCATCAGGGCTTGGTGCCTTGAGAGAGTCACCTTTTTGAAATACGTTCGATGTTGGCATCTGAGACGGAGATCACAGGGTCACCAGATGCTGCAGGGATTTGCACAGATGTAGTTTTATACTCTCTTTCAAAATGTGCATAAAAGGCACTGAGTTCGTCTGGAAGCGAAGCTTCACAATCATTAGGTGTTAGGTTTCAGCTTGTCGCAAGTAATGGCTTGCAAACTGTGCTTGAGTTAACGTGCATCCAATTCTGTCTCTAGATATTCTTCATGCCTTCTCCATTCAGCTGTCTGAGCCTTAAGCATTCCAATTCTCTCCCACCATAATCCCCTTTACCCTTTCCTGTCCTTTTAGACACTTGGCTGATATTACCCTTTGACCAACCTTTGAGTACCTTAGTATCTGTTTCAGTTAAGTTTTGTTGTGTGTGATTCCAAGAAGGACTTCTAGATGTTTTTCAAAATCACAGGCACTCAATTAAGAGAAGACGGTTTTACATTTATAACATCTTGATCCAGAGTTTGTCCAATCAATAATTTCTGTTACTATGGAGACATTGATTGCGTAGTAGTGGAAGGAAGAAGTTTTTTGGTAGTTTGTGCTAAACATATGCGTAGCTATCAGCCCTCTGAATATTGGATCTATTAACTTCAGTGGAAACTCACAAATGAAGTGAATATTACCAATCTGAATCAGTGGTTCTACCAGCTGCCTGACAAACTAACAGGAATTTCTCCTTGCAGGTGCCTCACAAAGTGTGCATTAGCTGTTTTATCTTAGACACAGAGGTGTAACAAGTGATTCCACTATCTTATCAATAGGTGATTATTAGGGATTATTCTGGAGTTATGAAATTAATTCATAGCATGTGTTAAGATATAAACCAGCCTTCAGAAAATAAAAGCTGTTCACAATTCAGCTTCAATTGATACTTTAAGGCTTTTGAAGATGTGGAACATTCTTATTCTGTACCATTAAAATGGGCAGAAGAAGCCAATAGTTGATTATGAATTGGTTAGCTGGTTCATTGTGTTCCAATGCACTGAAGCACAATGAAAAGTTTGCTCTGCACACCGTCTATGCAGATGATTTTAACACACAAGTGCATTGAGAGAGCTCAAGGAAAAATCAATAACTGAGTGCAGGATAAAGAGATACAGTTACAGAGAAAATGCAGTGCTGGCCGACAATAAGGTGCAAGGGCCATGCCAAGATAGATTGTGAGGTCAAGGGACCATCTTGATGTACATGAGATCTGATCAATAGCCTTATAACAGTGGGATAGAAGCTGTCATTGAATCTGGTACTATCAAACTTTTGTATCATCTAACTGATGGGAGGGGGAAAGAGAGAATATCAGGGGCAGGAGGTGTCTTTGAATATGTTGGCTGCTTTACTGATACAATGGGAAATCTAGACAAAGTCATGTCATGTTAATTGCACTCATTGAAACCTTCATCAAAGAAGCCATTAATGGCTACCCCTGTATTTACGCGTTGTTAAAGGTGTATCCATGCCACTTCATGCACAGTTTGGCACATGTATGTTCTGTCAGAATATTCTGGCTGGTTGAATATTGAGTGAGCCTTCCCTCAACACTGTATTAAAAGAAGTATTTCTTTGGATGTCAGGAGTTGGTGTTCAGAAGCTCTTGGATCGGCCAGTAGTCAGAAAGTCACAGAGCACTACTGCACAGAATCAGGCTTGTCAGATCATCTAGTCCAAGCCAACTGTTATCCTGCCTAATCACTTTGACCTGCCCCTGGATCATAGCCCTCCCATCCATGTACTTATCCAAACTTTGAAATCAAACTCGCAACCTGCTCTTCCACTGTGAGGTCAATCCACCCTCTCACTACCCTTTCAGGTTCCATTTAAGCATTTCACCTTTCATCTTTAACCTATGACATTTAGTTCTAGTCTTATTTAGCCTCTGTGGGAAAAGCTTGCGTGCTACTCATAATTTTGTAAAGCTCGATCAAATTTCCCCTCATTCTCTTACATTCCAGGGAATAAAGTCCTGACCTTTCTCTGTAGCTCATGTCCTCAAGTCCTACTAATATACTTGTAAGTTTTCTCTGTACTCTTTCAACTTTATTGATATCTTTCCTGTAGGTAGGTGACCCCAGAACTGCACACAATACTCTAAATTAGGCCTCACCAATGCCTTATACAACTTTAACATAACATGCCAGTTCTTGTATTCAATATTTTGATTTGGGAAGGCCAATATGCCAAAAGCTCTCTTAATGACCCCATCTACCTGCAATGTCATTTTCAAGGAATTATGAACCTGTATTCCCTGATCCCATCATATTACCACACTCCTCAGTATCCTACCATTGACTGTGTAAGTCCCACCAAGTGCAACACCTCACAATTTTCTGCATTAACTTCCATCTGCCATCTTTATCCCATTATTCCAGCTGGTCCAGATCACACTGCATCCTCAGATAGCTTTGCTTGTTTTCTATTGTGCCCCCCTGTCTCGGTCTCATCTGCAAAAAACAGCTGATCCTGTATACCATATTGTCATGATACAGAAGACAAACAACGACGGACAGGCACACCACTGACCCCTGCAGCACTCCACTAGTCACAGGCCTCCAGTCAGAGAGGCAACTATCTACAACCACTCTCTGGCTTCTCCCACAAAGCCAATGTACAATGGATCCAGCACCGATCCCTGCAGCACTCCACTAGTCACAGGCCTCCAGTCAGAGAGGCAACTATCTACAACCACTCTCTGGCTTCTCCCACAAAGCCAATGTACAATGGATCCAGCACCGATCCCTGCAGCACTCCACTAGTCACAGGCCTCCAGTCAGAGAGGCAACTATCTACAACCACTCTCTGGCTTCTCCCACAAAGCTAAAGTCAAATCCAATTTACTACCTCAACATGAATACCAAACGACTGAACCTTCTTGAACAGCCTCCTGTGCGAGAGTTTCTCAAAGGGCTTGCTAAAATCCACGTCAAAACCATTCACTGGCTTTCTGTCACCAATTTTCGCAGTAATCTCCTTGAAAAATAGATTGGTTAGATGTGAACTATCATGCACAAAATCATGTTGACTACCCCAAATCAGGACCTGTCTTTCCAAATACTTATAAACTAGTCCTGTAGAATACTGTCCAATAATTACCCACTACTGACTTCAGGCTTATAATTTCTTGGATAATTCTTAGATCCTTTTTTAAACAAAAGGAAAAAGAATAGTTAACTTCTCAGCCGCCATCTCCTCACCTGTAGCAAAGGATGGTTTAAGTGATTCTGCAGGTGCCCCTGTATTTTCTGAAACAGCCTCCCACAATGTCCAAGAAGACACTTGTAAGGCCCTAATTTCCTAATTTCCCTCAGGACAACAAGCATGTCCTGCACTGGAATCCATATATGGTCCATGATTTACTGCTGCTTTGCCTCAGTTTTGTAGACTCTGTGTCTGTCTCCCACGTAAGTACAGGTGCAAAAATCTATTTAAGGTATCCATGACCACAATGATTTTCAAGAGGACCAATAGTATTGATTATTCAAAGGAATTATGCTAGTTAGGTGAGCTACCATTATAAGTTTATACTCAGAATGTTAGAGCTAAGTTGGTTATTATAGCCACTGAAACTCTTTGATTTTTATTGTTGTCCTTGTGTTTAAAACACAGGGGATGAGGATTAGATTCTCCATAAGAACTACTGCCTTCAGTACTTACTAACTGCCCATTATGCCACTCGCAGCAATGAACGCCCTCCACCTCTGGTGGTGTTCAGGGCTTCCTTCGTTGTGCAAGTAGCTTGTTCTTGGATTTCACTACTGTCAGTCATGCCATTCCTGGCTGGAAGCTCAGGAATACTGCCGCAGGATTCTTCATTGCTGTTTCTAGCAATTTTGTTTTACCAGTCAGGTTTGTTAGCCCTGAGCTGAACTCTTGAACCTGGAGGTCCAGTGGACTGGTCTTAGTCTGGCCTCTACCCTTTGACCTGTTTGGCATGGATGACCCTACCAAGAGTCAAAACATAAGGCCCTAACTCCAGCCAACATAGCTCTCTGTGTCATTGAGGCACGCAAGCCTCCAAGCCCTGTGACATCCAAATGAATGGGAGATCAGTAAGGAGCTTTTCCAATAGGACTGAAAGACAGCAGAAGGAAACTTATAACAGTATCAGAGAGTTGGTAGTGACTGTAAATAAAGGATACACAGAAAATGAAACGGAATGATGAGGGACTCTTGATCCCAACTATTTTCATTGCAAGAAGTCCATACTTACTATAATTGCAAATATCACTGGTCCCCTGATGATCCACCAAATGACCATGTTGCGATTTCTTGCCCAGCACCTAATACCCAAAAAGCAGTCATCATTTCCATATGCCATTCATCAATACTTGAGAAGAAATTCATTCCCTTACTATTGTTAATACTGTATATTTTGCTTATTTTTCTCCCTGTGTCCTTAACCTCCAATTATGGATTAGGTGATTAGTTTTTATGTTGTGAACCCTTTTGCTCTTAGTGTAGTTTCCTATTTATATTGATGTATAAGTGTGCCAAGTCTCACAGATACACATGTTCTTTAGTGCTTGGGACATCAGTTTCACCACCTTCTCTAGGAAAGAAGAATATTAATGTGCGGAGTGCTCTGATCAAAAATGTATACTCAAAGTTTGGAATGTTTCAGCTACTTTCAACCATAAAGGGGTGAAAACATCTTGTGAAACTTGACTGCAGATGCAGGAAAACTGAAGTAAAAACAGAAATCGCTGGAGATATTCAGCTAGTCAGCCAGCATGAAGTCAATTGTTCAAAAGAACTGATTCATGCTGAATATTTCTTTAAGTCTACAATAGTTAGAGTTATTGAGTTATAGGGGTATATAGTATGAATTAGTTCCTATGGACAACCAGCTTCATGCTGATGATAAAGCACCTATTTGTACTAATCCTACCCTAACCCACTTTATTTCTCCCCCATCTGTATCAACTCCTGCTTTAACTCTACCTTTTACCTATAATAGGACATATGCCACTAGCCAAGCAATCTACCAGCTCACACATTTTTTTTTTGGATATGGGAGAAAACCAAAAAACCTGATCAGAGTGAGAAAATACAGATTTCACGGCGACAGGAGTTGTGATCGGGAATGATCCAGGTTGCTGTAGTTGTGAGGAAGCGTCTATAAAACCTTTAGCACCCTACCACCTACATCTATGAAGACAGAAAGAAACAAGCTAATGTTTCAGGTTGATGACTTTTCAACAGAAATCCCCCCATGAATTCTGCCTGATCTGTTAAGTGTTTCAACATTTACCTTGTTTTATTGAAAATACAAAATTGCTGACTTATCAACTCAATGTTAGTGAGAGAATCAACCCCGATGTGTCTTCCTGATTTCATTATGGCCACAATGCATCTAAAATGCATATATTTTACAGAGCTACTCTACTGCTGAAAGATTTAGTAACTTCTTTCAAAGGTCAAGTAAATCAGACAAATGGACTCCCATACGTGGGGGTTTGACAATGGCAATAGTTAATGTTTTTACAGATACTCGACCAGCACCTCCCAACCATGAAACCTTTTATCATTGAGAAGAATAAGGGAGTGAGTTGCTCGACAAACAGCAGCATCTGCAGTTTCCTCTCCATATTATTTACCAAGCAATAAATTACCTGCTGAAGGAACGTGGCAGGTTAATCAGCGTCTGTTGGAGGAAAAGGGCAGTCAACATTTTGGGTCAAAGCCCCACCCCCCGCATAAGGAGCTGATGTAGAGCTTTGACCCAAAATGTTGACAATTCCCTTCCTCCGACAGGTGCTGCTCAACCCACTGAGATCCCTCAGCAGATTGGTTGCTGATCCATTTTCCACCATCTGCAGTCTCAAGTACCCCCTGAGTCATTCACCGGCCTGACTCGGAAATATGTCCCCATTCCATCATCATTATTAGGTCTTAATTTTGTAACAGCACTACGGGAATCCTTCACTAGAAGGACTCCAGCAGCTCAGAACTCCCTTCCCAAGGAAAATTAACCTCAGGCAAAACATGTCTGTCTTGCCAGTGATAACCACATACCAAAAATGAATAAAATATTGAATTGGTCTCTCCAGTATATTTACGTTCTTACAATGAAGATTATTAATAGATAATATTCATTGTTTAAATCAGTGGAAAGATTGAAAAGAGTAGTTAAAGCAATGTAAATCAGTGATTAATGAATGACAGACCAAGATTTCACTGCTTGAAGAGCCTAATATGGAGCAAAGACTGAGGGAAAATAACACGGAAATTGTGTGATGAATCTTTGTTGTAATAGAGTGAGAAAGTGGGAAGAAGGAGACCTTGGGATAGAAATAATTTCCAGTTGGATATAACTGTGGACATCAAATAAAATGTTAGTTGGAACAGGACTGAAAGTCCAACAAGCCTTGACCTCAGGGTAACTAGTATGATTGCAAGACAGAATAATATTTATAAAGAAATAGATGACTAAAGGAGAAAAAGACATGCGGTGAAGGAGGACTCATCAGATTTAATGAAGTTTTTCTTGAATATGATCCAGGAATGTGGCTATTAGAAAGTTGGAATCGGTTTCAAGGGTTTAAAATATCATCTTAATTTGATCATTAATTATTTTTCTACAAAGTCTTACCCTTCGTTCTCATAGATAATCTTTGTTATTATCCAAGGGATGACGAACAATAGTGGCAACACTGAAAGACAAATGAGAAGTCTTTTAAACATTATACCAGATTTACTTATTAAGTTACATTAAGTCTAACTGATCAAGGTAAGAAGATTCAGATGAAAAGCAACCCAAGTTTTTGATCATTCTATTCAGCAGATTTATCCAGATTTACGTAGGACTGGAGAACTAAAGCAAAAGCTCCCTGATACTGTAAATGCTAGATGAACTGGTGGGAGAGCAGAAACCACTCACGGTGTAGAGCTGCATCAAGTTGTTACTTCAAATTACCAATGTGTAAGTGCCTCTCCAATGAACCTTTGCAAGCAAGTTATCTTCCATGCTATACAAGCTGCAGACAAATGCTTGTCCACTCACAGGAAAGCATGGTCTTGTAATGCTGGATTCACTCCAGCTGTAGGAGTTAAAGCAGGGCTTCCCGAACTATGCTATGGAGCCTTACAATTAACTGAGGGGTCTGAGGACACCAGTCTGGGAACCCCTCAACTAAAGGGAACACCACACAACTGATAGAGAAAGATAAGATTCTGGAAAAACTCAGCAGGTCAGGCAACAAATAAGGAGGGAGAGAACAGTCAACATATTGAATATGGAAATCATTGTCTGAAGTAGGAAAGAGAGAGATTCAGGTTGGCTTTCAGTAGGGAGAAAAAAGGCAGTATCTGTGATAGAGTCAGTCAAAATAGCTTAAAGGGGCCATTACCAGTACATTAACCTTTGTGATTTCATTAATGAGTTATTAATGGTAAGACACAAAATGGTGGAAGGTCTCAATATGTCAGGCAGCATCTGTGGAGAGGAATAAAGAATCGATATTTAAGCTGAAACCCTTCATCAACAGTAAGCAGCTGGGACCTGCCTGGCAAGCCAGACTTTTACAACTGAGAATAGAAAAACTGAGCCAATGTGAGATGAAAGCTGAAAATGGAATATGTTGGAAAAATAAGCAACTCAGACAGCAACTATGGAAAGAAAAACTTGTAACTTCTCAAGTGAAGCACCCTTCAGCAGACATAAGAGAGAAATAAATTACCATTGGTAGCAAAGAAATGTGGATGAAACAAATGGAATTTTGATGATAATAAAGGCCTGTGGCATATGGGGTCAAATTAAACTGCTTGGCTGTGTAATTTGTTGCATGATGTGGTTTTGGCTACCCGAAGATATGGGCAACAGGCAAATTTTCCACATGAGGGAAATAAGAAAGCATATACAAGCAGAAATCTCTCTCTTTCTCTCTCTCTCACACACACACACACACACACACACACACACACACACACACACACACACACACACACACACACACACACACACACACAGGGATGATGAACTAAGCTGGCAAGTAACTAGAAGCTCAGGGTCATTCCTGAAGGCTGACATTGTTTTCACACAATTGACACACACTTCTGCAGTAAGCAACAGAACATTCTGTTTGTTTGGAAAGCTGTTGATCACTGTAGCTTTGCTTCATATTCCTTGATGTTTCTCGCTTAATACCACTTTGCCTTTGTGAAGCCCCTGCTTGGTGTGTTGCATGAGCTGTAACCACAGAACAGGAACTACAGATTGTCTATCCTGCGTCTTTTTCTGCTCTTGCACACCAGTGGTCTGCAACGAGTCAATCCACCGTTAGGACAGTGATGCATGAAAACTGTCGTTGGCCTCCACCTCTGCTTTAATGGAAGTAGAAACCTGCTGCAGTAGCTGCTGTTTCAAATGTTAATAGTCCCTTGTACTAGTTCCAAATTCGATCCTGCATTCCTGGCTCTAAATTCTCATTAGCTTCTTTTGCCCATAGTCCACCGGTCCAAACAGTGCATCAAGTATTTCGTTATGGGTCTGTGTTCACATTTCCATCTGTCACAGCCATCAGTGATCCCCTGGGTTGCAAAAGGGCAGCATGCTCATGCAGCTAGTAGAGGCACTGCCTCACACTGCCAGGGTCCGAGGTTCAATCCTGACCCTGGCTGCTACCTATGTGAAATCTTCACACTGGTAATTATTCCAGCACGAGCTGTGACTGAAGGCAGTATATGAAGTGCAGTCCAAGCATTAATGTTAATTTCTTTTGTAGCAATGCTCCTTGCTGTGGGCTGAATTATTGTGGGAAAAAAACCAGCGGCCGGCTTCTGTCACCATGTCAGCTCTGGGTGGCATTCTGACATTCCTGATACAGAGAACCTGCCTCCCCCTCTCTCCCTCATCCACACGCCAATGAAGTCATAACCAGATAAACAGATATGGTTCTCCATCCCTTCAAGTCATGCGGCTGGATGGGGAAGATTAGGGCCAAGGCCTGACATCAGGTAACACAGAAACGTGGAGAGACATGCTGAAGCCAGATGTTAACAAGCAAAACCTACATGGTTTCCATAAGAAGATTGAGCTGACCTCTCTCAGGACCAATCGATTTACTATATATAGACAGCTATATATAGAATGACAAAACAGTTTATTGAAGTTGCTTTTTCTCCAGGAACTTAATAACATTTGAACTCTTTGACTCCTACAACAGCTACATTTCTCTCTCATCCTCCAATGAATAGCTCCAGTGCAGATTCCAGCGTTATGGTGCAGACATTATTCTATGTCAGATGCAGAGTGGGTTATGTCAGAGAAGGATTTGATGGAAGTAGGTCCTAGGACAAAATAAATACTTGAAGCTGCTGGAAATCCAAAATATAAGTAGAAAATGCTAGAAATACTCTGGAAGTAAGGCAGCAGCAGCAGAACCCTGGAAAAAGGTTATCAGTCTGAAACAGTGTTTCTGTTTCTCTGTTAACAGATGCTGACTGACCTGCTGATCTTTACAAGCCTTCTATTGTACGTCTTTATTATAGGGCTAGAATAAAGGTGGGGTTTAGATTCTTCAAAGTGAATTGAAAAAGGGAGAAGTTGTGTAATAAAAGTGCAGGACTACATGCAGAAGTCAAGTGTAGTGATACTCCAAACAATATATAGACAATAGACAGTAGGTCCAGGAGTAGGCCATTTGGCCCTTCTAGCCAGCACCACCATTCACTGAGATCATGGCTGATCATACACAATCAGTACCCCGTTCCTGCCCTCTCCCCATATCCCTTGACCCCGCTATCTATAAGAGCTCTATCTAACTCTCTCTTGAATGCATCCAGAGACTTGGCCTCCACTGCCTTCTGGGGCAGAGCATTCCACATATCCACCACTCTCTGGGTGAAAAAGTTTTTCCACATCTCTGTTCTAAATAGCCTACCACTTATTCTTAAACTGTGGCCTCTAGTTCTGGACTCACCCATCAGCAGGAACATGCTTCCTGCCTCCAGCGTGTCCAATCCCTTAACACGTGAAAGAGTAGGAAACGTGGCGTATATATTTGGAGATGATTCTCAAGTTAACCAAGGCAAAGTTGAAGGAAGGTTTCTGCCTTCATAGCACTATTTATTGAACTATCCACTGAAAATTCTTATGAATTTTGTGTATCTGATGCTACACCCCATGACGTTGCTGCAAGTAAGTTTTTCATTGCTCCTGTATGTACACTTGAGTGTCTGACAATAAACTCGACTTTCTCTTAGAACGCTGGGGACCAGATGTAAATTTTACTCTATGTTAAGGTCAGCCTGCATCTATCTCAAGTTGCCTATGTTTACAGAACTCTCCAATTTGAAGTATGGTTAATCCACCATTAAAACACTGTTAATAAGTTTAGCCTTTTGTAAATCTTCAGGTCAATAAAAATCTGCAAAAATAAAAAAAAAAGCTGCCATTGGCTAATATACCTTATCTGATTACCAGGGCTATTGGCCTGTGCAATGGTTAATGATCTTCTGAACTGGAGCTTTGTGAACCTCAGGCGGGCAGAGATAAGGTGAGTGCCAGGTAGAACTGCAGCAATGACACTCGGTAACTGAACGAATGTGTAGCAGCTACTTGACAAACATATCAAAACCGCTGAGAGACTGAGTGAGTGAATTAACCTGTGTGACGCCCTTCCAAATAACTGAGCTCCAAGCTGAAAAGAGTATGTATGATCTTTTATTATGAAAGCAGAAAAGATAAGTGGCAAAGACAATCAAAAATAGCAATAGCGAAATTAGTGATATAAGGGTAACAAGAGAAATTAGCGAAATAAGACTAATTAGTGGTCAACAAAAGTATACATCCCCTACTCAGTCTACCGCTAACTAAACGAGCAGCACAAGGGGTGAACACATGACTATACGCATTTAATTCTACCATGCTCCAACCCATGTAACAAATTCCCGTAACCATAATAAAAATGTGCAACACAAAATACAGACAGACATGGCTCCTACATCACAGCCCTCATTATTACATTATAATATTTACACCTACATACTAAAATAAATAGGAGACATGAAATCTTCTAGGATTCATGCGAACTTCTTAACATTCATGCAAATGGTTTCTTTCTTCATCAAGTCGTCAATGCCAGAGGTTACCAGCATAGCCCAGCACAGAGTGATCTTTACCACCACTCTCTGTCCAGGTAATAAGTCATGTCAAAGTTATAAAATCAAACAACCAAAGTAAGGGAGGCTTCTGGAGCTGTAGCTCCTCAAACCTCTGCCTGCTGTAAAAGACAGATGTTGGTTATGGGGCTGTCCAGATAGCTAGCCTTGGTCTTGATGAGCACATCTGCACAAATCCTCTTCTGTCTGCAAAGGCTTCCATATATGACAAGCATAATTGGATGGCGAGGTTTTCAGAAGCAACAGATGGTTGGGCGTTAGACCTTCCAAGTCATTGGGATCAGAGGATATCTTAGTGATTAGACGACCATTGATAATAGTCTCTACTATGCAAAGGACTATGTGGAAGCCCTCTTCGTCAAGATCCTCTACCTTCATGGTGGTATTGAGGACTTTTAATATGGACCTGCTCAATCCTGCCCATGCTCCCCCCTGATGTGAGCCAGCCAGGAGGTTAAAAACCCACTAAATTCCTTCTTGACAAAGAACATTGTTGATCTGAGAATGGTTCCCACTTTTCTCAATTCATGTTCAGGTCCAACAAAGTTTGTTGCATATCGGAGTGCGGTTCACGAACCGGCCTCGCCTTGCTATAAGTTGCAGAAGCACATTAACAAAGGGATCTGTGTCCAATGAAGATGCTACTTAAATGTGGCTCATATAGCTAGACAGGTAAATATGATCCCATACCTCTTCATTGTACTCCTCCTGCTCTTTACCTCAAAAGGTCCAAAGTAGTTCACTCGTACATGTGCAAAACAAAGGTTTATCTGGAGGGACCTTGTCCAGAGACAGAGCTGCCATGTGCTGGTATCCTGGAGCTGCATGCAACCATCTACAAACAACATATCTAGGATTGTTCTTATAGCTGTACTGGCACTGGGAATGCAGTATTTTTGGCAAAACCTGGATAAAGTGGTTAAGGACACCATATCCCACCTCTTGATGTACGGCTCAGAATGATGTCTCAGATATGAAGATCCTTTGCCAGTATAACAGGAGGTTTAGGGTCTTTAGGCATAGCTGCCCTACTAATCTGTCCACCAACTCTCAAGACACCATCTTCAAGAACTGGGCTGAGTTTGAAAATATGGCAGTTCTGTTTCAAACTTTCTCCCCTTTGCAAACTTGAGAATTTCTCTTGAATCTTTTTCACTGGCAAAATCCAATTATCTCCATTTCAGCCTTTCAGAGCTCCTCAACAGAGACAATCCTGGCTGATATGACTTTTAGCCCTTTCAATCTCTCTCTCCGAAATATACTTTTATTTTCTTCATCTGTCAGACTAAGCAAGAGCCATGCTCAATTGCTTTCTCTTCTGTCTAAGAAACAAGAGAAGGTTCTTAAATCTAATAATCCTGGCCACTGTCTTCCCCAAATGGGTCAAGATGAGAAATGATAAATCATACATGTTCCCTTATCTATCTCCTCCTCAATCTGCATGGCATTCTTTGTAATGCTTCTCTTGATGATCAGATCATATAACAGGAGTTCTTCAGAACAATCAAGATTTACAGGCCATTCCCTTTCAGGCTGAAGAAGATGTTGAGGCCCCCTGACACTCATGTTTCATTCTTCAGGAATGCTTTCACCTTCAATCCTCTAGAGGCCTCATCTGCCAGGTTGCTTAAAGTGTTTACATACACTTTACACATACATCTCCTACCGTTTTTGAAATAAAGACAGTCAGGAGGAGAGTGATGATGATAATATCTTGAAGGATAACAGAATTTTCAGTGCTTTAAAATAATAACTGTTACTATTAAAAAAAGCTGTATTTTATTCATTTAATTTTCAGTGTTTTAAAAGTCATTTCAATAAATAGCTAAATACCATGGAACTTCAAAGACAGATATTTTGTTGTAATGCATTTGTACATTTTCAATTTAAATTAAAGCACATGTTTTCTACATATCCCATGATATTTTATTTTCTCTTATGAGGTGTATTACCAAAACACTCCGTCCATCTGCTCCTGGTCCGGCCCCCCTGTCAAATTTTAGAACCCTTCGTGGCCCTCAAGTCAAAAAGTTTGCCCACCCCTGGCATAAGACCATAAGATATAGGAGAAGAATTAGGCCTTTGCTGATCAATTTTTCCTCTCAGCCCCAATCTCCTGCGTTCCACCTACAATCCCCCACCCACCATATCACGTCATGCCGGAACAAATCAGTAATCTGTCAACCACTGTCTTAAATATCCATAAAAACTTGAGTTCCATAGATTCACCATTCTCTGGCTAAAGAAATTCCTCCTCATCTCAGAATCGGAATCAGAATCAGAATCAGAATCAGACTTTAATCGCCAAGTACCTGTGCACATACAAGGAATTTACTTCCGGCAGATGTTGTCTCTCTGCTCATAACAATAATAATGATAAATGTAAATGAAAATATAGATTATACATACAAGTAGTGCAATCCAAGTAATAGTTAGCTGACAGTTAACCAGCAGTTAACTGTTCAGCAAAGTGACCGCAGTAGGGAAAAAACTTCTCCAGTGCCTATTAGTCTTAGTCTGGTGGGATCTGAAGCGCCTACCAGACAGAAGCAGTTCAAACAGTCCGTGCTCAGGATGGAAGGAGTCTTTTATGAAGTTCCCCGCCCTCTTCAACCTGGAAGAGTACAGGTCTACAATAGAGGGCAGGGAGGCTCCAATGATGCGCTCGACAGTCCTCACTGTGCGCTGTAGTCTGGTTCTATCCTGCTTGGTGGCGGCTCCAAACCACACAGGGATGGAGGTGCACAGGACAGACTCAATGACTGCAGTATAGAACTGCAGCAGCAATTCCTGAGGCAGACCATATTTCCTCAAGAGCCGCAAGAAGTACATCCGCTGCTGGGCCTTCTTCAGGATGGAGCTGATGTTCTGCTCCCACTTCAGATCCTGAGAGATGGTGGTTCCCAGAAACCTGAAGTTCTCCACGGTGGACACAGGGCTGCCGAGGACTGTGAGGGGTGACATAACGGGGGGATGTCTCCTGAAATCCACTATCATCTCCCTTCTAAAAGTACACCCTTTTAATCTGATGCTGTGTCCTCTAGTCTAAGACTCTCCCAGCATAGAAAATATCCTCTCCACACCCACTATATTAAGGCCTTTCACCATTTGATAGATTTCAATTAGGTCACCATTCATTCTTCTGAATGCTAGTGAATGTCGTCAAATACTCTTCATATGACAAGCAGTTCAATCCTGTATTCATTTTCGTGAAATTTCCTTTGAACCCTCTCTAGTTTTAGCACATCCTTCCTAAGATAAAAGGCCTAAAACTGTTCACAACTTTGCAAGTGGGGCCTTACCAATGCTTTATAGAGTCTCATCATTACATCCTTGCTTTTAAATTCTAGTCCTCTTGAAATGAATGCTAACATCACATTTGCCTTCCTCACCACAGACTCAAACTGCAAATTAACCTTCAGGGAATCCTGCATAAGGATTTCCAAGTCCCCTTGCACCTCCAGTTTTTTGTTCATTCTTTCCACTTACAAAATTTTCAACTCTTTCATTTCTTCTACCAAAGTGCATGACCAAACTCTTCCCGACACTGTACTCCACCTGCTGCTTCTTTGCCCACACTCCTGGTCTATCCAAGTCCTTCTGTAGCCGCTCTACTTCCTCAAACTACATGCCCCTCCACTTCTAGGATTGTCCTGCTGGAACACCTTAGCACTTGTCACACTGAGCCCTTAGTGCAAAAACTTTGGCCACCTGTGCCACAACCACTTCCTGCAACTTAATCTGCTCCTTTTTCTGTAGCAGTTCCTCTTACTCCTCAAGTGCATGTTTGTCCTTCAATAATCATTGATGTGCCATTAATGCAGCTAGGTCAGCCTCTGTTTTCATGCATGCAGAGGAGGTTGTTGAGACAAAAGATTTACCTCCTGCAGCAGAACTTTGAGTTCTGACATTTTGACACACTGTCACTCAGTTCCACATCTGCTATGTGTGTAGTCGAAGCATGCTTTGGAATTTGAGAAATGTCATCTTTTGGAAGGTGATGCACATATTCACTTATTGCAACAGCATGACCTTCAATGTAACATGTTTGGGTCAACCATTGTTTCACATTCTCTTTGAATGCATTGCTATAGTTATCAATGCTTGGGAACCATTCATTCTGTTTTTCCTGTTCATCCTTGGGAAGGAAAGAAATCAGTATCTGATATTGCTTAGCAACAGCTTCATAGAGAGTAGTCAAGTTCTCAAGATAAGATTGTACTTGTAAGACATTTTCCTTATTTTCCGCGAGACCCTTAATTAATGGCATTAAGCCTTTAATTTTGTTTACATTTGTTTTATATTCTTTTGAAGATTTTCAATTCTATTCACCAAAGCTTTGGCAGTGAGTTCAATTTCTCTTTTACCAGCCCCAACTGCAGGTTTGCTGGCAAGAGTTCCATGCTTTGATCCACTCATGTTACTCTCTCCTTGTTGCACAACTTGCAATTAACTCCATGTTCACCCACAGGACATTTTCAAATAGCACAGGTGATATTATGTTCAGTAAATGTAGGCAACAAACAAACAGACCATGCATTCACAGTGCTTAAACCAGACAAAACAAACTGTACAATTCAAATGTCGACTACTGGGACAATATTTTAGGACTTCAATGAAACAAAACAATGACTCCTCAGCAAGCACCACATGATGGAGCAATGGTCCCCAATGGACAGTCAGTGTTGACCATTCAAAAATATGTTCAAACCACAAATACGGTACATGAACCAACAAAAGTTTGCAGATAACCCAACCACAAGCAGCTCCTGTTGATGATGTGCTGGCTTCTCAGTGCTGCAATTGCAATTTCGGCAACAGGTCTGAGGCATTCCTTTGCTGTAAATGGGTGTTCATTGAATATTACTGCTTCTGTTGATGAAATGTAGTGGCTATTTGAAAAACATACCAAAATGGCTGAGAGACTGAGTGAGGGAATTAACACCATATGATGTTCTTCCAAATGGCTGAGCTCCAAGTTGAAATAAGTATGTTCAATCCTTTATTATGAAACCAGCAAAGCTGAGTGGCAAAGCCAAACAAACAAAAATAGCAATAACCAAATTAACGATATTAACATAACTTACGGAACTAGCAACATAAGTGTAATAAGCAAAGTTAGCAAAAGGTGAGTAATTAACGGTAACAAAATATATTCATCTCCTGCCCAGTCTATCTCTAACTAAACTAGTGGCACAAAGGGTGAACACCTGATTATACTCATTTGCTTCTACTATGCTCCAACCCATGTAACAGATTACCGTAACCCATAATAAAAATGTGCAGCACAAAAACCATCACGGTCCTGCAAATTGCAAGTGGGAAACAGAAGATACATTAAAGCCTTTTGCTTATCTTTCTACACCCAACAGTAAATGTAAAATGCATAATATTTATGAATCTTTTAATATGATCAAAACAAAAACCAGACCAGATTTCAGTCTGCCAAAAACAAGATCTGAGTCCTTATGAACTTCAGCACTAAATTAGGAAAGAGCTCTGTTATAATTTGTAATTCCAAAACATAAAATTAATTAAAAGAAAAAGGCATAAGTCCAAAATGTGAGTCTAACTTAGTTTTTACTTTTAACGAAGTGCATATGTATGATGTGGGGGGCATGATGACGTATGCTACTTATGTACTTTTATATATTTACTAGTTTACTATATATTTACTGGGTTTCAGTACCTAAGTTACAGAGAGATTTTGAACAAGTTAGGTCTTTATTCTTTGGAGCATAGAAGTTTGAGGGGGGACTTGATAGAGGTATTTAAAATTATGAGGGGGATAGATAGAGTTGATGTGGATAGGCTTTTTCCATTGAGAGTAGGGGAGATTCAAACAAGAGGACATGAGTTGAGAGTTAAGGGGCAAAAGTTTAGGGGTAACAGGAGGGGGAACTTCTTTACTCAGAGAGTGGTAGCTGTGAAGTGGTAGAAGCAGGTTCGATTTTGACATTTAAAAAAAAATTGGATAGGTATATGGACAGGAAAGGAATGGAAGGTTATGGGCTGAGAGCCGGTAGGTGGGACTAGGTGCGTGTAAGCATTCGGCATGGATTAGAAGGGCTGAGATGGCCTGTTTCCGTGCTGTAATTGTTATATGGTTTTATATATATATATATAACCCGTAATGAATATAGAATACTATACTTACTATATAATACAACTACAATATAGACATCCACAGAATAGAAAATTTTAAATTGTCCCATCAATTGCTGTGGATGATTTCTTACTCTTGTGGGATAATGCATTTCCTGATGAGGAGAGTCACTCTGCTTGGCAGGTGAGACTTGTGGCTGTACAACAATTTCAGGTTCTGGGGCCTCCTACGTGGTGGTTGTAGGAGTTGACTCTGGGATTTCAGGAAGTGGTTCTGACAGCTCTGGCCATCTGGATGGGTTGAGATGGGAAGCTTCACTGGATCACAATGTGTGTGTGCAGTGTCTGACGTCACCATTTCCTTTGCCTTTTGGAAAGCCACTTCACTCCGCTTTGGCCATTTCCATTTCTTCCTGACAAATCTTACAAAGGACTGCAACTGTGACATGAACTTTGGACAGTCTTGCAGCACCTGCTCCATAGCTTTCTGCCAGAGTGCAGGTGCAGATGCTCCAAAAATAAGCCTATTGTAGTGATAAAGCCCTTGATGAGTGTTCAAGGTGAGACACACTTTGGACTCTTCTTCCATGTCCATCTGTAGGTAGGCCTCAGCTTTGTTGAAATGTTTCCCTCCAGAGAGACTTGCAAAGAAATCCTCTTTCCTAGGCAAAGCGTATTGATCTACTTTCAGTACTGGATTGATGGTGACCTTAAAATCACCACAGATCCTCACAAACCCATCCTTCTTGGCCACCGATGCCACTGGTGTTTTCCATAGGCTCCACTTGATCTTGGAAAGAATTCCTTCAGCCACAATGTGATCTAGCTCACTGGCTACTTTATCACAAATGGTATAAGGAACCGGGCTGCATTTGTAAAAACCTAGGTGTGGCATTTTCACTTAACACTATTTTACCCTTGTTATGGTGGAGATTTCCAATGCTATCCTTGAACACTTCTGTGGTATCATCCATTACTTTTCTTAATTCACTTTCAATTGACTCTCTTGCAGGGCATGTGGCATGGATCGCCAATCAAGTTTAGTTAAATCAGCCAATAACAGCCTCACAATGCTGGCCCTCCTGTTTTTACCAATTACAAGCCTAATGTAGCTTGTTGGTTGTTGTATTTTACTTTTAAGAATGTCATTCCCACAGGAGTTATTATTTCTTCAGTATAATTTCTTAGCTGGGTGTCTTCAGGCTACAGTTCAGTATCTTTGAAATGCTGTACAAACTCATTTTATGGATTGACCAAAACAGCTAAGCCAATATCCAATTCCATTTTAATTAATTGCTTTTCTCTTCTGGTGTAAGTCACATTACTTGTCTCTTGTTGGTTTTCACATTGTCAACCTCAAGGCTTCTCAGTCTCGTGTCACTGTCATCACAGTGCATCATCTACATTTTTCATCTTGAGCTCTTTTTTCAGCCATAACTAATTATCTGTTTCTCTATCCTGTGCAGTTCATTTATTTTTGTCTGCCTGACATGCTCTTTGTATGTGTCATAATTTGTGGCATTTTATGCAGGTTTCACCTTTAAATCAGAATTGGTCTGGTATACGTGAGTCCCTGCCACAATAGGAACACAATTTGTTCAGCTAACACGTTTCTGTTTAGACATTGCAATTCTGTTCACACCCATTTTCATTAATGATTGTAAGTCAATTGTGTCTCTGTCTGCCGCTTCTATTGATACAGTTATTTCAACTGCTCTTTTAAATGTAGTTTGTGTTTCGGTTAGCGGCCATTTTTGTATACTTTCCCATAAGATTCCACAAGGAAAAATGATCTCTAGGTGCATCATTCAGCCACATGCACTAAAATGGACTTCCTTTCAATTCAGCTTATGAAACATAAAGCATTCTGCAACTGACAATGTTTTTATTTCTAAATGTTCCAGCATTATTTTCACAATATCAGCAAAGGTCATTTCATCTGGTTTGGTTGAAGCAATTAAACTTTTAAAAAAACTATACGCTTTCCCACCTATTACACACTATAAAACTGGCACATACTTCTCATTGGCTATTTCACTTGCTTCAAAATACTGCTCAATTTGCTTAGTATACAAAATCCTGCTATCTGTTGTGGAATCAAATATGTCTATCATTCTGATGCAGCCAGCCATTTCAGCTCTTCTTTTATCTATCATTATGATCAGCAAGTACACCTGTTTATAAACGTACGGATTTATCCATTTTTTGGTTTTTGTTAAACTCAGTCGTCTTTCCTTTTCTGAAGAAGCATATGCCGGGCTGTTTCTCACAGCACTTCTTTATTAACTCAAACATCTCAATGTGCTTCATCAGGCAGGGTTCATTTAAAACTTCCTTGTCACCATTATTACGTATTGTAACTCCAAAACATAAAGCTAATTAAAAGAAAAACATGGAGCTAGAATAACTCATGTAATTTTTCACATCTGTGGATGTGAACCTCCCACTATCCAGAACATCTATAATTACAGGTGCGTAAAAAGGGCCTGAAGGATCATTGGGGATCAAGTCACCCCAACCACAAACTGTTCCAGCTGCTACCATCCGGGAAACGGTACCACAGCATAAAAGCCAGGACCAACAAGTTCCCAGACAGTTTCTTCCACCAGGCCATCAGACTGATTAATTTATGCTGATGCAATTGTATTTCTAAGCTTTATTGACAGTCCTGTTGTATATCTTACTGTACATACTATTTTTTACAAATTACTATAATTTGCATATTGTACATTCAGACGGAGACTTAGCATAAAGCTTTTATTCCTCATATATGCGAAGGATGTTGAAATAAAGTCAATTTAATTCAATCCAACTCAATTCATTTTTACTTCTAGCGAGGCACATACACATGTCATGATAGCGTGATGACATAAGCCAATTACCTACTTTTACATATAAACCATGCAGAATTATCTAAAAGAACAAGAATGCTTAATCAAACAATATATTTACAATATTACTCAAAAATTGCTGAAATATTAATACACAAGCTCCATCATATACTGGACTGGCCAAATCATTCCCTTTGGGTTGGTGGGAATATCAAAATACTATGTACAAGTAAAACTATTGAATAGTTACTGCTCTTCCTGAATGCAGTGTTTCCTACAACTCCATAAAACAAATTAAGTATTCTTTAACTAAAAAATAAATTAGCTTTTTGATGAAAGGGGAATGTCCCTGTGCATTTGCATGCTGTACAGATATAAATGATTAAATTAACATATAAATAGCTTAAAGTTGTCACTGGAGGATTAACATGAGGGAGAATACCAATGAGGACCCTCTTGCTCTGCATCAGAATAATGCCATGTGATACTTTACATCCATTATTAAGGTTCTTAGTTGTAAAGAGAACAACAGAGTGAACATCTGCACCCTGCTCTTCTGCACCGGTACCACAATGTCATGTGGCCCAAGTGTTAGAATGGAGCTTGACTCTATATCTGATCCATAATCAGATTTGAAATGTTTTCACGATCCACATAATGCTTACATCAACAAGAAATTATTCAATTGTATAAGAAGTCAAAGAAAGAATGATTTTGTCTCACTCTGATTGAAAAGGACAGCAGCTGATTATAGTGGGGAAAAATAATTTTAAACGTAGTAGCAAAGAGGAGGTGTTTAATATTCACTTACCCCATCCTATCAACACATATTGCCTTAGCAATCTTTTCTCCGATATGACTGCCAGGACTATCAGTTTGTTGAGGTAAATGCCTTCAACTAAAAGCCAGAAGAAGGTTGCTCCGATGAAGTAGTGCATTAAAACCTGGGCCACTTTGCATCCGTTCGAGGTCTGGAAAAGACGAAGTATAACCTTCGTTAACAAGTGTTGAAGTGAGACCGTAGCATCTGCCACAAGAAATCCAAGTACAACTCAATAGTTTTTGAAGCTTGTGAATCTTGTTCATGTGGTCACTACAGAAACAGGACACTGTTCTTGAATGGCTGATTTTCCAGATGATTAGTTGCTTGATGCCACACAGTACACAGCTACACCGGTCTGTCTATGCAGAGAACATAGAATGTGGCTGATAGGGCAAGACCCAAAATAAATAGGAGAAGAGGCAATTATTGTTCAGTTGGCTCCATGCTTAGGAAATTTCAAAAAAGCAGAAAAATTTTGAATTTTGTTCCTATAGGTAGCAAGGAGATCCAGGACTCTTTATCACAATGTCATTCTCCACAATTTCATTTTAAATATATTTATGGGTGAATAGAAGAATATTCTAATCAGAGTCCTTTTCCCAGGAAAGAAGTATGAAATACTAGATGGCATGCATTTGAGGTGAGAGGTCGAAAGCATATATGAGGCATTTAGGAGGCGTTTAGGTATATGAATATGTACGGTTAGAGGGACATGATTCATCTGCAGGCAGAGAGATTTAGTTTATTTTGGTTTGCATCCAGCACAAACATGGTGGGCCAAAGGGGTCTGTTGCTCTGCTCCAAAATTCTCTTCTCTATATACTCAAAATTTTGCCTTAAAAGACTAGAACAGTTTTAAGATATTGTGGGACTGGCATTCTAAATCTTGGTAAGACCTAAACATACAGTAAAGTATAGTTTGTAAGGGAGAAACATTAGTAAAGCTTGTTGTATAGAGCTATCAAATTTATACTAGAGAATAAAACTGTCTTCATCTTTAATTATATTAAAAACAACAGTGAATCAAATGGCAAATTTTACTTGCAGATCTATCCCTGAACATATCATTTAATTTGGAACATTGGACATTCATCAGAGGAGCAACTACATAAACTGAAGGAGTGGACATAGAGAAGCTTTTGGACGGACAGCTGATCTCTGACAGAAAACAAAATACACGGATCGACGGGTGTCATTTTAAGTTGTATCATTCTAGACTATTCTGAAACCCAGTCTCAGAAGACATTGGATACAAGCAGATACAGTATTTATCATTTACCTGACCATCAAAAAATGACTTCCATCCCATTTCATCATCTGGACGTTTCGCGTAAGTATTTTTCAGAAAAATATCTTTTACAAGGACTGCCAGGGCCCTCAGGATAAAGGAAGCAAATAAATTGATATGGATGTAATTTCGAGTGCAGTGCAGCTTCCTACAAATAGAAAGAATAAAAACACAGTTATCTGTTTATCCCTTAAATATACGATGGATAAAAATATATTTTCTATGCGCACACAAAAAAGAGCATTCTCTCAGAAATGGAAATATTCATGTATTCTAATATTTGTATGTGTGTTCCAGTAGGCTCACTTACACATAAAAGGGACCATGCTCTTGGTTCCTACTAGACTTCCTGTATGGTCCGAGTAGTATAATGAAATATTCGAAAATGCATGGATTTTTGTTTTAAAGGAATGATTTGCAGTGGAGTGTTATTCAGAACATTAACTAGAACTCATTGTTTCCTTAAGCTAAAAATTGTTTATACATCTATAAAGATCATTGTTTGATCTGCTCCATGCATATGAAATAGGACAAATTGAAGTTGAGAGAGAATTAGAAAAACAAGGAAATAAATGGTGGTATGATAGAGTTATTAAGATGATGGGTTCAAGCTGATTGGTTAATTCAATCAGATAAAGGAGAATCTTCAGATGTATGAAAGATATGATAATGAATAGGTATTCACTATTGTATGAGTGAGGCAGAATTAAGGACATAAAAGGCATAAAAGGATTGAAAGTAAGTGGGGTTAATTGAGACAGTAGGGAGGAGAAAATGAACTTTGACTCATCAAAAGAGAATAAAGAAAGTTAGCAGAGAAATTAATAAAGCTGAGAAATGTAGTTGTTGAGTTATAAAAAGAAAACAAATAAGTTTAGAGAAGTAGACCTAGTCAATGATGAAAATGCATTGCAGATGGAACCAGAGATAAACCAATGAAATATACTTGTTGGAAAAAAAAGGGGCTAATTTGGGTAATTTTAGATGAGATAACAAAGCCATCTGTGGAAAACTTGAACTCTTTGAATTAATAATTCAAAATCAAATCAGAGAATGTTTTGAATACGTAGGCAGCTAGTAGAAATGGACTGAGGAGGCATTTGTTTAAATCACTTCTTAGATTCCGGACAGAGGGGAAGAATGAATGGAATGCAGCAGAATCCACGGAAATTTTCAGTAGGTGTCTTACAGGAGGCCTCTTGTAAAAATATCAGTTTGATTCAGTTTGAATTATTAGCAAACTGAAGAGCTATTAAAGGTTTTGGAAAATCTTTATAAAGATGAATTAACTGCTTTGACATGAAAATTACATCCTGACATAATGTCTGCACTTGTTTTCTGGCATTAACTGTTTGAAAAGCTAAAGATCTCTAAATTCGTTAGTAACTGTTTGAGACCTATACACTTGGGCTCTCTCATGCAATGCCACTTTCACATAGATGTGAACTCAATCCAAAAGATGCCGCGAGGTCACATAACAAACAAGCAGCATTCTTTCAACAAGGAGGAAGTTTTGCCAGGCAATATTAGCATGCTCCCTAAATGGAGGTGGCTGATGGTAGTGGCGAAACCTGTCTAGGAAGTCCTCGATACACAGGCTTCTGAAGAACTGCGTAATCAGGAGAGGAAAACTGAGAGGAGGTTGTCATTATTCATGAAGTCATAGAGTCATACAGAATTGGAGCAGGACCTCTGCCAAATTCATCCTTGCTCATCAGTTCCTATCTGTGTACTCATCTATGTGCCTTTATTGTACTTGACTCAACCACTGTTCTCAACCATTTCCTTCCCTACAGGCAACAACCTCTTGCCCCTCAGGTCCCTTCTATATCATCCCCCTCTCTCCTTAAACCTAGGCCATCCAGTTTTTGATTACCTTTCTCTGGAAATTGACTGTGCATTCACCACACCTTTCTCCCCTATGATTTTACACACCTTAATAAGGTCACACCTCAGCCTTCTATGCTTCAAAGAAGAAGGTTGTAGCTTGTCCAACTTTTCCTTTTAATTTAGGACCTTGAGCCCAAGTCTGAATGTATCTAATAGAGCCTGAGTAGAATTAGGAATATCTACACTGTTGCTATACCCTCTACTCAGTTGGATGTCCTTACCAAGTGTGAAAGAAATTGTCTCATTTAACAAAAATATAAGGCCACAACTTTGTCAGTTGAGCAAGGCATAATATTTGACATGTACTCAGTGATCATTGTATTAGGTACACCTGTAGACCTGCTCATGTGATAGCAGCTCGATGTTTAAAAGCAAACAGATATGGTCAAGATGTTCAGGGGTTCAGTTGCTGTTTAGACCAAACATCAGAATGGGGAACATACATGATCCAAGTGAATTTGACTGTGGATGATTGTTAGTGCCAGACAGATCTGAGTATCTCAGAAACAGCAGTCTCCTGCAATTTACATGGACAACAGTTTCTAGAGCTTACAGAGAATGGTGCAAAAGGAACAAAAAAACAATCCAGTGAGCAGCAGTTCTGTGGCGAGAAACACCCTGTTAATGAGAGAGGTCAAAGGAGAATGGCCAGGCTAGCTCAAATTGACAAGAAGACAACAGTAACTCAAAGAATTATGTGTTACAACAGCGTTGTGTAGAAGTGCATCTCTGAATGCACAATATGTCGAACCTTGAAGTGGATGGGGTGCAGTAGCAGAAGGTCATAAACATACACTAATGAGATATGTGGTAAAGTGACCACTGTGTGTGTACCAGAGACAGCCTGGAGGGACTCTGATTACCGAGAGTGAAGGTGAACTTTGAGACCAATCTGAATGGCTTTCAGAGATTATAAAAAAAGGTGTCAAGTAGTAAAACTGAACTTAAACTGACTGATCTAAACTAGGATTCTGACCTCTCACACCCAGGTAGTCTCAATATGTTTCCACTGAAAACTCAGTATCCATCAAAAATCCTACAGGAATAAAGATGTTTCATAGGTCAGCAAGATCAGAAGACTACACAATTAAAGAAAACCATCTAATGATGTGAACATGCAAGACCTGAATATGTTAAGAATTCCTTTTTCTGACTACTTAACTGAATTCTACAGATCACCTGATTTCCAGGAGAAAAAGGAACTGGGTCATGTGACTTTGCCAGGAAATTGAACTGAAACCATCATGTCTGCCTGGTCCTGCAAGATGCATGTACAGTTACTTTCCAGAAAGTTGAAGTTAGCCAACTTGAATAAATTTGACCACCTTCTCTCCAGGAGTTGCAGATTTTGCAAGGAATGCAAGCCTTCAAGTTGCATAAAGTGCTGCCAATGCACATTTGCAATTAGGGCCAAAATTGGCTGTTAGCCAGTGATGATAAATGGGATCAAAGGTGAAACAAATGCTTGGGTTGGCCCACCATGTAAGGTTTGCTTGTGATAATTTAAACGGGCCTGCAAATTGTAAAGGAGTAGATGCAGCTTAATTATAGTGAGAAGGGTGAAACATATGAAGTTGCTTGTGGTAACATGAATTAATAGTAAATGCACAGATGCTGTGCATACTTGGCAACAACAGGTGTAATACAGCCTATCATATTGTTCATAGTTTCCTGGGGCAAAGAATCAGTCCATTCAGCCCATCAAATCTATGATACCACTCAAAGCAGTGGCATTTCCCCACACCATCCTGTAACCTGTTTTCTCTGGGATCCCTTTATTCACCTGCTATTCTGCTCACTAAGGGTTTCTTCAAGTTGCCAATTAACCTACCAACATGCCTTTAGGATATGGGTGGAGTGCAGTGCACCCAGGGCAAATCCACATGGTCGCAAGGAGAATATCTAAGCTCAGCCAAGGGAGAAGCTGAAATCAAAGTCCAGTCCAGGTCAATGTGGCTGCAATGCTAGCTGTGTTGGTCTGCTTGTAATTTCTTGATGGTTTTGAGTAAAGTAGATATTTACCTCTGACTTCTTTGTCTCAGCTGTTCCATGTGTCTGAATGCTGAAATGCATTACCATGGGCTTACTCAAATTTTTACATTTTACATGAAAAAATTGGTACGAAAAACCTTGCCCCCCATCTTCACAGGGAACAACCTCTGATGAACAACTCATGAGGGAGCAACCTTCCACAATTCTGACTGACTGGCTCTCAAATGACCATTTGAGAGTTGCACCAGGAAAGGTGGAGATGGTTCCTGGTGCCTCCTCTTTGGCCCTTCATCTTTCTTCTGCTTTGTACACATTTCTCACCTGATGACCACACAACTCTCTGTCCCTGCAGGATTTCTCCTGGAATTTCAGACCATGGATTATTGTTGAGGTTGGTGCGGTGGGGTGCTGAAACTATATGAATATGTGGTGGCAGATTCCATTTTGGTTGACCTAACTTCAGGTTTGTCCATGATCTCTGAAAGTCAAAAGCACCACTCAGATGACTGCTTGCATTGCTCTCAAAGTCAATGTCAAGGCATCCCTCATTCTCAGAAACAAGCCTCAGGATCCTTGCAAGCTACCTCTGCATATAATTTAACTATTGAATGTCGATGAGTACAGAAGTCAACTTAGACATGTGGACCAAAGGTTCTGTCTGAGCTGTATAATTCTAGGACTTCATGGCTTTATCACTGCTGCATTATGTAATTCCAATAAGAAATATATGTATGCTGCCCTCTGGTGTTTGCTCAGTGGAAGAACAAGCTAGAATAGGACAAGAAACACACAAAATGCTGGAGGAACTCAGCAGGTCAGGTAGCATCTATCAAAAAGAGTAAACATTCGATGTTTCAATCAGAGACTCTTCATCAAGACTGGATAAAAAAATGAATAATCAGAGTGAGAAGGTGGGGGGACGGGAGGAAGAAGTACAAGGTGATAGGTGAAACTGGGAGAGGTGGGAGGGTGAAACAAAGAGCTGGGAAGTCGACTGGTGAAAGATAAAGGGCTGGAGAAAGGGAATCTGTTAAGAGAGAACTCTTCTCCCTCGTGCCATCTGGCAAAAGGCACTAAAGCATTTGGCTCTCACGACCAGACTATGTAACAGTTTCTTCCCCCAAGCCATCAGACTCCTCAATACCCAGAGCCTGGACTGACAGCAACTTACTGCCCCCTACTGTGCCTATTGTCTTATTTTCTATCTATTGTAATGCCTGCACTGTTTTGTGCACTTTATGAAGTCCTGTGTAGGTCTGTAGTCTAGTGTAGTTTTTGTGTTGTTTTACGTAGTTCAGTGTAGTTTTTGTATTGTTTCATGTAGCACCATGGTCCTGAAAAACATTGTCTCATTTTTACTGTGTACTGTACCAGCAGTTATGATCAAAATGACAATAAAAAGTGACTTGACTGGAGAAGTCCATGGTAGAAAGGGAAGGGGGAGGAGCACCAGTGGGACGTGATGGGCAGGTAAGGAGCTAAGGTGAGAGAGGGAAATGGGAATGGGGAATGGTGGAGGGGGTGCAATTACCAGAAATTTGAAAAATTGATGTTCATGCCATGAGGTTGGAGGCTACACAGATGGAAAATAAGGTATTGCTTCTCTAACCTCGTCGTGATAGTAGAGGAGGCCATGGATTGACATGTCAGAATGGGACTGGGAAGTAGAATTAAACCAGGACAATCTGCCAACAATCTACAGTCATGCCATTCAGGGACTTGAGCTACATTATTGTCTTTCTTTGTGACTGTATGTTCATTGTAACCACACTTGCGTTATGTGCTTTTCAGAGTGTGGTCTGTGAGCTGTCAGTAATGTGTCTTGCACCTTGGCCATGGAGGAATATTGTTTCATTTGGCTATATTAATGCATGGCTGAATGATAATTAAATTTGAACTTGAAACTTGTGCTGTATTCTACCTTTGTGAGTAAGAGATATACCTGACTCTATTTAATCTTCATTTTAAGCCTTCAGCATTATTGGGGGATAACTTTGTCAAGCACCTCCGCTCCACCTTCATGGCCAAACATTCTAACTCCAATTACATTTCCCATTCTGACATGAATATTGACTTATCCTTCTGGTATTATTTTACCTACTCCCTCTCCTCTTCTTTTATTCTCCACTCTGGCCTGTAACCTCTACTCACTTGCCCATCACCTATCTCTGAATCCCCTCCGCCTTCTCCTATGGCCCACTCCCCACTCCTATCAGATTCCTTCCTCTCCAGCCCATGACCTTTTCCACCCACCTGGCTTCACCTATCACTTTCTAGCTGGCCTCCTTCCTTCCCCCCTCCCTGCCTGTTTATTCTGGCATCTTCCCCATCCCATTTCAGCTCTGAAGAAGGGTCATGGTTTGAAATTGCCTGTTTATTCATTTCCATAGATGCTGCCTGACCTGCTGAGTTCCTCTAGCATTTTGTGTGAGTTGCTTTGGATTTCCAGCATTTAGAGACTTTCTCATGTTTAGCATTATTACAATTCCTTTTTTTCAGAATGTCATTCTTATTAGCAACAATATGCTCAAAAATCTTGCTAGAAACAAAGCTTGAGCATTGCATTACTGTGGATGTCACTGAGGCACCAGGATGCCAGTGAAGTACAGTGAAGACAAGTTCTTGTACAAAGAAAAACATACTTACTAGTGACATACTCCAAGTAAAAGCTGTGATATTCATTAATGTAAAATTCACTTGGATTCTGGAGCATTATGCAAAGGAATTTTTAGGTCTGTATCATTAAAGGAAAATTCATAAATACTTGACCTAGAGGTAGTTAAGTACATGGGGAAAGGGCAGTGCAATGTGCTCAGAGTTGCATTCCTCCACACCCAGCAAAAATGGTTTTTGTTTGCGCTGTGAGAGATAATTTTGGGGTCATCAAGGTAAAAGTTGTCATGGCTAAACATCAGAATGCAGGTTTTCAAGTTCACTTCCATAACACTGAACAGATTGTGATGCAATGAATTAGTGTTTTAAATATTAGGAATAGTATCACTCAGACCAAAAGAAGTGTGAGTGATTTATACTATAGACTTTATAATTTCATTATGGCTTTGTGCCATTTCTTTATTCTCCCTGTTTCTCATCTCTGCTTTCAAACCAATGGTCTTGTCATGATAAATGCATCAGAAAGTTTATACCATTTTACAACACAACATTAGGGTCGAAGTGATATTAAGCATATGCTTCTGTCAGATGTAGCAGTAGGGTTTATGTCACTGACTAATGCAATGGGTATCATATAGTACTAATCACTGGTGCCATATCAATAATCCTTTGATTTTATATTTAGAGACATAGCACATTAACAGGCCCTTTCAGATCAACAAGACTGTGCCAGCTAATTACATTCAAGTGACCAATTAACCTGCTAACCTGCATGTCTTCGGGAGGAAATCAAAGCACCCAGATGAAACCCACATGGTCATGGGGAGTATGTTTAACCTCCTTGCAGAGATAGGTGGAACTGAACCTGGGTCACTGGCACTGCTACACTACAGTACCACACAGGAAAAGGAAAACCAATGGGAAAGTGCAACATAAACCTATAATATTATCCCAAGTGCATTGTGAAAGTGTATAAAAAGTAATATGTGCATAACAAACCTAAGCCACAGCAGTATCAATATGGCCAATGAAAGCGAAGACAAGGAGACTGAGTAACCCACGGTATAAATCAGTTGCAAGCTTTTCAATAGCCTATGCCGATTGTTCTGTAAAGAAAGGATATGACACAAAATACAATACGTATTATTAAATGCAGTAAGAGTGCTTTCCTGTGGTGATAATGTAACTGAGAATGTATTTTCAGTGCTGTGGATACACATCTTTTCATTCCATATTTATATTGATAAATCTACTTAAAAGTCTCAGTTTCATAATTACACTACATCTTGAGATGCAATCATTGCTAATAAGGAGCTGCTGAATCTTCTTCTTAGACAATCACAAACCATACTGTTAAAGTCTATTTACAATAATGTTAGATACAACATTGACCAGGAGATCACAAATAAATGTTATGGTTGCGTGCCACTCTGAGGAGAACTTCATTGTATCTGCTGCTCATGTCTTTCTAGGTAATGGAATTCTCATATTTAGGGAGTCACAAAGAAAGCAGCTCTTCACTGAATTTTTGTCTTCAGTTTCTCAATGTATTCATGTGGCTGGTTGAGTTTTGTTTCTTTTTAAGGGTGTCCTTCCCAGGGATCTAAGTTTTGCTCATTAATAGTAGTGCATTGAGTAGCAAGGGGAAAGTTCTCTAAAGAAGATTTTAATTGGTAGTCGAGTGCACACAAGTTGCCTGAATGAAAAAAGTAAGAGAGCTGAAGTCTGGCTAGGAGATTGAAGAGTAATCTCTATGCTGCTAAATTAAACAATTCGAAAATCATCAAAGATTATGATTTAGACAAGAAGAGAACTTAGCAACTTTTAACAACATTGCTGAAAACAAATAACCTATGATAATGCATTCATGAAATTCTTCTCATTTTGAGAAATATAATGCTGCAAGTTCAAAATGGTACCATGGTGAATAACTTTCAGAGAAGTGCTTCATAAAAGGCAATTTCCAATGCAGCAAAGAAACCTGGAATATTACAGGAATGAAATGATCTGTTCGATAGACATACACCTGGAAAAATACATTCAACTGGTACAGATTATTCAATATCTTTTATCTTCTCCAATTATATTAATTTGAAATAATAAACAAGATTGCTAAACACTGTCTTATCAAGATAATGATCTTAGCTTATCACCAGGATGTCGCTTCAATTGGAGGACTTCAGTTATGGGGAGAGATTGAATAGGGATTTTTTTCTTTGAGGGGTGACCTGATAGAAAGAAAAACCAAGTACAGCAGGGTATAGATCTATGGTTAAAATAAAAGCTGTTTTAAAGGGGATCCAATTGTATAGCAATGGAATGGCACATCATCAAAACCTCTCTGGAGCCCATACAGTTAGAAAATCTGAACAGATTACATTTATTTTTCAAAGTAATAGATAAACTGCCCAAAATATGCTGTCTAATCATTGATACTAGAGGAAGGTGAACGTTTTCAAAAGTTTTGAAGATATAAATAACAGATAGTATCTTGGATTTGCTTAACCTTGTTATAATTTTATTCTGAATGAATCAAAGGTTTTGGAGATGCATACAACTGCTATGATGGAGTCCAGGCTTAGAATAATTTTAAATCTTGAAGGTGTAGCGGTTAGCACAACGGTTTACAGTACAGGCGACCTGGGTTCAATTTCCACCGCTGCCTGTAAGGAATTTATATATGTTCTCACTGCAACAGCATGGTTTTCCTCCATATGCTCCAGTTTCCTCCCACAGTCCAAATAACTACTGGTTGGTAGGTTAGTTGGTCTTTGTAAACTGTCCCATGATTAGGCTAGGGTTAAGTCAGGAGTTGCTGGGCGAAAGTCCAAAAGGACCTACTCCGCACTGTATTTCAATAAATAAATAAAACATTACAGACATTCTGATGACATACATTTTGCTGGTCATTCTGGCTGTCTTCATTACATTCAGAATGATCCCTCCAGATAACAGTAGAGTTTGAAGATGTCAACCAGCTTCCATTGTCCAGGCAGTATCTATAGACCCTCTTTGTAGTGCCTGCAAGGAAGAAAGTTGATGTAAGCTAAGAGGTAGAGAAAAGACAGCAATGTTGTGCTTTAAAAGCTAATAGATTATTGGCTGAAATTGATGGAGTGCAAAATTCAAGGTTTATGACCCCAAGAGAAATGACTTATATTGAACAGTTTTGATAATCTGATGATTTTGATAATTATCAAATTTTGATAACAGTTTTGATAATTTTCTTTTAAATTTCTTCCTTTCTCAGAAGAATAAGTAGCTCCTGGTTCAAGAGGAAGGGGGCAGGGGTGGGAGGGAGGCATGTGTCGTTTAACCACATTAGCACAACTGTTATGGGGTGTGGGTTTAACATCACAGACAATTTGCCTTTTTCTTGGCCATTGAACATTTATTTTATATGTGTGATACTAATTACTACCAACAAAAAACTATTTCTGCAGGTAAGATCTTTATTTCCTTTAAAAGGTCACCTGGTAGTGGCCAAATGGACTTAGTTCACCCGATCCAGGGCGGCATCTGTGGTGTAATGAATGGGGTCTTACAAAGATATACTTGTGGTTCTCAGCTGCTAGAATGATAGAGTGTATTCAAACTTCTTTTAAATGCTTAATTAGTCTGTATTCCTAATGAAGGATGGAGGTATCACATGTGAAGAATGGCAAATGGTGTAATTGCTGTTCAGCAGCTTCTGCAGAAGGCAAAACACTGAACCCCTTGCATAGTCAGGCAGCATGAATACTGAATGCAAATTAGAGTTTTTTGCAGGCTATCACACAGGATTAACTGATGGCTTCAGAGAGAACAAGAGATGGAGGGGATGTAAGATTTCTGGGAAGTAGGGGCTGATGAGGCACAACTGTCCAACTTTCCTATCCATACTTGTGTGAAATTTATATATTTTTACACCAATGCACAAAGATTAAATCAACTAGTGCCATTATTTTTGGTACCAGTTACATAATTACTGAAGTCAGCAAATCACAAAATCACATTCATAGTATGATGATCAAAGCATGGGGAGAAGTTGATGTTTTAATGTTGTTGATGAAATGTACTTTGATGACGCAGTACATTAGAACTTCAGCATGCTGTGCAGTGGGAAAGTGGGATGGTTTATCTGTCCAAAGAGGATATCATCACTCAATTCCAGGTCTATTGGGAGGGAAGGAAATCAAGAACCCAGTTAATTCCAGGCTGCCTTTTATATAGAGCACGAGTGACCATTGCTACAAATGGCTTAAAATGAGCATTTGGCACAGATATGAAAAAGAAACTAATAGAGAGATGCATTGTTTTTCTAACAGGCAGAGAGAAAACTCAAAGGGTCCAAGAAATAATGTAAAAATTACCTGGCGTAATCCATGGAAGATACCAGGGACAAGGTTCTGACACATTCCCCGGGTATGATGCCGGCCAGCAGACATACTGATCAAATGTTTCCTTACAAAATATTCCTAGTGGAAGCAAAGATGTCAATTGTTTAAGCTGTGACAAACGAGTTGTTTCTGAAAGTACAATTCAAGAAGATAAAGAAGATAAATATGAAACACAATTTTACGAGTGATAAACTTGAAGGTCTCATAGTTGATTTTGGAATAGAACATTTATTGAAGAACATTCACTGTGGTTTTGAGGTAAAGTGAGATTTGATATACTCAGCCTAAATCCTAGGAAGGGAGTTTCTTGGAATAAATCTCATCAAAATTCCATTTGGATAGTGGCTGGTTCACTTGCATTGTATCTTTGGGAGTGTTTTGCTAAATAAATTACTGCATTAATATTTCTAATTTCTGATTAAGATGATAGACATAACTTCTCGTTCAGAAGTAATTCTATACTAACCATTCAATTTCAGTGCCCTTAGCAGGTATCTTATTTATATAGTAGAATTAAGCATAAATATAATCAGGTAATCCACAGTCAAATTGAAAATAAGGAGTATTATTTCTATCACAAATTGTTATACCACTGACACGCCATTGTTGACTTTGGTTTACAATAAGTTAAAACATTTTTAACTGCAATACAAGAATAATTTGAGATTTAGTTTCAGTTTGTCTTGAAATATAAGCTTTTCTATTTTGGCTCTTCTTCCCTAATTCAGGTTGAGTTTTAATCTGGGAGGACAGTTTCATTAATAGTTTTGTTGGTGCTCTCAATAATCTTGCACTCCTCCTTTGAGGAACTTCTTGTGATGGTAATGGGTTTGCTGACCTTGGAGTTCTAAACTCAAACTAAGGGCTGCACCCTTATCTGATGTAGATAGCTATGGGTTCCTCACTAAAGGGAGGTTATACTACTCTTCAAAGGCTGGATCACCTCCCCATTTATCCTCCACAGCAAATTTAGCTTGTAATATCCACTATTTGAGCAATGGGTTGCCTCTCCCTACAAAAGAGGAGGTACTTCCAGCTAACAAAGAAGCTTAAACACAGTTCATTTATTTTTAATTTAAATAAAATTCTTAAAACCCATTAAAAACTTACAGAAGATTTCTATCTTATAAAAGATTTCCAAATCACAAACAATTTCTAAAACACAAAGGATTTCCAAAGTACACACAGGTACAATTGTTATAAGCTGGAAAGATGCACCAATGAGTTGCAGATGAGTGTTTTGTTCATCACAGAAATCAAAGGCAGGGGAATGGATTCTAGATCACTCTGTTTTTCTGTCATTCTTCTTGATTTTCTTTGATCTTTCATAACAAGCCTGACTACTCTTTTACACTTTTTAATGACTTACACTCTCTTACTGACTTTTTGCCACCTCACGCACACATGATATATGTTTTCAGGTACTTTTTTACACAGAAGACCTAAAAGCTTCTAGGGACAGAGTTTCCAGCTGACTATGTGAGTACACAGATTCCTCCAACTATTGATAGGTTAGCTATTTGATGTGATATCAATCTGGCCTGCAAGCTTCCTTGAACTAAATAATTTTGCCAATGTTGACTGATTTGATATAAGCCCAATTAACATAACACCATTGTCTTACACTGCACTCTTTAGCAACCAGCTCCATGCTGTGGGCCAGCACATTGTTCCTCATTTCCATTCTAAATTGGTGTTTTTCTATTCTGAAGTTGTGCCCTCTGGTCCTAGAAAGGAGATTATAGGAGTGAGATTGAAAATCTTTCTGAGTGGTGCCACGGCAACAACCTTCCACTTGATGCCAGCAAGACCAAGGAGATGATCATTTACTACTGGAGTGCATGAGCCAGTCCTCACTGGGTGATCAGAGGTGCAGAGTGTCAGCAACATCAAATTCCTCTGCTTTATCATTTCAGGCAACTTGGCCTGGGTCCAACACGTAAATGTCATTACAAAGAAAGCACAACAGTGCCTCTACTTCCTTAGGAGTTTGTGAAGATTCAGCATGACATCTAGAACTTTAGATGTGTGGTGGGGAGTATATTGACTGATTGCATTATAGTCTGGCATGGAAACACTAATATCCTTGAATGAAAAATCCTACAAAATATAGTGGATATGGCCCAACCCATCACAGGTAAAGAACTCCACACAATTGAACACATCCACACGGTGTGCTGTCACAAGAAAGCAGCATCCATCATTAACGATTCCCACCATCTAGGCCCTGTTCCCTTCTCACTGCTGCCATCAGGAAGAAGGAATAGGAGCCACAGGACCCACATTATCAGGTTCAGCAAATGCTGTTACCTCTTAACTATTAGGCTTTTGAACCAAAGGGGATACCTTTGCTCCATCACTGAACTAGTTCCACAACATATGGACTCACTTTCAAGGACTCATCACTTCATGTTCTTGGTATTTATTAGTTTTTATTAATTTATTATTATTTCTTTTGTATTTGCACAGTTTGCAGTCTTTCACATACTAGTTGCTTGTCCATACTGTTCGGTGCATTGGTCAGTGATTCCGTTGTGTTTCTTAGATTTACTGTGTATGCCCGCAAGAAAAATAATTTCAGGGTTGTATATATTGACATATATGTACTTTGATAATAAATTTATTTTGTGCTTTGAAGCTAATTCCATTGGATTCCCCGAGAAGTGCTTTTATTCTCTATTCACTCTGCATCACATCCTTTCAGATAATGGTTTACATTCTTTTAGATATTGTACATCAGTGACCTATGTACTGTGACCTCTACTTTTCTTCAAGGAAGCTAGCTAATTTAAGGCTGGTAATTGTTAATAATTATGATTATTTGCAGAATTGAGTGAGGTTTGTTTGGGATCAGACTTGTCACTCCTGGGTCTGTTTTACCAAGAATTTGTTAAGCAATGATCAACGTTGCTTCAGAAGGCCCTTGTCTGGCACTGGAAGTTTTCTCATTGGTTTTTGACAGTAATTGTATACAGAAGTGTCATAGTGTTCATAGAGCAACACCCACAAAGTGCTGGAGGAACTTAGCAGGCTAGCATCTACGGAAAAGAGATGTTGACGTTTTGGGCCAAGACCGTTGTGCAGCCCTGGAGAAAGAAAAGATGAGGAGTCCTACTGAAAGTCTCAGCCCAGAATGTCGACTGTGCTCTTTTCCATAGATGCTGCCTGGCCTGCTGAGTTCCTCCAGCATTTTGTATGTGTTGTTTGGAATTCCAGCATCTCCAGGTTCTCTCCTGATAGTGTTGATGGATGATTGTATGCACAATGGTGACACCTGCTGGACACAGATCAATCGGCTCACAGTGTTGTTTAATTGGTGAAAGAAGAGAGGAAACACTCCCTTTTTCCCACTGAACTTGAAAGGAAAATTGCATAACATGCCTGTAAAGCTTTCCCCATTGCTGAGCACATCTTCAAGGAGTGTGATGCACCATCAATAACTCTCAGAGACGTGAGGCGAGATATAGGCTTTTACTGGCTGGAAGAAAGAACAAGCAGCAAGTGACCACCACATAACATCCTGGAGACTGAGGGAGGAGCAGTGCCCCCATTGGCCTTTATACCGGCATCTGAGGGAGGAGCCACAGGAGCAGTCAGTGGGGGGGGGGGGGGGGGGCGGTGTGTCCAGACAGGTATATGTAGTTCACCACAGAGTGCTGAACCAGGATAGCAGCATCTATCATCGAGGACTCTCATAATCCAGGCCATACTTCTTTCTTGTCACTTCCATCAGGAAGGAGATACAGGAGTCTCAGGCCCATACTACCAGGTTCAGGAACAGTTATTACTCAACTATTAGGCTCTTGAAACAGAGGCTCACTTTCAAGGACTCTTCATCTCACATTCTCGATATTTATAGCTTATTTATTCGTTATTATTTTGTTTGTTCTTTTCTTTTTGATTTGAACAGTTTGTTGTCTCTTTAACTTTGGTTGCTTGCCCATTTTGTTGTGTGGGCTTCTGATTAATTCTATTGTGTTTCTTCTGACTTATTATGAATGCTGGAAAGAAAATGAATTTCATGGTTGTAAAAGGTGACAGAAGTGTACTTTGATAATAAATTTACTTTGAAGTTTGAATTTTATGGTGCACTAAGAATATTTTAAATGAAATAGGTCCCCTTTCTCCAGGCTCACCCCCAACACTGAGGCAGGGCCAGAGTAAACTTCCTTTGGCTGTGATGATACTATTGCCATGAACTGTTATGAGTTTTTCCTAACAAGCTGAAGGTGGAGATATGCAAAGTATGTGCTTGACCACCCAGTGATGTGTAAGGGAAGTAACTCATAAATTCTGCTCTAAGTAAATGCCAGAATGCAGAAGATGGAGTGACTGCAGGATTACACGCTGGTGCCATCTCTTGGCAAGATGTTGCCAGTGACCAACGTGACTAAACTTTTTCTTCTCCTTCTTCTTTTAAATACAGTAACTTCTATCAATAGTCTGTGTGTGATTGAAGCCTGTAATTTACATTTTATTGATGTGTTTTTGGGCCATCTGAGGGAACTGGTGCTTTTGCTGTCTCAGCGTGGTTGAGAGTGATGTTGAAAATGAATGTGCGGTTCATGTTATATATGTTTCTAGTTTCTGGTTACTCTTTCTGGTATTGCTATTTTGTGCAATTTTGATCAGGGCAGCCTGCAGTCAAAGAACAACACAACACTAAATTGAACTGAACTGAACTAAACTGAACATTCTTAGATTGCTTCAAGGACCATAAGGTTTGATGTTTAATATTCTGTGTGTTAATCGTTCTTTGTTTCCCCGTTTGTGCGATTTGTTCTTTTATTTTTGCATGTTTTGTCTTTGATGTTTTCTTTGAATGGGTTCCATGGTTTTTCTTTGTTTTGTGACTGTCTGTGGGAAATGTGAATTTCAGGGCTGTATACTACATACAAACTTTGATAATAAATGTATTTAGAATCTTTATACTTTGCACGTTGATTTGTAGGTGCCACTGGTTAGTTTCTGAGTGTACTGCAGATGGAATTATTTCATTGTGCATTATCCCTGTAGTGGTCATGTTACTGTACTAACCTGCTACATTGCTACTTTTCAGCTACCTGCCAAGACCCATCAACTGGGGGCATCTGAGTTTGAAAGTGGTGCATTCGAGTCTCACTACACAGAGTTGAATGCAAAGATCTAGGCAGAAACAATAGCACAGGGATAGCTGAGGAAGTGCAGCATTGTCAGAAGCTCTATTCTTTAAATGAGCTATTAAACTGAAGCACTGTCACTGTACCTGGTGCCCATGGTGTTCTTACAGGGAGCGAAACCTAACGTAAAAATAATATAATGTAGATGGTGGAAACCAGAAATAAAAACAATAAATAATAGGAAATTCAAGGATTTCAGGAAATATCTATTGAAGAGGAAAACAGGAGAAGCAGATGTTACCTGACTTTATTTTTAGATTTGAGATAGTCTAGATAATAATTTCATTATTTATTAATGTAGTTGTATAATTTTCTTTTCCAAATTAGTTCAAGTTAAATTGTTTCCATATGTCTGTGAAGGAATGAAAGTGCCCTTGGTTGCCACAGCAAGTCTTGAAATTGGATGTCTGGGCACCTGGTCATCCACCATTCATGGTGAGTACTGCTTCACAAGACAATCGTTTATTTAAGGTCTTAAGTATACTGAGAAGTCCCAAAACATAAGGAGGACCTAGAGGTAGATCCAGGGGATGTGAACGCAATTTGGCCCAAACTAAATACTGCTAAAACGTAAGAACATAAAAAAATAGAAGTAGGTCACTCTGCCTTTCTATCCTACCCCACCATTCAATATGATCATAGCTAATCTTTCAAGAATTTGTTTGCCTTCTCCTTCAATACACAAGTAATCTAACCTACACAATGCTTGGGGTAGAGAATTCCGGAGATTTATCAGCCTCTGCTGGTAGTAGTTCCTACACACCAGTTTTAAATCACCAATCCCTAGCCTCGTATACTCCTCAAATTACCAGCAGTCACATTTATATTCTCCCTGTAGCTGGCCATCAGAGTGTCTGCAACATAAAATTAAATCTCCAAGCCAAAGCTATAAACTAAAGCTTGCTAAATTGCAGCCATACTCCAACTAATAACAGTTACATTATGTTCCTTTATTGGCCTTGAGTCTTTATTGGCTCTTGTGCTTTGAGGGTGTGCTTCATCATGGCTGGTGGATGGTTGCCATGTTCCAGTGGAAATGCCTTGTAAACAATCCTTGTAGCTCAGGGCCAGGAGCCCTGGCCTCCAAACACAGCATGGTCCACAGCAGTCTGGGCTGCCTGTTCGACAAGCAGTCTGAGTGTCAGTTTTGGGAGCATTCAAGAGGTCACCTTGACCTGTATTCCACAAGCCACAGTACACCCTCACTACAGGGCACTTTTGTGATCCATTTGTAAGATGCACTCTGGATAAAAGTCTGGACAAGTTTCTCATCTAGGCCAGAAGGGGAGTTGAGATATTAGCTGTCTGGTATTGTAATTAGGTCCACATGGGCCAAGGGAGTTGCACACAATTGTACACTGGAAAGTGGAGCACCCAAGTTCAGCATGAAGTCCTTTGAAAGGTTGGTAGTCCATGCAAGGCTTTTGGTCAGTTATACCATCAAACCAAGTATTTTGTTGTCTTTTGTTTGATAAAAGGTGCATGTCTTTACAAGTCAATGTGTCTTTAGAAGAGTATGGCCTGATGGTGGCCCAAATCATGTTGAATGATAGACTGTTATTTATCCGTGGCTCGTTTTGTTTCAGATTTTTACGTGTATTCACCCAAACATAGAGGTGAAAAGTGAGCCCCGCAGTGGGACATTGATATGGTGCTGGGAGGGCCTGGATACATTCTGCAGTCAGCCCCCCTTAGCTTCACCCCAGACTAGCTGACATACATTAACATGAATGGAATCATAAATGGTAGATAGCATCATGAAGGAAATTTTTGGCATATTGGCCTTCATAAATCAAAACATTGAGTACAGGAGAGGGAATGTTTTGTAGAAGTTGTATAAGACATTCGTGATGCTCCTAATTTGGAGTATTGTGTGCAGTTTTGGATAACCTACCAACAGGAATGATGTAAATAAGGTTGAAACAATACAGAGAAAACATGCAAGGATGTTGCCAGAACTGGAAGATCTGTGTTGTAAGGAAAGATTGAATAGGTTAAGACTTTATTCCTTGAAATGCAGAAAATCAAGGGGAGATTTGAAAGAGATGTACAAAATTATGAGAGGTATAGTAGAATAAATGCACCAGAGGTCAAGGTGTAGATTTTCTGAAGTACAATGGCTGAACCGTTTTATGCTTCAGGGAAGCTGCAGCAAGTCATTTATTGAACACCAAAAAGTCTGAGCTCAAAGCACGCTAAAAGCCCTTTACTTAATTACACTATCACTTCAGACCAGCCTCTTAAAGTGAAACCCCAACTCAATGTCAGTGGTTGTGAATTATATACATTTCCATCAATTATGAATGGTTATAGGCTGAGTGCAGGTAGGTGGAACTAGGTCAGAGTAAGCATTCTGCACAGACTAGAAGGGCTGAGATGGCCTGTTTCCGTGCTGTAATTGTTATATGGTTATATACGGTTATAAGACCATAAGATATAGGAGCAGAAATAGGCCATTCGGCCTATCGAGTCTGCTCCACCATTCAGCCATGGGCTGATCCAATTCTTCCAGTCATCCCCACTCCCCTGCGTACACCCCATACCCTTTTGATGCCCTGGATAATCAAGAGCCTATCTATCTCGGCCTTAAGTACACCCAATGACTTGGCCTCCACAACCACTCATGGCAACAAATTCCACAGATTTACCACCCTCTGACTAAAGTAATTTCTCCACATCTCAGTTCTAAAAGGAGGTCCTTCAATCCTGAAGTCGTGCCCTCTTGACCTAGAATCCCCTAGAATGGGAAATAACTTTGCTATATCTAAATTGTTCAGGCCTTTTAACATTTGGAATGTTTCTATGAGATTCCCCCCTACAATTACGTAATCCTACGATGGGCTAAGGGTGAAAAGTGAAATGTTTAACGGGAACATGAGGGGAAACATCTTCACTCAAAGGGTCATAGGAGTGTGGAATGAGCTGCTAGAGCAGGTGGTGCCTGTGAACTTGATTTACAGTGGTTAAGAGAAGTTTGGATAAGTTCATGGATGGTAGGGGTATGGAGGACTACAGTCTGGATGCATATTGATGGAAGTTTGCAGATCTAGTGGTTCACTACTGACTAGGTGGCCGAAGGGCCTATTTCTGTGTTGTATTTTTCTATAACTCTGTGACTTATTCCTCTATACCAAAAGGGAAGGGTGGGTGAATGTTTAAGTACAAAAGGAGAAAACACTAGTAATACTCTGTGGGCCAGACAGCACCTATGTGAGGCATTAAAAAGCCAAATCTTTTTAATTTTATTTAAAAATTAAAATACTGATTTTGATTATTATTGATTTTCCTTCTGAACTCTCTCCACAGATGCTGCCTGAATATTTCTCTTTATTTTTATGTTTTTGTTTCAGATTTCTAGCATTTGCAGAACTTTGTGTTTTTCGAAGTGATTGAATTCATTTATTTTCGTATGTGTGAGTGCATTAAATTAATTATTTGTAAGAAGACTTTAAGTATTTTGTTAAATGTCTCAGATATTCAAAAACCTGTAGTCAAGAGTTGTTATGGCACTGCAAGGCCCTGCCCTCATGATACATGCCCCACTGTCTGCCTTGCAGACTTGGAGGGTCAGCTCATCTGATTCTCCCTCCAGCTGCTCATTGTTGCATCGGTAATTATTATCTGTAATAACGTCCATGAAGCAATAGGAACTTCAAAGCAAGGTTGCAGAACAACAACAAAGAACATGCATGCTTATGTTACACATATGATGAAGGCAGTGTGTAGCATGCATATGCAACCCTTTCACATGTTCATATACACAAATACCACATTCTACCAGTCACAAAGGCAGGCCAGATCCAAGGTCTTCTGGCCCATTATTGGGAATTCAATTCATTTAGTTTTTATTCACTCCTGAATGACTTTTTTTCTAATGACCGGAATTGCCTCATGTTATTGAATATTTATAAGCAAAAGCTTCACAAGCAGAAGAAAAATAAAAGTAAGACAATCACTAATTATTAATATTCAAATTTCACTTAAAATAAGTGGCCTATATCTTCTAGAATTAAATTCAGAACTAACTCTCCTATTGAACAGCTTAAAAATTCAATACAGTACTCAGCATGACAAATTATTTTCTTATTTTGCAGTGGATCACATTATCCATCAAGAGTATTTTCACGTACATATGTGGAAGATAAGTTTTTACTAATTGTAAGTGATACTGGCATAAGCTTCCTCCTTTGCTTCTGCAGGGTGAGATCATTTTCTGGGAGAGGAAAGCAGAAAATGTATTCTTTAGGACCAGTTAGTAAGTTTCTGTTTTTACTACAGACTATGATCCCACATTGAAACAACTCTTCAAGGTCAAACTATTGACAAAGCTTCCTTTAGCTATTCCCCTCTCTTAATGTTACTACATAATATGGTTCTGTGGATCCCAAACACCAATAAGCATCTGACTGTATTCAATGAGGGGACTGAGGGCATTCACCAACCATCTCTTCATTAGAACTCTATTAGCCTAGTTTAAAAATGTTTAAAGAGCATTATTTTCCTATGAATTAATTTTGCTATTAAGATAGGTTGCTCACCAGTTTTACCATTAGACATGCTTAGGTTTTGCAGACACTCTTCTTTATACAAGTGCCATTTATTGACCATATCCTCCAGTAGCGTGCCATTGACCTGCAGAATAAACAGGATGGAAGATATAAACAAGTCTCTGAGAAATTTCAACAAGAAATATACTTTACAAGTTACTAGAGGAAATGACTGCTGTTATGATTTGCGTGGAAAGCAATGTACTTGATTCCAACTGAGTTGAATTCTCATACCTTATTTCTTGATTTATCACTCCTTCTAATCTTCAGTATCTGTGGCATAATTTACAGTAACCTGATGTAAGTTTATGAAAAACTATCAGATATGTTAAGGTACAATTCAACACAATGAACATCACAAAATCTTTACTATCGAAGTCTGTTTGAACAATCTCCTGACAAAATGTAAGTCAGTTAATTTTAAGATCTATTATTTAACTAGAGACTTCAATTGGATTCCTTGGATGATAAAGCTTACCCAGTATGCATTGAGTGTATATTTTGACTAATGCTAATAGTGGGGATAGAATCAGAAAAGTAGTTAATCAGTTCAAAAACTAGCCTAGTTTTATTTGTGTTTGGGAATTGTATTCTATCTGCTGATATTTGTAAATTAAATCCCACAAACTTAAACAATTATCGTTTATATTTTACTTTTGATTTTTTTCTGCCTGACTGAAATAACTTTGTAGAATTACCTTTGGCAATGTATTTCTTCAGAGTAAAACATATGAAAGGGCATAGGAATTGGGTCGTCAAGCACAAATCTATTTTGGCATTTCAATGCATGGTATACCACTACATTACAGAGGGACTACATTCCTAGAAAACCGCGGATATATAGTTATTTTGCATGATATGAACCCTTCTTTCGCATTGAATCTCATGTTATAAGCGGAGCTGCACTTCTATATGGGAGATGGGCTCTCAACAGTCATATCCTCAGGAGTGCATCAGCCTACAAACAAAAGAATTATGAATACATTTTAGGCAAAAGAAAAAAGGGTTGCTGTTTCAATTAACCAGAAATGTTTGATTACATTGTTTGATAAAGTATATTTGCACATTTATCAATCAAAGATATCGCCTTGTCAGTTTCCAAAGCAAGTGCCTTACGTGAACTCCTGCTGTGAACCGGAAGTCTGTAATCTTCTCTCTTGGTAAATTCATTTTGTTCTCTGTACACATTTAATGTTTGCTCCTTTTTCATATAACTTCCAAAAGAACCAATTTTTGTTCTATATAGGTGAATTTTAGTTACCCAAACAGAAATATTTTAATTTAAAACATGAGAGTACTTTAAAAATTAAAATATAACATTATTTATTTAAAATATCAACCGAAGATAATAAATTATCATTAATTATTAAAATGTAGAATAAATAGAACAAATTCACTCAATTGCACTTACACTTTCTGATCAGAGCAGTAAAACTATTCAGAAGGCTGCGCAATATTCTCCAGTCATGATTAGTGTCAAGTTGAATAAGCAAATTACTTATAATCCTACAGGTCAACCTATTGACTTTCTGCTGTTGGATTCAGTATTGAGTCCAATGAGATGGAGAGGGAACAGACCTGCCAGTGTCTGATCTTCAGTTCACATCACCCTTACAATCTGCATCTATGCAAGTCAGGAACACACTAATTCATGGAGAGCACCTGACTAGTATTGGGCAGCATGTTGGTGTAGTGGTTAGCACAACTCTTTAGACAGACGACCCGGGTTAAATTCCCATTACTGCATGTGAGGAATTTGTATGTTCTCCTCATGACCGTGTGGGTTTCCTCCGGGTGCTCCGGGTTCCTCCCACAGTCCAAAGACATACCAGCTGGTAGGTTAATTGGTCATCATTAATTGCCCTGTGATTAGGCTAAGATTAAATCAGGGGAATGCAGGGCAGCATCGTTCAAAAGATCGATAGGGTCTATTCCATGCTGTATCTCAATAAATTAAAAAGGCATTAATCTTCTGCAACGCACACAAAATATTGGAGAAGATCAGCAGACCAGGCAGCACCTATGGAAAAGAGTAAACAGTTGACGTTTCAGGCCGAGACCTTTCATCTTTTGCTTGTGGTTCGGCATTTATCTTTGATAGTACCATGTGCACTGGCATTAACCGTAAATGTTGAAATTTATGTTCTATTTTACTTAATACCAGTGCATGTCTTGTCAAAGATAAATCAAGAGAAGCAGAAGAACAAGAGTATGTCAAAGAAGACAATGAATGATTATTTTTAAAAATCTGTCACTGAGAAAAATCAATGATCTTTTACCTGCATAATAATATAGGGGATCTGTATAACATAGAGAACTGTACTGAGCACAGTTTGTTCACGTTACTTCTGCAAGAGTCATTGCTTTTAGCTCTTCCATGAAGAGTGATGATAATAAAATGTTACGTGGATATTCTGCCCACTTGTTTTTTGGTAAAGATGTCCAAAAGATTCCCCACGAGGGAGGAAGCAGGGAGATATACTGTGCACACATCAAGCTTACTCTGAAATAGTTCTGATGTATCTGCTTCCAAATTGCCACAGTGGTCATTCAGTGCAACATCCAAATGCAACAGATGTATTGTAAATTATGTTCGTTAATAATTAATTATGTTGCTTTAATTTCATTTTTAGTCTTGACTGGTAGTTCTACACGCTGACATGGGGATTATCAAACACAGTCGTATCTCTTAATTACGTGCATTAATTACTTAGCTGATCAAGATCATTACATTCTGATATATTAGATGTTGTGTAATAGCTAGAGTTCAGTGTTCAGACTGATACTCCACAGATTCAGCTTCTATCAAAGAACTATGCACAGGCCATGTGGCGACCGCTGATAAAACCCAGAGGTCCTGTTGGTCTCGCGCTGCACTGTTCATTGGACTGAATCCTCAGAGAAAAGAACCGAAGAGATGACAAAGCACAAGTTCAAACATTACACCTGGAATACTTTTTTAAAACGATGATCTCTTTCCAGACAAACATCGTTCACTAGGTGGGCTTTTCTTAGCGCAGTGCTTCACTCCTTGGGTTGCAGTGGATTTTTGTTGACAAAGATTTGGTAATCTATACTGTCAATGGGCTCTTTAGTGCCGCAAAGGGAAACCACAGAGGTGAAACTACCAACAAAACATAAGATATTAAAGGTAGACAATGTCCAATTAATGTCAGCTACTGTTTCAACAAAGCATCAAATATCATTAGGTACAGTTTACTCAGTTCTTGAAGACAATTAAGCCTCTCTAATACAATGGATCTCCTTAAAAAGTAATAAACCCTGACAACAATCAATGAATAATTTACTTACTTTAAATTATACCATAAAGGTCACTGCCTGCAGAAATGAAATTATGCAATTAAATTATTATTGACAGAGAGATTCATGCAGAAAGGACAAAGCAACTGAATAAATAAAGTTTGGTTGGATCAATATTTGAGACTACTCAATTACAAATATTTACCTCATCAGCTTTACTTAACAACTTGGAATTATCCATTCTGAACACTGGCAATGCCAGTGAATAACTTCTCTGATATTTCAGATACATCTGATCTCACATTCTATGTTTCAATTGTATTAGCAGTTTTCTCCAAAACAATAGATAATGATAAACTCAATAACATAACAGTTGATATTGGCTGTTATTGCATTATACGTGTTTTCTTGGTATATTGTCTGATACTATAAGCTCAATTACTGTCATTTTTGCTTTGGTTGTTCTCAAGGCTCTCGATCTTTGAGCTTCTGTTTTCACTCCGTCCTGACCTCCACTAAGCTCAAACGTTTCCTCTTTATTGCTGTCCCTTTGGAAGTCATTCACTTTTCTCCATAACACCTTCACTTTCTGGGGTGTCACCAAGACTTTCTGTCCAGTCATGGTTTCAACTTTTCCTGTTACACTTTGGCTTTGCTGTGTCAAGTTGACATCAGGAAGTCCATGCCCATTTTTGCATTTTTTGTAGGATTTTTTTTGGAACTTTAGAAATGCTTCCACATGACAATGCAAACTTCCCTTAAAGCATCCGACTCAGTCTGCACTTGATTCAGTTAATTCAGTAATTCTGCAAAAACAGAAGCCTGTTTGCTAACACTCACACATTCTCGTCTTCTGTACAGTACCGTCTCTGCCAAACGTTATTGAAGTCACCTTGTCCTTTATCTTTCACCCTCTCTGGATCCTTTTAATGGCACAGCTATTATTTCACATCTCAAGTGAACAGACTCTTGTACCATTCTGAACACATCACCAATATTTCCTCTTAATAACTGTTGAGGATTATGAACATTTCTTTTGATGTAACAGTGCTAAATCTGTATCTAAATGATATGCTAGATTCAGGTGTTTCATGATGCCCTATCCCTCACTCTGATTATCCCATCCTGGTGTCATTCACTGCCTTGCCTCTTACTCGTCATTGCAAACTTAATTAACTTTGCATTGGGCTCGACACCTTACTGCCATGAAAATCCAGTATTTTAGTTACTTGGTGAATCACAACAAAGCAGACATGTCTACCCACTTACTGATAGATACCTGAATGCCATTATTGCAAATCCCTAACTTTAAAAGTCTTTCGCTTTTTAAAGTCTCACATTTAGCTTCTTACCTTAATTGCAACCCTTTCTAAATCTTTTTATTAATATTAGTAATATGGACAGAATACAGATGATATATTGATAAAGAAATTACCAACATAGACATTCCATTACATATGAAAAAAAAACATACATAATAGTTACAATATAAATGAGTTTACCAAGACATAAGCCATAAGATATATGTATGGACATAGTAAATCTAAATATTTCATAATGTATAATATAAAAAAACAGAAAAAAGAAAGAAAAAAAACAAAACAAAAAAAATTTATATAATGCAGAACTAGCTAATCTAATCTAATAACTATAACTAATAAGTAATATAAAAGAAAAAAAAACAAAAAAGAAGGGAAAAAAACGGGCTGTTTATAATATCTCACAAAAATAAGTATTCATCAATGCCGTCACTTCCGGTCCTCTCAAAATACATAAGCTGAAAACTGGGAAATCAAATGAACTTGGCACAGGGTCATATTACATCATATGAAAATGTTGAATAAATGGTCTCCATAACTTTTCAAATTTAATAGAAGTCTCAAAAGTACCACTTCTAATTTTTTCTAAATTTAAACATAACATAGTTTGAGAGAACCAATTAAATACAGTGGGAGGATCAATTTCTTTCCAATTCAACAATATAGATCTTCTAGCCATCAGAGTTAGAAATGTAATCATTTGACGGGCTGAAGAAGATAAATGCAGTGAATCTAACAATGGTAAACCAAAAATTGTGGTAATAGGATGAGGTTGTAAATCAATATTCAAAACCGCAGAAATAATATCAAAAATATCTTTCCAATATTTCTCCAAAAATGAACACGACCAAAACATGTGAGTTAAAGACGCAATTTCAGAATGACATCTATCACAAATAGGACTTATATGAGAGTAAAAATGAGCTAATTTATCCTTGGACATATGGGCCCTATGTACGACCTTAAATTGTATTAGTGAATGTTTGGCACATAACGATGATGTATTAACTAATTGAAGAATTCTATCCCAATTCTCACTAGAAAGTGAGAAAGCTCTCTTTCCCAATCCTGTTTAGTCTTATAAAGAGGCTCTGAACGTATCTTCATAATTATATTATAAAGTTTTGAAATAAGCCCTTTTTGAAAAGGGTCTAATTCAAATAAACTCTCCAAAGTATCTGAAGGCACAAAATTTGGAAACGTAGAGAGTACAGAACTTAAAAAATGTCTAATCTGTAAATATCTAAAAAAATGAAATCTCGGCAAGTTATATTTGTTGGATAATTGTTCAAAAGACATGAAACAATTATCTAAAAATAAATCAGAAAATCTTAGTAATCCCTTAGTTTTCCAAGCTGAATAAGCTTGATCTATAATGGAAGGGTGAAAAAAACAATTAGATACAATAGGACTATTTAAAACGAATTGAGTCAACCCAAAAAATCTCCGAAATTGAAACCATATACGCAATGTATGTTTAACTATCGGATTGTCAATTCGTTTCGGCAATTTAGAAAGAGCAAAAGGGAGAGAAGTCCCTAAAATAGAACCCAAAGCATAAGCTGATACCGATTTAGTTTCTAAACTCACCCAACAAGGGCCAAAAGATCCACCCCCATCTTTCAACCAACATAACAAATATCTAATATTAACTGCCCAATAGTAAAATCTGAAATTAGGTAATGCTAACCCGCCTTCCTTTTTTGTCTTCTGTAAATATGTTTTACCTAACCTGGGATTTTTATACTGCCATATATATGAAGAAATTTTAGAGTCAACATTAGTAAAAAAAGATTTCGGGATAAAAATTGGTATCGCTTGAAAAATATATAAAAACTTAGGTAAAATAACCATCTTAATAGCATTAATCCTACCTATTAGGGTTAGAGACAAAGGTGACCACTTAGTAAACAAACCTTTAATCTGATCAATTAAGGGTAAAAAATTAAATCTAAACAAATCTTTATGGTTTTTTGTGATTTTGATCCCTAAATAAGTAAAAGAGTCATTAACTAATTTAAAGGGTAAATTTCCATAAATTGGGACCCGTATATTCAATGGAAACAATTCACTTTTATTAAGATTTAACTTATACCCAGAGAACTCACTAAATTGAGCCAATAATGATAAAACTGCTGGAATGGATTTCTCCGGGTTAGAAATGAATAATAATAAATCATCTGCATACAAAGATAACTTATGAATATCTGTCCCACGATTAATACCCAAAATATCCTGTGATTGTCTGATGGCAATTGCCAAAGGTTCTAAGGCAATGTTAAATAGTAATGGACTAAGAGGACATCTCTGTCTAGTGCCCCGAAATAGGCGAAAAAAGGGAGATCTTTGATTATTGGTAACCACTGAGGCTACTGGAGTATGATAAATCAATTTAATCCATGATATAAATATCGGACTAAAATTAAACTTCTCCAACACATTAAATAAGTAAGGCCATTCAACTCTGTCAAATACTTTCTCCGCATCTAATGAAATCACGCATTCTGAAGTATCATGTGAGGGAGTATAAACAATATTCAACAATCTCCTAATGTTAAAAAAAGAATAACGATTTTTAATAAAGCCAGTTTGATCATCTGAAATAATTTTGGGTAATACCTTCTCCAATCTAGATGCCAGTAACTTAGAAAAAATCTTGGAGTCTACATTCAATAAAGATATAGGTCTATAAGAAGCACAATTAGTAGGGTCTTTATCTTTCTTCAATATTAGAGAAATGGAAGCTCTATAAAAAGATTGTGGCAAATTCCCTAATCTAATGGCCTCCTCAAAAACCTTACCTAACCAAGGGGAAAGAGTAGCGGAAAAAAATTTACCTTAATTGCAACCCAAACTTCACATTTGTTTCCAGGTAGTTGGTCGGCAGGTTCTTTCTGTAACATTTACAGTGCCTTGTTGTCTTTGATCACTTTGATCACCACACATGCCCATGTGAGCTCACATTCCATGTTGCACTTTTTCACGTGGCTGCCTTTAATTTGTGTCCTTCATGATAATTTCTTGGAGAAATCATTGAGGAATTTGCATGGGATTTGACCAGTCATCTCTTTGGGGGACATTAATCATAGAATCATACAGCATAGAGAAAGGGTCCTTGGTTCAATTCATTCATGTCAATTATGTTGCCTAGCAAACAAGTCCCATCTGCTTGTGTTTGGCCTATAGCCGTCCAAATCCCTCCTATCTACGTACTTATCTAGATAGCTTTTAGATGTTATTAATCAGCTCACTCCAGCCTGACAGCTTATTTCACCATTCTTGTGTGAAGAAACTGTCCCTGATGTCCCTTTTGAATCTCTCACTCTGATCTTAAACCCTGTGCACTCTTGTTTTTAGCACTCCCTCTATGTAGGAAAGACTATGTGCTTCTATTCTGCCAAAGCTGCCTTATGATATATCAACTACTATCAGGTCACCCTCACTTTCCCAATCCTAAATCTGCACAACCTCTCCTTGTAAGTCAGGTCTCCATCCTGAAATCTGTTCTCTACCCTTTCAAGTTTAATAACATATTCCTATAATAGGGTGGTCAAACCTGCAGACAATACTCCAAGGAAACCTCCAAGTGACTACAACATAACTTCCTATCTTCTATATTCAATGTAGCACACATAAAATACTGCAGAACCTTAGAGGTCAGGCAGCAAATATAGAGAGGAATAAACTGTTAACATTTCCAGCTGAGACCTTTCATCAGGGCTGGGAAGGAAAAGAGAAGAAGCCAGAATAAGAAAGTGTGGAAGGGTAGGAGTACAAGCTGACAAGTGATAGGTGAAATGAGGTGATGGGAAGGTGTCAGTGGGGGAGGGAGGATGAAATAAGGTAGGATATGATTGGTGGAAGAGGTAAAGAGCTGAAGAAATAAGACCATAAGACATAGGAGCAGAATTAGGCCATCTGGCCTATTGAGTCTGCTCCGTCATTCAGTCATGGGTGATCCATTTTTTTCCCTCCTCAACCCCATTTCCCAGACTTCCCCCTGTAACCTTTGATACCATGTCCAATCAAGAACCTATCAATCTCTGCCTTAAATACACCCAATGGCCTGGTCTCCACAGCTGCATGTGACAATAAATTCACCAAAGAATTCACTAAAGAAATTTCTCTGAATCTCTGCTTTGAAAGGGTGCCCCTCTATCCTGAGGCTGTGCCCTCTGGTCCTAGACTCTCCCACCGTGGGAAACATCCTATCCATATCTTCTTTGTCTATGATTTTAAACATTCAAAAGATTTCAATGAGAACCCCCCTGATCCATTTGAAATCCAATGAGTACAGACCCAGAGCCATCAAATGTTGCTCATATGATAACCCTTTCATTCCTGGAATCATTCTTGTGAACCTCTTCTGGACCCTCTCCAATGCCAGCACATCTTCTATAAGATGATAGAACCAAAACTGTTCACAATATTCAAGGTGAGGCTTCACCAGTTCCTTATAAAGCCTCAGCATCACATCCTTGCTCTTGTATTCTTGACCTCTTGAAATGAATGCTACCATGGCATTTTCCTTCCTCAGTACCAACTCAGTCAGCAAGTTAAACTTCAGGAAGTTCTGCACAAGGACTTCTGAGTCCCTCTGCACCTCAGATTCCTGGATTTTCTCCCCGTTTACAAAATAGTCCACACATTTATTCGATTACTGAAGTGCATGACCATGCATTTCCCAACAAAGTATGTTTGTATTTAATTTGCCACTTTCTTGCCCATTTTCTTAATCTGCCTAAGTCCTTCTGCATCCTACATGTGTCCTCAACACTTCCTGCTCTTCTACCAATCTTTATATCATCTGCAAACTTGGGAACAAAACCATCTATTTCATCATCTAAATCATTAATATATAGCATAAAAAGAAGTTGCCCAACACCAACCCCTGCAGAACACCACTGGTTACTGGCAGCCAGAAAAGAGTCCTTTTATTCCCACTCACTGCCTCCTACCAATCAGCCAATGCTCTAACCCTGTTAGTAACTTTCCTGTAATACCATGGGATTTAACTTGGTAAGCAGCCTCATGTGTGGCACCCTGTCAAAGGCCTTCTGAGAGTCCAAATGTACAACATCCACTGCATCTCCTTTATCTATACTGTTTGTAATCTCCTCAAAGAATTCCAACAGGTTTGTCAGGCAGGATTTTCCCTGAAAGAAACCATGTTGACTTTGTACTATCTTGTCCTGTGTCACCAAGTTCTTCATCACCTCATCCTTAACAATTCACTCTAAACACTGAGGTCAGGCTAACTGGTCTGTAATTTCCTTTCTGCTGCCTTCCTCCTTTCTTAAAGAGTGGAGTGACATTTGCAACTTTCCAGTCCTCTGGCACCTTGCCAGAGTCCAATGATTTCTGAAAGATCATTTCTAATGCCATCACAGTCTCTACCACTACCTCTTTCAGAACCCTGGGATGCAGTTCATCTGGACGGATGACTTATGTCCCTTTAGGTCTTTCAGTTTTCTGAGCACCTTCTCTCTTGTAATAGTAACTGTACCCACTTCTCTTCCTTCCCACACTACAACATCAGGCACGCTGTTGGTGTCTTCCACAGTGAAGACTGATGCAAAATACTCATTTAGTTCATCAGCCATCTCCTTGCCCCCATTGTTATTTCTCCTGCCTCATTTTCTAGCAGTCCAATATCCACTCTCATTTCTCTTTTATTTTTAACATACTTGAAAAAACTTTTACTATCCACTTGGATATTATTTGCTAGCTTGCTTTCATATTTCGTCTTTTCCCTTCTAATGATTTTTTTATTTGCTCTCTAGGTTTTTAAAAAACTTCCCAATCCTCTACCTTCTCACTCATTTTTGCTCTGTTGTATGCCATGCCTTTCCTTTTGCGTTTACAATGACTTTGACTTCCCTTGTCAGCCACGGTTGTACTATATTACCATTTGAGTATTTCTTCATTTTTGGAATACATATGTCCTGGACCTTCCTCATTTTCCCAGAAACACAGGCCATTGCTGCTCTGCTGATATACCCGCCAGCAGCTCCTTCCAATTTACTTTGGCCAACACCTCTCTCATACCATTGTAATCCACCCGCATGTTATAATCTCCCATAACTACCATAACATTGCCCTTTTGTCTTGCCTTTTCTATTTCCTGTTGTAACCTCCCAACCACTGTTGGGAGGCCTGTATATAACTGTCATGAATGCCCTCTTACCTTTGCATTTTCTTAACTCAACTCACAAGGATTCAACATCTTCTGATCCTATGTCACATATTTCTACTGATTTGATGCCATTCCTTACCAGTAGAGACACACCACCCCCTCTGCCTACCTTCATATCCCTCAGATATAATGTATAACTTTGGACATTCAGCTCCCAAATATAATCAACCTTCAGCCACGATTTGGTGATGGCCACAAAATCATGCCTGGCAATCTGTACTATTGCAACAAGATCATCCACCTTCTTTCCTATTCTACACATATTTAGATATAACACCTTGAGTACTGTATCTGCTACCCTTTCTGATTCTGCATCCCTAATGATTTGATACTCAGCCTGTTGGCTACAACTAAGTCCCATCACTTGCCTGTCCTTCCTGACAGTCTGACTGCACTTTACTTTGTTACCGTCTGTCTTACCCTGTGTCCCTCCACTCCAGTTCACATGCCCCTGCCAGATTATTAACTCCTCCCCAAAGGCTCTAAAAAAACCTGTCCTCAAGAATATTGGTCCCCCTTGGGTTCAGGTGCAACCTGTCACTTTTGAACAGGTCATACCTCCCCCAGAAGGAATCCCAATAATCCAAGAACCTGAAGCCCTGCCCCTGCACCGTCTTCTCAGCCATGCATTTATCTGCCAAACCATTGTGTTTCTACCCTCACTGGCGCCTGGTACAGGCAAAAATCCAGAAATTACTATCCTGGAGATCCTGCTTCTCAGCTTTCTACATGGCTCTCCAAATTCTATTCTCAGGACCTCATTTCTTTTCCTTCCTATGTCATTGGTACCAATATGTACCAAGACATCTGGCTGCTCCCCCTCCCCTCCCCCTCCAAAATGTTGTGGAGGCAATCTGAGACATCCCTGACCCTAGCACCTGGGAGGCAAGATACCATCTGGGTGTCCCGTCAAAGTCACTAGGGGAATCTGATAGGAGTGAAGAGTGCATCATGGGAGAAAGGGAAAGAGGAGGGGTCCTGGAGAGAGGTGATAGGTAGGTGAGGAGAAGTGCAGAGATAAGCTGGGGAGCCAGAATGGGGAATGGAAAAGGACAGAAGGAAGAGGGGGAGATATTATTGGGAGATGAAGAAATCGATGTTCATGCAGTCAGGTTGAAGGCTACCCAAACGGAATATCAGGTGTTGTTCCTCCAACCTGAGTATAGCTTCATCATGGCAATAGAAGAGGCCATGGACCAACATGTTGGAATTGGAATGGGGAGTGGAATTAAACGGTTGGCATCAGGAAACCCTTCCTGTTGCAGATGGAGCGATGGTGCTTAACGAAGTGGTCCGCCAGTCTCTGTCAGGTCTCAATGGTGAAGTCCACACAGGGTACACGAGATGCAGTAGATGGCAGTAGATTTGCAGGTATAGTGTTGTCTCACCTGGAAGAACTGTTTGGGGCCCTGAGTGGTGGTGAGAGAGTAGGTGAATTGGCAGTTTATATTCAATGACTGAAGAAGGCCAATATGCCAATATGTCTTCTTCATCACCCTTTAATACCCGCGACACCACTTTCAAAGAACAATGCACTTGTACTCCTATGTCTTATGAAAGGAAAGCAATTGTTGAGCAATGGGATGAAGTCAGGAGAGTGGGAATAGCCGGATTTTATTTAGATAAAGCTGATGTGGATTTGACTGGCCAGGGTGTGGGTCCTTTCTGTGATTTTGTGTCCAGGCCTACACCAGAAATTTGACTTTAATCACAATTACTTTATTCAGAGACCTACACCTCTGTGGATCTTCCCTTACCTTATGACACTGATACCACTTAGAAGTTTAGGGTATTCTGAGCTCTAGGCCACTAGGTCATGGTGGATCTCACGGCAAGTCTTCTCTCTTTCCTATCTACTTTTGTCCTTACAAATCCACTTGTAGCGTCCTCGTGACCCATTTTCAAAGAAGATGATTATAACAGCATATTTTTGTAGGCTTGCTCCTTATTTGAACCTCGACATTGGCAAAACTGTTTAACAATGTTATACAGCATCTCCACCATTGTGGCAGTTTGCACACTCCTGCATGCCAGATCCAGCATTTAGCAAGTTCGCCCACAAAGTGATGTCAACATTGGATTTGAAGAACTTGACAGTTACGCTTCGCTGACTATGCATGTGACAACCATTTCATCTGCTTCATGGGTGCAAGAGCTAAACTTGTAGCTCCTAACACTTACTGAAGTGGTTGAATTAAACTATCCCTTCAAGTTGTTTGCAATACCTCACAAGAAACCTGGTCCCTAGTATAATGGGCTAAGAGAATCACCAAATTCTGGTATGTCCCTGGGCTTATAACAAGCACAACAGATTGTCTATCCATGTCCTCCTCTATTGTCAAAATATGTCAATCCATGGCCTCCTCTACTGTCAAAATGAATCCAAACTCAGGTTGGAGGAACAACACCTTATATACTGGCTGGGTAGCCTCCAACCTGATGGCATGAACATTGACTTCTCTAACTTCCGTTAATGCTCCTCCTCCCCTTCTTACCCCATCCTTGACATATTTAGTTGTTTGCTTGTTCTCCATCTCCCTCTGGTGCTCCCCCCCCCTTTCTTTCTCCCGAGGCTTCCCGTCCCATGATCCTTTCCCTTCTCCAGCTCTGTATCACTTTCGCCAATCACTTTTCCAGCTCTTAGCTTCATCCCACCCCCTCCGGTCTCCTCCTATCATTTCGCATTTCCCCCTCCCCCCACTACTTTCGGTTAGTCCTGACGAAGGGTCTCGGCCCGAAACGTTGACAGTGCTTCTCCCTATAGATGCTGCCTGGCCTGCTGTGTTCCACCAATATTTTGTGTGTGTTGTTATCAGATTGTAATGTGGCCCAGCATTGCTCTGCATTGTGTCCTGTCAAAGCACCTTGTCTACTCCTTTGAACTTATCAGACAGGGTAAATGATTTGAAGGTATAGTTTACTCCATCCCTTATAGCCAACAGGTTATGTTTGCTCAGTTGCTTTCCTTACTTTTCATGACAGGATTAATGCCTCCAACATAATCTCCAGTCTGCTCCAACTGGCCACTGGCACTTGGTTATGGCAGATGCCCCTCACTGGCATGCAAGCGTCAACAGAGTTAGCACTGATCCACACAAACAGATCCATCAGACTCGAGACTAGCCATGTTGGGGTGAGAGAGTAACATCCTCAGAGTCCTGAAACATGCCATAAAGGGCATGTAATTTTGCTGCAACCATTCAGGATGTACATGCCCTCCAGAAGTTCCTTCATATACAGTTAGAGCTGTCATCATTGTTACATTGAAATGTACTGACATGGACAGAAGAAGCACACATTAAATGATCGGATCAACTATACAGCAACATAGTGACTGGTTTCAAAGTACTCCCATTTCCTCCCTACATCAGTGACTATAGGGTCAAACTTAATTACAGTTGTACTATGAGTGGCATTTGGCACTGACTATAATAACTCCTATGGCCCACAATTCAAGAAACACCTTGCTGACCAGGAAGCTTAAAGTCTAATCTGATGACAGACCAGTGCAGGAAACAGAGTATGTGGAATTGGAATGGACTGGGTAAACAATAATTAGATATAGGAGCAGAATTAGACCATTTGACCCATCAAGACTGCTCTGTCATTTCATCATGGCTGACCTATTTTCCCTCTCAACCCCAATCTCCTGCCTTCTCCTCATATCCCTTCATGCCCTGACCAATCAAGAACCTATCAACCCCTGTCTTAAACATTTGTAAAGACTTGGCCTTCACAACTACTTGTGGCAACAAATTCCACGGATTTACCATTCTCTGGCTAAAGAAATTCCTACTCATTTCCATGCTAAAAGGACACCACTATATTCAGAGTCCGTGTCCTCTGGTCCAAAACTCTCCCACCATATATCATTTCCATATCCATCCTATCAAGGCCTTTTAACATTTGATAGGTTTCAATTAGGTCATCCTTATTCTTATGAATTGCTGTGAATACAGGCCCAGAGCCATCAAATGCTCTTCATATGATAAGCTGTTCGATTCTGGAATAATTTTTGTGAACCTCCTTTGAACACTCTCTAGTGTCAGCACATCCCTTGTAAGATAAGAGGCCCAAAAAAACTCACAGTACATCACATGAGGCCTCAGCAGTGTTTTATAAAAGCTCAACATACATCCTTGCTTTTATCTTCCAGTCTTCTTGAAATGAAAGCTGACATTGCATTAGCCTTCCTCACCACCGAATCAACCTACAAATTAGCCTTTCAGGAATAGTTCTTAATGTCTTTTTCAGTTGCCTTGTTAGTTTTTAAAAGCTGACCAATTCTCTAAACTTCCCACTAAATTTTGCTCTAATATATGCTCTCCCTTTGGCTTCGACTTCTCTTGTTAGCCACGGTTGTGTCATCTTGGCTTTAGAACACTTTTTCCTCTTTGGGAAGTACATAACCTGTGCCTTCCGAAATTCCAACCATCGTTTTGCTATCTGTCATGCTTGCCAGTGTTCTTTTCCAATCATTTCTGGCCAACTCCTCTCTCATGCTTCTGTAATTCCCTTTACTCCACTGTAATACTAATAAATCTGTCTTCAGCTTCTCCTTCTCAAATTTCAGGGTGAATTTGATCATAATAATATGTTATGATCACTTTCCCCAAAGAGCTCTTTTACCTTAAGCCCTCCAATCACTTCCAGTTCACTGCACAACACCCAATCCAGGATAGCTGATTCCCTGCTGCACTCAACAATGAGCTGCTCTAAAAAGTCATCTCATTGGCATTCTAGAAATTCACTGTTTTGGGATCCAGCACCAGCCTGATTTTCCCAATCTACCTGCGTTTTGAAATCCCCCATGACTATTGTAACATTCCGGCATGCATTTTTTATCTCTTTGTAACTTGTTGACCATATCCTTATTACTGTTTGGGGGTCTGTATATATCTCCCATAAGGTTCTTTTTACCCTTGCAGTTCCTTAGCTCTACCCACAACGATTCAATGCCTTTGTATCCTTGGACGTTGAGGTCCCAGCAATAATCTTCTTTCAGCCATGATTCAGTGATGCCTACATCATATATGCCTACCTGTAACTGTGCTACGACTTCATCTATCTTATCCCGTATACTGTGTGCATTCAAATGTAACACCTTCAGTCTTGTATTCTTTTTGATTTTGTTCATCTTTTACATTGCAACTCATCATGTTGACTGCAAATTTTGCCCTTTCATCAGCCTCTCATTGCTAGGAGTCTCACTACATACTGCCTTTATTTGTAAATCAGCTGCCTCATCTTCAGCACTATGTCTCCAGTTTCCAATCCCCGCCAAATTAGTTTAAAGTCTCCCAAACAGGTCCAGAAAACCTGCCTGCAAGGATATTGGTCCCCCTTTGGATTCGCGTTTACAGGTTGTACCTTCCCCAGAAGATCCATAAGTCTGAGCCCCTGTCCCCTGCACCAGTTCCTCAGCCATGCATTCACCTTCTAAATCATCTTATTCTTTCCCTTATTGGTATGTAGCACAGGCAGCAATCCAGAAATTACTACCTGGCAGTCCTGTTTTTCAGCTTTCTACCTAGCTCCCTATGATCTTTCTTCAGGACCTCCTCACTTTGACTACTTATGTCATCGGTGCCAATATGTACCAAGACTTCTGGCTGCTCATCCTCCTCTTTGTGAATGCCATTGATCTGATCCAAGATATCCCTTATCCTAGCAACTGGGATGTAATATACCATCCCAGTGTCTCTGTCTTGCCCACAGAATCTCGTTTCTGTTTCACTGGCTATGGAATCTCCTATTAACATTGCAATCCTCTGCTCCACTGAACCACTGCAACAGACACAGTGCCAGAGACCCTGTCACTGTGGCTTCCCCCCTCAACAGTAGCTAAAGTTGCTAACTTATTATTGAGGGGAATGGCCACAGGTGTACTCTGCATTGGCTGTACACTTCCCTTCCTTTTCCTTGACGTCTAATAAAGGAGAATGAAGTACCAAAGTGCAAATGATAAATATTTGTTATTTATCAAACCAGTTCACTATCTGACACCCCATATTGAGAAAAGAAAAAACTTTTGTGCTAAGAATGAATACTTGGCAGATATTAACACATCAGTAAAAGAGTATTACTGTTGTAGTACATAATTGCAGGCGCTGCAGAAAATGTAATCTGTTACGCAAATTCCGGAGGTTCATGGCCTCCAGTGCATGGTACTGTACTTACAAGGCAAATAGCAACGTGCTATTTTCTCTGAAGGTTTTGTGAAGCTGTGTTTACACATAACTGCAAGCCTGCCTCCTGTCTGAAGTTGTCTTATTATTTATACAAACACAATTGAGAAGCTGTTAACTGCGCAATTATTTTGGCAGCTTAACTTGGCCAAATAGCAATCTATTCCATGATTCAAGAATACTTCATTCAATAATTGGATGTTTGGAATACTTTATTTTCCTACAACATGTATATAAAATACAAACTGACATGAAAATGTACGAGGGGTAATTGATAAGTTTGTGGCCTAAGGTAGAAGGAGTCAATTTTAGAAAAACTGGCACATTTATTTTTCCTATATTTACACACTTTGTCCAGCGGTCGTGGAGCATACGGATCCCTTCTTTGTAGAAGTCAGCGTCTTGGACCCCAGAAATGGTCCACAGCAGGGGTGATTGATAAGTTTGTATCCTAAGGTAGAAAGAGTTGAGTTATTAACTTCAAACTTTCTGCATTATCAGTCAAAGAGTTGAACTGTAAGTGCATGTAACGAGAGCTCTATAACTCATCTCCTTCTACCTTAGGCCACAAACTTATCAATCACCTCTGCTGTGGACCATCTGGAGGTCCAAGACACTCTGGTTACATGTATGTGCAGTTCAGCTCTTTGAGTGATAATGCAGAAGGTTTGAAGTTAATAACTCATCTCCTACTTTAGGCCACAAACTTATCAATCACCCCTGCTGTGGACGACTTCTACAAAGAAGGGATCCATATGCTCCACAACTACTGGACTAAGTGTGTACATGTAGGAGGGGACTACATTGAAAAATAAATGTACCAGGTTTTCTAAAATTGACTCCTTCTACCTTAGGCCACAAACCTATCAATCACCCCTCGTATTTACCCTATATAAATTGGCTATTGTACACAGAAATCTGTAACAAACTGAAATTGTAATCTTCTGCACTTTAAAAATACAAATTACCTAACAACTCAGTAACACACACAAAATGCTGGAGGAACTCAGCAAGTCAGGCAACATCTATCAAAATGAATAAACAATTGATGTTTTTGGCCAAAAGCCTTCTTCAAGACTGGAAAGGAAGCTGAAAGATGGTGGAATAAAAAGATGCGGGGAGGAGACCTGTTATCTTCCATCACCACTCTCCTCCATCTGGTGGAACTGGTTGTTACCCTCAACAATTTCTCCTTTGGCTCCTCCCACTTCCTTCAAACTCAAGGTGGACCATGGGCATTTGTACGTGTCTCTGCTATGACTGCCTTTTTGTCGGCTACATGGAACAGTCTATGTTTCAAGCCCACAACAGCATCGATCCCCAATTCTTCCTACGCTATATTGATAACTGCATAGGTGCTGCTTCCTGCACCCATGCTGAGCTTGTCAATTTCATCAACTTTGCTTCCAATTTCCACCCTGCCCTCAAATTATCTTAGTCCATTTCTGACACCTCTCTTCCCTTTCTCAATCTCTCTGTCTCCATCACTGGAGAGAGTCTATCTAATGATATATTTTATAAATCCACTGACTCTCACAGCTATCTGAACTGTACCTCTTCTGATGAGACCCGATGTAGATTGGGAGACCACTTCATTGAGTACCTCTCCTCCATCTCCCACATGAAGCAGGATTTCCCAGTTGCCGCTCATTTCATATCTGCTTCCCATTCCCATTCTGTCATGTCAATCCGTGGCCTTTGCCTCTAAGGAGATGAGGCCAGACTCAGGTTGGAGGAACACCACCTTATATTCCATCTGGGTAGCCTCCAACCTGATGGCATGAATACCAGTTTCTCAAATTTCTGGTAATTGCCTCCATTGCTCACCATTGCCCTTTCTTGTTTCACTCTCACACCTTGTCTTCTTACCTGTTGATCACATCCCTCCAGTGCTACTCCCCCTTTCCTTTTTTCCTTTCTTTCTTTGTCCTCTCCTGCCAGATTTCCCTTTTTCCAGCCCTTTATCTCTTTCACCAATCAGCTTCCCAGCTCTTCACTTCACATGCTCCCCGTCTCTCAGTTTCACCAATTGCCTGCCACCTTGTACTGCTCCCTCCCCTTCCCCCACCTTCTTATTCATACTTCGCCCCTTACTTTCCAGTCCCATTGAAGGGTCTTGGCCCAAAGTGTCGACTGTTTACTCTTTTCCACAGATACTGCCTGGTCTGCTGAGTTCCTCCAGCATTTTGTTCGTGTTGCTTTGGATTTCCGGCAACTGCAGATATTCTTGTGTTGGTGAAGTCAGATGGGTAAGGAAGTTAGAGGGCTGGAGATGAAGGAATCTGATAGGAGAGGAGAGTGGACCACAGGAGATGGGGAAGGAGGAGGGGACCCATTGTCAGGTAGAGAAGAGGTAAGAGGCCAGAGGGGGAATAGAAGTAGAGGGGAGGAGGAGGGAAGAAGTTCTTTTTTACTGGAATGAGAAATTGATATTCATGCCATCATGGTGGAGGCTACAAACGTGTGTTGCTCCTCCACCCTGAGTATGGCTTCTTCGTGGCACACAAGGAGGCCATGGACTGACACGTTGGAACGAAATGGGAATGAAAATGTCTGGCCATTGCGAACTTCCTCATTTGGCAGATGAAGTGGAGCTGCTCGATGAAGTCATCTGCCAGTCTGCAATGGATCTCACCAATGTAGAGGAGGCCACATTGGGAGCACTGAACACAATAGACAGCCCCAGCAGATTCGGGGGTGAAGAGTTGTGTCACCTGGAAGGACTGTTTGGAGCCCTGAATGGAGGTGAATGGGCAGGTGTAGCTCTTTGGCCACTGCGGGGTTAAGTGCCGGGAGGGAGATTAGTAGGGAGGGATGAATGGTCCAGGGAATCACGGAGTGAGCAATCCCTGTGGAAAGGGAGGAAAAGATACATTTTGTGGTGTAGGCTGCGCAGAATGATGCGTAGGATATAGAGGCTCTTGTGTGGTAGGTAAGGCCAAGAGGAACTCTATTACTGTTAGGGTGGCAGGAAGATGGGTTTTGAGGAACTGGAGGAGATGTGGGTAACTACTCAATAGTTTGTTTCATGAACATTTCTAAACTGCACATTTCTATAGGTTTAGTGCCATTTCTTATTTCATATAGGTAGTTTATGCTATATATTGGAAGAAAGATTATTGTTGCAACCCTTATAAAAGTGAACAGGTTGACTGTAGGAGAAGGATGTCAGTATTGTTTTCACTGTAATTTTAATAATCGGCCATTATCACTTTTCCATATAAAATTAAATATGGCTCAACCACAGGGATGATACTTCGGGAATGGGTAAGGAACCTTTGAGTGTTTGAATGCATGGAATTGGAAATAAAAGCCTGCTTTCAGAATATGTATCTGTAATAGAAACAGTCAACTCCTGTCACTGGACAACAATAAATTTCTAAACTTGTAATATTTTGTCTGGCTTGCTTAATTAGATCAGTTTTGTGATGTCTGTTCATTATACAAATGCTTTACATATCAGAAAATGTTCAGCGATTACATATTATTGCATAGCTGAATAAAATACTTAGTGATCACGTCTGTGCCAATTTTTTTCTGAAACTTCCCTCTTATTTCCTAGTAGCTTCATAAATGATTCCTTCAAAAGATTTATCTCATTCTCTCCTAATGTTTCTGCTGAATATGCTACAACAAAGGACCTGTTTCATGTTTCATAACAACAGCAAAGAAGGCCTTTCAGCTCACAGAGTCAACAGTGGCTCTCTGAGCAATCCCAGTAGTTTCAACTCCCTTCTTACGTCTCTCTCACTTGCCCAGTTCTTCTGTCACCCATCCCATTAAGGGGTCATTTACAGTAGCTTATTAACCTACCTACCAATGCATCTTTGGGATGAAGCAGGAAACCAGAACACTCAGGTGAATTCCACACAGTTGCAGGGAGAGTGTGAAGAATCCTTAGACTCAAGGTCAAGATTAAGCCCGGGCTTCGGAAGCTATGAGGCGGCAGTGCTGTCATCATAATGTTGCACACACCGTAACACCATACTGCATAAAACAAAAAAAAATTGCCTTCTCTTTTTTTCAACTTTACTTACAATTTAGTGGCAAATTTCCTGTCAGTAGAGAGAATTTCTCCATCTAGCATGGGGGACTACTAGCCTCTGTAGTAGCTAGGACATCTTCAAGGAGCAGTGCCTCAGAAAAGCGGTATCCATCATTAATGACACCCACCACCCAGGACACGCCCTCTTCTCATTGCTACCATCAGGAAGGAGGTACAGGAATCTGAAGGCGCACACTCAACAATTCAGGAACCTCTTCTTTCCCCTCTGCAAACCAACTTCTGAATGGACATTAAACCCATGAACACAAACACACTACTGTTTTATTTCTTTTTGTTTGTACTATGTATTTCATTTAACTATTTCATATACTGTATATATACTTATTGTAATTCTGTTTCCTTCTCTCTATTAGCATGTATTGCATTGTACTTCTGCCGCTAAGTTAACAAATTTCACAACATATGCCAGTGATTCTGATCCATTCAATCTAAACCCCTCATAATTCATTAAACCTTCCCATAATTTTCTTTAAATTGCGGTGAAAAATAACCACAATTAAAGACATTTGCTGTTTCTGGAGAAAATCAGATATCATGATTTGGTTGTGAGTTCAAGGGCTTTATGAAGAAGAGAAATACCCCTAGTGTATGAGGTGAGTGATGAGAGAGGTAGACTTTAGTCATTGCCAGAGCTAACTATAGTACTTATTGCTTTCTTTTATTTGGAAATGCGACTTTACTTAATGAGCTGGGGAAATGGATAATGGATTCTTTTAAATTTATTCTTATAACAAAATTAGATTCAAGATCCAACAAATTGGCCCATGCACTGAAAATAAAAGATTCTTTTTTAAGAACATTTTATTTAAGTTGTATTCTGGAATATGTGTCATAAAATAAGACCTGTCAATGGAACAGACAAACCTCATCATAAAATGTGAAAATCACCAAATATGAAGGAAGAATTAGTGAAGAAATTGCTTCATTTGTTAAAGGGTTGAGATGGAATATTTCTGTTATTCAAGAAATTTACAACAAAATTTCTTGCACGCTGCATTTCTTATATTAGTGTAAAAGTACACTTATTAGAACAGGAGAAAAACTGGAAAAACAGTGATAGATAAGGAAGAAAATAAGGAAGTGAGTGTGAGCAGCAGAAAACAAGAGAATGAGATGAAGCAAGTTCTAAGATTGAAGGAGAATATTTTACTTTTTGTTCCGATCTAGCAGTTGGTATTGCACTGATTTCTCCATGTTCCAGGCCATAGAGATGGCCAGTTATACATACGGTATCTCACATCTGTAATTACTTTTGAATAAAAAGACAAGGGATGGAGGTAGATGTTGACGCTGTGACGGTATAGCACTGGCGATATTGAAACAGCAGTATGTAATGCTGCTTCCTCAGTTTTATACAGAGAAATCTAGAGTAGATACAAAGCAGCCAATATACACTATTGCACAAAGTCAACAATTAGCTGTAAAATTTAAAAGGTTCAGCAAAATTTGGATGATAGTTACAGTTGTTTGACAACAGTGACAAGATTACTAAGCAAATACGTTTCACATGAACTTCAACTTCTTGCAGAAAGACAAGTGCATAAATCTTGAAATTTATAATGCAGATCCTTATATTTGTAATAGTCATTTCCTGTCATTGGCCAACTTAATACGTTTCTAATTTGCAATATTTTGGATGGTTTGCTTTAGTTAGGACAGCTTTTCAACGTGTTTCATCCTAAAAATGCAGTTTATGATCCCATCTCAACTTACATATAAAGCAGAATTTCTAAAAGGAAGATATATAATTTGGATAATATTAGTTATCCAAGAATTTTATTTTATTTGAATAGTTTATGAAACATGTCAGATGATACTTAACTAATTGTTTAGATGTCCTACCCTTTCACTGGCAGGGTGAATAAAATATTTTCTATGTACAAGTTCCATTGATCTTTAACAAGTAAACTGTATCTAATTTAGTATTACTTTGTTATTCTAACTGTTTATCGGATTGGAATTGATGTGTATACATCTGTGCTAAAAAATGTAGCATGACTTTTGGGCAAAGTTCTACAAAAGTTGATAGAGTGTTTTGCGCAGGAAGTATGTGCTTACAGAGCATAAGCTATTTTTAAACTCACTGAGGTATGGTGTCTTCTATGTTGTAGAATTTTATGCTGGAATGTGTGGCGACATAGTGGTCTTCCCACAGTACGTCCATAAGTTGTCTTGTTTGTTACTGCAAATGACACATTTCACTGTGTGTATCAATGTGAGTGTGAAAAAATATCAGTAAATAAAAATTGAAATGAGCTAAGCTTGAAATTTGTTCAAGTGATAGGATGTGTGTTTAGTAAAAGCAACATTAGCACTTTGGGATTTTGAAAATTTTGCAGCGTAGGTGACACAAGTTTTTATAAAGGTAATCCATTCTTGTGTGTGCTCAGATGCTGATTAATCCTCCTCTTCACTGGAAACAATAATGTGAGGGTTATACTACTAGACCAGTAATCCTGAGTAAATAATCCAGAGTTTAAATCCCAGAACAAGCTTCTATTTTGAGTGTTCTGTTCTCTTCATAGGATATAAATCTGTTATTGTTTGTGAAAGATATTTTGAGTAGAAAACAGCTTTAGAGAAACTTCAATTAGTTAGCTGAGCTTGGGGAATATCAGCTATTTTAACGTGGAACTAGCGCTTAGGGTCCGGTTTTGCTGCGGTTGGATCAAGAATCTCTGTCCTTTCCTAACCCGTTTTACTTCTTGCCTGCTTCATTGCCTCGTATCATAGAGTGGGATGTAACCACTCAAAATTCTGCCAAGAGCTTACTTGTACTTTGGATACCACAGTGGATGAGGAAACAGTGCTTTTTAAATGAAAGGAAAAGCTTCTTTTCCTTATTGATTGTTCCATGCATTAATGAAAGTTCTGTGGCATTTTAACAATGTTGTTGAACTATTTAAACGGATTAAGGATTTAGACAAAAAGTACAAACACGTTAATTAATGTAACAAAATATGAATTGAAGTAAAGAAAAGTTTTCTATGAGAGGGGAACAGTTCTTGCAAAACTTTTGAAACTGATTCTGCCTCAACTGACAAATAAACTAGGAATAACCAGATGACACAGTTCACTGTGTTAATCATCTTTGCTGCATGATTTTATTTGTATATTCATTTCGTTTAATGACCATTTTAATACACAGTCTTTACTTACTCATTTTCACACCTTACCTGCATTAAGTGTAGCAAGAGCATGAAGAGAAGAACTGATACTGTAGCCCTCGAAGTTTGTAAACGACACAGCCACGGGTTTAAACTTAATCCCTTATCCTTGGCTCTGTCACTGAAGATCCCCATTGCTTCTGAGTAATCCACTTCAAACTCATCGAAGAACATCCAACTCCCTTCACAGCCCAGAACGCTCGACACCTTTTCCCAAAGTCTACTTATGGAATCATTCAGGCAAGTCCTGTTAGGTCCCCCTTTTCCCTATTTGTCCACTGTTTCAAGATCTGTAAACCCTAATGTGCTGAGTTACAACAATGTTTTATTCATTGCCAACCCAATTCAAAATTAACAGGCAGAGGTGGAGAGTGTTGTAGGATTCTTGTGCAGCCTCTAGAGAGAAGTACAGCTACTGAATCTGCGACTGTCAGAACCTTGCGTTGTCTTACACATTGCACTGACTCCAAAACTGCTCTCTAACCAATCACAGCAAGAAACAGGCAGTTGCTATAGAAACATAGCTACACAATCACATTTCATTTGCATATAAAGTGATTATTTCTACCACTCACCAGCATGTTGATCCATGCCGTGCAACTTTAAAACTATTCTTTACTTCTATCCACCTTATTTAGTTGGTGAATTGATAAAGTTTATTTTTCTGACCACTTTATAATCCCAAAATTCATTTTTAAATATAAAATGTATACAGCTTAATATGCATCCCTTCTTAAGCAAATACTCTGCAATCTCAGACATTCAAAAGACACTGCAAAACAATTGAAATATTTTTGACAGGCAGTCACTTATAATGCAGAGGCAAGTAGCAAATAATTTGCGCAGGGAACTCTCCCATAACCAGCAGCAAGATGTCTTGATGAAGGGTCTTGGACCGAAACATCAACAGCGCTTCTCCCTATAGATGCTGCCTGGCCTGCTGTGTTCCACCAGCATTTTGTGTGTGTTGCTTGAATTTCCAGCATCTGCAGATTTCCTCCTAAATGACCAGGTTATATGTTTTTAAGTGTAGTATCAGGAATCACATTATTCACATAAGGTATTATCAGAAAGCACAGACTGATGACAATGTATGTTCAATGTTCTCTTTTAATACATAATATGCAGCAATATTTAGAAACAACATAATTATGGGCCAGAGTCTGTCATGAAACACTGGCTACTGTTTTAAGTGGCAGCACACTTGAGACTCCTATATGAAAGTAAAACTCCACGTCCAGCAGGGAGACTTAAAAGCAAAACTAAAATGGAAATCTGAAATAAAAATAGAAAATGCTGTAACTGCTCATTGGCTCAAGCAACATCCAAGCAAAAGTGTTAGTATTTCAGCCTGAAGGTAGTTTGGCAGGGTTGAGAAAGAAGTTATTGCTAAATTACGGAAGGGTTGGGGAAAGGGGGAGACACAGTAGGGGAGTGGATAGATAGGGCAGTGGAAATATCTTTAACTGGATGAAGCCAGAATTAATTTAGAGGTAAATTGTAGACGACGAAAAGCACAAAACAGCAGTGAAAAGAAAAAGAAGCAGGAAGCATGGTGAGTGAAGAATCTGAGGGGAGAGAATGAGAACTGGATGGTTAAATAAAACAAATAGGAGAGGGAGAGAGAGACGGATAAGACTGGTTAAGCTTTCTGGAATGTGCTTGTGATTGGGAACGGTGACAATATTTGGAAGTATGGCCATATGATAAAACAACAGAGCAATGTTCATTTAATGAATATTTGAATATTTTGGACTATCAAATCAAATTTCAGATAATATTTGTGTTCCAGCTTTTCTGACTATGATGGGTGCAAAGACATGTAATGTAGTACATTGTCTCGCAATAATAGTCTCATTGCTGAGAACTTTAGATTTCATAAAAGTGTGTGGAATGGACTGCCAGTGACTGTGGTGGAGGTGGATACAATAGGGTCTTTTAAGAGCTTAGAAAAATAGAGGGCTGGGGTAACCCTAGGTAATTTCTAAAGTAAGTACATGTTTGGCACAGCATTGTGGGCTGAAGGGCCTGCATTGTGCTGTAGGTTTTCTACGTTCTGCATTCTATGGATCAAGAGGAAGGTGAGTCTATTTCACAGTTTGTGGCGGAATGACGTATTACATGATAGATTCATATATGGTTTGTGTAGTGAGGCAATGCAGAGACATTTGCTTGCAGAACTCAAACAAACATTATGGAAAAGGCAACTGAGAGTGCATTTATGGAGATGGCTGCTAAAGAAGCACAGCTATCAAAGACATTTTCCCAAGTCCATAAAGTTTCTACTGACTTTAAGAATAAGACAACTATTGGCAATCAATGTTACCATTGTGGCAAAACTGGGCGTTTAGCAAAAGAGTTGGTATAAGGATTCAGACTGTCAAAGCTGTGGCAAAAAGGCACATATTGAATGCATCTGTAAAAGGGAAAAAGACACTATCAACCAAAAACACTGTAATAAAGAAAGGTGACTTTTGGAAAAACAGAGAGAAACATGTGAACAGGACGAAGCACACTGAAGGTGGACTGAGTGACGCTCGCTCTGAGCTTGAAGAAGCTCAGCATGTTTCTGGACATGAAGACAGCTATTGGGTGACCCCGTGGTTGGATGAGGCCACAGTGCGGACGCAGATAGGTGCTGCAGTATCATTGGTGTCAGGGACAGTTTACAAGGAGATATTGCAGGTTAATGAGATGGTTCCACTGAGGAGAGTCGTAGATGCCACAGTGGAGATTAATGAACAAAGAAAGAAGAGTATATGTTAACAGTGTATCGAAAATGGCTTTAAGGATGGGAATGAAATCATGAAATCAATATAGTGCAGAGCTTAATTTCACATTACATAGATTAAGGGATGTTTCCTGGAGAGATGTTAATACTTGAGAGAAGAATTAGAGAGGGATAGAGTGCAGTCAGCAGCTTTATTGAGGTTGTTCCATCTGAAAGCAGGGTCATTGATCCTTTGCAGCAAATGCAGGGCATGTGGGAAAGCTACATCAATGCACAGTAGAAGGGCTGTGGGAAACAGAAGGACCATTTAAGAAGGGATTTTGCCTGAACATGAGGGATATGTTTATAGATTACCAGTTGCATAGAAAACTGAGAAGGACAGTGGGATGTGGGATCTGTAATCTGAGTTATGAAGTTACTAAAACATCAGAGAGCACAGCACTCATCATAAATTATTCTGTTTGGACTTTGTTCTTGTTTGTTATTTGCTGACAGGATTTGGGAAATTGATGATTTAGATCAGCAAACAGGAACCATTCATAAGTGGCCCTAAACTGAAGGTAATGCTGCAGGTAGTCAGGAGAAATGAAAGGAAGCAGGAATTTGTACTAAATATGATCATGACTATTGAGAATTAGCAGGCATCTTCTCTGGAAGGAAGTGAAATTGCTCTAAGCACCCAGTTGCTAAGCTATTAAATACTTCTATGAAATAATTGTGGGAGTTAAAGCAAAGGCAAACTAAATGGAATAGAGATCAAACTTAGCAATTAATCCAAAGGGACATCAATTATGAGAACTGTGGTGGACAATCAAGAACAATTCCTGCATCTGAATTGTGTTTCTTTATTGGTCATTGACATTGTGGTGGTGACATTAAAACAAGGACAGTGGAGGAAGAAATGGAAGGTTAATAGATGAGGGTTTGGTTCAACAAGAGCAGAAGTGACTGACTGATTGGTGAATCAGATATTTGTCACTTAGGGTTATGCTCCATAGACAGACCTGCAGGAGAAACCCATTTCACTCAAAGTAAACCAGTATTGGAGCTTCACACATTGAATTGAGTAAGCTTCATATCAGAGAATTCTATGAAGAATCAAGGGGATAGTAAATTAACTTTTAAGGTAATCTATGACTGAATGAGATGCTGAAGGAGCTGTAGTCACAAATGGGTATGGGCTTCACACTAATTCAAGAACATCAATAATCAGACCACACAGTGATATGTATCGTGCTTTAGTCTAAATGTCTGCCTTCTCTGATGTGTGTGGTCTGGCTGTTTACAAGACTTATAAATTTACTGAGAATAACTACCATGATTTCAAGAAGTCTGGATTCACCCTCTAAAGCTTTTGGAGATACTACTGCTCAAGTTGTTGCTCAGTAAGCCATATTCATAGATTTTTCCAAAACACTTCTAATCCCAGAATTTTCCAATCAAAACAGGTAGGTTATCACAATGGCCCAAATTCCAAACCAGATGACAATGAGTGGACAATGGGTTAATTCACTGACACAGGAAGGACCAAATCACAGACTTACAGCAAACAAACACGAATGAAACAGAGCAAAGGGAAGGAAGGCTTGAAATGCGTCAATAAAATAGTCACGGGTGTGATTTTAGCATTATGAAATAAGGAATTTTCAAGGCAAACCAGAAATAATGTAAAATCACCTGAACTCCTGCGTGATTGACAGTTAATATTATTTACAATTATCCATAGCTAAGGAATGCTGCATGGATGAGTAACATTTAAAGTCTTTGTTTCTCTCTTGAATTTTCAGACTCTGAGTTTAAACTCAGATTCCCATGATGTAGTTGCTTTACCATCTACAACACACACAAAGAAAGGGTTTCTCATTTCCAAAATATCTGTCTTGATGGTTTGTTAATGAAAATGTATCAGCATCATTCCGGTCCATTCCAATTTGCAGAGCACTACAATTTGACCTAGAAATGGTTGTGGTTACACTTCACTCTGGGACATGTCATCAACTTATTGCTATTACTGCCCCTCCAACTATAACAACCTGAAGGAACTTGAAGTACACGAGTGACACTGAAAAACAGCTGTCCATCTATGGCCACTGCATTTAGAATTTTATCTCTGTTAAAGACGTACATTTACAGCAGCATGTTTAATTCACCCTCAAAATTAATTTCTTTGAAGTTGTTTGAATTTTGGAGGCAGAATACAATGTCCAATATAACCGTGTGGAGCGTTTATTATTATTAACTGATAACATAGCACTTTCTTGGCAGTCATGTTTTAGATTTTGGACTACTGTTTAGAAATATCTGTTCTTATTGTCTCTGCTTTACAACAGGCATAAGAAATGCAGTCATTGAGTGAATACCTTCTATTCAGTAGTCAGATATTGTTATTGGAATAAAACCTTAGTTTTCACTGATAAAATTTTTGACTTGCAACATGATCCGAAATATAGGGATGATGATGATCTCTTAAAAGTGGAACTCCAGGTGCAGTTTTGCGTTCAGATCTTTTCTTACCAGACTGAGTGAAGATGCAGAAGTACATTGCAGAGTATCGAGGTTCAGTAAGATATCAATCATGTTCATAAACCTTGCTGTCTCTGAGCCGCACGAAAACAAATTTAACAATTTGCTTAATTGAATGACGCATTATCAATGTAAATAGTTGTAAAGGTTAAGATACACCTCTCAGTCTGCCACAAACATATTTTCTCTCTTGGAGGTAATGATACACAGTCCTCTACAGCTTGTTATAATTCTGTGTCCTCAGTTGTTGCAATTCTCCATTTTTATATGGGGATTCATCAGAATAGCAAAGAAACTGCATTAAAAATTGAAGATAAATACTACAAGCTACTTATGGATTAAGAACATCTGACTTGTGAATTGATGCCTCTACATCCAAACAAATGCCCATAATATTATTAAATTCAAAAGTTTGACGTACATACATAGGTTTATTTCTACAAGTGGCAAAACTGATTTTCTCCCTCATCACTTTTAGTAATTATATCTTTTTAACACCATTTGTTACAATCCTGGGAATTTTTAGTTAACATATAAACACAAAAATATTCTGGAAATCTTGAGCAACACACACAAAATGCTAGAGGAATTCATCAAGTCAGGCAGCATCTATTGAAGGAAATAAACAGTTGATGTTTCAGGCTAAGGCCCCTTGTCACCATTTTGTGTGTGTTGGCTAATGTATCGAGTGTTTTGCATATTTTCCAACTTGTGGACAAAATCAATGTCAGGACTTCTGGACAAATGGCACTGTGAGATGGCCTGTTTATAGACATTAAACAAAACCAAAGTGGAGGAGGAGTGAGATAGGGAGAGAGTGAGGGAGAGGGTGAAGGAGGGGGGATGGGAGAGGGGGAGGTTGATGGAGAGGAAGAGGGAGAGGGGGAGGGAAAGGTAGAGGGAGAGGGGATGGGAGGGAAAGGGAGAGGTAGAGGGAGAGAAAGAGAGGGAGAGGGAGAGAGGGAGAGGGAGAGAGGGAGAGGGAGAGAGGGAGAGGGTGAGGGAGAGGGATATTCTGATAGTAAATTTTGGATGGCTTTTTGATTGACTATTGTCCATTGTGAAAATAGAGTCATACATCACATAGATGGATGACTAAGAAGCAGAAACCAAGGAACTAATGTACATGCAACAGTTGAAGACACTCATATTCTCTACTTCTGCTTTACTTTTTTACCAAACAACTCATTTAGAAGTATAGAAACACTATGAGTATATACCTGTATGTATTGAGTTCACAAGCCAGTACTGATACCATTTAGTTCTGGTGCCTTCGCTAATCAAAAAGCAATTAATCAAAAGCGGATTCCCCAGTCTCCACATGCAGCTGTTGGCTAATTGTTTGGACAATATTGATCGATGTATTAACTTTATATTTAAGTAACAGATTATGTTTTATTTCTTCAGTAGAACAGAAATGCATTGGAGCTGAATGGAACACAGACCAAAGTAAATGATGTCAGTCCCACAACATGGCATGATTGGCAATTCTTAACTAGATGTGAAACAGATTTTAAATGAATATGTAGCATGTGGTTATTGTGAAAATACAGGCTAGCTTATTCAGAAATGGAGAAGTGGAAGATGGAGTTTAATTTGGTCAAGTGTGAATTTTTGCACTTTGCGAGATCTAATGTAAACGGAATGTACACAGGCTATGGCAGGACCTTTAGCAGTACTGATGTACAGAGGAATCTTCAGTCCAAGTCTATAGCTCTCTGAAAGTGGATGCATTGGTAGAAAGGGTGGTAAAAAAAGGCATATGGTATGTTTATTTATATTAGTTGAGATATTGAGCTCAAATGTCTCCAAGTTATGTCACAGCTTTATAAAACGCTCACCCGTCTACATCCAGAGTCTTATGTTCAGCTCTGGTTGCCACATTGTAGGAAGTACGTGGAGGCTTTGGAGAAGGTACAGAATAGTTTTACCAGGATGTGCCCTGGATTTGAGGATGTGTGCTATAAGGAGAGGTTGGAAAAATTCACATTATTTTCTCAGAAGTGCTGGAAGCTGAAAGGAAACCTGATGGAAAAATTTTAATATTATGAAAGGCATTGATAGATTAGACAGCTAATATCTCTTTTCCCATAGTTGAAATGTTTAATACTAGAGGACCTACTTTTAAGATAAGGAGGGTTAAGTTCAAAGAAAATGTTTGAGGCACATTTTTTAAACACAGAGACAATCTTCATTTTGTTTTCACTTTGTATTGGTTAACAGAATCTTAGTTTTTCCCACTGAAGTCAGCATCAGAATAATTTGCCAGTGTAGCCCAGAATAGAATGATGATGGCTGATTCCCCACTGAATTGTAATGGAGTATTGCTGATCCTAGAAATTTTCAAAGTCGTTACTGAACAGTGAAACGCTTGGATCGTGTAGTACATCTGTCCAGTGATATGAATGATATAAAGGCAGATAGAGCAAGTAGTTATGTTAAAGCAGCAGACATATCTAATGAGTAATACCATCACCTTGATATATTTTTAGAAATAGATTCTTGTCTTCATTGCAAAGTGAGAATACTGTAGAAGGGGTCTCTCATCTAATACTGATTTCTTCTGATTTTCTGCTCTCTCAGTTTATTGCCTTGGGTACTGAGAATGGAAATTGTCTCAGGTGCTTGCTCCAACCTGGATGGCCATTTATAATCTCACACACATATTACAATTTCTCCCTGGCACTCTGAAATCAGAAACAAAGATTATAAACTATGAACCAACACTAGAAAATCTAACCACATCAGTTCTGTTCTGCACTGCTGAGTGAAGTATACAGGTATCTTTAGCTGAATGTAATTGCTTTCTGCTTTGGCACAAGTGAACTGAAAGTTAGATACAGTCCGCTAGACATAAACTCATAGGGAAAGACCATCAAATCCGTCACCCGTTGCCCTCCCCAATGCCATGACTTCTTTAAATTTCATGACAAAGACCATCACACAGTAGCAAGTTCCATGCTGTGAACATTCAGTCTTTTCCTCACCTTGTGCCAACAGCACTTGATGCTAACATTGCATTAAACTGGGATAAGATCCCAGTCTTAACATTTATCAGCACGACAAAAGCCCTTTTGTAACATGTTATTGGATATATCAGATTCTATTAAAATTTATTTAAGAGGGCTGCTGCTCTACTTCAATGAAAATGGAGTGTATATCTCTGGTTAGTGTGCAGCTAATGTTTAACTGATCCCTTTGACAGGGGTGGAGGCTGCCAACCCACCATTCAACACCATCAACTCAAGTGTTCCCCATCTCAACTTACAGGCTACCTTTGCAAAACTCAGAAAATTGTAAAGATATGTCAATATGTTTCTTGGCAATACACATAGAATACTCGTGGAGCTCAGGCGTTCAGGCGACGTCTATGAAGGGAAATCAACGGTTCACATTTCAGACCGAGACCTGTCGGTAGCAGCCACAGTAAGGAGGTGGTAGAGTAGAACTACAAACTAGCAGGTGATAGTTGAGACTAGATGAAAAGTAAGGTGTGTAAAATCTCTTGTGCCTGAGTATGTTTCTTGAGACATGATCTTTAAGTCTGATATATTGCTTACATCTGATTACATTGGAATATGACAAGAGACTGGAGCATGAAACCCCTCAAAGAATGTTAAAGGATAAGTACAACAACACTTAGTTCTTAGTCCTTTAATCAGACATTGCCTAGGAAAGTAACTTTTGCTTTTATGTATAGTTTCTTGACCTAAAACAGGTGGCTAGATTATAAAAAATGTTTGAAACAGATCACAGGCTTGGGGCTGGGGTGGCAATTTTTACCCTCTGTGTGTGAATAGGCTTCACAAGGATTTAAGCAGTAAGCATATGACGTGAACGACCCAAAATCCTGGTTATAACCCAGGTGTGTGAAGTAGCGGTCAGGAATTCTCCTGGAAGGGGAAGAATGGTAATTTATAGATCACTCTTGCTTCTCCTGCTGTCGTGGGATTTAAGTCAGAGTGCAATGGATTCACCATTTCTCCAAAGCTCATCACTGGTGAGAAGTGCATAACACTTAACGTGTTCTGAGGAGCAACAGTGTAAATAATCTTGCCAAAGCTTTACTTCAAGTTTCTTTTGGCTCTTCCTTTAGTACAGTTTTTGATGTTATTCTTACCTCATTGTTCAGTATTTACAGGTTTGGATCTTCCTTCTTGCTTACTGCAGTTTGTAACAGAAAGATGTTTTTCTGGGTTTAGAATGTGGGTGAGCTTTCACCCTGTGGCTCTCCACCCTCATTGATCAGTCCAATCCTCCCAGCAAACTAAAGGTGACACAAGAGACTGCAGTTGTTGGAATCTGGAGCAGCACAAAAAGCACTGGAGGAACTCACTGGTCGTGGAGCATCTATGGAGGGAAACAGTCAATATTTTGAGTTGAGACCCTTCATCTGTATTTCTTCAGCACTTCCTGTGTTGCAACAGACTTGTTACCTTGGTGCAAAGGTCACCTGCTGGGGATGTCAACCAATGAAGTTCAAAGTTCAAAGTAAATCTATTATCGAAGTGCATATATATGACCAGATTCATTGTCATACACAATAAGTCCATAGAATAATAACCATAACAGAATCAATGAAACACCACATTGAACTGAGCATTCAACTAGTGTGTAAAAGACAACAGACTGTGCAAATACATAAAAAATAATAATAATAAATAATTAAGCAATAAATATTGAAAACATGAGATGAAGAGTTCTTGAAGGTGAGTCCACAGGTTATGGGAACATTTTGATGATGGTGCAAATAATGTTGAGTTATCCCCTCCAATTCAATAGCCTAATGGTTGAGGGGTAATAACTCCTTAATGTGAATCTTGAGGCTCCTTAACCTTCTTCCTGATGGCAACAGCGAGAAGAGAGTGTGTCCTTGGTAGTGAGGGTCTCTGATGATGGATGCTGCTTTCTTCTGACAGCGTTTCATGTATTGTAGATGTGCTCAATGGTGGGGAGGGTTTTAATCATGACAGACTGGGCCATATCCACTACTATTTATAGGACTTTCCATTCAAGGGAAGTGATGCTTCCATACCAGGTGGTAATGTAGCCAGTCACTCTACTGTCCACTACACATTTATAAAAGTTTGACAAAATTTTAGATGCTATGCTGGCTGTTTGAAGACTCCTAAGGAAGTAGAACCATGCTTTCTTTACAATTGTACTTACTTGCTGTCCCAGGACAGGCACTCTGAAAGAAGAACACAGAGGAATTTAAAGTTGCTAACCTTCTCCCCCTCAGATGCTCTGATGAGGACTGGCTCATGGACCTCTGGTTTCCTTTTCCTGAAGTTAATAATCAGCTCCTTGGTCTTGCTGACATTGAGTGAGAGGTTGTTGTTGTTGTTGCACCACTCAGCCAGATTTTCAATCTGCCTTATTTGTCACTACCTTTGATTTGGCTTACATTAGTGGTGTCATCAGAAAGCATTGGAGCTGTGCTGAGCCACACTGTCGTAAGTGTAAAGTGAGTAGAGCAGGGGTTAAGCACACAGCCTTGTGGTGCATCTTGGATGATGGATATTGTAGAAGAGATGTTGTTGCCAATCCCAACTGACTGGATTAGTAAGTGAGGAAATTAAGGATCTAATTGCACGAGGAAGGTATTGAGGCCAAGGTCTTGGAGTTAATTGATTAGTTTTGAGGGGATGATGGTATTGAATGTTGAGCTGTAGTTGGTGAAGAGCATCCTGATGAATGCAGTTTTGCTGTCCAGATGTTTCAGGTTGAAGAGCCAATGAGATGGCATCTGCTATGGACCTATTGTTCCAGTAGGCAAATTGGAATGGATCCAAGTTGCTTCTCAGGCAGGAGTTGATATGCTTCATCACCAACCTCTCAAAGTACTTCATTGCTGTGGATATAAGTGGTACTGAATGCTAGTTACTGAGGCAGGCAGGTCACAATGTTTTTCTTAGCACTGGTATGTTGAAGCCTGCTTGAAGCAGTTTAGTACCTCAGAATGCTGAAGCAAGAGGAAAAATATCTCAGTGGACAATCCAGCCAGTTGATCAGCACCAGCCTTTAGTACATGACCGGGTACCTGACATGGGCTGGGTGCTTTCTGTGAGGTCACTGTCCTGAAGGCTCCTACGTCTTATGGTCTTATAGCTGCTCACATGTCGGCTTCAGAGACTGAAATCACAGTATCATTGGGAGCTATGGAAGTTTGTCGTAGTTCCTCCATGTTTTTACAAAGTGAGTGTAGAAGGCATTAAGCTCATCTGGAAGCGAAGCCCTTCTGTCACCTTTGTCACTTGATTTAACTTTATAAGAGGTGATATTATTGCAGCCCTGCCTTCGTTGATTCAAGTTTAGTTCAGAATTGCCATTTCTCCTGCGGGATGGGTTTCTGGAGATTGTATCTGGACCACCTGTAACCTTTGTTGTCACCAGACTTGAATGCTTCTGATCTGGCCCTCAGCAGATTGTGGATCTCATGGTTCACCCAGGGAAGACTAAATGATCTTGTGGGGACAATGATTCATTCAGATCCACAGATTAGGACTTGAACTTAGTCCAGTCCACTGTCTCAAAGCAGTCTCTTAGCAGCTCCACTGCCTTCCGCAATCACCTCTTTGTTGCCCTAACCTCTGGAGCTTGCACTTTAACCTCTGCCTGAGTGACAGCAAAGTGATGAAATGCAGCCTGAGCATGGAGCAGCTGACAGTCCTTATTTTAGAATAAGATATAAGATAAGTATAAGATAAGTGTTGGGACTTCTGTTGCTACATAAGATCACAAGATACAGGAGCAGATTTAGGCCATTTGGCCCTGCTCCGCCATTTCATCATGGCTGATTGATTTTTTTCTCTCAGCTCCAATCTCCCGCCTTCTCTCTATAAATGCTCATGCCCTGACTAATCAAGAATCTATCAATATCCGCCTTAAATGTGCCCTGTGACCTGATCTCAACAGATGCCTGTGGCAACAAATTCCACAGATTCACCATTCTCTGGCTAAAGAAATTCTTCCTCATTTCTGTTCTAAAAGGACACCCCTCTATTCTGAGGCTGTGTCCCCTGGTCTTTGACTCTCCCACCATAGGAAACATCCTCTTTTACTTCCACTCTATCAAGGCCTCTCACCATTTGATAGGTTTCAATTAGGTCACCCCTCATTCTACTGAATTCTAGTGAATACAGGTACAGAGTCATCAAACATTTTTCATATGACAAGCCATTCAATCCTGGAATAATTTTTGTGAACCTCCTTTAAACCTTCCACAGCTTCAAGACATCCTTCCTAAGACAAGGAGATAAGGTGCCTAAAACTGCTCACAGTACTCTAAATGAGGCCTCATCAGTATTTTATAAAGCCTCAACATTACATCCTTTCCTTTATATTCTAGTTCTCTTGAAATGAATGTTAACATTCTATTTGTCTTCCTCGCCACAGACTCAACCTGCAAATCAACCTTTAGGGAATCCCAAATCCCAAATCCCTTTGCACCTCAGATTTTTGTGTTTTTTCTCCATTTAGAAAATAGTCAGCTCTTTAAAGTGCATGACCATACATTTCCTGACACTGTATTCCATCTGCGACATTTCTGCCCATTTTCCTAATCTGTCTAAGTCCTTCTGTAGCCACTTTACTTCATCAAAGCTACCTGCTCCTCCACATATCTTCATATCATCTACCAACTTTGCAACAAAGCCTTCAATTCTATCATCCAATTGACATATAAAAAGAATCAGTCCCGACACAGACTCCTGGGGAACACCACTAGTCAGTGGCAACCAACCAGAAAAGGCTCCCTTTATTCCCAATCTTTGTCTCCTGCTAATCAGCCACTGCTTTATCCCTTCAAATCTCTCCTGTAATACCATGGACTCATTGCTTGCAAAGTGCCTCATACGCAGCACCTTGTCAAAGGCCTTCAGAAACTTCAAAATAAACAACATAAACCAATTATCCTTTGTCTATCCTGCCAGTTATTTCTTCAAAAAATTCCAACAGGTTTGTCAGGGAAGATTTTCCCCTGAGGAAGCCATGCTGACTCAGCTTATTTTATCACGCGCCTCTAAGTACCCCAAAACACATCCTTAGCAATCAACTCCAACATCTTCCCAACAACTGAGGTCAAACTAAATGGCCTAAAATTTACTTTCTTTTGCCTCTCTTCTTTTTTGCAGAGTGGAATGACATTTGCAATTTCCCAGTCTTCCAGAACCACACTAGAATCATTAGAACCTAATGATTCTTGAAAGCTCATTATTAATGGCCCCATAATCTCTTCAGCTACTTTTTCAGAACCATCTGGTCCAGGTGACTTATCTACCTTTAGACCTTTCAGTTTCTCAAGAATCTTCTCTCTAGTTATGGTAACTTCACTCACTTCACAACCCCGACACCTGGAACTTCCACCATATTGGTAGCATCTTCTATATTGAAGACTGATACAAAATGCTTATTCAGTTGGTCCACCATTTTCTTGTCCCCCATTACTGCCTCTCCACCATCATTTTCCAGTAGTCCAATATCCACTCTAGCCTCTCGTTTATACTTCATATATCTGAAGAAATTTTTGGTATCCTCTTTAATATTATTGGCTAGCTTTCTTTCGTATTCCATCTTTTCCTTCTTAATGGCTTTTTAGTTGCCTTCTGTTCATTTTTAAAAGCTTCCCAATCCTCTAACTACCCACTATTTTTTGCTCTATTATAACCCCTCTCTTTAGCTTTTATGTTGGCTTTGACCTCCCTTGTTAGCCATAGTTGTTTCATTTTTCCTTTACAATACTTCTTCCCCTTTGGGATTTTTATATATCCTGTGCCTTCCAAATTGCTTCCAGAAATTCCAGTCATTGCTGCTGTACCATCATCCATGCCAGTGTTCTTTTCCAATCAACTCCGCTCTCATGCCTCTGTAATTTCCTATATTCTACTGTAATACCGATACATCTGACTTTAGATTCTACTCTCAAATTTCAAGGTGAATTTGGTCATATTGTGATCACATTTTCCTAAGGGTTCTTTACCTTAAATGCTCTAATCAATTCTGGGTCATTGCACGACATGGAATCCAGAATATCTAAGCCAAGGGTCGGCAACCCGCGGCTCTTTCATCTCTGTGCTACGGCTCCCTGTAGTTTGGTAGTTTTTGAAATGTAATTCGAAATTTGAAGATTATGGTGATCTTGTACAATCTAAAAACGTTGAGGAGACCCCATTTCCTGGCACATCTGAACTGGCTCACAATTAGCCACCGTTCCGGCTAAGAGAGATAGCCTATGGGGATTTGTGAGTATGTGTCTTTTGGAGCATCCGCGCCCACGGGGACGGGTTGAGGGAGGCTTTAAATCAAGGCTGTTTAGTTCGAATAAAGTTACCTTTGACTGCAGTGTCTTTATTTTAGCACTGTGTGTAGCGCTACACCGCTACAACGTGTTTTTTATCACTATTAATATACATCACCACTGCCAATGCCTGACACCCGCCAGTGCGCGCTTTCTTTTAATTCTTCGATCCAAGGTAGGCTACCTATGGAGTAACCTTCAACCCAACATCTTTTTTTCGGAGTTCAAAATGTTTTTGTTGCATGCAGAAATGTAATTTTGTTTTCTCTGCAGGAGTTCATCAATTTCATAAATGCAACACATTATAGTTTGTTTATACATAGCATAAAGGCAAAAAAAAACGTTGTATGCAGTGTTATTTCATTTTAAATGTCAAACGGGTTTTGTGGCTCCCAGTGTTTTCTTTTCTGTGGAAAATGGGTCCATATTGGCTCTTTCAGTGGTAAACGTTGCCGACCCCTGATCTAAGCCCCTATTGGGCTCAACCACGAGCTGCTCTTAAAAGCTCTCTCATTGGCATTCTAGAAATTCCCAATCTTGGAATCCAGCACCAACCTGATTTTCCCAATCACCTGCATATTGAAATTCTACAGCACTATTGTAACTTTGCCCTTTTGGCATGGATTTTCCATCACTCATTGTAATTTGTACAGCACATCCTTACTACTGTTTGGGGGTCTATATATAACTTCCATCAGGGTCTTTTTATTCTTGCAGTTCCTTAGCTCTATCAATAGTGAGACAACACCTTTTGACCCTATGTCACCTCTTTGTAATGATTTGATTTTAGGTTTTACCAACAGAGCAACACCACCCCTTTTGCTTTCCTGCCTGTCCTTTCAATACAATGTGTATCCTTGGACATTAAGCTCCCAGCCATTATCTTCCTTCAGCCATGTTTCAGTGAAACCTGCAACATCATGCATGCCAATCTGTAACTGTGCATTCATCTTATTGTGCATACTACGTGCATTCACATATAACACCTTCGGTCCTGTGTTCACCTTTTTGATTTTGTCTGCCTTTTACATTGCAATTTATCTTGTTGTCTGCAATTTTGCCTTCATCAGCCTCTCCTTGCTAGGCATTTCACTACACATTGCCTCTGTTTGTAAACCAACTGCAGAACTATCACTCCAGTTTCCATCTCCCTGCCAAATGAGTCTAAACCCACTCGAACAACTCTAGCCAACCTGCCTGCAAGGGTTCAGGTGTAACCTCTCCCTTTTGTACAGGTTATACATTCCCCGGAAGAGATCCCCATGATCCATAAATCTGAACCCCTGCCCCTTGCACCAGTTCCTCAACCACACATTCACCTGACAAAACATCCCATTCTTACCTTCAGTGGCACATAGCATAGGCAACAATCCAGAGATTACTAAGCTGGACGTCCTGCTTCTCGACTTTCTACTTAGCTCTCTACAATCTCCCTTGAGGACCTCCTCACCTTGTCTACTGGTAAAATGCTGACAGTTATTAAGCAAGGTTTTCTTCAAACAAGCCTGTCTGAAGTCCCGAACTATGATTTAAAATGCACTGGGATGGACTGTTTCGTGATTGGAGATGGCATCATGCAGTGGCTCAAGTGCTTGTTTACAGCTGGCCACTGGTGGAATGTAAACTGTGGTCAGGATTATGTAGGAGAACCCCCCCTAGGTAAATAGATCGGACGGCATTTGATCATTAGGTGTTGAAGGCTGGGGAAACATGAGTTCAATAAAAACACGACTGAGAGTTTATCATGAAACACACATCCTCCTTTTGCCTTTTCCAAATCAGCAGTTCAATCTATCCAATAAATTGAGAAGGCTTCTGGTTTGATCACTGCATCTGTCGTGCCCGGAGACAGCCAAGCTTTGATCTGACATAAAACACAACAGTCCCTCATTCCTCTCTGATACAGCAATCTTCTCCAGTGACTGCACGTTTGCTAACAAGCTGCTGGGTAGAGGAGGTCTCATCACTCTGCTTGGCATCCCATCCCTCTCCTGCTTCGCTCCCGGCCATGGTGATGAACCTTCAGCTGCTTGAAGGTACCATCCGTTCTTCCTCTGCTGTCCTTCAGAAGGTTGCAATATATGTAGATCAATAAGTTGAATTACTTAAAGGGAAATCACATGTCACAGATTGCAGTGAGAGTAAATAGAAAGAAATACATCTAGATACATTATCTGCAACCCTCCAAACGTCGCTGTGGTTCACTGGCACCATCAGACTCAGACCTGTAATATGACTAAACAGGATGCTGGCAGCCTGAACTTGTGTCTTGGTTGTTAGTAGTCATTGTTTATAGTGGCCATGAAGGAGAGTTTACATTAAAATGAAGTTGAGTGCTAGTTTTATCTGGAAAATGGATACATAAGTAATCACACAGACAAAGAGGGATGTATGCATATAACATAATGTAAGAAAAAAGTCCTTATATTAGTGCAGCCTTGGACGGTTGGACATTAGAACATAAGATCGGGATTAAGCCTTTGAATCCACGAAGAGATCCAAAGTATGAAGTGACAATGAAATAACCATTGAGAAAGTTTGTTAATTTTACTGAGATGTAGTGTGTTATACGCCCTTCCAGCTCCGTGATCTGCACTGCCCAGCAGTCCTCCGATCTAATCCTAGCCTAATCACATGACAACTTACAATGACCAATTAACCCATCAACCAATACATCTTTGGACTCTGGGAGGAAAGCAGAGCACCTGGAGGAAACCCACACAGTCACAGGAAACTCCTTACAGGTAGTGGTGGGAAATGAGCCTCGGTCACTCTTACTGTAAAGCGTTTTGTTAACAACTACACTTCTGTGCTGCCCACAATCTAGCCTGGCCATGGGACAAAGTCCACAAGTAACAGCAAAATCAGAAGGCTGCAGATCAAATTCTGCATCTAACAGAATAGCCTGAGTCAGGAACAATTAGGCATAAAGTCTAGAAGAGGCATCTCAGAATACCTGGCAAAGCATTAGATGCTGCTGCATCTATCTCCTCATCAGATACACGGAAAAGCCAGAAAGAGAATCATGGACTTCGTGCACTTTCTCTTAAGTCCCAAATTTCCCATCTTAAGGAAGGTCAGCAAGAGTTCACTCTTAGATCGATCAGAACATCTAAGTGTGCAAGATTCACTTAATTTATGGAGCTGCTGTGTATCTTGGTAAAATATTTACTGAATTACACAATTTCTCACGGAGTCTAACTTGGTGCACATTCTGATAATAGTTCATTGACCTGGAATGACAATTCTGTTTCTCTCATCAGCTCTGGACAAATCCAGCATTTACAATTTCATTATTGCTCTGTTCAGGTTGAGAAGACAGCGAGGACACATTGCTGGCTTTCTTTCCAAGGTGCAAATATAAAATGGGAAACTGCAAGTGAACTTCATGGTTGTAATTTATGAAGGGATTTAATGGCAAGCAAAGTTTTACCGTCTCATGACCTCAATAGATCCCAAGGATTATATTTCAAATTTGAAGCTTTATGCTTTATTAATTTCACTCTCACTTCAATTTAGTTTTCAGTTGGATGAATCCTCTTGCTACTCTGAACATTGTAACCTGAGTCACTATTATCCTGTACACAAACCAAACCACCTCAGAACATGGCTCATATCCATCTTCTACCTTACAACTTGGAATCGGCAAAAAATGCTGGCTTTGACATAAACTCCCATGTCATAGTGCTTTTGCCATCTCCTGGGAAATTCGGTGAAGTAGAGTCTCGATGGTGTAGGTATAGCCGGGGCAGCCGTCACTGGGGTTGGATGCTGCATTGATTCCTGATGGCAGAACACAAACCCGTGGTCGACTCCATTACTCCGCGCAAATCAAAGTGTTGAGCAAGATTAATATCATCGGGAATGAGAACAAAAAACAAACAGGTGTCCAGCGCTGTCTGCCTGTGTTTGACTGGTCTCCCCCTCTTCTAATTACTACTGTTGGGTGGGAGGGGCAGGAGTCTTGGGTCACATGCCACCAGGATCCGGAGCAGTCGTTGCCCTTCAGCCATTGGGTTCCTGAACGGGTTCCACTTGCTAAGCGAGCTCCGCAGCTGTGGACTCACTGTCGGGAACTCTGCGCTCCAAATTTGCACAAATTGATCAGGACGCTTCAGTGCTGAACTGACTCTGCAGCTGTGGCCTGCAACCACAGCACTGAACAGGCTTCGTGGCTCTGGCCTGCAGTCGTCGCCCTCCTGGACCAGCTTCACTCGCCTCACTTCAGGGACTCTGCATTTAATGTTCTCTCTGTTATTTGTTTACTTTGTTAATAGTTTGCAAGATTCGTTCTTTTTGTTTCCACAGATTGGGTGCATGACAGTATCGTATGTTTCTTAAGGGGGTTCTATTGTTTTTCTTAGTTTTGTGGTTGCCTGCAAGAAGATGAATCTCATGGCTGTGTAGAGTATATATACTTTGATAATAAACGTACTTTGAACTCATGAAATTTGAATGCAGTCAGTAGATTGTACACCCTTAATATGATACTTAACTTTAGTATAGATAAGAAGTGCACATCTGAGAAATGGACATTGAATTCCCACGTGTCAAGGCCAGCATTATCTTAGGCTACATCCACACTAGACTGGATCATTCTGAAAATGCCAGTTTCGCATAATAACGATAGGCGTCCACACCAGGCATTTTTGAAAATACCTCCGTCCACATTAAAACGGGTATTTGGGCAAATCTCCTCCTACTGGGCATGTGCAGGACACATCTACGGAAAACAAGCGAAGAGGAAATGGTATACTATTTCCGTTCCACGGCGGCATCGTGTCTTTCCATTGGTCTAAAACAAAAGAGTACAAAAGATGCTGTCTGTATGTGGTAGGCAGCTATGTTTAACTCCAAACAAGCTATTAACGTAGACAATAAAGTAAACAACACACGCATGAAGCTATATGCCATTGTTGTTGTGGTGTTGGAGGTTGTGTCCAAGAAAACAGTGAAATGCCGTGCTGCCGCCACTATCTGTTCCGGCACATCATGACAGTGTTTTTAAAAAGCTCTGGTTACCCTGTCCACACTACACTGCCCAGCCAGCGTTTTCAGTTTTACACACTCTGGAGAGTGTTTTAGAAAAGCTCAGTTTTGAGGGGTGGAAAACACAGTTTCAGTGTTGACAGAGGGTCAAATTGGACAGAAAAAGCTTCCGTTATGGATTTATCCAGCCTAGTGTGGACGTAGCCTTAATCTTCAATTACAAAAAATGTCTTGTTTGGGAGAAAATGATTTTGAGATGCATTCTAAAGTTGAAAGCCTTGTTGGAAGGTGGCATCATATTGATTGGATAATGGTTGTTTCTTTGCACCTTTCATTGGAGAGCAGTGGTAACTACTGGATAGATTTACAGACCAATTAACATTGCAATGGACTGCAAGCACTGTTTAGTTTGTCAATAGTGAATCGTGGGAATGTCTTACAGGCTCCTACAGGATGCGCAATGAACAGAAACATTCTGAATAAATAAAATTCCATCTGAGATTTAGGTTCTCGCTGATTCTATGCAGACTGGAACTGAATCCCATTCGACTCAGGGTTGGGAATACTTTTACTTTCCTGGGGGCCATTCCAGAGTCAAAGCACAATACGCCGTAACATTTTGCCTCCTGTACTTAACAGTACTAACATGATCAACAAGAAGTTTACATTAAATTTTCTCTGAGAATCTCAGCCTTTATTTGAAATTAACCATTAGATCACATAGTTAAATAAACAATGAAATCAACAAAGAAATGAAGGGGCACAAGAGATTGCAGATGGTGGAACATAGAGGCAAAAGAACAAACTGCAGGATGAACTCAGTGAGTCAGGCAACACTCACTGAGTGGAAGGAAATGGGACTGTTGACTGGTGAGTTGAGATCTTCATCTGGCCTGAGAAGCTGAAGGATCATTTTTTTGGTTGTCAGAGCACTCAGAACGCAAGCCAAAACTGTAATGGTGAGATACAGGGAGAGTTTTCAGATACAGAGATTCAAGGTGATAGGTGTCTCCCAGGCTGTGAGCTAAGCCTATTGCTGTACGCTCTGCTCACGCACACAACTGCACAGCCAGGCACCCGATTAATCACATTTCTCAGATGTCTATTTTGTAGCTATTACCTATGACAGCGTGATCTAGATATAATTGATGACAAAGTGATTCAATTTGGAATGAACTCTGAATTCCAGAGCACAGCCAACATTTCATTGGCCCTTTGAAACATTTCGAGTATGAAAATGCTGCTAAACTACTACTAAGGAGATTAGCAACATGATATAAGAGAAGCAATAAGTCAGGTTCTATATTACAGATTGATAAATTGGGCAGCATGGTAACTTGGTAGTTAGCACAACGTTTTACAGTACAGGCAACCGGGGTAAAGGAGTTGTACATTCGCTCTGTGACTGTGTGAGCTTTCTCTGGGCCAAAGACATACCATGATTAGCTTAGTGTTAAATCGAGGGTTGCTGGGTGAAGTGACCTGACGGTTCAGAAGGGCTTATTCCATGCTGTAGCTCAAAAAAAATAAAAACAAAACAACAAAAAATCTGTGCCACACTTGGTTACTTGGGAAATAGAAGGGCGGAACGTTGATATAGCTTATAAGCAGCTTGATTATCTTACATCTTGCTCAATTAACAAATGCAGCCTGAGAATTAGTAATTATTAAATGCATTCAGCTGGCTACAATTGTTAGAACTTAGAATACCACGGGAAAAGATCCATCATTTCTCTTTTATGTTTTTCTTTTCCCTGAAGATAAACTATAGCTTATTTAACAGCTTGAGTATTTCATTCCACTCAGCAGATTGCTTGGTAATCACTCAACAGTTCACACAAAATAATGTAGCACTAAAAGCTCATATAAGATTTTCCATATCACTTTTAAAATTGTTTCATGTGACCACCTGCTCACTACATTGCATTGCTGTCCCGAGTCTCTCTGTCTTTGTAGGAAGCATTTGATACAAATGCTCCATGCTACTGCGAACTTTTGTTCTATCTTTGTTGTTTGAATTGTCGACCGTATACCAGTATCACAACAAGGGGGGGAGAGGGAGAGGGATCAGAGTGCTGAGTGCCACTGGTGAGCCCTCTCCTAGTGGCCATGTGCCAGGAGGCAACCAGCTGTGTTATAATAGAGATAGACACAAGAGAAGAAATGGGATACTCAAGCTGATGAAAAGCAAATGCATGGTGTTCTCATTGATCCTGCAGTCAGATTACCAGATTACATCACCTCACTTTTCTCAGAATGCTGGATAGGTAGACATCATGACTAAGGGATTCAATGAACTGCTTAAGGAAGGTAAGTCATTGTAATTAGACTCCATTTGAGATCCCAGATTCTGCAATGGCCTGATCCTAGGGATGATGAGCTTGCCAATGCAGAAACTACTAAGCCAAGGACCTAAACTATTCCCAGATACAGAAAGACAGAAAGAACCTAAAGCGCAAAAAAAGATCTGTGAGAAAACTAGAGGAAGCGAAATTAACATGTTTACAATTGAGCTACCAAAGGCCAATCACCATTTAAAGTTGCTTACACAACATGGATGGAAGATAGGCATGACAGAAGGCAGTGATGATTCAAGACCCAGATTATACAAGGCCAAGACAGGTGCCATCATCATACAACACAAAAAAGGTACAGTCTCAGGAAGAGGCTTGCATGATGGAAGTGGATGTGGAGAAACCAAAGCAAGTTGACCTCGCAGGGTGATTACACCATGCTGAGCAAAAGGCCTGGGAAAATCATAACCAGATCTGGAAGGACAGCTTGTGGGCTAACATATCTTAAAGATGCTTTATGAAACTTTGGATGATTGCTTCTCCTCTTTTTATTCTTCATTATAAAGAGAGAATAACATGTGATGCATATATAATATTGACTGGTCCCACTTTCAAATCAAGTAACCAACAGCTTTCTGTATTGTAACATGGTGGGATATTCAAGAAAACCCTGGCAAAATGCTTCCAGACACATATTTTTCTTTATTTGGTATAATGCCCTTGCTAGTTTGATTTATCATTTCCCAGTGTATCTCAGAAGGAGAAATTAAGATAGAAATAAAATCATAAGACTCAGCGGGCGCAGAACTAGAGATGTTGATATGTTGCTGAATTTAATTTTCATTTGAGAGTCACCTCAAATTTTTTAAGTGAGAATGTGTAACGTTTTGCTAGTCTGGCTAAGGTGACATTATGTAAGTACCCAATTTATGTTATGGCCTAAATTCTGCTCAAAGATTCACTGATGACATTGGAAAGGAAGTAGCTCAAGTTGTAGACGTAGATTATGGGCAGCTGGCTGCCCTCACACGTGCACACACAAAATTAGCAGGCCAGGCAGCATCTATGGGAAAGAGTACAGTTGACGTTTTGGGCCGAGACCCTTCATCGACTGTACTCTTTTCTATGCAAGCTGCCTGGCCTGCTGAGGTCCTCCAGCATTTTGTATGCGTTGCCTGGATTTCCAGCATCTGCAGATTTTCTCTTGTGATTGCCCTCATAGTTAGCTGGTCTGGCCTTGCGAGGTTGTTAAATTTCTTTCTGCATGAGAGTAATCTCTTGTCTTAAGGTGTTGCCATTCAGTTGCCTGACTAACTCACTTCAAGTAACTCTAACTAATAGGCCTCTATTATTCTATCCATGATGTTTTTAATTGCACTTTCCTAGCAGCTCCTGAGAAGCTAAGGTTTCCCTCTCACTGGCTGCAAAAGATTTGAGCATAGTCTTACTTTATAATCAACACCTTTGAGGTGTTCCAGCAGGCTACTCACCTCCACCTCCCAGCCTAAACCTCTGTGGCATTGTCCTGGATAGAAACTTTTCAATCGGCTGACGGGGTCAACATCAAGATCAACTGGAGGGCAGAAATTCTGCCCCACCAGATGGATTGCCAGACCTAGAACATCATGGCTGGAGAATCAAGCAGAGACAAATCTATTTAATGAAATAGAAAGATATAGCATGGAAACAGGCCCTTTGGTCCATCAAGTCTATGCTGGCCATTAACCACCCATTACTATAATCTTATAATAAAGCAATATTTTAAAAAAAAACTCACCATATTTTCATCGACAGTTCTGCAGCTTTTCCTACTCATCGGCACACTAAGGAGAATTAACATTGGCCAATTAATATTGGAGGAAATGAGAGCACCCTGAGGAAACACACAGAATGTACCAACTCAACACAGACAGTACTCAAGGGAAGGACTGAGCCTTGGTTTCTGAAATTGTGAGACTTTGGTGTTGCTAATATGTATTAAAGTAATGATCTTGGCATGATTGGAGCTTTGTGACACTGGGAGGAGATCAATTTGTGCATGCTGGTGGAAGAACATGATAATATTCACTCTTGGCCAGAGTCCAGTTTATTAGGAAAAAGGTGGCCTTCTTTGCAAGCAATTCAATTACTTTTAGCCACACAATTAAAGGACAAAGTTAACGGTAAATCTGTTTGCATGTGTGGTTTTTCTGTGGATTAAACACCAGAATGGCTTGGTGCATCCATTCTGAAGAAACCACGTGGAAGAGCAAGCCTTCGAAGGAGCACAAACACGAGGAAATCTGCAGATGCTGGAAATTCAAGCAAAACACACAAAATGCTGGTGGAACGCAGCAGGTCAGGCAGCTTGTATAGGAAGAAGTACAGTTGACGTTTTGGGCCGAGACCCTTCGTCAGGACTAACTGAAAGAAGAGATAGTAAGAGACTTGGAAGTGGGAGGGGGAGATCCAAAAGGAGAGGAGAAGACAGGAGGGGAAGGGATGAAGCTAAGAGCTGGGAAGCTGATTGGCAAAAGGGATACAAGGCTAGAGAAGGGGGAGTATCGTAGGACGGAAAGCCTTGGAAGAAAGAAAGGAGGAGGTGAGCACTGGTGTAAGATGGAGAACAGCAAGGAGTTATTGTGATAAATAAATAAATAGATTGATAAGATAAATAAATAGGTAGCTAGATATATAGATAGGGATGGGGTAAGAAGGGGAGGAGGGGCATTAACAGAAGTTAGAGAAATCAATGTTCGTGCCATCAGGTTGAAGGCTACCCAGACGGAATATAAGGTGGTGTTCCTCCAACCTGAGTGTGGCTTCATCTTGACAGTAAAGGCTATGGATAGACATATCAGAATGGGAATGGGATGTGGAATTAAAATGTGTCGCCACTGGGAGATCCTGCTTTCTCTGGCAGACAGAGCGTAGGTGGGCACACTGGGAGTACCAGACACAGTATACCACACCAGCTGAATCACAGGTGAAGTGTCGCCTCACCTGGAAGGACTGTCTGGGGGACTTGAATTGTGGTGAGGGGGAAGTGTAAGGGCAGGTGTAGCACTTGTTCTGCTTACAAGGATAAGCCTTAGAAGGAGGTCAAGTTCTTCCATTGGCACACAAGCTGAATTGCTGCTCTCACAAGGTCTGAAGGCAGTTATGGAATCCGAACTGAAGGGTTGGCTGATTTCCAAAACTGCCATCCAAGAGTACAACATACACAACTCTAATGTAACTGCCTCTAATGCTTTGCTGGCAGATTAAATGGTCTACATATAATTGTAAGTAAATAATTTCCACCTACTCTTCCCACTGATTTTCAGAGCTGTCTTTCATTGTTTGAAATTCTCTTTACAGGATCTAAGAACATAAGAAATAGGAGCAGCGGTAGGTTATCTGGCCTGTTGACCCTGCACTGCAATTTAAGAAGATCCTGGTTGATCTGGCCGTAAACTCAGCTCCACCACCTGCCTTAATTCCTCCACTGTGCAATAATCTAACGTCTGTTTATTAAATATATTTAATGAGGTATCCTCTTCTGCTTCCTTGGTCAGAGAATGCTACAGCTTCACTGCCCTCTGGGAAAAGCAGTTCCTCTTCTTCTCCATCCTAAATCTACTCCCCCAGATCTTGAGGTTATATCCACAAAGTTCTAGTGTCTGATTTGGGCATTTATTTCCCCATCATCAAATATCTTTGAAAGCTCCTTTAGTCAATGAATAGGTCAAAAGTTTCATATCAGCCAGAGAAGGTAAGGATGTCAGATTCTTCCTTCATTAAGCCAGGTGGATTTTTATGTAGCGTCCTGTAGCGGAGAGCCAGATCCTTCAGCCCACCTTGTTCATCCTGAAGATTTTAACCATTTTACTAAAGCTAGAGGCACTTCCAAATTATTAACAGTGTTTAAGCTTCCCAGCGGTCTTGGGGTTTTAACTTGGATCACTTTGGTTTTAGTCCAGGCCTCTGGACTCCAAATCTGCTAACTTCACACCTTGTACTATCTGAATAGCCCTTTAAATATTTCTGGCTTGCTGTGAAGTAATAACCCACTGTGAATATTTATTATATTTAATACAACCATGGCTGACAAGGGAAGTCAAAGCTAATGTAAAAGCAAAAGAAAGGGTATACAGCAGAGCAAAAATTAGTGGGAAGACAGAAGATTGGGAAGTTTTTAAAAACCTACAGCAAGCAACTAAAAATCATTAGAATGGAAAACATGAAATATGAAAGCAAGCTAGCAAATAATATCAAAGTGGATAGTAAAAGTTTTTTCAAGTATGTTAAAAATAAAAGAAAAATTAGGGTGAATATAGGACCACTAGAAAATGGGGCAGGCAAAATAATAATGGGGGCAAGGAGATGGCTGAGGAACTAAGTGAGTATTTTGCGTCAGTCTTCACTGTGGAAGACACTAGCAGTATGCCTGATGGTGTGGTATGTGAAGGAAGAGAAGCGGGTGCAGTTACCGTTACAAGAGAGAAGGTGCTTCAAAGCTGAAAGACCTAGGGGTACATGAGTCACCCGGACCAGAGGAATTGCACTGTAGGGTTCTGAAGGAAGTAGCTTTAGAGATTGTGGAGGCATTAGAAATGATCTTTCAAAAATCGTTGGATTCTGGCATCATGGCAGAGGACTGGAAAATTGCAAATGTCACTCTGTAGCGGTGTGCTACATGCAGCGCTAAAATTACGACACGGAGTCAGTAACTGCAGTCGAAGGAAAAACTTTATTTGAAATCTTCAGCCTCACTTTTAAGCCTCCCTCAACCTGCCCCCCGTGGCGCAGAGGCTCCAAAGCTCTGTGCTCGCAAACCCCCGTAGGCTATCTAATTGTGAGCCGGTTCGGATGTGCCAGGAAATGGGTCGCCACATAACCCCCCCCCCCCAGAACCGGCGATACACCCCCCAATGTCCACAGTCTGGGCCGGAACCTGCTTGGGAGGTCGGCCTCTGCGCTGAGGTGCCGGAAACTCGGCCTGTTGCGCCAGGTCCACGTGTGCCGGTTTGAGGCGGTCCACCGTGAAAACCTCCTCTTTCCCCCCAACGTCCAGCACGAACGTGGACCCGTTGTTCCGGAGCACCATAAACGGCCCCTCGTATGGCCGCTGCAGCGGTGGCCGATGCCCACCCCTTCGTACAAACACAAACTTACAGTTCTGCAGGTCTTTGGGTACGCAGGTCGGGTTCCGCCCATGCTGTGAAGTGGGTATGGGGGCCAGGTTACCGAGCTTCTTGCGTAGTCTGCCCAGGACTGCTGCAGGATCTTCCTCTTGCCCCCGTGGGGCTGGTAGGAACTCCCCGGGGACGACCAGGGGCGTGCCGTATACCAACTCGGCTGACGAGGCGTGCAGGTCGTCCTTGGGCGCTGTGCGGATGCCGAGTAGGACCCAGGGAAGCTCGTCCACCCAGTTGGCTCCTCGCAGGTGGGCCATGAGGGCCGACTTCAGGTGATGGTGGAAACGTTCCACTAGCCCGTTCGACTGTGGGTGGTAGGCAGTTGTCTGGTGCAGCTGAGTCCCCAAAAGGCTGGCCATAGCTGACCACAGGCTGGAGGTGAACTGGGCGCCTCTGTCGGAGGTAATGTGGGCTGGTACACCAAAGCGAGATATCCAGGTGGTGATCAGGGCTCGGGCGCAAGATTCGGAGGTGGTGTCGGTGAGCGGGACCGCCTCTGGCCATCTTGTGAACCGGTCCACGATAGTCAGGAGGTGCTGCGCTCCACATGACACTGGCAGGGGGCCCATGATATCCACATGAATGTGGTCGAAACGCCGGTGGGCGGGATGGAACTGCTGCGGTGGGGCTTTGGTGTGCCGCTGAACCTTGGCCGTCTGGCAGTGCATGCACGTTTTGGCCCATTCACTGACCTGTTTGCGGAGTCCGTGCCAAACAAACCTGCTGGAAACCATCCGGACAGTCGTCCAGATGGAGGGATGCGCCAAGTAATGAATGGAGTCGAAAACACGGCGCTGCCAGACTGTCGGGACGACAGGACAGGGCTGGCCGGTGGCGACATCACAGAGTAGGGTCCTCTCAGGACTTGGTGACACAGGACAAGATAGTACAAAGTCAACATGGTTTCTTTCCGGGAAAATCCTGCCTGACAATCCTGTTGGAATTCTTTGAGGAAATTACAAGTAGGATAGATAAAGGGGATGCAGTGGATGTTGTCTATTTGGACTTTCAGGAGGCCTTTGACAAGGTGCCTCACATGGGGCTGCTTACCAAGTTAAAGCCCATGGTATTACAGGAAAGTTACAAACATGGTTGTGGCATTGGATGATTGGTAGGAGGCACCGAGTGGGAATAAAAGGACTCTTTTTTGGTTGGCTGCCAGTGACCAGTGGTGCTCCGTAGGGGTTGGTGTTGGGACCACTTCTTTTCATGCTGTATATAAATGATTTAGATGATGGAATAGATGGCTTTGTTGCCAAGTTTACGGATGATACAAAGATGGGTGGAGGGGCAGGTGGTGTTGAGGAAACAGGTAGGATGCAGAAGGATTAGGAGAATGGGCAAGAAATACAATGTGTTAAGCTCCAACTTCCTACATACCTCCTCAAAACACTTTTGTGGCTATTTAATAATATTCATTCACCTTGCCTGAAGCTGCTAAACAATGACCTGAAATTTGAAACATTTATTGGAAGTAAAAATAGGATTAAAAATTAATTGGCAATATTTTGAAATGTAGATGTTGTCCTGTGAGTATGGACAAACAGATCATAAATGTCAAAGTAAAATTAATATCAAAGTATATATATCTATGTATCACCACATACAACCTGAGATTCAGTTTCTTGTGGATATCCTCAATAAATCCAAATAGAATAATAACTATCACAGATTGAATGAAGGATCACACCAAATTGTGTGTGTGCAAAAGACAGCAAACTGTGTGAATACAAAAAGAAAGAAATAATAATCATAAATCATTAAACTACAAATATCGAGAACATGTGATGAAAAGTCCTTGAAAGTGAGTCCAGAGGTTCTGGGAACATTACAATAATGGGGTGGGTTGAAGCTATTCACTCTGGTTCAAGAGCCTGATAGTTGAAGGGTATAGCTGTTCCTGAACCTGGTGGTGTGTGTCCTGAGGCTCCTGTACCTTCTTCCTGGTGGCAGTATCAAGAAGGGAGCATGTCCTGGGTGGTGCTGCTAATGATGTAGAGGCACTGCCATATTTCCTTCGTTATTTCACTTACACGCTGGGCCCAGGACAGGTTCTCCGAAATATTATTACCAAGGTATTTAATTGTTGACCCTCTCCACCTCTGATCCTCCGATGAGGACTGGATCATGGACCTCTGGTTTCTTCCTCTTGACGCCAATAATCAGCTTTTTGGTCTAGTTGACATTGAGTAAGAGGTTGTTTTTATGGCACCATCCATCCAGATTTTCAACCTCCCTCTTATATGTTGATTCATCACCACCTTTGATTCGGTTGACATTTGTGGTACTGTCAGCAAACTTGAATATGTCATTGGAGCTGTGTTTAGCCACATGGTTATAAGTGTGAAGCGAGCAGAGCAGGGGTTTAAGCAGCCAGCCTTATGGTGCACCTGTGTTGAAGGAGATTGTGAAGGAGATGTCAATCCAAACTGACTGGGATCTGCATGTGAGGAAATTGAAGATCCAGTTGCACAAGGAGATACTGAGACCAAGGTCTTGAAACATATTGAGACCAAGGCTGTGAAGCTTATTGTTTAGTTTGAGGGGATAATAGCATTGAATGTTGAGCTGTGGTCAATAAAGAGCACCCTGATGTATACAGCCTTGCTGTCTAGATGTTCCAGACTAGAGTGAAGAGCCAGTGAGATGGCATCTGCAGTGGACTTGTTGCTCCAGTAGGCAAATTTGAGCAGATCCAGGTAGGAGTTGGCATGTTACATCACCAACCTCTCAAAGCACTTTATTACTGTGGATGGTAGTCATTGAGGCAGGTTACCATGTTCTTTTTAGGCATCTGCTTATAAATGAAGAATGCTTGAAGCAGGTGTGTCCCTCAGACTGCCGAACGAGAGATTGAAGATCTCAGTAAACACTCCAGAAGGTTGTTCAGCACAGGTTTTTGGTACTTGGCCAGGTACCCCAACTGGGCTGACGCTTTTCATGGGTTCACCTTCCTCTAGGCTGCTCACATGTCAGCCTCAGAGACAGAAATCACAGGGTCATTGGGGGCCGTGAGAGTGGGTGATGGTTCCCCATGCTTTGGCTGTCAAAGTGAGCATACCTGATAGTGAAGCCCTGTTGTCCCCTAAGTCACGTGGTTTAACTTTATAAGAGGTGATAGTATTGAAGCCCTGCCACAACTGTTGAGCATCCTTCGCTGATTCAGGTTTAGTCTGGAATTGTCACTTTGTCTGTGAGATGGCTTTCACAGATTAGATCATAAATTGTGGCAGCATAATCTATAGTCAACAAGGGCCTGAAAAGGGCAAATGGAATCCTTGATTCAGCAGCTGGAAATGCACAAAACAAAAAAAAAAGCAGCACCATATTGGTGTTGGTTTACTATTGTCACATGTACCAAAATACAGCGAAAAGCTTGTCTTGCATTCTGCTCATACAGATCATACACCATGCATTGGGCTAGAATAAGGTAAAACAATAACAATGCAGAATAAAGTGTGAAAGCTACTGAAAAATATCAGAGCAGGTAAATGATAAATGAGGTAGATTGTGAAGCCAATGATCTAACCTATCATACAAGAGTCTGTTAACAGTGGAATAGTAGCTGTCCTTGACCCTAGTATGGGCTTCTATGGTTTTCTACTTTCTGCCCAATGGGAGAAGAGAGAAGAGAGAATGTTTCTGGTGGGATTTTGTTCACTCTTTACTGAGATAACGAGAAGTACAGACAGTACTCATAAAGGGGAGTCTGATTTTGGTGACGTGCTGAGCTCTGTACATGACTCTCTGCAGTTTTTTGCAGGATAGTTGCCATATCAAGCTATGACTCAGTGGTACCGATGGAAGAGCTGCTGCCTCGTAGTTTAATGATCAGGGCTCTGGTGCTGTCTGTGTGCAGTTTGCATGTTTGTCCTGTGATTGTGTGTGCTTTCCCACATTCCAAAGACATGCAGATTTGAAGATTAATTGGCCACTGTCAACCTGCTCTTTGGACAATTTAAGCGCCAACCCAGATAGACTGGAAAGGCAGGGTGTCAAGAATTGGGCGAGGTCAGACTGCTCTAAGCGCTTTGCCAATTTGTAGAACTTGAGAACGGCTTTTTTGGCAGCGAAATTTAGGCCTGAAACGAATCACTGGGCAGCGTGTTCCAGGCCCAGAGCTATTCACTGAGGTGGAGTACAGTTCCTAGCGTGATATATGATCCGCTGTTTGGACAATTTAAATGCTGGCCCAGATGGACTGGAAAGGCCGATTTGGCTTGCTTCCCCGTGTTGTTCACTTCTCTTTCCGTGGCGCCGAGGCTGTGAGACTGCCCCGGCTGCTGTGCTTTGTGGTGAATTGTTCCGCTAATATGATGAACTGATACCAAGGCTTTGGGCCTACTCTGGGCTGCATCGGAGATTTGGATCTATGAACTCAATTTGGTTCAGAATGCTGTTGTTGTTGCTTGCTTCTATTGTTTGCATGATTTGAGTTTTTCCTCTTTCTCTCTGAATTGGGTGTTGGTCTTTTTTATTTGGGCTCTATCAGTTTTCACAGTGTAAGACAAGGTAGTCATGAGGAACCTCCATAAACGGTGTTTCAACCACAAGTATAGTGTCCAAGTCTGTGCATCATAAGTTTACAAAAATATATAAATGGTTTGGAACTGGTGCAGAAGAGCTTTTACAAATCGTTGGAGAGATGAGTGGCATTAGTTGTGTAGAATGAATAGAGGAGCTGAGATTTAAAATCCTGAATATTAAGGACAGAGCAAATGCAGAGAAACTGTTTGTATTGGTGGAACAGTTAAAGGCCCAGAGACAAGAATGAAGGAAATTGGCTAAAGAACCAATGGTGATTAGGAAAAAACTTCAAGTGAATGGTTGTGTTATGGATTTTACTGATAATACATATGACTGTAAATGCAGGCACTATCCTGTATGAGATTCAGAGGTGAACAAAATGACAGTGTGTGAAATTCTCACGGTGGATATAGTAAAACTGGGTGAGACATTTATGGTTGTATAGAATGATTCTGTAGCTCTGGACATCATGGTAATTATAGTTTAGTCAGGAAGAAAATCAAATCAAGGTTCAAGGAGCCAAGATCAAATGGGATATTTCCATAATGTGCTCAGGCAGGCAACTAGGAAGGCCAAGAGTGACCGTCGAAATATCATTGGCAATGAAGATCAAGGAGAATCTCGAAGTATTTCATACTTACATCAAGAAAAGTGTAAGGTGAAGATAGGTCCACTCAAGGATAAAAGAGGACTCTCCTCTTGGAGTCAGAGCAAGTGGTTGAGGTAGTAAGTGTGTACATTGTGTCCATGTTTACTGAGGAGAAAATCTCGGAGTATAGTGCAGAATGGAACATCCTAATGTTCTGGGATAGTTTGAAATTAAGATGGCGGTAGTGCTGAATCTTCAGAAAAGTATTAAGGTGGATAAGTCCCAGGACCTGTTAACATATATCCCTGAACACTGAAAGAAGCAAGTGAGGAGATTGCTTGGGCTTTGACCAAGATCTTTGTGTCTTTATTAAGAATAGGCAAGGTCCCAATGGAATGGAGTATAGCAATTTTGTTTGCCTTTATTCAAGAAAGGGAATAGGGATAATTTGGGTATTTATAGATCAATAAGCCATGTGTCAGTGGGAGGGAAACTATTGGAGTAGATACTGAGGGATGGATTTATGCAGATTTAGATAGCCACGGCTTGCTTAGGGACAGTTGGCATGGCTTTGTGCGAAGTTTGTCATGCCTTACAAATTTGATCAAGTTCTTGGAGGTGATGACAAGGGAGTTTGATGAGAGTAAGGACGTGAAGTGGGCTTTAGTAAGATATTTAATGGGTCCATCATGATAGGTTGATTCAGGGGATAAGTATGCATGGGATCCTGTGTGAATTGCAAGTTTGGATTTAGAACTGGCTTGTCCATTGAATGAAAATTAGAATTACAATTTTATTTCTTATACAAACGGTTGTATTTATCTCACAACATGAGGGGGTAGAAATCTTTAGGCTGCATCTCCGTTGCTCTGTACATGCAATTAGGAAGGGAAATGTGAAAGGATATTGCCCAAACACTAAGATCGTATACATAATTGTTTTGCATTCATGCATGTACAGTCAGATATGCAATGTGATCAAAATCCTCCAGTCCATCTGCTTTTCTCATCACACAGATAGAGTAATGACGGAAGGCTGTTTTTCTGGTGGGAGGTCCATGACCACTTGTGTTCTGCTAAGATCAGTGCTGGTATCTGTGTTGCTTGTGATACGTATCACTGATTCTGATGAAAATATAGATGGGAGATGAGCAAGTTTGTGGATGATGCCAAGATTGGTGGAGCTGTGGACTGTTTAAAGGACAATAAGAGCATACAGCAGGATATAGATCTGTTCAGATATGGGTAGAAAAGTGGAAGATGGTGTTTAATCCAGACAGGTGTAAGCTGTTGCACTTTTGGTGTCAAATGAAAAAGGAGAAAGTATACAATTATTCGTAGACTCCTTAATAGCATTAAGTTACTGAGGAATCTTGAGCCCAGTCCATAGTTTACTGAAATATACTAGCGCAATTCTTTATAGTGCCAGCTATAACGTTGGGGTTGAATTCCCGATGCTGTCTGTGAAGAGTCTGTACTTTCTCCCTATGACCATGTGGGCGACCACCAGCTGCCCTGGTTTCCTCCCAGGCCTTAAAAATGTCCAGTTGTGGTTACTGAGTGGTGGGCATGCTATGTTGGTACTGGAAGTGTGGCGACACATGGACTGTCCAGCATAATCCTTGCTGATTTGATTTGGTGCATTTCACTGTATGTTTCGATATACGTGCAACAAATACAGTTAATCGTCCTTACTTCCTTTAAGTTGATAAAGAATGTGTATGGCCTCCCTGCTTTCATTGGTAAGGGTGTGGAGTGAAAGAGTTAGGAAATCATACTGCAGTTATATAAAGTTTAATAAGTTGGTACTAGGTGTATCACATGTTGCCCCATTAGGGAAAGGATGTGGAGTCTGTAGAAAGGATGCAGAAGAGGTTTTACCAGGATTAGAAAATATGAGCTCTAAAGAAAGGTTGGACAAGTTCTGGAGCACCAGAGGCTGAAGGGAGACCTGATAGAGGTTTTTTTTAAATTATGAGAGGTATAGATACAGCAGACAGTCCATTTTTCTTTCCCCAGGGTAGAAATTTCAAATACAGGAGGAAGTGCTTCTAATATTGTGGGATGGGGGGGGGTGGGGGGGAGAAGTTTAAAGGTGACATGTGAGGCAAGGTTTTTTTTACACGGAGAGTGATAGTTGCCTGGAATATGTTACTAGGGTAGTGGCAGAAACAAGCCTTTTGGTGGAAGACACATGAAGATGAATGGAATGCAAGGATACGGATGATTCAGCAGAGGAGGACATTTGGTATCAGTTTGAATCAAGATCAGCACAACATCACGAGCCACACAGCCTGTCCGGAGCTGGTCTGTTTTATGTTGCATGTAGTACATCTCATGGAGTCATTGTCTCACAGCAGCAGAGACCCAGGATCCAACGCTGACATTTGATACTGTCTGCCTGGAGTTTGCACTTCCTACCTGTGAACACGTGGCTAACCTCTGATTTACTCCCACATCCTAAAAGTCTGGGGGCAGGTAGATTAATTGGCCATGTTGAATTACCCTGTTAGATGGGTGATAATAGCTGAGGGGATCTGAGAAGAATGTGGAAAGAAAAGAAATGGGACTGATCTCATATGAGTGTAAATGGGTGACTGATAGTTGGCATGGCTGAAAGGTCTCTTTCCAGGCTGTATCTCTCATGAGCAGACAGGACGATATTGTACGAAGCACAAAGGCAGGTGGAGTGACGTTTTATGAGATTCACACAGACTGACAGGAAAATGCGGCAGGGAATTCTCACAAAACTGCATTGTAACAATGGACAGACGAACTGAAGAATTCACAGACATCCTTCAGATGTCAAAAGTAGGTTCAGAATAAACAAGGACAGTAACATTTGATTAGTTGAGACTTGATTTAAGTGTTCAAAATGGCCAAAAGCATTTTTTTTAGATAAAATTAAGAGTGATCTTTCCTTCCATTTGTGAGGTGAAGACACCATCTTGGCCATTCCATCAGAATTAGTGGTCGATTCACACAAATCTTTATGTCAGAAGGGCTAGATCGTACGTGAATGATAGAATGTAGAATGCAACATAAGAGTTGCTAAAAGAATCACTGCTCTAAAAAGGGACCAAGAAGATAATGAAAAATTTAAAACTAAAGCAAAAATCCTCTGAGAGTCAAACATGCTGAAGGCTGCCTTCTGTGCTTAAAGTTTTGAGTGATATATAGAGAGCTTGTTTAAAAATGTCACCAAAATTTCTCTTACATTTTATATAAAGTTCAGATTTATTTAAGAATGGAAAATAAACTGACCCTCTTGGAATCAACATCCTGACTTCTATTAAGGTTACCATTAATTTTATATAAACACTATATGAATTTCCTTGCTGGAGTTGTAATTTTCTTCATTTTATGTGCAGTCTGCATCTTGAAGCATGTTTACAACTGCAGTGTTTACAACGCCCTTTGTAAATTAATTTGTTGACTACTCTATTAAGTGGGTGCATTCCAGAATTACATTTCTCTCTGGTAATATTAATTGATGTTTACACAGAACCCTTACCGTGGAAAACTCAAGAAACCATCACCATGTTGGGAGGAAGCAATCAAACAGAATGCCAGATGGTGTTCACTGTCCAACAAGATGCCCAGGTCCTGTTTGGTAGGCTGGGTCACCAGGAAATAGGAACAGGTTGAAGAACAGATCACTTCCCTTCAAGCGCTGGTGTTTGAACCAACCTGCATAACGACTACAGCATAGCTACACAGTGACTACTTTGATCACTTTGCACTAAAATTGACTTATGTTCTAATTGTGTTGTCTCTTGAAGAAATTGTGTATAACTTAGGTTTAATTGATGTTTTTCTTGTGAATGCTGCTTATCTGATGCTATGTGCTTGTAATGCTGTTGCAAGTACGTTTTTCATTGCATCGGTGCACATGACGATAGACTTGACTTTGCTTTTGACTTTGATGCAACCTGCTGCAGACAATGTGTAAATAATCTAAAAATGGTCATTAAATCAATTATCAACCCATATGTTTCTTCCTCTGACTCCTGTTGCTTTAGTTAACGTGTTGATAAGGCAAAATAGAGTATCCTATTTAAATTGTGATGCTATTTTTAACATATGAATCAGTGCTGTTCAATAAATATTAATTTTTTGCAACAAGTGGTCCAATGTCCCCTTACCTGATAAAATAATCTCAGCCCCTTTGGTTAAACATATATTTGTAGAGCTACAGCTGAGTTGTGTATACCCCAGGTTGATGGCATTCAATTCCCTTCGTATTGAGTGGTCTTATGGACATGGTTTGCTGAGAACTGCTTCAAGAGTTGTCAGGAAATTTGTTTATTTTTTATTTTGAGTCACGCTGGTTCACAGTTCCCTGTCTTCCCAGTGCACGTAAGCAGTTTCCTAGCACGTCGCCACTTCCCCTGTGGAGCTGGGCATTCTACGTTCACAATGTCTAACCAAAGGACATTTCCATTCATGAGATGGCTGAGATTCTGTCATCAAGAGGTGAGCTGTGTACAGCTCTTTAGCTGCACGCTTAATGAGGAGGGCTGAGATCAATTGACCATTTAAAAAGAAAATGGATCACTCTTTGTAAAGAAAAAGGAGTATTTATTAAAGCTCACTGAGAAATTGGATCATAAAAAGATCAGAAGCACAGTAATAAACAGTTGGGATTGTAATATAAGAACGGATATCATGACAGAGCTCAGTGAAATAGAATTAGAGTGACTTAAGAGTTTCCTACAGTGTTGTTAATTCTATTATTCAACATCAGGTTCTCCAATTCTCTTCGCCAGACCAGATAATGATAATAATAACTTCAACCAGCTGCTCTTTAACACACATACAGAACATAATTGTAAGCTGTAAATTGATTACAAAGATAACAAGAGGAGGTATATTCAAGGAATGAGACAGCAGCCAGATACTGTGATGGAGGAATATTTATATTGTGATTTTATTGTTCAGTGTAATAAGAGACTACATGTAGGGATAGCGTCAATACACAAAGTAATAATGAACAGACAGAACAAATACACTGAAGTATATTAGCTACAGGTTGGCAAGACTGTGAATATTAACCTAAAACCACAAGACATAGGAGAGAAATTAGGCCACTTGGCCCATCAAGTCTGCCCCACTATTCCATCATGGCTTATTTATTATCCCTTTCAACACCATTCTCCTGCCTTATAAAACCTCACATCCTTGCCTTTGTATTCTAGTCCTCTCAAAATGAATGATAACATTGCATTTGTCTTCCTTACCACTGTCTCAACCTGCAAGTTAACCTTTTGGGAATCCTGCACAAGGACTCCCAAGTCTCTTTGCATCTCTGATTTTTGAACTTTCTCCCCAGTTAGAAGATAGTCTATGCCTTTATTCTTTCCAGAAAGTTGCATGACATGTTCCTACACTATATTCCATGTGCACTGTTTTGCCTGTTTTCCCAGTCTGTCCAAGTCTTCTGCAGACTCCCTGCATCCTTAACACCACCTGTCCCTCCACATACCTTTGTAGCTCCTGCGAAGTTGGCCACAAAGCCATCAATTCCACCATCCAAGTCATTGACATATCACGTGAAAAGAAGGGGTACAATGCAGAACACCACTTATATTTTACAGATTCACGGTTTTCAATAATGTATTTATTTTCTTGCAAGCACCTGCCCTTCTCCATTACATTTCATAATTTGCATCCTTTTAAAGAGGACAATGAACTAAGATAGCTGTAGAGGGATAGCCACATAAAAAAGTAAACAGTAATCTGATATTACATTACTCTCTCCTTTGTTGTGGTGGAATATAATGAGTTGAATGCAAAAGTAGGTGAAATCTCCGAGGGAGCAAAAAGCATGATCTTGTATACATCTGTTGCAAATATTATTCAGGCAAGATGGGAAGCCACTGGGGACTGAGAATGAGAGTATTAAAGACCATTTACTGAAGCATTAGGTGTAAGTAAAATGCAAAAGGACAAGTTAGATTAGCTGTAAAATCCTTCTTTAAGCTAGGTCAACAACAGTGAAGTTTTAGACCAACTAAGGGCATGAGGCTGGAGATGTAAAGATCAGCCAGTAGAATTCTTCAGAATGCAAAATCCAAAATGGTGGGAGCACAGATGAGGCTTTTGAAAGCAAAGGGTAAGAAATGACATGTAAGCAATATACGTATCTAATTTCCTATGATATAAATGTGAGCTCAAGAATGCTTCAGTGTTGGTAAAGCATTTTGAGGCATCTTGCAATGTACATAAAAAGTGCTATAATGAATGCAAAATTGTTCATTTAAATGGCTAATTGTACAGTCAGCCCTCCTTATCCATGAGGGATTGGTTCCGGGACCCCTTGCGGATACCAAAATTCGCGGATGCTCAAGTCCTTTATTCAACCTGTCTTAATGCGGTGGATCTTAGGACCCAGCAGAACCCCAGACCTTATTTAACCTGTCTCAGTGCAGTGGACATTAGGACCTGGCGCCAGAGCTCTGAATCCGCAGTGTTTCTGTTCACGAAAATAATAGACAGTAGACAATAGATGCAGGAGTAGGCCATTCAGCCCTTCTAGCCAGCACTGCCATTCACTGTGATCATGGCTGATCATACACAATCAGTACCCCGTTCCTGCCCTCTCCCCATATCCCTTGACCCCGCTATCTATAAGAGCTCTATCTAACTCTCTCTTGAATGCATCCAGAGACTTGGCCTCCACTGCCTTCTGGGGCAGAGCATTCCACATATCCACCACTCTCTGGGTGAAAAAGTTTTTCCACATCTCTGTTCTAAATGGCCTACCACTTATTCTTAAACTGTGGCCTCTAGTTCTGGACTCACTCATCAACGGGAACATGCTTCCTGCCTCCAGTGTGTCCAATCCCTTAATAATCTTATATGTTTCAATCAGATCCCCTCTCATCCTTCTAAATTCCAGTGTATACAAGCCCAGTTGCTCCAATCTTTCAACATATGACAGTCTCACCATTCGGGGAATTAACCTTGTGAACCTACGCTGCACTCCCTCAATAGCAAGAATGTCCTTCCTCAAATTTGGAGACCAAAACTGCACACAATACTCCAGGTGGGGTCTCACCAGGACCCTGTACAGCTGCAGAAGGACCTCTCTACTCCTATATTCAATTCCTCTTGTTATAAAGGCCAGCACGCCATTAGCTTTCTTCACTGCCTGCTGTACCTGCATGCTTGCTTTCATTGACTGGTGTACAAGAATGCCTAGTTCAATCATGATCATGATTGAAAATAAAGTGGAAATAATAGAGCGATCTGAAAGGGGTGAAACACCATCGGTCATTGGAAAAGCGTTAGGCTACATCGGTCAACGATCGGAACAATTTTAAAGGATAAAGTAAGAAAGGCCCTGCCCTGATGAAAGCTACAATTATTACTAAGCAACACAGTGATTTAATTATTGGGTTTTGGAGTTTTGAGCTTTTGATCCTCCACATCAACCCGCTACAGCTGGAGAGCGCACTTGAAAGCAGTCTTCCCTGGCTCATGCTTGGGAACTGTTTCCGAGCCCAGTGCTGAAACATATATTCTTAAGTGTTTTATACGCATAGAAAGGTAAAATATATACTATATACTAAGACAAATATTTGACTAACTGACGCTAAATAATACCGGATGTACCTGTTCCGACTTACTTAGTAAGGAACTTCCGATTTTTTTCGATCTCGATCCACAATAACATCACGCACATCCTCCTGTATACTTTCAATCATCTCTAGATGACTTATAATACCTAATACAATGTAAATGCTATGTAAAATAGTTGTTATACTGCATTGTTTAGGGAATAATGACAAGAAAAAGAAGTCTGTACATGCTCGAACAACAAGTGCTGGAAGAGCACTTCCGGATTTTTGTGATTCGCGGTTGGTTGAATTTGTGGATGTGGAGGGCCGACTATAGTCAACAACACTTTAACTGATTCAGGTTTGTTGATGGACAAATCAGATATGAAATCTGCCCAGGAGCCAGCAGAGGTTGCAACAAACGAGTATTGGAGATTATTGGTGTCGATTATTTGTTAGGGTTGATATCAGAAGGCAGTATAAATAATGAAGAGAGTAAACCCAAAAATGGAGCTCTAGGCCACAATGGTGGTGGTCCTGTGGATTGAGAAATTCAAACCATTCAAGAGATTAAAAGCTGAAGCATCAACAACCTGAAACATTAACACCACACACAAAATGCTGGAGGAACTCAGCAGGCCAGGCAGCATCTAAGGAAAAGACTGTTTACTCCTTGCCATAGGTGCTGCCTGACCTGATTAATTCCTCCAGCGTTTTGTGTGTGTTGCCTTGGATTTCCAGCATCTACAGAATCTCTTATGTCTGTGAATCTGAAGTATTAACTCCACAGCTTCTCCCTGACTTGCTGTTTTTCACCTCTTCATTTTTGGGGATCGAGAAGCAATATAATTTAACGAAGTTACATCACAAGATATTTGATACACAAAAACAGTGAAAGCTAATTGAAAGAGCTGCAAAGGTACGCAAACAAAAAGAGATGAAGCTAAAAATTGTGGTAACCAGTTTTCTCATACAGCTGTAAATGTAATTTTCAAGGAAAGGGAATCAAAAATGAGAGGGCATAGATTTAAGATGAACGGAAAGATTTACAAAGGGCCTGTTCAGAAATATCTTCAGGCAGAGGGCGGAACATAATTGGAATGAGCGGCCAGGGGAAGAAGTTGAGGGACGTACAGAAACATCACTTAAAAGACACCCACCTACCTATCATCCCGCTCACATGGTTTCACGTATCATCTTCTAGTTTATAATCCATCCCCTCCCCCTTCCCTTATTCTCACTTCTTTCTCCTTTTTTTCCCTCAGTCCTGATGAAGGGTCTCAGCCCAAAATGATGAATTGTCATTGCTTTCCATAGGTGCTGCCTGACCATCTGAATTCCATCAGCATTTCGTATGTGTTGCTCTGGATTTCCTGCACCTGCAGGACCTGTTGAAATTATGTAGATGGATCAGAAAGGTTTAGAGTTGAGCCAAATTAACCATTTCTAACTCAGAGATATAGAGGTGCCATAAAGTGGTAGGGAAGAAAGAAATGGCCAATAGAATCAAAAAATAACTGGAAGATTGAATTAGGGCAAAAAATAAACAAATTGCTGAAGGAGCTCGACATGCCGAACAGCATCTGCATGGGCAAAGGAATTGATGACGCTATGGTCAGTACCCTGCAATAGATGGAATTACAGCCTTTTGTAAACTAAATGGAAATTAGACATAATAACCAGTACAAGAACCGCAGGAAATGCACACATTTTACTGTTAAATTTCATAAAGGGGTATTAATCCAATCTTTGTTAAGAACAAGCAGGCTTTGAGCAGATTTCCTCTTATGCTTACGATTCAATGACTGGTGCACTGAACTGCCTCACAAGCCACCAGCCTACTTGCCCTGTTATCCACCTACTCCAGGGAGAAGTTCATATTTTCCTATATCACCCCCATTAATTATCGGAGGAGGAAGCTATGCCATACCACCCTCACAATCAACTCACTCTACTTCCAACCCCAGGCACCTTCTCTATCACCTCTTCTCAATATTTTACTACTCCTGTGTTTTTTCTCTTTTGAGGAAGTCGAGCACTGCATCCTGGTGGGGTGATGGCTGAAGGGAAGAAAAGTAACATGTCACCATCATCAGGGCCAGCCATTTTGAGGTGAGTCACAGCAGCCAGCGCGGAGGAAAGAGGATAGCTGTGATCCAAGGCTAGGTCACATGCGCTCCTGCAAAAGGCCAATGTTAAGGATTCAACAGGCCAGGATTTAGAAAATGTGTGGTACACAGGAAAAGCAGTCACATGAGCATGTTCAATTGAAACGGCCATCACAGAATGCCACAAGAACCATCAATTTGACCAGAGCTTTGACCAAGTCTCCTGGTTTAGAAATGCTGGTCAACTGCACCCGAACACTTGTGCATTCAATTCTGAAGCAATATTTGAAAGCTCATGACTTAGTTATTAATAAGGTATGAACAGAACCCACACAATGTTGAGCAGTGCTGTTGAAACTCATGTCCTTGCAGACTGTTTTGGAATCATAGAAACACAGAAAACAAACAGCACAATACAGGCCCTTCAGCCCACAAAGCTGTGCTGACCATGTCCCTATCTTAGAACTACTTAGGCTTTACCCATAACCCTCTATTTTTCTGAGCTCTATGTAGCCACCCAGGAGTCCCTTAAAAGACCCTATTGTTTCTGCCTCCACTGGCAGCCCATGCCACACACTCACCACTCTCTGCATAAAAAACTTACCCCTGACATCTCCTGTGTACCTATTTCCAAGCACCTTACAACTATGCCCTTTCATGCTAGCCATTTCAGCACTGGGGAAAAGCCTCTGACTATCCACATGATCATTATCTTGTACACCTCTATCAACTCTCATCCTCTGTCACTCCAAGCTGAAAAGGCCGTGTTCACTCAACCTATTCTCATAAGGCATGCTCCCCAATCCAGGCAACATCCTTGTAAATCTCCTTTGCACCCTTTCTATGGTTTCCACGTCCTTCCTATAGTGAGGCGACCTGAATTGAGCACAGTACTCCAACTGGGGTCTGACCAGGGTCCTATATGGCTGCAACATTTCCTCTCAGCTCTTAAACTCAATCCCACGATTGATGAAGGCTAATTGACGGATTTAAACTATTTGGAGCTGATACAGTTCTGTGGCCAACCAGTAGGCAGCTCCTGAGACCTGAGGGGCACTGAGCTTCTCTGCCCACACCTGTTTTCCTCTAGTTGCAGATTGCCTGAGTCTTCCTGTAACGCTGCTGGCCATTGGAATGGCCAGTTTCTATGATTATAAGCAACAACTGAGAATATTCAAATAACCTTCCGAGTGGACTCCAAAAATTGTGGTGATGTTTGGAAACACTGTGTTTGTTTCAAATACTATTGTTTTCAAAGTGAGCAACAGTAGCACTGAAGGCAAATCCTAAGCAGGAATCCTCTGGGTGAGTTGAACAGTGTTAGCTGGATGACCAAGGCATTGTTTTGAAGCACTCCACTAGCCAGTCAGCTCACTAAGTTCATCACCAACCTTACTCTGCAAGCTCCTTGGTGTGAAAAAAAAATTTATATGTAATATGGAAACCAATATAATTTGCATTACAAACATGTTCACGGATAAGAAGGTTTGAAGGGATGTGTGCATACCATTAGACACCAAACAATGGTGCAAAGCAACAGATTTTCACATTTCTGTAACTCTGTCAAATAAATTCACAAATAATTCCCCACAGCAACCAAATTAATGTTCTCTTGTAGTTACCACTCCTCCCCCCAACCTCCACCCCACTTTGAATCTGGGACTGTCAAAGTTATTTGAATCAAGTGGGGGAACAAGGGAGGCAGTATAACCTTCAAACAAAGCTCCCTGAGGTCTATTTGTAAGCATGAGTTGTGGATGTCAGTGCTCTCTGAAGGATATATATAATTAACACTATGTCAATTCATAAACTGAATGTAGCTCTCAAAGTAAGAAATTCAATTAAATACTCTATTAATAACGGAAAATGTTAATTCAGAAAATTGTGGTAAACAATCACCGCAAACAACGAGGCGGCGAGCGAAGGCCAGGTTGATTCGAGGGTTGAGGCATGCGGGTGCGAGACAGAGCTGGCGTGAGGGCAAGGCACGTTCCATGAGAAGATGGAGTCAGAGTCGGAATCTGGGGCATAGTTGAAGCGAGCAGTGTGGAGAAAAGCTGAAGTGAAGCTATTTCGGAATCTATCTACCTAAACCGGGAGCGAGCTCTGATCCACCAAAGGGCCACGCCTACTTGGAAAGGTGGAAGCGGGGCAGAACGTATCACTGCGGCGGGGTCTGAGTTTGGGCAACGACCCGGTGCTTGGACAGTTTAAACGCCGGGCCAGGTGGGCTTAAAAGACGAGGTGTAGGGACTGGAGGTCGAGCCGCTCTTACTCCGCACTCCTTGCGCTGAGGTTGTGCCGTGCTCCGGGCTCGTCAGCGAGTCTCCTTGCATTTTTCCTCTCCGTATGATAGTGGGTCCACTCCGGCTTTGGCTTCATGGAATCAATTTCTTTCCGATTGCTGATGCCTGCTTTGTTGTTTGAATAATTTGATTTGATTTGTATTTTTTCTCTCTCTCTGCATATTGGGTGTTAGTGTTTTTTTTTAAAAAAACAATAATTGGGTTCTAAGGCAACACGAGTGAATCTGCAGATGCTGGAAATAAATAAAAAACACAAAATGCTGGCAGAACTCAGCAGGCCAGACAGTATCTATGGGAGGAGGTAATAACGACGTTTTGGGCCGAAACCCTTCATCAGGAGTGAAGTAACATGGGATGGTCGGGGGGGGGGGGGATAAGAAGTGGGGGGAGGGATGAAGTAGAGAGAAAGAAAGGTTCTTAGTGATAGGCTGGAGGGAAATGGTTCTTTCGCTTTTATTTCCCATAATTCTCCACCTTCCCCCCCCCCCCAGCCCATTTCCCTTCAGCCTATCACTTCCCAGCTCTCTACTTCATCCCTCCCCCCTCGACCATCCCAAGTTACTTCACTCCTGATGAAGGGTTTCGGCCCGAAACGTCGTCACTACCTCCTCCCATAGATGCTGTCTGGCCTGCTGAGTTCTGCCAGCATTTCATGTTTTTTAATAATTGGGTTCTTTCGGGTTTCTTGTTTTGTGGCTGCCTGTACATTCTTTGACAATAAAATGTACTTTGAACTTTGGAATTCTGGCATCTTCTATAGCAATGTATCAACTCATAAAGTTGATTAATCCGAAATTCAAAGCAGGATCTGGATTTTAAGACTCATTGGTCACTACAAATTTGAAACAAAATGGAATAGGAACCATTTTAACAGATTACCATGGATTTACAAAATGGAAAGTGAATGCAGTTTTGATCTTATTGCAGTTCCTAATACTCTAAATCACTCAAATAACTGTAAACTTATGATAACACAAGTATTAACTCTGCATCACAGAGATCAACTCAAAACAAAGACACTGAGATGTTGAATTCCTAGTTGCTGCAATATCACACTCTAAGCAAAGTTGTCCCTCACAAGAAATTAAAATGGCTTGCGTTTGAATGGACCACACGTGTTATGGAACAGATGTGCTCACGTGCATTCATTATTTCTCAATGCACATTTTTGCTAGATCATCATCTAGCAAGGCGGAGTTAAGCCTACATTTCTGGATCCCATCCCCCCCCCCCCCACCACATCTCTGGTCATCTGCATAGCATGCTGGGAAATTTTATATTTCAATAAATGCAAAGTACAATGTGTTTTTGTTTTCATTTTGTGTTTTTACCCTTTATTAACCTTGCCTTTGCTACACTTCTGTATTAATCTAGCACCTTCCACTTCCCTGAGAGGTGAAGAGTGGTAGAATACAGTTTTAGTGGCTTCTCACCTTTAATTGTCCTTTTACAAAATACAATCTATATGCAGCTCTGTTAGTGAAACATAACCATGACAGATTCTGGAAATCCAGTAACACGCACAACTCAGCAGGTCAGTGTGCATCTATTGAAAGAAAGAAAGAGTCAATGATTCAGGCTGAGACCCTTCAATCATAAGCTGGAAGAATTTGATTCAAACTGGGAAAAATGGGTTAGCTACATAATGCCTCATAGGCCTGATTTTATTCTCACAAATCAATGAATATGTTGTAAAAAAAAGATCACTCCCTACTTATACATAGTTTTTTCCTTTTGCTTGTTTTTTCTTTCCACTCTTTTCTATAAGTGTATACCTCAGATAAATACTATGTGGAGATTTGTGACATATATATTTAAATGATATATATGTACAATGTCTGAAATACATCTTATGGACATGTTTGTTTGATGATGAACTTCAATAAAAATAAATTACAAAAAAAAGAGGACAGGAAGGGGGCAGAAACCAGAATAAGAAGACGGAGAGAGGAGAGGGAGCAAGTGCAATCATATCGGTCAGCAGTGCTCATCAAGGAGTGAACATTGCGGGAGACGCAGTGGGATTGGCCTTACCCTCGTTTCCGTCACGACACCCTACCTTTTCAGTCCATTTGGGCCAACATTTAAATCATCCCAACACCAGGATGTCCCTCACACAAGGATCTGGGCTCCACTGGGCCTCGACCTCACCGCCTAGCCCAAAGTTGTTCTCGACCTCTCCAAATCAGCTTGGTGCTGATCCAGCCTCGCTCCTCGTCCAGGTGGATGGGCATCGAAACTCCTCCGATTTGACACCTCCCTGAACTGCACCTCCAACTGCATCCCCGACTCTGACGCCATCTATGACTCCAAAACTGTCTCAAACACATTATGCTTCAACTTTGCAATTCTTCAGCATGACTCATCAATGCTTCAGCTTCATTTTCGCTTGCCTCTTCATTGTTTTCTGTGATAGTTTGCCATGATTTACCTCAGAAAAAGCTGTTATTAATAATGTTTTTCTTCACATTTCTTGCCTTTTGAACTACCAGTAAGCTGTTGCCTAACTTCAGTGGCATATCTTAAACCGAATTTTGCTGTCGTCAAATTTGCTGTCATTCAATTTGCTATCATCTATGCTATCATCAAATTCTCCGGCTGATTGTTAAGTTTCTTTTCTTTTGCAGTATCTCATTAGTAGTATCATTAAAAAAGCAACCCTTTCAGTTTCAGCATTGAGTACTTGATTACCAGATAAATATAATGAGTTCCAAATAAAGAGTAAAAGCTCTGGTGAGAGTGCTTGAAATATATGTAAAATAGATGAAAATATGTTACTGGAATTGGTGTCTGAAGTTTGAAGTAACCTAAAATTTCAGATGCCTTGTGGTTAAAACCAAAGCTCTGAATGAAATATATCTTCTAGGCGCAAGAAACAACCTTAAAAGGAACCCGCACAATGGATATTTTCCATCTTGCTCTTGGCTGTCATCCATTACTACATTCTGTGTCACACTCTGCTTTTTAATGGATGTCTTCTGCAGAATTCTGTAAAAAATTCTGAGGCTAATTTTAAGAAATTTCATCCACAATTTGCATGGCATTAGGCCATTTATAGATTTAAAACCCCATAAATCCTCCATATCCAGTCAAACTACATTTACCGCTTGACAATTCAAGAGCAAGGATAGAAAAACAAGCTTATGTTCTGTGTCAGTGTAATTAATGCCTCTTACATTTGAGTTGGTTTGAACTTACGTGGGATCTCTTTCCCAATGGGAACAAGACAAATGTTTACATACTGGGCAAGAAAAGAACACAAAGCATTTCAAAAATAAAGATTATGTTGCCTTTCTTAAATAGTCAATTGACTTTTACTAAGAGATTGAGGAATGGTCTGAGTTGAGGGGCAATGGGCATTACATTTTCTTACTCATCTTTTGTACATAAGCAAATACAATTTAAAGGCTTGTACTCAGCTTACATTTCTACAATATATACCCCAAAGTCTGGAGTCTATATAGTATTGGCCATAAGAAGAGAACAATTGCCCAGCGCCCCTTAATTCAGACATTTCTGGATTACAAAAGCCAATGGAACCATCCTGGACAACTCTCTGGAGTAAGCACACAAAGCTTCCTGTACTTACTAAAATCTATGTGAGTTCATTCAACTCCTCAACCCTATGGTCACAGAATGAATTCAGAAACTACTCTAGTGAAGGGGATATGAGGCTACAAAAAGTTTGGACTCTAGTAAGTCAGACTGGATGAATTTAGTAGTATTGTAGGTAAGTGTCACCCCAACTCGCACCAGACTCAAAAACAGTTACTTTTCCCAGGCAGTAAGACTGATTAACACCTCCACCCACTAACTTCACCACTAGTTTTATTATTTCCCACCAGTCATCTTAGGTACTGTCTTGCTACACTTTATGGACATACAATCAATCTATGCATATCAGCTATCTTATGTATATATATTGTGTTTTTTCAGTATTACTTGTTGTGTTTTTTTTAATCTTTGGTGGGTTTTTTGTGCTCCATCTGATCCAGAAAAACAATTATTTTGTTCTCCTTACACTTGTGTACAGGAAATGACATTAAACAATCTTGAATTTGCAGGAATATTCAAAGAGTACATGATGTGGCACTGTCTATAATGACCGCCTTCATAAATTGGTACACACAAATACAGGAGGCATTCTGTAGCTACCTGGAAAACATAATTCAATAGAGAGTTGACGGCAAGTAGGAATGAAATCATCAGGAGACAAATTGAGACCAGATACATGAAGCCAAATTAAAGTTTGTTATCAAAGTACATTTATGTTACTCTTTACTATCTCAAAGTTAATTTCCTTACAGGTGTTTACCAAAAAATCTATACATAAACAAAGAATGTCAAACAACAAATGTGCAAAAGAAGACAATTTTTGCAAATAATTAAAAACTTACTGACAACTTGGGTTGTAGAGCCCTTCAAAGTGAGACTATAGGTTGCAGAATCAGTTCAGAGTTGTAGTGGATGAAGCTATCCATGCTGACTCAGAGGCCTGATGAGTGTAGCTTAATAACTGTTCCTGAATCTGGTAGTGTTGGGCGTTAAGGTTTCTGTACCTCAATGGCAGAAGTGAGCAGAGAGCTTAGCCTGGATGGGGGGTAGGGTCCTTGATGATGGATGCTGCTTTCTGATAACAACGCTTCTACAACTGTGCTCAATGGAGGGGCAGGCTTTCCCAATGATGAACTGCACTGTGTCCACTACTTTCCATTCCTGGGCAATGGTGTTTCAACACCAGACAGTGCAGCATCCAGTCGGGATTCTCTCTACTGTGTATCTACAGAAATTTGTAAAAGTTAATTGTGACTTGCTGAATCTATGCAAAGTTTTAAGAAAGCAGAGGTGTTGTCATGCCTTCTTTGTGCTAGCACTTACGTGTTGACCCCAGAACAGGTCCTTTGATATGACGACATCACGGACTATAAATTTACTGACCCTCTCCACTTCTGATCCCCTGTTTAGGGCTCGCTCGTGGGCCTCCAGCTTCTTCCTCATGTAGTTGATAATCAGCTCTTTGGTCTTGCTGATGGTGAGTGAGAAGTTGGTGTTTCATCATTCAGATATTCAGTCTCCTTCCTTTATACCGAATTGTCAGCATCTTCAATTTGGCCAGCAATGGTGGTGTCATCAGCAAACTTAAATATGGCATTGCCACATGTACTTTGCCACAAAATTATGGGCATAAAGAAGGGAGCTTAGTACACAACCATGTAGTGCACCTGTGCTGATGGTGATTGTGGAGGAGGTGATGTTGTCAATCTGAACTGACTGGTGTCTACAAGTGAGGAAATCATGGATCTAGTTGCACAGGGAGGTATGAAGGCCCAGGTCTTGGAGCTAAATGAACTTTGAGGGTATTGAATGCTGAACTTTAGTCAATGAAGGGCATCCTGATGTATGCATCTTCATTGTCCAGGTGTTCTGGAGCTGAGTAAGAAGTTAATGAAATTGTATCTGCTGTTGACCTGTTGTGAAGGTAGACAAATTGGAGTGAATTCAGGTCACTATTCAAGCAGGAGCTGATATGCTTCATGACCAGCCTCTCAAAGCATTTCATCAGAGTGGATGTAAATGCTACTGGATGAAACTCGTTGAGGCAGGTTGCTATGTTTTTCTTGGTACCAGTATGATTGAAGCCTGATTGGAGCTGAAGCAAGAGGCTGAAGATGTGTATGACTCCAACAAGTTGATTAGAACAGATCTTGAGTTTGCAGCCAGGTATGTCACCTAGGCCAAGTGCTTTCCTATGTTCTTACATCAGCCCCAGAGACTGTAATCTCAGGGGGCTGTGGGGGCTTTGTGATGTTGCCTCCATGTCAAAGCAAGCATCAAAGGCATTGACCATCTGGGAGTGAAACCTTGTTGAAATTTACGTTGCTTGGTTTTGCTTTATACAATATTAATTGACCTTTCAGAACTACATAGCTTTGTTGTTGCAATTTTAAGCAGCCATTTTAACCCATCGTTGATAACTTTTTTTCTTAATTTGCAAATTTATGATCCACTTGTTGTGCCAAAGTAATTTGATATATTTCAAGACCATGTGTTTTGGGATCCATTCATGCACAGTTTTGCCAATGAGTATAATCATCCTAACCTCCTAAAAGCACAGAGGCACACATTTGAAAAGATGTGCAAGTCTGGATAGTTTACAACAGGCAATTAAGCCAGCAAGCTGCACAGCTTTGGAATGTGGGAAGAAACAAGAGCAGTGTGAGGAAATCCACCTGATTTCATAGGAACATGGAAATCTCACACTGACACCACCAGGTCCCTGGAGGTGTGAGACAGCACTGTGAATCGCTGTGCCAGGGTTTCACAAATGCGTAATGTTAAAATTGGACCTGAGAGGAAGCTTGGTTCTGCTGACGTTGAGACCAAGCAAAGACTGGAAAGAAGCATTAGGATACAAAAGAATCATTTGCTGTGCAGTCAAATCTGAAAATACACCAGCAAGGATTGCAATACAATTTACACCAGATAGAGTAAATACAGAACATTCCATACTAAAACATGTGGGTGAATACAAATAAATTATTCACTGTTTTATTAGTGTTCAAATTTCTCTCAGTTTGGAAATACAAATGTTTCATGTATTGAATCTGAAAGCCTAAATGTGGCAGAGGTACTGTGAAGGCAGAAACCGAGACTGAAGATTGGTTCACCAGTTTTGACTTCACCAGCAACAAAAGTCTATTTGATGCAAACTGGTTTACAACGCGGCAGTAGTTCAATGCTCATGTAATAAACAACTTGACATATAATGCTGTGGAAATATCTCCTCAGAGTGCTCTTGAAAATCCATTTCGAATCAAATACTGAGGAACAATGTCAATTATCCAGTTCCGATCTATTGAGACCAAAGAGGGTGAGCAATGGTAAGCAAATTGACAGGAGAACTCAGAGTGCACTTTCTCAGCGGAGGATAAACATGTGACAATGTTCCCTTCAAGTAACACACATAAGCTGCTGGAGGAAATCAGTAGGCTGGGCTGTATCAATGGAAATTAATAGATTGTCACCGTTTTGGGCCAAGACCCTTCTTCAGACCATTTTAACTGAGGGATCTATGGACTTGGATGCCAATGTCACTTTGTTTCTCCATACTGCTAAGAATCCTGCCATTAACTTCGTACTCCGCCTTCAAGTTGGACTTTCAGAAGTATATCACTTCACACTTTCAACTCCATCCACCACTTCTCAGTTCACCTCTGTATCCTGCCTACACTCAGTAGCCAGCCAATTTATTAGGTACACCTGTTCACCTGTTTGTTAATGAGGATATCTCATCAGCCAATCATTTGTGTATCTCAGAAACTGATCTCCTGGGATTTCCACACTCGGCTGTGAATGGTACAAAAAGAACATCCAGTGAGCAGCAGTTCTGTTAATGAGAGGTCAGAGGTCAGAGGAAAATGGTCAGATTGGTTCAAGCTGCCAGCAACTCAAGTAATCATGTGTTACAACAGTGGTGTGCAGAAGAGCATCTATGGGTGCACAACACATTAGACCTTGAAGTGGATGGGCAACAGCAACAGAACACCACACTGGGTTCCACTCCTGTGGACACACTATTGTAAACAATGACTGAGGAAACTCTAAAGAAAATAAAAATTCCAAAAACAAGATCTACAATGAATATAGAAATTGATGAAGTTTTGGCCCGGAGGATTAGCATCTGAAAAGATTGCAAAATCATTTGAAATGATAATAGAAGACTGCAATGTATGAATACAAAACTAGATTTTTTTTGCAGTGTCCAAGAATCCAAGGGCTGAAACTTAGCATAGAATAGGAGAGAAACTCATGTTCACTTGTTTTCATTGTTCTTCAAGAAACTGAGTAGAACTCTGATGAAATTCACTCAAAATTTGGACAAGACAATTACTTTAAAAGACAGGGAAATGGAAATGGGAAATTGGTCACGGCTTCCAAATTGTTCTGAAAGGGGTTTTATTTTAGAACATGAAGAAGCTTCAGATAATGTGGCAGCAGAGTGATTAAGAAAAGTTCTTGTGAGTCCTGAGGAAAATAACTAGTTGATATCCAAGTTAAACACAAGTGAATGATTGGGTATGGCACCAAGAGCAAGAACTTATCTATTTATTGAGATACAGTGCGGAATAGGCCCTTCTGGCCCTTCGAGCTGCACCTCTCAGCAGTCCCCCGATATGCTTCTAGTCAAATCATGGTATAATGACCAATTAACCCACCAACTGGTATGTCTTTGGACTGTGGGAGGAAACCAGAGCACCCAGAGGAAATCTACGCAGTGATGGGGAGAACATGCAAACTCCTAACAGGCAGCAGCAGGAAACATTTAACTTAACACCATATTGCATTTAGTATTGGCTGTATATAGGTGATTTTTGCTTTAATCATGCTACTTGTTGAGCTCAGTGTTGTATGTTTGCCTGTTCTCTGGATTGTAACAATGTTGTGTCAAAATGTTTGCATGCAATTTGCAGAGCCCCTGGAGGTAAAAAAATATAATCAGAATCAAGTCTAATATCGTCGGAATATGTTGTGAAATTTGTTAACTTTGCGGTAGTGGTGCAATGCAATACCTGATAATGGAGAGAAGAAACATAATTGTGAATTATAGTAAATATATATACATTAAATGTTTAAATTAAATAAGTAGCACAAAAATAATAAAATAAAAAAGTAGTGAGGAAGTGTTCATGGGTTCAATGTCCATTCAGAAATTGGATGGCAGAGCGTGCCTTCAGGTTTTTGTACCTCCTTCCTGATGGTAGCAATAAGAGGGCAAGTCCTAGATAGTGGAGGTCTTTAATGATAGACACCACCTTTCTGAGGCACCGCTCCTTGAAGATGTCCTGGATACTAGAGGCCAGTACCCATGATAGAGCTGAGTAATTTTACAACAATCTGCAGCTTAACTCGATCCTGTGCTGTAGCACCCACCTCCCTCCTCATACCAGATGGTGAAGCAGCTGGTCAGAATGCTTTCCATAGCACATCTGTAGAAATTTGCAAGTGTTTTTGGTGTTATACCAAATCTCTTCAAACTCCTAATGAAATATAGCCACTGTCTTGCTTTCTTTATAACTGCATCGATATGTTGGGTCCAGGTTAGGTCCTCAGAAATATTTTTGGACCCTCAAGACCCTGAAGCAGCTCTTGCTTTTGAACTCTGGCTTGCATGCTTCCAATCATACTTGGAGGAGGTTCGTGCAAATGAACCCACTGTTATGCACAGAATTCTCCTCTCGAGGGTCACCCCAAAAGTTTACTCCATTATCTGGGACCTGCCGACCTACGATGGGGCATCGGACGCCCTCAAAAGACAGTACCTGTGGCTGGTGAACACCGTCTACGCAAGACATCATTTAGCTACCCGGTGACAGCGGCCTGGCGAATCGTGCGCTGAGTTTCTCCGAGCACTACAGACACTCATCCGAGCTTGTGACTGCAAGACGCTCACAGCAGAACAGCATGCGGAGCTGCTAGTGCGAGACGCCTTTGTGACGGGACTGAGGTCAGTGTACATGCGCCAGCGGCTGCTGGAAAAAGCCGATCTGACCTTATGCTCGGCGATCGAGACGGCCAACGCTCTGGAAGCTGCTCTGCACAATGCTGACGCTGTCCAGTCGCGCGATTCCCCGCCGGTTCCGTGGACACCTCAGACCCCACCACTGGCGGCTCCCGGGAGCGAATTCGCCAACGCCGCTGCCAGTCGTGATTCCACGAGCTCCCCGAACCTGACCACGGCTGCGGCCCGTCAGAAGCCCGTGCTTTGTTATTTCTGCGGACTCAAAAAGCACCCCTGACAATGCTGTCCAGCGCGAGAAGCGACCTGCTCCAGCTGCGGAAAGTGGGGCCATTTCGCCAAGGTCTGTAAGTCTAAACTGCGAGCGGGGTGCAGCGCTGTGGGTGAGACGTGGGGGTCGCCATCTTGCATGCCCGGATGTGGGCCCCCACCTTTGTCGGCGTCAGCATGACCCGCCCCCGACCCTCCGATGCTTACCGGGTACCCCGACAGCTCAACTCTGGCCACTGTAACCCTTGACCAAAGCGCCCCACATGAGCTTGCAAGGTCAATAATGGACATCCTGGTGGAGGGGCACAGGACTAGATGCCTGTTTGACATGGGCAGCACTGAGAGTTTTATTCACCCGGACACAGTGCAACGCTGCGGACTCGCAACACGGCTGGTAAGTCAGACGATCAATTTGGCTTCTGGGTTGCATTCCACAGACATCCGGGGGGGTTGTGTAGCAGCATTGGTGGTTCAAGGCACAGAATATCGGAACTTTGCGCTATTGGTCATGCCTAAACTGTGCGCACCTGTGCTATTGGGGCTGGACTTCCAGAGCCATCTCGAAAGTGTGACTATGGTATATGACGGGCCCCTCCCACCACTCACTGTCCGGAATCCTCAGTTTTGTGGGACTTCATCACTACTGACCACACACACACATGGGCCCACACGTCCCATCCAGCACCATGCTGACAGCTGCGCTACCGACACCACTTGCAGCCTCTCCACCCTCAAGGTCCCTCCCCCACCGCTGTTCGCCAACCTGACCCCTGACTGTAAGCCTGTGGCAACTAAAAGCAGGAGGTACAGCGCGGGGGACAGGGCCTTCATTCAGTCAGAGGTGCAGTGGAGGCTCAGGGAGGGGATCATTGAGCCAAGCTCAAGCCCTTGGAGGGCCCAGGTGGTTGTTGTTCGGACTGGGCAGAAAAGTAGGATGGTCGTGGACTATAGTCAAACCATCAATAGGTTCACACAGCTTGACGCGTACCCCCTACCCCACATCGCGGATATGGTCAACCAGATAGCTCAGTACAAGGTGTACTCGACAATAGTTCTGAAATCCGCTTATCACAGCTCCCCATCTGCCCAGAGGACCGCCCCTACATTGCCTTCGAGGCGGGCGGCAGGCTCTATCACTTCCTGCGCGTCCCTTTCGGTGTCACAAATGGTGTCTCTGTTTTCCAGCAGGAAATGGACCGGATGGTGGACCAGTACCAACTGCAGGCCACATTTCCCTATCTGGATAACATCACCATCTGTGGTCACGACTGGCCGGATCACGACGCCAACCTCCAATGATTTCTCCAAGTGGCCGCAGCTCTGAACCTTACTTATAACAGGGACAAGTGTGTGTTCGGAACCCCCCGCCTTGCTTTCCTTGGGTATGTCGTGGAAAACAGGGTCATTAGCTCTGATCCCGACCGTATGCGCCCCCTGTTAGAACTCCCTCTTCCCACCACCCTCAAAGTCCTCAGACGGTGCCTGGGCTTCTTTTCCTATTACGCCCAATAGGTCCCCCATTACGCAGACAAGGCCCGCCCCCTGGTCAAGTCTACCACGTTTCCCCTCTCTGCTGAGGCCTGCGCGGCCTTCAGCTGCATTAAAGAGGGCATTGCCAAAGCTACGATGCATGAGGTGGACGAGACTGTTCCCTTCCAAGTGGAGTGTGACGCCTCCGATTTCGCTCTGGCTGCTACCCTCAATCAGGAAGGCAGGCCAGTAGCATTCTTTTCTCGCACCTTCCATGGCTCTGAAATTCGGCACTCTGCGGTGGAGAAAGAAGCCCAGGCCATCGTGGAGGCTGGAGGCACTATCTCGCTGGCAAAAGGTTCACCTTGCTGACCGACCAGTGCTCGGTTGCGTTCATGTTCAGCAACCAACAGTGGGGCAAAATCAAAAATGATAAGATTTTGCAGTGGAGAATAGAACTCTCCACCTACAACTATGATATCCTGTACCGGGCTGGGAGACTCAATGAGCCCCCTGATGCCCTATCCCAGGAAACATGTGCTAGCACACAGCTCGACCAGCCGTATGCCCTTCATGCACAACTTTGCCATCCAGGGGTCACCCGATTTTACCATTTGGTGAAAGCTCGGAACCTGCCGTACTCCCTTGAGGACATCAGGACGATGACCAGGGACTGCCAAATTTGCGCTGAGTGCAAACCGCACTTCTACCGTCCTGACATGGTGCAACTTGTCAAGGCCACCCGTCCTTTTGAGCGACTGAGAGGTGACTTTAATGGCCCCCTTCCCTCCACCGACCGCAATGTCTATTTTCTCACTGTTATTGACGAGTACTCACGGTTCCCCTTTGCCATCCCCTGCCCCGACACCACTGCCAAGTCCGTCATAAAAGCCCTGTGCCAGCTCTTCAGTCTGTTCGGGTATCCCTGCTATATCCACAGTGATAGAGGGTCCTCCTTTATGAGTGACGAGCTGCGCGAGTACCTGCTAGCTAGGGGCATTGCTACTAGTCGGACCACGAGTTATAATCCCTGGGGTAATGGACAGGTGGAGCAGGAGAATGCCACGGTGTGGAAGGCCACACTTTTAGCCCTTAAGTCAAAAGGGTTGCCGGTCTCTCGATGGCAGGAGGTCCTCCCTGAGGCACTCCACTCTATCCGCTCTCTGTTATGTACGTCCACCAATGCCACCCCTCACGAACGCCTATTCTCTTTTCCCAGGAAGTCTGTCACTGGGACCACTCTGCCAGTTTGGCTGACGTCCCCGGGGCCAGTGCTGCTCCGGAAACATGTGAGGTGTAATAATAACTCCCCGCTGGTCGAGAGGGTTCACCTTCTACATGCGAACCCCCAGTATGCCTACGTGGTCTTACCTGATGGGCGGGAGGATACGGTCTCCATCTGCGACCTGGCACCCGCAGGTGCAGCAGACCCCTACCCTGAACACTCTCTGGTAACTATGAACCCTGCACCTGAGGTGACACCGTGCTCACCAGGCCCTACACAGACTCCTCACGACACTTACATACCGGGTGTTTCATATGCATGTATACCAGGCGCCTCGCACATGCGTGAGGGATCACTGGCGCCTAGTGGGCTGGAACAAGCACAACCTCCGTCTCCTGTGCAATCACCAATGTCGCCAGCGTCTGTGCAATCACAGCTGGTGCTATGTAGATCGCAGCGACAGATTCGACCACCTGATAGACTTGACTTGTAAGAAACTTCGCCACATGGGGGCTCTTTTAAACAAAGGGGGGGTGAATGTGGTGAACTACGTGTGCCTGTCTGGACACGCCCCCTGCTGACTGCTCCTGTGGCTCCTCCCACAGGCCCCTGTATAAAGGCGATCTGAGGCCTGATGCTCAGCCTCAGTCTCCAGGACGTAGTATGATGGTCACTCACTTCTGGTTCCTTCTTCCAGTCAATAAAAGCCGATATCTCACCTTACGTCTCAGAGTGAGTTATTGTTGGTACATCAAGCACCCACCTCCCTCCTCATACCAGATGGTGAAGCAGCTGGTCAGAATGCTTTCCATAGTACATCTGTAGAAATTTGCAAGTGTTTTTGGTGTTATACCAAATCTCTTCAAACTCCTAATGAAATATAGCCACTGTCTTGCTTTCTTTATAACTGCATCAATATTTTGGGTCCAGGTTAGGTACTCAGAAATATTGACACCCAGGAACTTGAAATTGCTCACTCCTTCCACTTCTGATCCCACTGAGGACTGGTGTGTGTTCCTTCATCTTACCTTTCTGAAGTCCACAGTCAGTTGTTTGGTTTTACCGATGTTGAATGCTAACAGCAGACAGCTCATGTCATCTGTGTGAGCTGTTTAGTTCTTTACCCACAACATTAAGCAAAAAAAATTGAAGCTCTGTAGTCTCTCCAGGAAGAAAATGGTCTCGTGGTATTCTGTTCAGAAATAGAGCCCTGGCAATACTTGTTAAAAGAATCCTGATAGCTAGCTTCAGTTCTCCGTTAATGGAATAATGATTGTAGGAATCAAGTGAGGGAAATCCCATTGCTGTACTGCATTACACACAGCATCTCAAAATGACCCATGCTGTCCATTGCCCATTTCCTTTCCAGTGTGAATTGAAGATTAGTGAAAGGAAAAGAAAGGAATGAAAAGGCAAATTATTATCTAAGTGGCTAAACGAAAGAAAATCAGAGGGATCTAGATATTGTAATGCATGTATCACGAGAGGTTAGCAGGCAGACCCAGAAAGTAGCAAATACAAGATGGCCTTTATTATGAAGGAACACACATAAAATGCTCGTGGAACACAGCAGGTCAGGCAGCATCTATAAGGAGAAGCACTGTCAAAGTTTTGGGCTGAGACCCTTCGTCAGGAATAACTGAAGGGAAAGATAGTAAGAGATTTGAAAGTAGTGGGGGGAAAGGGAAATGCGAAATGATAGGAGGAGACCGGAGGGGGTGGGATGAAGCTAAGAGCAGGAAAGGTGATTGGCGAAAGTGATACAGAGCTGGAGAAGGGAAAGGATCATGGGGCGGGAGGCCTCAGGAGAAAGAAAGGGGGAGTGGGGCAGCACCAGAGGGAGATGGAGAACAGGCAGACTGATGGGCAGTGAGAGAGAAAAAAAACAAACAACTAAATATGTCAGGGTTGGGGTAAGAAGGGGAGGAGGGGCATTAACAGAAGTTAGAGAAGTCAATGTTTATTATGAAGGAGTTGGAGTTTAAGAATAGCAAGTATTTTTAAAACAGTTTTACAGGGTATTGGAATGCTTTACAGACACAAAGACTGCATTGCTGAAATCTGGAGCAAAATCAAACTGCTGGATAAACTCAGTGGGTCAGGCAGCATCTGTAAGGGAAACAGATCGACCTTTGTCAACACACAACACCCACAAAATGCTGGAGGAGCTCAGCAGGCATTTTGAGTTTTGAGTTTCCAGCATCTGCAGAATTTCTTTTGTTTATGAGTCAATTTTTGTGTTGCTGCCCTTCATCTGGACCCCTCAATCCAGATAAACCCATGAAGAATTACAGCATGGATACAGGTCTTTCAGCACACTGACCACAGTACCCAGCCAGCCAGCCCAAATTTCTTGTGTTCGGCCCACAGTGTCTAAGCCCCCAACTCCTGCAAAGCCCTAGCCAAGTTCTTCTCAAATTATACTATCGTCCCTGAATCAACCACTTCTTCTGGCAGCTCCTTCCATATTCTTATTACCCTCTGTGTGAAAAATTTGCCCCTCAGATCCCTTTAAAATCTTTTCCCTCTCACCCTAAATCTTTATCCCCTTTGTTTTGTACTTCCCTGACTCTGTGGTACAGATTTATAAGATAACGATGACCTACACTAACCAGAAAATAGCACTTGCATCTTACACTAATATACATGTGCCACACCTCTCCCCTTTTACAATACAGGCCAAACACACAGAGTACAAAATATCTGTGTAAGCCTGTATGGCATGTCCGGAAAAGTACATATTTATTCCGTATACTTAAGTGCACGCAGCTTTTTTTCAGAATTTTTGAGACTTCCTTAACATTATGTGCATTTGATATTACCAGCGCATCTGCTCTGGATGCTGAGTAGCTGCTTTTCCTAGGGTACGGCACTGCAGCTCCTGTGTTCTGCATCCAGCCTCTAATATGTATTGCCTCCTCTTCTTGAAATACACTTACACAGGAATGCCTGGTCCTTGTATCCTTAACTGACATACAGTATTCCGAGCTCTGACAAATTAGTAGGCGAAATATATTCAAGGATGCTCTTTAAAGAAATGCAGCATTCTAAATGGTACCTGGGATCTCTGGCCCACAATGGTTCCACGGAGAGGGAGCATTTAAAGTTCACCTATAAGGAACAAACAGAGCATCGCAAGTGGTGGAAGAAGAAAGCCATTCCATAAACTACCTAACCAGCCATGACCTACCACTCCACCAGCCACCTCCTGCTGCGTCTGTGGATGAGTCAGTGGTTCACACATTGCCTGATCAACTACCTCATTATTGACAGAACCAGAGGAAGTAAGTCGTCCCCAATCCTGAAGGACCGTCTCAAGTGAAGAAAGCAGTTAAGCATTACCAAACTATATTTCTACTTGATTACCCTTACAACAAAAATAACACAATTATATTTCCTGATAACTTACAGTACATGGGTTTGAGCTTTTGTCAATTACACATTGAGATACCAGATGTCTGCAATCTCTCACCACCTGAACATTATACCAGTTGTCACACAGTCCTCTTTGTATCAATGCATGACATCAAACAGTTGTAACGTCCTCTGTAAGTGATTTCTCTTCTATTGATAGCAAGGCTTCTCTACACTTCCGGCCCATGCACTTGCTTGTTTCCTGGCAAAGCCAGTCTACGTTTCTACAAGAAGGTCCCAATGGAGAACATGTAATTGATCCCTTATTTATAGTCTTCTGTGTTCAATAACAATGGCTCCCTTGCATTTCGCAGCACCGTTCCCACCTCAGAAGTTGGATCGCTTTAGCAAATGTGAATTCTGGTGCAGATGGCTGCAGACTCAGGCAGTTCCATCTCAGGCACAATGCTCCCCATCATCAAGGACATCTTCATGAGAAGGTGATATCCATCATCCAGATCATCTCCTTTCTCAGTGCTATCATTCTGAAGGAGGTATAGGTGTATGAAGATGCGCACTCAATATTTTAGGAAAAGCTTGTTCTCCTCTACCATCAGATTTCTGAACAGTCCATGAACACTTCCTCATTATTTTTCATTTGCTCTATTTATTTCTGTACCTTAAAGTAGTTTCCATAGCTGGCACTGTACTGCTGCCACAAAACAATGCATTTCATAACACATCTGTAATAATAAACCTGAGTCTGACTAGGATATAAAAACTGCACTTACACTTCAACCTGTTCCTCAGTTCAATCAGAAATGTTGGGAAGACTCCTTGCTGGATTTCAAAATAATTACATAACTGCTGCTTGTGATGTCTAGCATCAAATTATATGCACAAAATTCTCAGTTTTAAAATAATTATGATAATACCAGGCAAAAAGTGAGCCTTCAATATCTGAAACATCTTGTTAATTGGGGCATCATTTGTAATGGGTGATGACAATAAATTAGCTACTGTCATCTAGATCAGGGGTTCTCAACCTCTTTTATGCCATGGGGCTTTACCATTAACCAAGGAATCTGTGGAGCCCAGTTTGGGAACGCCTAGTCTAGATGGTCAAGCCCATTTCCATTACTATAAAGTGCAAGAAAGCACTGCAAGTTCCTTCTTGTACTTGTTCGCTTTGAAGATTATATGCTGTCATTCAGGCTAGATACTAAGCTATGTTTATGCTTTGTCATAATTGATGGATTTCCAGTTGTGCTGTTTCCACAATCCAGTTCCCCATTTGTTCTGTTTTCAGTCCTTTCTTGAATCACGTTTACTTGCAACCTCTTACTTCACTGCTGAAGGTGTAAGAGGGACAACTAGAGGAATAAATAGTCAGGCATATCAGGACTATAAGAAGGACTAATAGGCAGGCTAGTAGAGTTAGGCAGGATTAGCTTTGCTGCAGCTGCACAAATTGGACATTGTGATCTTATTTTGCAATGAAATGAATTGTCATGGTCTTTTGGATGGCAACTGCTGTATAATAGTCTACTGATAACATGTGTGGAATGAACATCAATCACTTATGCTGAACACTGAAAGGTATGCATTACCACAACTCTGTAGATTAGGTAGAACGATGCAGAAAATATTCTGGGTCATTCTCCTGATGCATTAGTTAGGCTGAGCAGTGAAATAAACCATCTTGCTCTTAATGGGCTGACTCCAGTGATAACTTTTGAATCGCTCCAACAGATGCATTAATTTTCTTGTGTTGCCACACATTCATTAAGTCACACACTCACTAGTTTGAACTTAGCACTGTGGACTCTCAGTATCCATCCTCATTGCCAGCTTATTGGAATCTCTAGATTCACTATTGTGCAGTCCACATGATTCATGACTGTGAGTATCAAGCACAGCTGTTTACAGTACACAGAAGTACTTGAAAAATGGAATATAAAATGTTGCAAAAATTAACCACTTGAAAAAATTTCTTAAGATTACAGAGATCCCATCAACTTTAAAGCCACAATTACAGTTTAAACCAGGCTTTCCCAATCTGGTGTCCATGGACCTCTTGCTTAATGGTATTTGTTAAGAACCTCTGCTCTAAACAATCTTCATACTTCACATGAAATAATCTGTATAATTCTCCTGGATTTATATATTTTCCAGATTTAATTGCCAGAGAGTCAAGATCTACAGACAGATATGGAAAAAGTGTAAAGAAGATTAATGTATGTCAATGGAAATTAAAGGCTTGAGACATAGGGAGAAGTTGGTCAGGCTAGAACTTTGTTCCTTGGAACACCAGAGACTAAGAGTTGCATAAAATCTTGAGAGGCACAGATAGAGTGAATGCACACAGTTTCTTTTCCAGGGTTGGGCAATTAAGAGCTAAAGGGCATAGATTTAAGGTGAGAGGGGGAAAAAATTAAAAGGGACATTTAGGGAAATATTTTCACACGGAGGGTGGTGCATATATGGAATGAGCTGCTAGAGGAACTATTTGTGGTAGGTATAATAACAATATTTAAAGACATTTGTAGATGGGTATGAAAGGTTTAGGCAGGAGTTCCCAGCCAGGGGCCCATGGACCCCACAGTTAATGGCAAGGGTCGATAGCATATAAAAAGTTAGGAACCCCTGGTTTAGAGGGATATGGGTGAAATTAGGTCAAATGGTGCTAACTTAGATGGGCACCTTGGCTGCTATTTCTGTTCTGTATAAAGCTATGACTCGAAGGTGGCCAGTCCTTATTTCTCCTCCATAAAATATAATTTCTTACTGTTCTGCTTCTCCTGCACTGAATAATAACAATAACATCTGACCACTGACTCTAAAATAACTTTGCCAAGTATATTTGACTGATGTTGCAGGATTCTGTCAGAGAGAACATTAAATACTGAAGACAGTTCTCAATAATAAGCCATAAAAATGCTCAAAATAGGAAAGTACTTTCTCTACAGGAGTTGGCAACATTTCCAAGTTGATAGCATGCAGGAGTACATTTTAGTTTCTGTAAAAGACTAAATCATATTGTGAATATAGAAGAAATCCATTAAGAACAAAGCTGGCTTAGAAACTAAAGCATCAAGTACATATATAAAGTGCACCACTCCATTAAGGTTTTAGTTGGTGACATTAAAATCTTTTAGTGTTGACTGAATGAGGTCTGCACTTCAATAAAGAAATGCTATTTTCAATTGAGCTGCATGAGGAATGGTAATGTGATTTACTAACATCAGCATTTAATTTGATTGATATGGATTTTTTCATTCTGACCGTGCTACATTTGCACTGAGTAATTTCCAAATTGGAAACACTTTAAAGAGGGTGAATTGCATTTTCTTTATATAAATGAGGACATTCTGTAAAAACTAGTTTCACAGGGGAAAATGAAAGACATGAGCCATTCATAACAATGAAGAGCTCCAGAGATTAAACGACGGTATCCTGGAAATGCCTTTCATATCTCATGGATTTTCTGGTCTAAAGATAGGTGGATCACCGACTTCATCTAGACCTGTGTGGAAGAGTGACAATGAGGAGGTGTACAGTAGCAAGATTGATCAGCTCATTGAGTGGTGTCATAACAACAACCTTGCACACAGTGTCAGTAAGACCAAGGAATTGATTGCGGACTTTAGGGAGGGGAAGTCAAGGGAACACACACCAGTTCTCATTGAGGGATCATCAGTGGAAAACGTGAGCAGTTTCTGGGTGTAAGCATCTCGGAAGATCTATCCTGGGCCCAATTGATGCAATTAAAAAGAAGGCACGGCAGTGGCTATACTTCGTTAGGGGTTGAGTAGACTTGTTATGTCACCAGTGACACACGCAAATTTCTATGGATGCACTGTGGAGATCATTCTAACTGGTTGCATCATTATCTGGTATGACAGGACCACTGCACAGGATCGGGAAAAGCTGCAGAAAGTTCTAAATTCAGCCTGCTCCATCACGGGCTCTACCCTCCTCAGTATCAAGGATATCTTCAAAAGGCGATACCTCAAATAGGCGGGCATCCATCATTAAGGACCCGCAACATCCAGGACATGCCTTCTTCACATTCTACCATCAAGGGTGTGGTACAGGAGTCAGAAGACAGACACTCAGTGTCTTAGAAACAGCTTCTTGCCCTCTGCCATCAGATTTCTGAACGGGCAGTGAACCCGTGAATATTACCATTTATATCTACATACACACTTCTAATGGGCTGGGTTGATCAGACCCAAAAGACCCAAACAAGTTTGCATTTCCACGAAATGAAGTCCATTAGCAACAGCCTAAGAATCGGTGTAAATATAGGCTTCTTCGGTTTCATACATAATGACAGTATGCAGTACTGCGAGCTCTGCCCATTGACCTGATCCATCAAAGCCCTCCTTCTTCAGAACTTGTCGGCTGAGGGGATTAAAGGCAGCAGCCTTTCAATAATGGTGACCATTATTCCATATCACAGAGCCGTTGGTGAACCGGGCATGCTGCTGCCGAGCAGGAGTCTGAAGGTCAAAGGGAATCCCACACGCAGCAGGCAAGACTTCGACCGGTGTAGGTGACATAGCCTGAGGGGATTCAGCAACCATTTCATGTATTTTACTAATTCTGTCTGGTCCCTGAGAGGCTGGTTCATAAATATACTACTTCCAGCTGACGAATGAACTCTGTTGTGCATGCCCTACCTTGTAGGTAAGTGTGTCAGAGAGTACCCATCCCATTTTAGGAAGGTCAGTATGGAGGGAGACAAGAGATTTTCCCATCTGTGTTTCACTCTCTACTAAAGCCCACTAGCAGACAAGAAGCTGTTTGTCAAACTCAATGTATCTGGTGGTTGCATCAGGAAGCTTCCAGGACCAGAAACCATGAGGCATATTCTTTCCTCCATACTTCTGTCATGGGCTCCGGACGACCACATCATCTTTAACAGAAACTTGTGGTTCAAAGGGGAGGCCTCCTCGAGGAGGAGACTGGAGTGCAGTTGCATCCTCAAAAGCTGATTGTTGCTCAGGGCCCCATACAAAACTAAATTTCAATCTGGTCACAGCGTACAAGGATTGAAGAAGCATAGTTAAATGTGGTATATGGCATTGCCAGTATCCCAAAAGGCCAAGAAAGCATGGGGCTTCTTATTTCTTCGTAGGGGGTGCCATGTCTTGGATTTTATTTCTGACCTTATCTGGAACTATCCTATCGCCCTCAGTCCATTGAATTCCCAGAAAATGAACAGTTGTAACTGGGCCTTGTACTTTACCAGGATTAATTTTCATCCCCTCGATCGCATGTGTTCAGTCCAAGTATTAAGGACTTCAGAAACCTCTTCTTCAGAGGACTCCCTGCAATAACACATTGTCTATATAATGAGTTCCATTAATGCTGAGAAATAGGGCACATTAACGCAGATCCTGTGCCAGCACACTATGGGAAATAGTAGGACTGTGGAAATATTTAATGTGGAAGCCCTGTACTGAAGGCCTTTCCATGTAAATGCAAACTGATCTTGGGACAGCTCAGAAATCGGGATAGAGAAAAAAACATTAGCCAAATCAATAACAGCATACTGTCAGTCTTGCTAGAAAGGTCCTCCATCAGGGTCATAACGTCTGGAAGAGCTGTGGCCAGCAGAAGCGTAAACCCGTTTAATTGGCAAAATCAATGGTAATGTGCTATGAACCATTGGGTTTCCAAACTGGCCAAACAGGACTATTACAAAGAGATGATGCAGGATGAAGAACCCCACAGGTTTAGGAGGGTCTCCACTTTCTCATCCATTTCTTTATACTCTTCTGGTATACAATATTGCTTGCCAATTACTGTTTGAAATGACATTCACATAAAGATGGTTTCCCACTTTGACTTTTCAACTAGAATAGTTACCTTTGTGATACCAAAAGCAAAGGAGTGGTGATAGAATTTCCCAACAAACTAATTCCCAAATGCTTTCAGGTACCTGGAAGATGAGCACCGGGACAGACCAATACAGCATCCATATCCGATCCCCCATATCCACTCGCTCCCCTGTATAGAGATCCTGATTCCCGTGTAATAAGGTAACCTCAGCCGCAATGTCCTCCAGGGCGATTCGCGGCTGCTTCTTGCGGTGGGACTGCCAAAGGATAATAAGTGTGCATGGCTTTAGGTCTCCCCCTGGGATGCCAGAAGTACAAGTTGCCATAGCAACAACGACAGTGCCAGAGCCCTGCCATACCCCTAGACGACGGGCTGAGTAAACCGCCATCCAGGGTCCCATACACCAAGTCTGGATGTAGCTGGGAAACGTTCTTGCCTTTTAGGGTTAACATTACTGCCGGATGTGTGACCGGTTCCTTTGTCTGGGCTGTTCAGTGCATCCTACCTGAGTCACAGTGCTCCCGTCATAACACATAAAGAGCACCAGTAGGAACAGCATCATTTTTCCCATGTCTTTAGCAAGGACAGAAATATTTCCTTCTTATTAAGAAGGGACGAGGAGTTATTTGGTACTGACTGCTGAGGCAGCTGTAGGCGGCTTCAGAACATGCCTAGTTCCATTCCTTATGCGTCCAGATTGTCCCCGCAGCTGGCGGGATTTGAAAGCAGCTTCAATCGGCATCCGTTCTTGATCTACATCTAATCCTTCAAGTCGAGCTAAAAGATTGCAAGCCTCTGCAACAGTCTGACCCTCAGCTGGTCCTAACAGAGCCAGCAAGAATCCTCTCTCCACCATTCGAGGGAGCATTCCGAGGTGCGCATACCGAGGGAAAAGAGGAGAGTCTCTGGGCCCTGAAAGGCATTATTATTATTATAAATGGCAAATTGTGTTGCCATTTCACCAAGGCGTGAAGTAGCCTGGGGGGCGGGGAGGGGTGTTTCTGGGACGAGGACAAACATACCAATCAAAAGGGCCAGGGTAGTGGTACGAACAACAACCCACAGGGAGCGTTCCGCTCCGTCAGCCTGACCGACCTAATCGTTTCAATTCATGCATATTAAAAGCAAACAGTTGGGAGGCTCCTAAATCCCATATTCAGATGAACCAGCTGTGCAAGGATTCCCCTGGTCACTGACGCAGCCTTCGGGCTAATTCCTGTGATTCAGTGACGGTGTAGTTATGGTGCCAGTGGTGATAGGGACAGCCACTACAGCTTGGAGTTGTACAGCATTTCGGCGATCCTCTTCAACATTTACATGTCTGAGGGGCGTTTCGATTACATTGTTCTGGTCGACAGCCGAATCATCATCATTTATAATCTATATTTTCATTTATATTTATCATTATTATTGTTATGAGCAGAGAGACAACATCTGCCGGAAGTAAATTCCTTGTATGTGCACAGGTACTTGGCGATTAAAGTCTGATTCTGATTCTGATTCTGATACCAGGTATCCCCGTTCCAGGTATCTGGATAGAGCGAATCTCTACGGGATCCACTGTGCTGCGTGCGGTAGTTTTGTATTACGCTGGCCCCGGCAACCTGTTTAGCTTCAGTGCGTCCAGCGCTGCGCATGCTGTTTCATTTAAAAATAAAAATGAGTCCAAATTTCACTGCAGTCGTTTATTTCCATAGACAGCTGGTTTTCCTCAACACTTAACTGTCGTAACAGTCACAAAAAAAAACTCTTGTTGAGGCAGAGAATCCCTCAGAGGGAAATGCTATATGCCTCAGGCATTGTGATATTACACACGGGAGCTTTTCGTCAGACGGTTCTGAGGACGTATATTCAACAATGGGTCGATCAGGCCCAAATGAATTCAAGTCCAGGAGATGTGGTAATAAGCCTACAAGCGCAAGGAAGTAACTTAAGCCTAATTTACTACCGTAGATAGAAAGCACCAATAAGCCACACTAAATACTGTGTAGTAAGTTACAAAGATTTCAAGGCTCAGAATCCTCAGCCTTCACTTGACTCTTGCCGTTGTCGGGGGAACTCCGAATTCGGACTCGTGAAACCACCCTGGGTTCATCCGCCGTGGATGATCGCGTTTCCTTGGTCTAGGACGGTGGAGGCTCAAGAACCGAGGGAAACGCGCCTCAGTAAATAAGGGTTCAATCCACAAGCATTGCGAGACGGGAAGAGACAGATAAACTCAGCATGGTTTCTTTCAATCAAACAACTCGTGTGCATCGACCGCACATTCTCATGCCGCTTGTACCTTGAGGCCAAGGAAGTCTCCAGCTGTGAACAGCAACCATTAGATGTTAACAATCCCCCAGTGTTTAACTTGAAAAGACAATTGACACCTTATATGCTGTGAGCTCACAAAGAGTTAGTGTCACTTGCAGCTGTTCAAAACTTTCATCCAATATTTTACATTTTATACATCACAACACATTCCACTCCTTTGAATGTCTGAACAGACCAAAGACAAATAAAACTCTTCCTTCTGTTTAAAACATAGAATACACATTAATATCTCTTGAGTGATGGAAACTAATACTATGATGAAAAATATTAAAAATTATACATATCCAATTATTAACCTCAACATTCAGACAGACAGACATACTTTATTGATCCCGAGGGAAATTGGGTTTCATTACAGCCACACCAACCAAGAATAGTGAAGAAATACAGCAATATAAACCCATAAATAATTAAATAATAATGTTAATCATGCCAAGTGGAAATAAGTCCAGGACCAGCCTATTAGCTCAGGGTGTCTGACACTCTGAGGGAGGAGTTGTAAAGTTTGATGCCCACAGGCAGGAATGACGCTCAGTGTTACATCTCGGTGGAATGAGTCTCTGGCTGAATGTACTCTTGTGCCTAACCAGTACATTATGGAGTGGATGGGAGTCATTGTCCAAAACAGCATGCAACTTGGACAACATCCTCTTTTCAGACACCACCGTCAGTGAGTCCAGTTCCACCCCCACAACATCACTGACCTTACGAATGAGTTTGTTGATTTTGTTGCTGTCTGCTACCCTCAGCCTGCTGCCCCAGCACACAACAGCAAACATGATAGCACTGGCCACCACAGACTTGTAGGACATCCTCAGCATTGTCCTGCAGATGTTAAAGGACCTCAGTCTCCTCAGAAAATAGAGACGGCTCTGACCCTTCTTGTAGACAGCCTCAGTGTTCCTTGACCAGTCCAGTTTATTGTCCTTTCGTATCCCCAGGTATTTGTAATCCTCCACCATGTCCACACTGACCCCTTGGATGGAAACAAGGGTCACCGGTTCCTTAGCCCTCATTAAAACCCTCATTCACATTAAAATACATGTCCTCATCCTTAACAACACCTTGTTGACAAATAAAACAGAATGAGTAAGATTTACAAACACCACATTGTGATTAGGGGTGCAAGAATCAGGTTATGACACTTGTTTCATAGGAAAAAACAGTATGAGGCCAGATACTCTAGGTTTACAACAATCTCTCACACTTATAGGCCCCCAATAAGCACAATTAACACATATCATGTAATGTACACTTTTCATAAACCAATAATTTAATTTTCACAAATCACAAGGTTATCAGTGGCTTGTCAGGTCTCAACAAATGTCTGACATCCAACAAAACAAAGCGACATTCCAGCAGGAAACTTTAAACACAAAAGCAGGGAGATAGTTAGAAATGTTTTCGTTCTCTCATAGTCAAGTTACCCATATTCACACACACAAAATAGGTCTGTGCTCGTATCATCACCCTCTATCAGTCTGTGCTGCAAAGGAAGTCTGGTATGTCACAAGCAATACTATATACTTATTGTAATTTATAGTTTTTTATTATTATATATTTCAATACATATATATTGCAATTGTAAAACAATACATTCCACAACATATGCCAAAGGTATTACACCTTATTCTGATTATTCTGAATGTGTCAGAATAAAACTGGTAAAGAAGTTTTAACATGAGTGTGTAAGCTCTATTACATGCTGTTCCAGGTTGATCAGACAAAATGCTTCTCTTAAAAATATGGGAATTTCTGGCTGCGATAAAATACAAAAGTCCATCTAGTTCACTGTCTATTACCCTGGTAGTCACAGGAAGCACTGATAGTGGAACTACAGACTGAACTTAGTGAGTAGTCTCTGTTATATAGTCTGTAACATTTCCAGATATTGGGAATGAAAGTTTTCAGATATAAACAGCTTTCTTGTCCAGCAGAGAGATATATTCTTGCCATATGTTCTGACTCAAATTAATCAGATAATGATATTTTTAGAAACGTCAATCTAATTTACGTTTGTCTTGCAACAGAGCGTGATCCATCAATTAAGCTGTTCATAAATATGCTCACAAGTATTGCTCCTGTGTGGGTGGGGCAGGGGTGGAATGGGTGTAGGGGACTCCGAAAGTCGAGTTGAGATCCAGCAAATCAGAGTCATGGTGGTCAAGCTACATTAAATGGTAATGTCTCAATTGATTTTCTCTAGGTGGTGATGGACTGTTGAGGAGAAAAACACCAACAAGAGGTGGCAACCAAAGAATATTGTGACAAATAAATAGTTAAGCACAGAAAAAGTCAAAGACATCACAGTTTGCGATGAATGTTGATGAAAGAACTTCAACAACACAAGGGAAAGCCAAAAGCCATTTTAAAAGACTGGATTAGATGGAGAAGGTAGGGAGGACACGGCAATTCATTCTGAACCCCAAAGAATGCTACCATGTTTTTTTATCCTTATTTAATCATTTTTTTAAATCTCAGTATCACTAGAAAGGTAGCCATTTCAGAGGGTACTTTAAGAGTCATCTACAGGGGAAAGATTCACACGTAGGCCAAACCTGCGAACAATAGCAGATTGTCTCCCTTGAAAGATAATAAGGGTGAACCAGGTAAGGTTTTAATACAAACTGGTCACTTTTGTGGCCTTCATTATTTATGGCAGGTTATCATTCCAAATTATTAACTAAATTTAAATTCCACAGCTTTCACAGTGGAATTTGAAATTGAATGTCTGGACAGTTAGTAAAGGCCTCAGCAATACTTGTTCAATAACTAGCTTCTGCACCACAGATGTAACCAATGTGTACATATAAACAGATATTTTGTGGCAAGAGCCATAATCACAACACAAATCATATTCAAATACTGCACGATTCAATCATATTTTACAAAACACACATAACTGCTTTTGAAAATACAAATTTATAAGTAGCCCAAGTTCTATTTAGGTTGTCACTAAACACAAAGTGCCAACAATGCTTTCCTATTTAAAGTGTGGGGAATTTGATTTGTATTAGGCTGCATAATTTAATTTAAGTCATTGACGGTTTTTATTAGTCCAGGATACTCAACAATTTATCCAAGCAACATATAATCATTGATTTTTAAATATCCCTAACAAACACCCACAGATCTCATATTTAACATTCATTTGCTTTGACATTTTGTCCATTGATTCTCTAATCACAGATAAACAATCATCATTTCTGAATTTTTACTCAATTGAACTACTGGAAAGAATGAACCAAGAACATTCTGCTTACCTGACATTCTGCATATATCATCCCCTCTAGCCAACCCAAAGCCTCTTCCAAGCCACTTTTCTCCCCGTATTCACCTCACAAGCCTTGATCCTGCCAAATTACAAGCTGCTTACTACACTTACTCTAATAGATTGAAAAAGTTAGGACAAACTAAAAAAAATTGGAGTAGCTATTTGGTAGTAGTTTTGTTACAGCCGCACCAACCAAAAAATAGTGAAGAAATATAGCAATATAAACCCATAAATAATTAAATAATAATAAGTCAATCATGCCAAGTGGAAATAAGTCCAGGACCAGCCTATTGGCTCAGGGTGTCTGACACTCTGAGGGAGGAGTTGTAAAGTTTGATGGCCACAAGGTGCCACACATGAGGCTGCTTGCCAAGTTAAGAGTCCACGGTATTACAGGAAATTTATTGGCATGGTTAGAGCGTTGGCTGATTGGTAGGAGGTGGCAAGTGGGAATAAAAGGATCCTTTTCTGGTAGGCTGCCAGTGACTAGTGGTGTTCCGTAGGGGTTGATGTTGGGACTGCTTCTTTTTGTGCTGTATGATTAAGATGACGGAATAGATGGCTTTGTCACCAAGTTTTCAGATGATACAAAGATTAGTGAAGGGGCAGATAGTGTTGAGGAGACAGGCTGCAGAAGGATTTAGGCAGATCAGGAGAATGGGCAGAAAAATGGCAAATGAAATAGTGTTGGAAAATGCATGGTCATGCACTTTGGTAGTAGAAATATGTGTGCAGACTATTTTTTAAACAGGGAGAAATTCAAAAATATGAAGTACAAAGGGTCTTTGGGGTCCTTGTGTAGAACACTCTGAAGGTTAATTTGCAGGTTGAGTTGTTGGTGAGGAAGGCAAATGGAATGTTAGCATTGATTTCAAGAGGTCTAGAATACATGAGCAGGGATGTGATGCTGAGGCTTTATAAGGAAGTGGTGAGGCCTCAACTTCAGTATTGTGAACAGTTTTGGGCTTGTCATCTAATAAAAGATGTGCTGGCATTGGAGAGGATCCAGAGGAGGTTCACAAGGATGATTCTGGGAATGAAAGGGTTAACCTACGAGGAATGCTTGGTAGATCTGGGTTTGCATTTGCCAGAATTTAGAAGGATGACGGGAGATCCCATTGAAATCTTTTGAATGCTGAAAGGCCTAGACAGAGTAGATATTGGAAAAGATGTTTCCCAAGGTGGGGGAGTCTGGGACAAGAGGGCACAGCCTCAGGATTGAGGAATGTCCACTTAAAACAGAGATGAGGAGAAATTTCTGTAGCCAGGGAGTAGTGAATTTGGAGATTTTATTACCACAGGCTGTCACGGTCCTGACGGTTAATTCCCCATATTCTCCTAATTCCCTTTGACTGCGGCACACCTGATTCTCATCTAAACCTGCAGCATAGATATCCGGCTTTGCATCCACTCATTGCCAGATCATTGTTTCAGCCGGTGTGGTAATTCATGTTTCCGGCTGCTTAGGATTGTGTATTCTAAGTTTTACTTCAGTACCGAGGTTTACCTGTGTAACTCTGTCTCTCCGTGTCAAGATAAGTATTGCCTGCCGTTTGCCTTTCCACAACGCTCCGTATCAAGATCAGTGCTGCCTGCCGCCTGTCTCCGGTTTGCCGTTCAGCACCAGCAACGCCCTGTGTCAAGATAAGTTTTGTCTGTCTCCTGCTTTTCCATTCACCCTCGTGTTTGCTGTTCAGCTCCAGCCATGCTCACTCCCTCGTCTGCATCCTAAATCTATCTCCATGCCAGTGTCCTGCATTTGGGTTCGCCCATTCTTTGCAACATAATGATCTGGCCTGCATGGACCCAGCAGACACAAACACCCTTCAACAAGCTGTCACCAGCCAGGGTACCCTACTGGGACAGCATGACCAGCTCCTCCGGGAGGTCATGGAGAACCTCCATTCCCTGTCTGCTCACGTCACGCAGATTGATGACCAGGTGGACCATGTCTCCACTCAGATCACTCAACCCACACCTGGAATCCAGCCTAGCCAGCCCAGACAGCCTGTAGCGCCAACCCTCCAAATGTCACCAACACCCCCACCCGGAGAACCTCACGTACATGAGCCGGAGCACTACGCGGGAGATTTGGGGAAGTACCAGGGTTTTCTCCTTCAGTGCTCCCTGGTGTTTGAACAACAGTCATCGACTTATTCCACAGTTAAGTCAAAAATTGCTTATGTTATGGGGTTGCTATTGGGAAGCGCTTGAGCATGGGCCACAGGTGTTTGGGACAACCAACTGGATATCTACTCTTCTTTCAACACTTTTATCGCGGAGATGATAAAGATCTTTGACCACCCCATCCGTGGAAAAAACTCTGCCAAGCATCTACTCACTCTCCGCCAGGGCTCCCGTAGTGTTGCTGAATATTTAGTGGAGTTCCGGATGCTAGTGGCCGACTTGGTGTGGAATGATGAGTCACTCCAGGGGTTTTCTCGGAATGGACTCAGCGACTTGGTGAAGGATGAGCTTGCAGCAAGAGAGAACTCTGACAGCCTGGATTCCCTGGTCTCCTTAGCCACCAGGTTGGACAATCGCCTCTGAGAACGCCATAGAGAAAGAACTGGTCGTCCACCATCTTTGCCACTTCTCAGCACTCATTACCGCCTCCCGCAAGAACAAGCCTCTCTCCTCCTTCTGCACCCCGAATAGCTCCCAGCCCTGCCGCTTCTACCGTCACTTCATTAGGGACTACAGCCGGGTGGCAGTGCCCCTTACTCAGCTCACTTCCTCTGCAACCCCCAAAGCAGACTCAGCCTTCTCGAAGCTGAAGAGGCATTTCACCTCTGCTCCCAACCTGGTCCAACCCAACCCATCTCGCCAGTTCATTGTTGAAGTTGACACCTCCGACGCTGGGGTGGATTTCCTCTCTCAACGCTCCATCCCAGACCAAAAGCTTCATCGCTGCACCTTCTCCCCTCGCTGTCTATACCCCGCTGAACAGAACTACGACATTGGGAACCAGGATTTGCTGGCCGTCAAACTCGCACTGGAGGAGTGGAGGCACTAGCTGGCGGGAGAAGAACACCCATTCATCATCTGGACAGACGATAAGAAACTGGCATACATCCAGACAGCTAAATGCCTTAACTCCTGCCAAGCCCCTTGGGCACTGTCTTTTGGCTGCTTCAATTTCACCCTTGGCTACCATCCTGATTCCAAGAACGTGAAGGCAGAAGCTCTCTCTTGTCAGTACTTCTATGAGGAGGACCCTTCCAATCCTGATACCATCCTTCCAAGTGTTGTGGTTGCCCTCCCATGGGAGATCGAATCCATAGTTAAAGAGGCCCAATGGACTCAACCTGACCCAGGTGAAAGACACCCCAATCGGCTCTTCGTGCCTGACTCTGTCCGGTCTCAGGTTCTCCCATGTGGGCATACTTCCTAGATCACCTGCCATCCTGTAATCGATTGAACCCTGTCCCTTCTGAAGCGACATTTCTGGTGGCCCACCATGGATGCTGACACTCGCTCCTTCATCTCTGCCTGTACTGTTTGTGCCCATGGAAAAGCATCCTAGCAGCCACCTGCTGGACTGCTTCATCCCGTACCTGTCCCTAGCCGCCCTTGGTCCCACGTTGCTCTGGATTTCATCACTGGACTACCCCCTTCACATGGCAACACTGCTGTAACTCACTGTGATGGACCATTTTTCTAAAGCTGTGCACTTCATAGCCCTTCCCAAACTCCCTACAGCCTGTGAAACAGCTGACCTCCTTGTCCAACACGTCATCAACCCCTCAGCAGTCAAACTCAAACTACCCAGATCCATGCACATTCATCCCACGTTCCATGTCTCCCAATTGAAATCTGTGTCTGTCAGCCCTTTGTGCCCTCCTGCCGAACCCCCTCCAGCTGCCCAGGTCATCGATGATCACCCAGCTTATACCATCCGGCAAATACTGGATGTGTGCCGCCAAGGCAGGGGTTTCCAGTACCTCGTTGATTGGGAGGGATACAGTCCTGAGGAGCGCACCTGGATTCCCTGCTCCTTCATCTTAGACCCTTCCCTCATCCGAGACTTCCATCGCGACATTCTGGGCAAGCCTGGTGGTTCGCCTGGAGGGTGTTTGATTTGTCATTGCATGAACAAAGTTCCGATACACAAAAAGGAAATTGTCCATCTTGTGCTGTAGAGAAATGTCCTCCTTGTCCATAGCTTTAATGGACTTCTTGAATGTTTGGTTAAACCTTTCAGCTAATCCATTCATTGCTGCTTGAATGTCAAATGCCATTTTTCTTGATGAACGGTCGGAATTCTTCTGACATGTATTGTAGTCCGTTGTCACTCAGAATTTTGTTCAGGTAAGCTGTTTCCTGTGAAGATAGTCCTCAGAGCGGAAATAGTGTGTTTTTGAGGTGGTTGACCTCATTGGTATGACCTCTGGCCACTTCGAATGAGCATCCATAGCAATTGGAAACATGGAGTCCATGAATGGCCCAACAAAGTCTTTGTCATGGTGACAACGGCCACCCTCATGGGTGTAACAGTGCCCGTAGGGGTGCATTTTGAACTTTTTAGCATTCTGAACAGCTTTTGGTCAAGTCTTCAATCTGTTTATCTATTCCCGGCCACCACACGTAGCTCTGGGTGAGACTCTTCATTCTGACTACACCCAGGTTTCCTTCATGCAGATTCTCTACACTCTAGTGTCCCATTTAGAGGGAACCACTACACGAGATCCACTCACCAATATTCTTTGACATATGGGTAGTTGTTCTTATCTCACTGAGAACTCTGGAAACATAGGGTTACCATGAGCTGGTTATCCTTGCATGGTGATGTTGTAGACTTTTGACAACGTCGAGTCATTCCTTTTCTTTTTGTATTTCAGAATTTGTTATTGGCAACTTGTCCACCATTGCGGTGGGAACACTTCTACTCGGTCACAGTATGAAAACATTTCCTCTTCAGTTGCCAGCAGTGCAAAACATGACAAGTTGTCAGCATTGCTGTGTTGTTTGGTACCCTTGACCTCTATATCATAAGAGTGGGCTCCTAGGAATAGTGCCCAATGTTGTAACCAGGTAGCAGTCTTCACTGTAATTCCGTTCCTGGGATTGAAAATGAACACAAGAGGCTGGTGACCTGTCACTACCATAAACCTTTGTCAATAGTGGTGGTAGTGGAACTTCTTTAATCGCCATACTAGACTAAGGGCCTCCTGGTCGACCTGTGCTAGTTGCATTCTGCGCTCATCAGTGATTTTGAAGCAAATGGAATCAGACATTCAGATTCCTCTTTCATAGTGTGTGACAAAATGGCACCAATGAGGATGCACCGCAAGCCAGTCTGATGGGCAAGGATGGGTCATAATAGGTGAGCAGTTCTTTGGATGTTATTAGTCTCTTTCTTTCCTTGAATACTCTTTCACATCTTTCTGACCATTCCCATTTTGTTCTTGTCTGCAACAGTGCATTCAATGGGCAGCACTATAGCAATACTGGGGAGAAACTGGTGATAATAGTTTCCAAGGCCCAGGTGTAACCTGAGTTGTGACACATTTTCTAGTTTGGGTAAATGTAGCTCTGCTTCAGTCTTCTCTTGTGACTTATGCAAGCCATGCTTGTCAATGATGTTTCCTCAATATTGGATTTCATTCTTGAAAAACCACATTTCTCTCTCTTTGTGTGTGCAGACCATACTCACATAGACTGGTTAGCACCCTTGTGAGTGCTGATTATGAGAAATTTCCCGCTTGACTCTGCAATCTCCACTTGCAGGTAGGCTTGTGCAAGTCAATCTTTGAAATCCTCTCTACGCCTGCCAAAGATGCAAAGAAGTCTTCTATTTGTGGCAGGGGATACTGAACAGTACGCAGCTCCGGTTTGATGCTCACTTTGAAATCCCCACATATGTGAACGATTCTGGCCTTCCCTTTCCTAATCACTGGGACAATGGGCGTGGCCCAATCACACCACTTAGCCTTGGAGAGAGTTCCAGACACCTCCAAGCTCTGAAGTTCAGCATCAGCTTTAGGATGTAGAGCATAAGGCATTGGACATGCTTTATGGAATCTTGGTGGTGTTGTTTCATCCAGTTCAATTCTGGCCTTCATACCAATACCCTTCTCATTATCACTAAGCAGCTGTGACCATCTCTGGTTAGGGCTACCATTTGGGCAGCAGTTGCTTGTTGATAACACATTGAGAGATTTGACTATGTGTCAGTCCAGTTGGATTTTTCTCAGCCATGCACGTCTGAAAAGTGCTGGCCCTCCACTTTTCAATACATAAAAATCTAACTTGTGTTTGGCCTCCATACATCACATTCACTTTCAGTTTGCCTTTGGGAGACACTTTTTCACCTGTGTAGCTCCTTCAGCATTACTGACGTCTTCTCTAATGGTAGCTTAGACAACAGTCTGTCGTAGTCAGCCTCTGAAATTATTGACAAAGTTGACTCTGTATCCAATTCCATTTTCTGTTTTACATCAGACATATCTATTGTGATCTATATGATTTTGTGATCTGCTGCAGTAATACTCTGCAGTTGTAGTCACAACAGTTTATCAGACATTGTGTTGTCTCACTGTTGCTTCATGTTTTGTTCACTTTTTGCTTTTGCTTAGTTTTGTGTTTACAACTTTTCACTCGGTGTTGTTTTTCTCTCTGGTTGTGCTTTTTATCTGACTTGCACAGTCTCTCTGTGTGACCTTACCTGTGACACTTTCTGCAAACTTTTCCTTTGAACCAACACTCATTTGCATCATTGGAGGATTTGCCACGTCAACAACATTTTTGGCTTTTTGTACCATTCAGTGACATTTTGTGTATTTCACATTCCAACTTCTTTTTCTGTAGTTCTGCTGCACCCTCTACTGCAGTCTCTAACAATATTGCAATGGTCAAAGCCTGTTCTAAGGTTAAGTCTCTTTCTGACAGTAGTTTCTTTTGAATGCTTCGACTATGCATGCCGCATTGGACACCTGTCCCTTAGTGCATCAGAAATTCCATCTCTAAAGTCACAGTACTGGGAAAGTGCACAGTTTTGCAATGTATTCAGAAAAACTTTCATCCTTTGACTGGTTCCTTTTGTAAAATCTAAATATCTCAGCTATTACCAGCAGTTTAGGTCTCAAGTGATTTTGCAGAATTGTAACAATTTAGTCAAACATCTTGCTTGCTGGCTTTTCAGGAGTTACAAGGCTGTGTCAGAGACTGTTGGTTCCAGCACCCTAAGAAGCTTTCTTTTCCTCATCCCCATTGTTCGCGTTACAATGCAGTTCAACCTTCTCAATACATAACTACCAGCCTTCATCAGCTCTATTAAATTTGTCAACTTGCCCGGCTAAATTCATCATCACATTATTTTCTGTTTAACTTTTATAGTTGTGTATCTTTCACTGTGTATCATGCAGTTACTCATGTGTCCTTTTGTTAGTGTCCATGACAGCCTACTCCATACTATTTAACTCTTTCCTCTCAATGTTTCATCCGAAATCATCCTGTAACTGTCAGTGTAGTTAGCAACATTCTCTGAAATTCAGCTTCGTACTTGTCGCCAATTTGTTGAGGCTTTGCAACTACTTATCAATTAAATAAAAGCAAAGATACGGGAGATGGCTTTAACTGGTGTATTCACTTTGCAGCAAGAGCAAGAGAGAGCGAGAACAATGCGCATACATAGACAACAATCTATACATAGTGCTCTAAAAGAAATAGATCCATATGTTACAGAGAGGGTGATTGTGCCCATGATAGAGCTGGCTAAGTCTACAATCTTCCACAACCTTTTTTCCAACTACTCTGACATAATTATTGTCGGCACAATTTCAGAAGGTGATGAGGAGGTGTATAGGAGAAAGATACATCAGAGGTGTCACAGCCACAATTTGGTACTCAACATCAGTAAGACCAAGCAATTGAATGTGGGCTTCAGGAAAGAGAAGTCGAGGGAACACACACCAGTCCTCGTTAAGTAATCAGAAGTGGAAAGGAGATCTATCCCAGGCCGAATGTATTGATGCAATTACAAAAAAGACATGACAGCTATAAGATTTCAAAAGGAAACTGGGGAAAATTGGTTTGCCACAAAAGACACTCTGCCAATTTCTACAGATATACTACAGGAAGTATTTTAACTGATTGCATCTCACCTAATATGGAGGAGCCACTGCCCAATATCAGAAAAAGCTGCAGAAAGTTGTAAACTCAGTCAGCAACACCATGGGCACTGGCATCCCCAGTATTAAGGACACCTCAAAAAGATGGCATTCATCATTAAGGACCCCCATCACACAAGATGTGCCCTCTTCTTATTGCTACCATCAAGAAGGAGGTACAGGAGCCTGAAAACACACTCAACAGCTTTTACCCCTCTGTCATTAGATTTTTGAATGGACATTGAACCCATGAACACTACCTCACTATTTTTTCCATCTCATTTTTGCACTACTTATTTAATTATTTTTATATATACTTCTCATTGTGATTAATAAACATGAGAAATTCTGCAGGTGCGAGAAACCGAAAGCAATGCACACTAAGTACTGGAGGAACCCAGCAGGTCAAACAGAATCTATGGAAATGAATAAACAGTCGACTGTTCGGGCCAAGACCCTTCTTCAGGACTGGGTCTCAGCCAGAAATGTCGACTGCTTATTCATTTCCCCTGTTGCTGCCTGACCTGCTGAGTTCCTCCACCATCTTGTGTGTGTTTCATTGTAATTTATAGTTTTTATTACTATATATTGCAAAGTACTGCTGCAGCAAAACAACAAATTTCACAACATATGCCAGTGATATTAAACCTGATTCTGATTTTGATCATGCATATTGGTGAAACTGGTCAGAACCATGTTCATGGTACATCTGTAGAAATCTGTAAGAGTGACTTACCAAATCTCCCCAAACTCCTAATGAAGCAAAACTGCTGGTGTGCCTCCTTTGTGTTTGTGTTGATATATTCGGCTTGAGATAGATATGCCAAGTTGTTGACAGCCAAAACCTTGAAGGCGTTCCCCGTTTCCATTGCTGACCCCCCAAAGAGGATTGGTTTGTGTTCTCCTGACTTCCCCTTCCTGAAGTCACAATCAGTTCCTTGCTGTTGCTTACACTGAGTGAAAGGTTGGTGTTGCAATACCACTCAACCAGTCACTCCTGTACAGCTACGCGTTGCCATCTGAGATTCTGCCAACAACAGTGGTGTCATCCTTCAATTTGTAGATAGCATTTGAGCCGTGCCTAGCCGTACAACCATGAGTGTGGAGAGAGTGGATCAGTGGGCTAAGCACACAGCCACGAGATGCTACCATGTCAGTGAACAGGAGATTTTTTTATTCATCCACATTGACTACGGTCTCCCAAGGAGGAAGTGGAGGATCCATTTGCAAAAGGGGATACAGAGCCCCAGGTTTTGAAACTTGTTGAATAGTGATGAGAGGGTGATGGTGTTGAACACTGAGCTGTAATTGATAAACAGCAGCCCGTTGTTTGTTTTGCTGTTGTCCAGGTACTCGAAAGCAGAGCAGAGAATGAATTAGATTGTGGCTTCTGTAGACCTGTTGCGGCAGGAGGTGAAATGCAGCTGGTCCAAATCCTGGCTCGGTTAGGAGTTCAGTCTAGCCATGAGCACCCTATCAAAGCACTTCAGCACTGTAGCATGCTACCGGGTGATAGTCATTGAGCAGCTAAGCTGGCTCTTCTCAGACTCTGGTGTGATGATTGCCCTTTTGAAGCAAGTGGGAAATTCTAAATGAAGCAATGAGAGGTTGAAGGTGACCTTGAGCACTCCAGCCAGTGGTTGATGTAGGTTTTCCATACCCTGCCAGATACACCATTAGTCCGGAGGCCTTGTTAGTGCTCACCCTCTTGAGGGATGTTCTAATATCTGTCTCTGAGACAGAGATAATGGAGTTGCCAGATGTGAGAGAATTCACAGAGACATTATGTTATTTTCCCTTTTATAGTAGGTATGAAAGGTTTTGATGGAGGTCTGAAGCAGGGAGAGTCACGAACATAAAGCATTGATTGTTTCTCCTTCCATAGATATTGCCTGACTTGCTGAGGGCATCTAGCATTAACTGTATTAGTTTCAAAATTTTGAACTGCTGTGACAGAGTGAAAAAAAGAAGAAAACATTTCTAAGAGTAGAAGATTCACTGAGCAGAGAACAAGGCCTTAGTATAAGCAGCAAATGAACCAAAGAAACATGAGGACACACAAGATCACCAGCTTCTATTGTGATAAAAGTATAAACAGTTGACCCTTGCTCATTGTATCAAAGACCTTTAATTCTTTTGAACAACCAAATATACTTTATTTAAATTTTAGACAGTAGTCAACAAATCCTTTAAGAAAATAAAAATAGAAAATGTAGTGAGCTATGTGTAAACCAAAAATTAAAATATTCATATATCTTGATTTATGTTTCTTTCATCTTGATACAGGGAGAGAAGGAGAGAAAGAGAGAGAGAGAGGGAGAGAGGGAGGGGTGGGGAAGAAGAGGAAGGAGGAGGAAAGGGGAAGGAACCGAGGACTGAGGAAGAGGGGGAAGGCAAAGAGGGCAGGAAGGGGGAAGAGGAGGGTGAGGAAGTGGGGGAGTGAGGGAGAGAGGGAGAGGGACTGTAACCACTACAGTACTTTGGGATAAATAGTTACAAATATTCACCATTTTCTATGTGAAAATAAAAATCTAGTCCTGTGTGATGGAGAATTAAAGCAAAAGATAGTCGTTGGAGAATAGGCAGAGATGTTCTAAAAGTGGTAATCTAATCTATATTTTATATCTATTTTACAGTGTACTCTTAGTTACTAGGGTACAACTAAATCTAAATCATCTTGACATAATTACAACTGCCTGACGTTGTGTCACGAGTGGTAGAGTGTAAAGAAGTATTTAAACTTAATGTTAACTTAGGTAGATGGTTCCCAGCAAAATGACTCTACAAGGAATGTCCAGTAATATATTATATATTGGTGATGTGGCATGTTTAAGACTCATAGGACTCTCCTTAATTTCATTTTGGAGGCTTTCACAGTTCACTGTTGCATCACAGGGAGTTTGGAACCAAGTCAAAGTCAAGTCCGCCATTGCCTGAAGGATATCCAAGTATTACCAACAAGGCAGTCTTAATACACAGCAGAATGTACTTTATAACAGCTGCAGGCACGGTGCAAAATCCAATAGCTTCATTGTGACAATCCTCAATTTGTCTAATTAACTTGGGTTTACTTAACTCTTTGAGGAGTTGCTATACTTTGCCTTTGTTCCTCCCCTGAAAGTTATTTCCAGAGTTCTGATGACCACTCTTTCGCTTGTTTAATCTGATGAAACCTTATTTACATTTGTCTTTTTTCATTTCGTAACGTGATAAGCTCCATATATTAGTAAATCAATTTGAAAGGCTGCACCATGATATACCTAACCTGAAAATGTTATAATTTTTTTTTAATATTCTCTGCTTTGAACTTAAAAAGATTGTGACTGGGCTAGAGTTCTAATGCCATGTGTCAAGCCATGTGTTTATGTAAATTCCAATAGCAAGTGGCATTATAATCAAACCAATCAACTGATACTAATAAGCCAGAAACAGATGTTGTATTGGTTAATATGCAGTGATGTTTGTGAGAAAATTTTGTGTGCATTAGATGATGTTTGCACCTGCATTATTTCCAGAGTTAATTAAATATGAATACCAATGAATTAGGGTTCTAATTTAAGCCTGCAGTGCACAGTGCCAGTAGAAGAGAAATCTATGAGTACCTTGGGAAGAATTTTGAAATTGATCTCTCACATAAATTTCTGCCTTAGAAGAATTTGTTCAATGAACTCAAAATAGTTTTGAGCAAAGATGTAAAGATGCTAATGAACAAATCAATGTCACCATTTGCAGTGAAGTTTTCTTATTAATCAAATCTGCATTGTATTCTATTTTAAAGCAATAAAGCTGTAAAATTTGACTCCATTAAGTTAATGGTTTGGGTGGGGTGAGGCTACAAGTGCCAAATTGGATCCATTATGGCAAACAATTGTCAGTAGGTGTGTTGCCTTTATGGCAGTTATTTAGTTTATAATATTTTCGCTTAGTAATTCATTTGTTAGTATTTTCTAGTTAGAATTAGAATTGTTTAAAGTATATTCATTGCCTGTAAAATATATTGGCATGCGATGACGTCACATCCGGTTTCGCCACGTCTTGTGGGAAAATACCGGTTTGGGATCGACACAAGGGTGGGGGCTCACACGAGGGAGACCAGAGCAAGAAGTTGTTTGTAAGCATTAGAAATCACAGTGAGCGCAACACTTTTTCACCACACGTTAATGTGAAGAGTGAACAGTAAATGGTTAATCTTACTGTGACCTTGTTTTCATTGACTACCATTTATCTCGGCATTTAATTCGGCGTTTCATTACACCCGAGTGAGAACGCTACAGTAGGTATTTCCAGGCTGAGCTGTTATAGCTGGCATGTCTGCTTGTTTACCAGCATATCAGAATCAGAATCAGGTTTAATATCACTGGCATATGCCATGAAATTTGTTGTCTTTGCGGCAGCAGTGCAATGCAATACTTAATAATAAGAAAAACATGAATTACAGTAAGTATATTTATTATTAAATAGTTAAATTAAGTAAGTAGTGCAACAATAAAAATAAAAAAATAGTGAGGTAGTGTTCATGGGTTCAATGTCCACTCAGAAATCAGACGGCTGAGGAGAAAATGCTGATCCTGAATCATTGAGAGTGTGCCTTCAGGTGCCGGGACTTCTTTCCAGATGGTAGCAATGGAAGTAAGGCATGTTCTGGGTGACAGGGCTCCTTAATGGCTGCCACTTTTTTGAGATACCAGTCTTTGAAGATGTCCTGGATACTACAGAGGCTAGTGCCCATGATGGAGCTGACTGGGTTTTCATCTCTCTGCAGCTTACTATGATCCTGTGCTGTGACCTCGGCAATACCAGATGGCGATACAACCAGTTAGAATAGTCTCCACAGTACATCTGTAGATGTTTGCGAGTGTCTTTGGTGACATAGCAAATCTCCTCAAACTCCAAATGAAATATAACTGCTGTCGTGCCTTCTTTGCAGCTGCATTGATACGTTGGGCCCAGAATAGATCATCAGAGATGTTGACACCCAGGAACTTGAAATTGCCCACACTTTCCACTTTTGCTCCCTCTATGAAAACTGGTGTGTGATTCCTCGTTGTTTTCCTTGTATTAATAATTATCTGAAGAATGAAGATTAGGCATATTTTAAACTTAATAATTATCTACTGCTGATTAGAAACTAGCACATCTCAATAAGACCTCAATTAGTAACAAGAGAGATCACTCCCTCCTGGGTCCTCTCCTCCTTCCCTTTCTCCTCTGGTCCACTCCTATGAAATTCCTTCCTCTCCAGCCTTTTACCTTTCCCACCCACTTGGCTTCACCTATCACCTTGTACTTAGCTCCCTTCCTCTCCTTCCACCTTTTTTTATTCTGGCAACTTCCCCTTTCCGTTTTAGTCCTGAAGAAGGGTCTCGGCCCAAAATGTCGACTGTTCATTCATTCTGATAGATGCTGCCTGACCTGCTGAGTTCCTTCAGCATTTTGAGTGTGTTTCTAAACACCCAATGGTGCTTTCTAAGTGATCAGCAGCTACTTACAGTTCTGGTAAAGGAATACCACTTGTTCTCACCATTGTGCATGGATTATGCTGGTGAGATCTTAGAAAGTGGTATGCTGGTCACTAAAGGACCTTATCTTGACTTCAAACTTCTACACAGGTGAGTTGGTTAAATTAGTAGACATACATTGGAATGCAGGATGCCGGTGGAAATGAAGAGAAGATGTATGGAACAGGATAAAGTATTAGAGAAGGAGGAGGAGAGTAGAAGGGATGACTGCAAAGAGCCACATCTACTAACAGTATTCAGGAACTAATCCTTCTCCCTAAGCCTCAGTAAAGTGTATCGTTCACAGCTACGCTACCAATTAATACAAACTCAATTCCCAATCAATTTCCAATTCTCATTCTTCCCACTGTTGCCAACAGTGCCCATGTCTACTTAACCACTCAGCCAAAAATATATTTTCAAAAATTACAAACCAAATTAAGAAATCAGATCTGGCTAAGTTTCACACACAATTCAAGTAATCACCCTTGTGCATTTCCTTGGGACCTATTATTCTCCCATGGGCAAAGGAATTGGGAAACACAAAATGAGAACAACTTGAGTTTGCCATATGCTTTTAATTTCACTAGTTTCACATTAGTCATAAAAGTTGTAGAAAAATGTTGATGTAGAAACTTAATAACTATTAAATGAAAGAAAATCTGGAGTTAGCAAGCGTTGTTGGTGGGGGTGGGGGGGGATACTGCGAGACTTGGCTTTGATCTGGACATCAGCTGTTATCTAAGGAAATAAGAACACTCTGCCCTGGGCCCTCTGTTTTCCTTCAACTTTCCACAGGTTGTTGAGTGGTAGGTTAATTGACTACTATAGACTGCTCCTAAAGTAGGTGCATTGGGTGGGAGAAGGTGAGGAATGTTGTTGAATCTTCAAGAGAGAAACTGAATTCCTACAGGATTGGTGTGGGAGTGTAAATAATAATATATGGACACCATTAGTCAAGCAGCCTCTTTCTTTGCTCTTTGATTCTTCGAGAAGACCAGCTTAATCCATGCCCTCAGTACTTCTGAAATAATATTCCAAATGTTCTTCGATGGGAAATACTGTTTAGCTTATCAAATTGCTCAAAATATATCTGATAAGGTCCAATGCAATCACCCTAGTGAGTATTCATCCTAACATATGAGCAAGGGAAAGTACTTCACTAAGATCTTAAAGTAGTAAGTGCATATTAGCAGGATAACAAGGGGAGATGGATAAGTTTGTGGCCTAAGGTAAAAGGAGTCAATTTTAGAAAACCTATCACATTTGTTTTTCAACATAGTCCCCTCCTACATTTACACATTTAGTCCAGCAGTCATGGAGCATTCAGATCTTGGACTTCCAGCAAATGTCCACAGCAGGGGTGATTGATAAATTTGTGGCCTATGGTAAGGATTTGAGTTATACAGCTTTCGTTACATGCACATGCAGTTCAGCTCTTTGAGTGATTATGCAGAAAGTTTGAAGTTAATAACTCAACTCCTTCTACTCTAGGCCACGAACTTGTCAATCACCCCAATGAGTTATTAACTTTAAATTTTCTGCATAATCTCCCAAAGAGTTGAACATCATGTGCTTGTAATGACTGTTGTATAACTCTACATTAGGCCACAAACTTATCAATCACCCCTGCTGTGGACACTTTCTGGAGGTCTAAGATCTGTATGCTCCACAACTGCTGGACTAAGTGTGTAAATGTGGGAAGGGACTATGTTGAAAAATAAATGTGCTAGGTTTTCTAAAACTGACGCCTTCTACCTTAGGCCACAAGCTTATCAATCACCCCTCGTATATTGTTGTCATGATGAGGACAATATTTGGCCGGATCACTGTCGACAAAAGTTGTAAGCAATAGTTAATTTACACTTGGTTTTTAACTAAACACGGTGATCAGGTGAAATAAGCATTAGAATCCGAAGGAAACTAAGAATTAACCATTCAGTAATGCAAAATCACAGAAAATTTTCAGGTGAATTTCATGACATGCAAATAGTGAGATTCAGAATTGGTGCAAAAAAGTAGTGAAGTAGTGTTCATGGTTTCCATGTCCATTCAGAATCTGATGGTTGAAGGGAAGAAGCTGTTTCTGAACCATTGAGTGCGTACCTTCCAGTTCCTGTACCTCCTCCCTGATGGTAGCAATGAGAAAAGGTATGTCCTGGCTGATGGGGGTCCTTCGTGATGTATGCTGCCTTTTTGAGGCATCGCTCCCTGAAGATGCCTTGGATGCTGAAGACGTTAATGCTCATGATGGGAAGTGAGTGCCATAATTTGATCAGTACTGTCGACTTGGATAAAATTGGATAAAAGTATTCAAAGAGCTTGAACTTTTCCAAAAAGCTGCAATTACAGCAAAGCAAAAAGGGTGTTGCAAGATATAAATAGAAAAATGAAGGTCTGATCAGAGAAGATCAATGTCATAATGTGCGGTATTCCAGTCAGATCACAATCTCAACCTAGCTCTAGTTATTTAACTCCTGACACAGATGAGGGAAGAGCTACAATTGCTGCCTAGTTTCTCTGGTTTACAGTGAATCAACAAGAGAAGTTTACAAATCAACAAGAGAATTCAAGCCTTTCAGCACCGAAGGAGAGAAATTAGATGTTTATAAGAAGGATGTAATAAAGTGAACATTATAAAAAGTAGTTCTGAAAAATGCCAATGGCTAATCAGTGCTATTATTGCCAGCAGTTGCCATAATTTGTGAAATAACACATAAACATGGTTACCTGGATACTGTTGTTAGCTACCGTTCCATCCAAGTTATTCCTGTACAAATACATCACTGGCATTTTCTGAACAATGTGGACAAATGCCCTGGTTCACAAAAAAATAGGTCAAATTTAATTCAGTTTTACATATATCAGCCAATTAATCTACTTGTAATCATCTCCAAAGTGATGAATTCCATCATCAACAGTGCTATAACCTACTCACTATCACACCAATGCGCAGAATGGATTTTACCAAGAACATTCAACTCCAGACATCATCACTGCCTTGGTCCATACACAGAAAAAAGAGCTGAATCTGAATGCTGAGAAAAAAGTGGCGTACCCTTGGCATCAAGGAAGTTGAATAGAACTGGAATTGTTTTTTATTTTCATATGTTCCAAGCAATTCCTCAGGAGTCAAAGGAGATTTGGCACTTCCCCACCGGCCTTACCAATTTTTATTGGTGCACCACCAGAAATTTCTTATGTCGATGCATCACAGCTTGGTATTGTAACCCCTCTGCCCATGACTGCAAAAACTGCAGAGAGTTGTGGGTACAGCTCAGCACGTCACGGAAAGCAGCCTCCCCCCCCCCCCCCCCCCATTGATTATGTCTGTACTTCTCTCTGCTTCAATGAAGCAGGTAGTATAATCAAAGACCCCCTCCTCCACCCCAAAAATTCTCACTTCTCCCCTCTCCCATTGGGTGGAAGATACAAAAGCCCGAAGGCATGCCCCATCAGGCTCAAGGGCAGCATCTACCGTGCTGTATAAGACTAGTGTAACTCTCACTTCGGCTAGTGGCTTAATCTAGGGGAGAACAGCCCTTGGCCTGGCCAAACTTAAGAAATCTTGTTTGGGTAGATGCTGTGGGATGTGTCCCCTGTTACAAATCAGTACCACAAAATAAAAAACAGTACACAATATACCATTAAAAGATTGACCTGTAAAGTTCTTAATTTGACTTTCTTGTTAGTAAAGAAACAAGAAAAGAAAAGGGCCCATTCTCATGAAACAGTCTAATGTGCAACATTGGAGATCACTGATAAGGCTGTTCATCCACAATTGAACTCCTCCAAGTGTCGCTGACCTTCGGACCCTTGCTCCAAGCCCACTCTGTCCGGCGGTCTACCAGCTCTCTCCATTCGCATCTTTTCTCCTCATCTCCCCCTGGCAAAAGACTGCGAATTCCCGGGTCCCAGACCCACAAGGTAGAACAACATCCCTCTCATTGGATAGCCCCACATTCCATGCGTCTTCAATCCTCGGGGCCGTATACTGGTCAGGGACGGTGTGCTTGTTCAGAGTCCTATAGTCCTACAGTCCACACACATCCGTACCTTCTCACTTTTCTTTCAGGCAATGACTTTTGGGGACACATAGGAGCTTTGGGACTCAGAAATGATCCCAGCTTCCTTCAACTTGCACAAATGTTGTAGAACGTCCTCCACTTCTACAGGGGAGGCCTACTAACTGTGTCCATTCGCATCTTCTCTCCTCATCTCTCCCTGGCAAATAACCACAAAATCCCTGCCCCCAGATTTATCAGGATGTTGTCTGGAATTGGGTCCAGAGTTACATGTAGAGGTTGGATAGACTAGGACTTTATTCTCTGGAATATAGGAGATAAACGTGATGTGCTAAACTAAAGGTATATAAGATCATGTGGGCATAGATACGGTGAAAACTATAGTCATAGCACTGAAAACAAGAGAATATAGTTTTAAGATCAGAGGCATGAGATTTGAAAGGGACATCAGAGGCAGCCTCTTCACACAAGAAGTGGTGTGTAGTTGTGTAGAACTACATTCTAATGGCTGAGATGGGAACATCATTAACATTGAAAAGCCATCTGTGGGTAGGAGAGGTTTAGAGGCCTATAGGCCAAATGCAGGCAGATGGGATGAGCCCTCTGAGCATCACAGTCAGCATGGATGAGTTGGGCCACAGGGCCTGTATCCATAGTGTATGACTCCATGACTTTAGCTCCATGCTGTGCAGGAGAAAGCAGCTAGTTAGACTGGCACATCATCAACCATCCTAAACATTGATCCCCTCCAGTACTGGGGCACAGTAACAGTGTTTGCTACCTCCACAAAGCACAGCCTTTAACTGGTCCAAGGTGCTCCAACAAAAGCTACCAAACCTGTGACAAAGGCAGCAGTCACAAGAGATCTTTGTCTCCTGCAGGTTTCACTCCATCCTGATTTGGAATATTATTAGTGTTGCCGGGTCCAAATCACCAGGAGGATTTCAGCAGTTCAAGAAGTTGACTAACCATTAGCTTCTCAAGGTCCGCAGAGATGGTCAATACTAGGCATGGCATTTATAGAATATAAACAGCTAATACTTTGGATTTATTAGAAATTACTTTTAAACAATGATAATATTTATGAAAGGTAAATATTCACAACTGTTTTTTCAATAGTACTGACTGGGACTGCTAGAACCAACACTAATCTCTATAATGTGCACAGATTAGTGCAATGTGGGTTTTCTAGATGCACATGATAACTCAGAGAGTTCAGTCTGAAACACCTGTCAGCTCGCATATCGAAATCTTATCGCAATACACAGAGAGATGTTCACATCCTTAATGTGGTACCACAAATGTTATACATTTGAGACTTCTTGAATATTTTCTCAAAAAGTGTCCATTCAAAGAAAGGCAGCACAAGGTAGAAAGTCAGGGTAATTACTTTGGACTTGTTTAAGAAACAATTGGGCGACGTGAAGAGGGATCTGCAGTTCTCTGAGATGTGAGTTGGATGACCTCTTTCATCAGCATTGATCATTGTTTGTGTGTATTTCTGTAAATAAAAACACATAAAGCAAATACAATTGTGCTTCACTGTTTAGCACTTTCTCTCAAATATTTCTCCCATGACAGCACAACACTGTGCTGTCATGGGAGAAATATTTGAGAGAAAGTTACAAGTTATACTGCATAAATAATCAAGTTACAAGTTATACTGCATAAATAATCAAGTTACAAGTTATACTGCATAAATAATCATAAATGTGGGTGAGGGAATGGATTGTGACCACTGGCAGAATTTAGCAACTGTTAGAACTGGTGAAGGTGATCCACAGTCAAGAATGAGGCATAAAACTGGCTGTTTTGTTTAGTGTTACAAGAACAAAGAAGAAACAAATAAAAAAGACATGGAAAAGAAATTGTGGTTATCTCGTAACCATTCTCCAACTGGCATGACACCTGCTACAGAAAAACTGAAAGGTTCCTAGAAAATACAGAGTCAGCTATACTGCAATTACTAGAAATTACACATAAATAGGTGATAATATAAAACCTATAAGCAAGCACAGGCAAGTTAAACGACAAAAAAAAGCTAGAAAACTAACAATTCTACACCCTAATCCAACAGTTAGTGCCGATTAAAATTTATTAAAGTCTGATATTTGCTTTCATGACTTCTGCGCTCATAATTTTATTTCAATGAGCAATGTCCAATAAATCCAGTCTTCAATGGAAAAATAAATGCTTGCATTTTTATGGTCTGGAAACTTTGCGCATTAGAATTTTCTGGAATGCAGTGACCATGGTCACACTGGAATATATTGGATGCTCAGATGATTAACATCTTGCAGATACTTACGTCTGTATCCAAACCTAGCTAAATAAGTTTCTGGTCATGTGCCTTCCAATATCTTTGAGAACCAATGCAATGGCTGGTTTGGTATTTGATGATTCAAACCGTTATGTTACTGGGTAGCAACAAAGCCTTCAGAACATTGTTAGCCAACTTGCATAACCAGATTATGTTTTTCAATCCCTTGAACACATTGGTAGTGTGAAATAATGGAACACCAGGAGTCATCTTCAACATAATGATAGCCTGAATCGAGGCAGCAGGGCCTAGGCCCGGGCCTGTGAACGGGGAAATGACCCAATGGATGGCCATTGCTGGAGAGGGCTTGGAGCCAACTCAAAGCGGCAGAGCTGAGGCGAGGCAGAAGAGCCCAGGCTTTAGTGTGAGGAACAAGCCAATGTTTGACCAATTTAATCACTGGGCCAGGTTGGATAAGGGCCAAATCAAGGTGGCGGGTCCCAGTCCTGAGAGAATATCGAAGCGGCAGGACCTAAGTCCAAGAGCAATGAATGATCCTCTGTATGCCTGATTTATGAGCAGCATCAGATTGAGAAGGTCAGGGTGTCAATGCCAGGGGTGAGAGAGGGGCCAGTGCTCAGCTTGCTGCTCACAAGGATTACCTGTCTCTGCACTGAACTGAACCTGTGGCTTGCAACTAATGGGCTCCTGCTTCTGGCTGTGAATTCATTTTCGTAAACTTCAGTTTTGAATGTTATTTGTTTACTTTTATTGTTTGAACTACTTGTTTTCTTTTCTGAACCTTGGGTGTTTGATGGTCTTCATTTTCTATGGGATTTCTTTGTTTTGTGGCTGTTTATAAGGAGACGAATCACAAAGTTGTATATAGTATACATTCTTTGATAATAAATGCACCTTAAACTTTGAACTTAGAAAGAACTGGTGCAGATATTCACTTTTCCCAGTAAATCCCAACTTTGGCTGGATGACTATAAGCAGTAGTTATATAAATTATGTTTTGTAGAGTTGAAATCAGGTTGTCATGCTGACTTCTCAGCTGTGTAAACATCTCCCCATCACAGTCTGGCCAGAAACTAAAACATTGACTCGAAAATTGCTTCACAGGGCACACTATTTATGTGTGCCATGTAATAAATCTTCAGCAGAAAATATTTCATCAAATGCAAACAACTAGTTAGCATGCAGAGCACAAAGCTGCTGATTTTTCATTTTTGGCCTTCCATGCACCTGATGCACAAATGCTTGAAGATGTCTAAACATGTGCAGTAAGCCTTGCATATCTGGATGCCCCCTTCCATGATATTCACTAGCATGTACATAGTCTGCAGACTGTGAAAGGTTCATGGAAGAAGAAGTCATGACAGACTCAGACACAATGTAATTCGAAGGGAACTGACCTGACCAGACCATTGATGCCTGTGTTGGGACTCTTCCTCAGGTTAAAAATTTAAGTTAAACCCTTACCTTGCCCCGCTATCTCACACCTCCCTTCCACCTACCTCCCTAATCCAGTTGTTAAATGCCCACAACGTATAATCAGAAATCCTTCATTTTCCCTGCTTCACTGAGCTTTTTTTCCCTTATGGTACACTTTACCTGGACTCTACCTGCTTATCTCGGTAAGATCTCACAATGGAATGTGTTTCAATGAGATGCCCAATCCATGGTGCCCAATTCCTTGCCTTGCTCTGCTGTCGAATTTGGCACTTGAAAATCCCTTTCACTGCCTTAGCCCTTATTGCCACCCAGTGACAAAGGATTACTAAACCAATTTCCATAAGACCATAAGACATAAGAGCAGAATTGGACCATTTGTCCCGTAGAATCTGCATTATGTTTGATTTATTATCCCTCTCAAGTCAAGTCAAGTCATGTCACTTCTTACTGTCATTTCGACCATAACTGCTGGTACAGTACACAGTAAAAACAAGACAACGTTTTTCAGGACCATGGTGCTACATGAAACAATACCAAAACTTACATTGAAACCATGTAAAACAAAAAAAAACTACACTAGACTACAGACCTACACAGAACTGCATAAAGTGCACAAAACAATGCAGGCAGTACGATAAAGACAATAGGTACAGTAGAGGGCAGTAGGCTGGTGTCAGTCCAGGCTCTGGGTATTGAGGAGTCTGATAGCTTGGGGGAAGGAACTGTTACATAGTCTGGTCGTGACAGCCTGACTGCTTCGGTGCCTTTTCCCAGATGGCAGGAGGGAGAAGAATGTGTATGAGGGGTGCATGGGGTCCTTCATAACGCTGTTTGCTTTGCGGATGCAGCACGTGGTGTAAATGTCTGTAACGGCGGAAAGAGAGACCCCGATGGTCTTCTCAGCTGACCTCACTATCCGCTGCAGGGTCTTGCGATCCAAGGTGTGCAATTTCCGAACCAGGCAGTAATGCAGCTGCTCAGGATGTTCTCAATACAACCCCTGTAGAATGTGATGAGGATGGGGGTGGGAGATGGACTTTCCTCAGCCTTCGCAGAAAGTAGAGATGCTGCTGGGTTTTCTTTGCTATGGAGCTGGTGTTGAGGGACCAGGTGAGGGATTCTCAACCCCATTCCCCTGCCTTCTCTCCGTAACCTTTATAATTCTTACTAATCAAGAACCTATGAACTCCAACTTTAAATATACCCAGTGATTTGGCCTCCACAGCTGTCTGTAGCCATGACAGATTCACCACTTTCTGTCTAATGAAATTCCTCCTCATCTCTGTTCTAAAAAGACATCCTATTCTAAGGCTGTGCCCTCTGATCCTAGACTACCCACTATAGGAAACATCCTCTCCACATCCACTTTATCTTAGCCATTCAATGTTTGAAAGGTGTCAATGAGATGCCCCTCATTCCTCTAAACCTAGCAAGTACAGGTCCAGAGCCAACAAATGCTCCTCATATGTTAACCCTTTCATTCCTGACATCACTCTCATGAACCTCTTATGGACCTTCTCCAAAGGCAGAACATCTTTTCAATATACAAAGTGTCAACTATCTGACCAATGCCTTATAAGGCCTCAGTATTTCATCCTTGCTTTCATATTCTGTCCTCTCAAAATGAATGCTGACATCGTATTGTCTTCTTTACCATCGACTCAACTTCCAAGTTAATCTTTAGGGAATTCTGCATGAGAACTCCCAATACCATTTGCACCTCTGATTTCTGAATTTTCTCCACATTTAGAAAATAGCCTACACCTTTATTCCTTCTACCACTGTGCATGACCATACACTCCCCTACCCTATATTCCGCTCCCACTTTTTGCCCATTCTCCTAATCTGTCTAAGTCCTTCTGCAGACTCATTGCCTCCTCTGCACTACATGGCCATCCACCTCTCTCCATAACATTCACAAACTTCGCTATAAAGCCATCAATTCCATCATTCTAATCATTGACATATAACGTGAAAAGTAGCAGTTCCAACACAACCCCTTCAGAACACCACTAGTCAGTAGCAGGCAAACAGAAAGACACCTTTTATTCCCACATTTTGCCCCCTGCCAGTTAGCCAATCTTCTATCAATGTTAATATCTTTCCTGTATACCATGCACTCTTATCTTGCTGAGCAGCTTCATGTCAGAGGCCTTGTGAAAATCCAAGTAAACACCATCTTTTGTATAATCTGTTTGTTACTTCCCTTAAGGAAACCATGCTGATAAATTTCCACTTCATTTCTTTCAGCAATAAGAAAGCTATAGCCAATAAACAATTTTATGAACAGCTGTCAACCCCAAGTGGGAAATCTCAGCTTTTAACTTTGTAGATTAAATTTTGCTTCATCTGCCTGCTTCACCATTGTATCAGCTGTCTCTACCACGTAGCTCCCCAGTACCCAACAAGATCTGAAGGGCAATGTTTTCACAGAAAGGCAGTGGATATATGGAATAAACTGCCAGAGAATGTGACAGAGACAGGTACAATTACAAAGCTTACAAGGCTTCTTGACAGATGCTTCAAAAGGTGTAGAGGAAAGTGGCAAATACAGACAAATAGGACCAGCTTCTGTAAGTATCTTGGTCAGCAGTACTGTGTTGAGCCAAAGAGACTGTTTCCATGGTGTATAACTCCATGAATGTAAGAATTTTTGATCCCAATACCAACTTCAATCACTTCCCTTCCACAGTGTCGATGGACTTTCATTCATGAACATACACTATATGTGCCAACCAGAAGCCGTGAATGACCGCAGAGGTGCGTGCGCTGCTGAGGTCCCGCGACTCCGCCTTCAGAGCAGGCGACAAGGCAGCTCCAACAACAGCAAGGGCCAAACTGCCCTGAGCCATCAGCGGGGCGAAGTGTGCACATGCCCAGCTAATCCACAGTCACCTCCAGGACAACGGCGACACGCCATGTGGAAGTGCATCCAGGACATCACCAATTACAGGACAACATCACCTGACTGTGTGGGTGATGCCTCCCTCCCAGATGCGCTGAATAACTTCTACGCCCGGTTTGAGGCAGAAAATGACGTGGCGGCGAGGAAGTCCACCCCTCCTGCGAATGACCAGGTGCTGTGTCTCTCCGTGGCCGACGTGAGAAGAACCCTGTGCAGGGTCAACCCACGGAAGGCTGCTGGACCAGACAACATCCCTGGTAGAGTGCTCAGAGGATGTGCAGACCAGCTAGCAGATGTTCTCACTGACATCTTCAACATCTCCCTGAGCAGCATCACCGTTCCGACGTGCTTCAAGGCCGCCACCATCGTCCCCGTGCCGAAGAAGTCTTCAGTGTCCTGCCTAAATGACTACCATCCCGTTGCACTTACATCAGCATCATGAAGTGATTCGAAAGGCTCATCATGAGGCATATCAAGACCCTGCTGCCCCCCTCACTGGACCCACTGCAGTTTGCGTACCGTCCCAATCGCTCAACAGACGATGCCATTGCAATCACCCTCCACCTGGCCCTAACCCACCTGGACAAAAAAGACACGTATGTTCAGATGCTGTTCAGCATTCAACACAATCATCCCTCAGAAACTGATTGGAAAGCTGAGCCTACTGGGCCTGAACACCTCCCTCTGCAACTGGATCCTAGACTTCCTGACTGGGAGACCTCAGTCAGTCCGGATCAGGAGCAGCATCTCCAACACCATCACACTGAGCACGGGGGCTCCCCAGGGCTGTGTGCTCAGTCCACTGCTGTTCACTCTGCTGACCCACAACTGTGCTGCAACACACAGCTCGAACCACATCATCAAGTTTGCCGATGACATGACCGTGGTGGGTCTCATCAGCAAGAACAACGAGTCAGCATACAGAGAGGAGGTGCAGCGGCTAACGGACTGGTGCAGAGCCAACAACCTGTCTCTCAATGTGAACAAAACAAAAGAGATAGTTGTTGACTTCAAGAGGACAGAGAGTGACCACTTCCCGCTGAACATCGACGGCTCCTCGGTAGAGATCGTAAGGAGCACCAGATTTCTTGGTGTTCACCTGACGGAGAATCTCACCTGGTCCCTCAACACCAGCTCCATAGCAAAGAAAACCCAGCAGCATCTCTACTTCCTGCGAAGACTGAGAAAAGTCCATCTCCCACACCCCATCCTCATCACATTCTACAGGGGTTGTATTGAGAGCGTCCTGAGCAACTGCATCACTGCCTGGTTCGGAAATTGCACCATCTTGGGTTGCAAGACCCTGCAGCGGATAGTGAGGTCAGCTGAGAAGATCATCGGGGTCTCTCTTCCCACCATCACAGACATTTACACTACAAGCTGCATCCGAAAAGGAAACAGCATTATGAAGGACCCCATGCACCCCTCATATAATCTCTTCTCCCTCCTGCCACCTGGGAAAAGGCTCCAAAGCATTCGGGCTCTTACAACCAGACTATATAACAGTTTCTTCCCCCAAGCTATCAGACTTCTCAATACCCGAAATCTGGACTGACACCTTGCCCTACTGTCCTGTTTATTATTTATTGTAATGCCGGTACTGTTTTGTGCACTTTATGCAGTCCAGTGTAGGTCTGTAGTCTAGTATAGCTTTCTCTGTTTTTTTTAATTATGTAGTTCAGTCTAGTTTTTTGTGCTGTGTCACGTAAACCATGGTCCTGAAAAACGTTGTCTCATTTTTACTATGCACTGTGCCAGCAGTTATGGTCGAAATGACAATAAAAGTTTACTTAACTTGACTTGACTTGATACAGCAGGAGTACAGTAATGGAACAAGCCTTTCAGCCTACAATATTTGAGCCAACAATGATGCCAATTTAAATCAAGTCCAGTAGCCTGCACATTGCACTGAATCCATCATTTCCTGCCTGGTTACGTTCCTGTCTAAGTTCCTCTTAAATGTCACTTTCAAATCTACTTCTATCACCTGCTCAGACTGTGTGTTCCATATGACAATTACAGAACGGAAACAGGCCATCTCAGCCCTTCTAGTCCGTGCTGATGCTTACACTCACCTAGTCCCACTGACCCGTACTCAGCCCATAATCCTCCGTTCCTTTCCTGTCCATATACTTATCCAATTTTACTTTAAATGACAATACTGAACCTGCCTCTACCACTTCTACTGGAAGCTCATTCCACACAGCTATCACTCTCTGAGTAAAGAAATTTCTCCTCGTGTTACCCTTAAACTTTTGCCCCCTAACTCTCAAATCACGTCCTCTTGTTTGAATCTCCCCTACTCTCAATGGAAAAAGCCTACCTGTAGCGGTGTGCTACACGCAGCGCTAAATTAATGACACGGAGTCGGTAAATTGCAGTCAAAGATAACTTTATTCGAACTACACAGCCTTGCTTTTAAGCCTCCCTCAACCTGCCTCCTGTGGGCACAGATGCTCCAAAAGACACATACTCACAAACTCCCGTAGGCTATCTCCCTTAGCCGGAACGCTGGCTAATTGTGAGCCAGTTCGGATGTGCCAGGAAATGGGTCAACACATACTCACGTTAACTCCATCTATCCCCCTCATTATTTTAAATACCTCTATCAAGTCCCACCTCAACCTTTTATGCTCCAAAGAATAAAAACTTAACTTGTTCAACCTTTCCCTGTAACTTAGGTGCTGAAACCCAGGTAAGATTCTGGTAAATCTTCTCTGTACTCTCTCTATTTTGTTGATATCTTTCCTATAATTCGTTGACCAGAACTGTACACAATGCTCCAAATTTGCCCTTACCAATGCCTTGTACAATCTTAACATTACATCCCAACTCCTATACTTAAGGCTCTGATTTATAAAGGCCCACATACCAAAAGCTTTCTTCACCACCCTATTCACATGAGATTCCACTTTCAGGGAACTATACACCATTATTCCTAGATCACTCTGTTCTACTGCCTTCTTCAATGCCCTACCATTTACCATGTATGTCCTATTTGGATTATTTCTCCCAAAATGTAGCACCTCACACTTATCAGCATTAAACTCCATCTGCCATCATTCAGCCCACTCTTCTAACTGGCCTAAATCTCTCTGCAAGCTTTGAAAACCTACTTCATTATCCACAACGTCACCTACCTTAGTATCATCTACATACTTACTAATCCAATTTACCACCCCATCATTCAGATCATTAATGTATATGACAAACAATATTGGACCCAATACAGATCCCTGAGGCACACCACTAGTCACCGGCCTCCAACCTGACAACAGTTATCCACCACTACTCTCTGGCATCTCCCATCTAGCCACTGTTGAATCCATTTTACTACTTCAATATTAATACCTAACAATTGAACCTTCCTAACTAACCTTCCGTGCGGAACCTTGTCAAAGGCCTTACTGAAGACCATATAGAGAACATCCACTGCTTTACCCTCGTCAACTTTCCTCGTAACCTTTTCAAAAAAATTCAATAAGATTTGTCAAACATGCACAATTCCATGCTGACTATTCCTAATCAGACCTGTCTATCCAGATAATTATATATACCATTTCTAAGAATACTTTCCATTAATTTACCCACCACTTATGTCAAACTGACAGGCCTATAAATGTTAGGTTTACTTTTAGAATCCTTTTTAAACAATGGAACCACATGAGAAATACACCAATCCTCCAGCACCATCCCCGTTTCTAATGACATTTCAAATATTTCTGTCAGAGCCCCTGCTATTTCTTTACCAACTTCCCTCAAGGTCCTAGGGAATTTCCTGTCAGGACCCGGAGATTTATCCACTTTTATATTCCTTAAAAGTACCAGTACTTCCTTCTCTTTAATTGTCATAGCTTCCATAACTTCCCTACTTGTTTCCCTTACCTTACACAATTCAATATCCTTCTCCTTAGTGAATACTGAAGAAAAGAAATTGTTCAAAATCTCCCCCATCTCTTTCAGCTCCACACATAGCTGGCCACTCTGATTCTCTAAGGGACCAATTTTATCCCTCACTATCCTTTTGCTATTAATATAACTGTAGAAAGCCTTCCGATTTATTTTCATCTTACTTGCCAAAGCAACCTCATATATTCTTTTAGCTTTCCTAATTTCTTTCTTAAGATCCTTTTTACATTTTTTATATTCCTTGAGCACCTCATTTACTCCATGCTGCCTATATTTATTATACATTTCCCTCTTTTTCTGAACCAAGTTCCCAATATCCCTTGAGAACCATGGCACTCTCAAACTTTTAACCTTTCCTTTCACCCTAACAGGAACATAAAGATTCTGTACCCTCAAAATTTCACCTTTAAGTGACCTCCATTTCTCTATTACATCCTTCCCATAAAACAAATTGTCCCAATCCACTCCTTCTAAATACTTTTGCATCTCCTGAAAGTTAGCCTTTCTCCAATCAAAAATCTCAGCCCTGGGTCCAGTCCTAACCTTCTCCATAATTATATTGAAGCTAATGGCATTGTGATCACTGGACCTGAAGTGCTCCCCAACACATACCTCTGTCACCTGACCTATCTCATTCCCTAACAGAAGATCCAACACTGCCCCTTCTCTAGTCGGTATCTCTATGTATTGCTGCAAAAAAACTATCCTACACACATTTTACAAACTCCAAACCATTCAGCCCTTTTACAGAATGGGTTTCCCAGTCCAAACAACCTCTATTTGTTCCCTTGACTTAATTTGCACTGAAGTGCAGAGAATCTAACTTCTCCTTTTGGTCCTATTACTGACAACTAAATGCTATGCTTTTTCAGAGACTGTTCCACTTCACCTCTGTCAGAACTCTTACTACTGGTCCCTGTCGAAGAAGTTGCTTCAAATCCTCGATCCTATGGTAACTACACCTCCCACCCCCACCCAAATTTCCAATCACATGTCCCTGTCTTCTTCAGAGTCTTTGAATGTGCCACTGACTCATACGTTATTCCCAATCTCCCTTTTTGATTGAATTCTTGTCATCAGATTTGGAAATACAAGCAAACCAAAATCGAGATCAGTGATAAATGGCACAAACTTAAGCGAGTATTTAAATCAGATTATGGATCGGTCAACTGGATGAAATTTTGCAGAACTCCTAGCCATTCAGTTTACACGTGTGGCTACTTATTCCATAACCACGTGCAGGTTTCTACCTTCCACGAGAAAGCAAATGTCCCAGTTTTCCATGCAACTGATTACCAGTAGTTTCACAATTGCTTCCACCATCAGGTTCTTTCCAGTGTCCAGTGGGAGACTAGATACCTCGGTAATTCACCAGTACCAACACCATGAAGACTGCGACAGAAGCAACTCTTCCAAATATTCGAATAGACAAGAACAGCAATGTGGGAAAAGGCCAAACACTATTTGCAACTTTTAGTTGAATTAAGCTTATTTAATTATTTTAAATGGTTTCTAGTTCTTTATCACATTTTGTAATAGAAGCTTTAAGATTGTTATTGTTTGTACTAAAACAGCTGTAGCAGCCCATTGAAGTTGACAATCATAATTTAAACAGCTGTCATGGTCGGGGCAAAGATATCCACTTCTGATTAGGAAGACAGTCTGCTGCCCAGGGCTTTGAAAACCAGCAAGGAGCAGTAATTCCTGTGAAAGGCAAAGACTAAGGATCTGCTCAGGGCTGTATAAGCAGACAGGTGAACATTAAGCTCGGTAGATGATCCTGGTAGCGAAATCTGCAGCAGTCGTGCCCGACTTTCCATCAAATTGTGTCCAGTTGTTACTTATGAGGTGAATAACATGGAAAAGGTTTTAATATTCTTGAATGCAGCAAGCTGACTGGAAGATTTAATTTTGGATGTGTCTTTTAGGGCTGTATTTATAGAACATGGTGATATAAATGATAATCTCTAAGTAATCTCTCATAACACTCATAAACAGATATTCTTCTTGCTGATAAAACTACTGAACCCTGGGTCTCATTAGAGAAACCACTGCAGAGATTACTGACAGCATGAACAGCTTGTTGAACGTGCTTCTTAGCACGATGGGGCTATCATCATTCCAGCTGCACACTGACATTAACAAGAATTCATTTCCCGACCATGGGAACAAACTATTTAAGGTATTAAATTAGTTCCTTTTGGTGCTCATTTGTTTTCAGCTCAGTAGTGATGAAGGAGAGAAACTATTTTCTCTGGAACATCTACTAAATAAGAGCTCAGTCCAAGAGGTAAAATATCAGGAGGCACTTTAAGGTGTTTTAAAGACATAGCATTAAGGTGGGGCATCTGGGAATATAAAAGGAATAAGCCGGTGAGTTTTTTACATTGAGAATGGTAAATACCTAGAACAAGCTGACAGAGATGGTAGTGAAAACAGATTTGATAATGGTGTTTGACTGGCTTTTAGATAGATATATGAGAGTGCAGGAATTGGAAGGGTGTAAATTATGTGCAGGCAGAAGGGACTAATTTAACTTGGCATCATGCTCGGCACAGGCATTATGAGACAAAGGGATTGTTCCTGTGCTTTTCTGTTCAATGTTGTATATTCTTCAAGTAAAGACTGGTAGAAGTTTAAACTCTCTCCATAAAGTAAGTGAGGCTGGGGGAGTACAAATGGAAAAATTCAGAAGTGACAGTTACATATTATTTATCTGTGTGAGATATAAACTATCCATGTTTTGAGATGAGGCCCAGGTTGGAAGAACTAAATGTCCTCTCCTGGTCCTTACATTTATATTGTGTATTCATTAGAATAAAGTGAAAGTAAATTTTATTATCGAAGCGCATATATTTCTGTATACAACCAGAAGATTAATTCTTCTGTGGGCATACTCAGCAAATCTATAGAATAGTAACTATAACAGGATCAGTGGAAGTTCAATCAGAGTGCATTAGACAACAAACTGTGCAAGTGCAAATGTAAATAAATAGCAATAAATAATGAGATACTGAGAAAAAGAGTCCTTAACGTGAGGTCATTGGTTGTGGGAACTTCTCAAAGGATGGATGAGTGAGTGTAGCTATCTCTTTTCTTCATGAGTTTGATGGCTGAAGGGTAGCAACTGTCCTGGTGGTGCGAGTCCTCAGGATCTTGTAAGCCACACTTTCTGCTGGGTACTTAACTATTGCTAAGCATTGGAATGCCTAAATAATTAATATATATGCAACTACATAAAAAAGCCTATCACTGATAACTCATGGACATTTATCTGCATTTGTCCTGGACTTCTAGAATTCTGGTATTAGTGAACTAAAGTTATGGACCATAAACAGGATGAGCTTGGGGAAAAAAGTCTTGCTGAAAATACAGCTTTTATGTCACATATTTAAAGATGGGGTGATTGTCACAGAAATAAAGAGATTTAGAGTACTTAATAGCTAAACACTCCACCACTAGGAGTTCAATGAGTGTGTGGTGAATCATAATCTGATCCTTTATTGACTATTCGATAAATTCAAATGCGTTGAAAGTCCACGTCCACGCTTTCTAATCAATGTAACATTTCTGCTGTTCTGAAGTGACTAGGAGGACTAATTCTACTCAATATGCACACCATCGCAGAGTTCAAAGCTAAGCGCAGTGGTGCTGCCAACGTCGTTGCCTCTCTCCCAGATAAGCTCACTCTCTTTTATGCTCGGTTCGATGTCGCCAACACTGAGCCCCTGAGGAGAGCTGCTGAAGCAACCTGCACCTTGGTCATTTCTGAGGCTGAAGTAGGCGCCTCATTCACCTCAGACAGTCGAAGAAGTTTGGCATAAGTCCCCAAATCTTAAGGACTTTCTAAAGGGGCACAATTGAGAGCATCCTGACTGGCTGCATCACTGCCTGGTATGGAAACTGTACCTCTCTAAATTGCAGGACTCTGCAGAGAGTGGTGCAGACAGCCCAGCACATCTGTAGATGTGAACTTCCCACTATTCAAGACATTTACAGAGACAGGTGTGTAAAAAGGTTCTGAAGGATCATTGAGGACTCGAGTTGCCCCACCACAAACTGTTCCAACTGCTACCATCTGGGAAAATGTATTGCAACATTAAAGCCAGGACCAACAGGCTCCAGGGAAGCTTCTTCCACCAGGCCACCAGACTGATTAATTTAAGCTGATACAAGTGTATTTCTATCCTATATTGACTGTCCTGTTGTACATAATATTTATTACAAATTACTATAAATTGCACATTGCACATCTAGATGGAGGCATATGAGAAAGATTTAAGAAATAAAGTCAATTCCATTCAATTCAAAAGTTAGTGGATCAAAGAGCTACTCTGTAATCTGATAGAAGAAGGATGATAACAAATACATACACATTCACACTGGAAACAGGTCTGTTGCGGCATATTCTGGTGTTGGGCTATATAGCAAATAGTAACTTCACCAGCAACCAGTCTTCAGACATGAATGTGAATTGTAGATTGAATTTAAAATGCAGCCCTGAACAATAATTTTCTTGGAGCTGTAAACTGGAGTTGTTTGCAAACCAGACAATACAGATTAACAATAATTTTTTGGTGTCTGGAGTGTGGTTCTGTGAAAATTATATGTAAGTTGAAGGAAGCATTGTAGATATGTTGTAATAATTGAATTGTCCTGCTGTTACCTTTGATCTTTAGCATATGAAAATGTCATGTATTATTGGGTGAAGAGGCCTCTTCATCCAAGAGTGTCTCAATATAATACCTGCTGCTTGTTTGTGTTGAATAAAAATACTTCGATATCCACTGCCTTCAGTATCTCTCCTAAAACTTTGTTCACTTTACAACAGGTCTCTCCAGCCACCTACGAACTGTTGAGCTTTTAATTCTTAGCCATGTAATTTGACTGGGATACAAAACAGTAAATTGGCTGACCTTCTAAGAAATACGAGAAGGTAATCAATGGATGTGTGCCAGCTAACTCTGGAGGTGCCAGAACTCTGCTTAGTAGAGCACACACAGTTTTGTTGAGCTCCAGTTGATGTATCTGTAATAAGCTCCCCTGTAGAGATAATTCTAACCCATCCTGGCCTGGTGGGAAGAAGTTGTGAAGGGTTCAAATAAAGATTTACTCTCCAATTACTGTACATTTTTTGGCATAGCATATTGTGTTGACCTTAGCAATCTAGATAAAGCAAAACAAAACACCAAAAACTGAAAATCAGAAGCACTGAAACTCTCCGATGATGTTAGGAGCTTGGGGGAGTTCTGATGCCGGTGAGTGGGAATACAAGTAAGTCCACAACATCATCGCTGATGTGTAAAATCTAATCAAAAATGTGTGTGTCTATTGACAAGCTTTATTGAAGCTCCCTGAATGTCTGCTTCACTGGTGAAGGCAAGAACTGTGTTTATGCATCTGTGATGTCTTTTCTTTTAAGTTTCTCAGCTTTTAAGACTCACAGCTTTTTTTTTCAGTTTCCTTCATCTTCCTTCTCTCACAAGAACATTGCAAACTTTTACAAACAATTTCTTGTGGGAATTCAACCAAAGAGACTCAAACCAGCTTTTGGGATCCATTTCAAAGTAAATTTATTATCAAAGTACATATATGTCACCTTACACTATGCTGGGATTAATTTCCTTGCAGGCATTTACAGTAGAACAACAAAAACAGTGAAAAACTACATAAAAGGACTGGAAATCAACTAATGTGCAAAAGAAGACTGAATGCAAATGCAAATAAAGAATAATAATGATAATAAATAAATAATGTTAAAACATGAGTTATTGAGCCCTTGAAAGTAAAATTATTCACCCTGCTTCAGGAGCCAAATGGTTGAAGGGTAATAACTGTTTCTGAACCTAGTGGTGTGGGACCTCAGATCCCTGATGGCAGCAGTGAGAAGAGAACATGGCTGGATGATGGAACTCCTTGAAAATTGTTGCTGATTCCTTGTCACAGAACCCCATGTGGATATTCTCAGTGGTTGGAGGGATTTACCTGATGGAATAGGCTGTATCCATCACTATTTGTAGGCTTTTCCATTCTTGGGTTTTGCTGTTTCCAAACCAGGCAATGAGGCACCCAGTCAGGATGTATCTCACTGTGCAGCTATAGAAGTTTGCCAAAGTTTTAGATGACGTGCTGAATCTGCATAAATTTCTAAGAAAGTAGAGGCACTGCCATGCCTTCTTTGAAATTACACTTACATGCTGGTTCCAGGGCAGATCCTCTGATAACAACACATCCAGCACATTGGCTCAGAACTCTAACGAGGCTGTCATATAAACCTGTTTGCAAAGCTAATTTCAGATACTGATGAGTTACCGATGCAAATATTCCACTTCATAGAGCTCATACACATCCTGAGTGAGTGTGGCCACCAAAGTTCAACATGTTGGTACCTTTGAGAAATTATAAGCTATCAGCCAAATGCCTGAATTCTGGAACCAACTAAGAATGACAGACCAGAGATTTACAAATATGGGCCAAATGTCAATAATGAACAAAGTACAGGTACTTATAAAGAAGGTGAGTTGGATTTATTCCGCATTGTAACAAACATAATGTAGAATGGATTTGAAATGTTCTCCAAGGAAGACCAGAGAAATTGCTCCACTTTTTTTTAATCACCAAAGGAAGAAGAATTCGCAAAAGAGGGAATTTATAAGACCATAACACGTAAGAAAAGAATTAGGCCATTTGGCTGTCATGTCTGCTAAACCATTCTATCATGGCTAATTTATTAGTCCTCTCAACTCCATTCTCCTGCCTTATAGCTTTGACACCTTGACTAATCAAGAACTACTTTAAATTCACCTTTAGTGAAATTAACCTTTCAGTTAAGGTTCACTAGATTGATTCCTGGAATGTTTTCCAGGAATCTACCTAGTGAGATAAATTAAAGCAGACTGAACCTCTACCTTCTAATGCATGCAAAGTTCGTCTAGTACAAGGTAGACGGGACTGATGGTGTTTCCTCACAATATGGTGTATAGATCTAATGATGACTGTCTAGAGGTGATAACGAGTCAACCGTTCAGAGAGAAGAAGAAACTTCACCCAAATTGCTGTGAGTCTTTAGAATTACTTACCAAAGTGAACTACTGAGGGTTAGTCACCGAGTTTGGTTAAGACAGGGATCAAAGGGTATTTATTATCTTATTCAAATGTTGGGTAATGATTTTCCATTTTTGATCCCAGAAGATTTCTGATTAATCATACTGAACCAATCTATCAACTATGATTTCAATAGTCATTTGTAGCCTTTTAGGTCTTTTGACATTTTGGAAATGGCTTCTCTTGACATGTGGTGGACCTACTTATATGATTGATTTGCTAGAGTTTATCTCAATGACTAAAACAAATTATATTCCATCAGTATTACTAGAGTAAATCTACTAACATTAAATATCCAGTACCCAATCAAAAGAGAAAAGGTTCTCACTAATTAGAATTATGATTCCAAATTAGCTCTTATGTTGAGCCCGACAGCTTCTGTTAGTAGGGTCCTGAGGAAAATAGAAAGTACAAAAATATTTACCCACCATTTTTTCCACTTATAGTAGATACTTGAAAGGAAAGTGAGGTAGAATTAAGTTACAAAACAAACAGTAGAACTTCTAGATGGTGTGCATTTGTAAATGAATTTCTACTATTAGAGTACGATGATATCATTAGAGTCCAAATTTCTGAAGACATATGGAAGTCCAGAAGCTATTTGTGTAAATCTATTACAAGAAACACATACATTTACCCATCCATTTTGGAAAATACTGCATGAGTCTTTTATTCCATTGTTTATTGAATCTAATCCTGGTGATTCAAATGGCAAACTATCAAAAGCCGAGGCACAAAATGTAATATTAGAGATGAAAAGTAGGACAACAGCCTTACTTTTTCTATTCTGATGTTGTTGAGAAGTGAACATCAATGCCAATGCATTTTTTGTGACCATCTTAAATGATATTACAAAGAACACTCAAGAGTTTCCTATTGTTGTTATGGTTTAGAGGAGAACATTATCCATATTTTGTAAAGAATACTTTCTTCTGTTGGAGGAAGCAAGTGAACTGGTTGAGTTGTACAATATCTTTTCAGTTATTTTTATTACTTTGGTGAACTACTCAATAGAAAGGATGATACTTGTGGAGGAAGAATCAAATTTTCAGGACTTTCATGTGATAAATTTAATCATATTAAGCAAATTCAGCAAGAGGGAAAGACAGGAGAGAAAAAAGTAAGTAAAGAGGGTTGTAGTTGGAGTGGAAAAACAGGAGAGAATAAAATAATGTTCCAAATAAATGAAACAAGGGCAGATACAAAGCCACACTAAATATAATTTTTTCTTCCAGCATTCACAGCTATAGTTTCATCTTAAGTAAACAAAACTCTAATTTTTTTCTTCACTTTCCCCCTCTCTATCCTTCTTCCTGTTTAACAACACTCTTAAGATCTACCCCTAAAAGTTTTCAATCACTTGTAGCTCCTGCTATGTTGTTCCATTTCACATATTCTGCTAAAACTACTATAAACACATTACAATATTTTAAAGAACTATAGATGTAAAATCAAATATAAGGTTTTGGTTTATCAAAAGTGATTCTGTGTGCTAAACAACTTTGTTGAGTTTTGTATCAAAAGATTAACCAGGGTTGTTAGGGTTGCCAACAGTCTCTTATTGTATGGGATGCCTGCATTTCAATGGAAATAGGCTGCCTCAGGCAAAATCGTTCTGGGACACTTTAACAATCTTCCAGCCGGGCCTTTCCCTTGCAATAGTATTATACTCCCTCCACTTAGACTCTCATCTGGATTCATACAGCCTTTTCAACACTTTACAAACAAAGCCTTCATCCCCACTCCTCAATTCACTGTGCATCACTCAGTATTTAAATAAATAGTATGGCTCACCACCATTATGTTCCTGCATTTTTAGTAACAAATTCGATTGCATAGCTGGATTTGATAATTACTGGCATCTATGTGAAACACAGTGATCTGTGGAAAAGCTTACAATGGCCAAGTGCACAGCTGAGGCAAAGTGTATGGATAATCTATCACACATTTCACCAGTTTGGCATCTTTACACTGGCTGCCTGTGTCTTTTAGGATCAGTTTTAAAATGCTCGAATTGTATATAAGGCACTGAATAATCTAGCTCTTCCTTTTGGAGGTTTTGGAGTGTCTATCACCTTACATTGTAATCTTAGATCCATGAATACTTATTTACTGAGTGTTCCTAAAGCCCCAAGCCTATGAGAACTGATGCTGTGGCCTTTTGCTTTTATGCACCAAAAATATGGAATACCCTACACACTGAGATATGCAAGGCTAGTACTGTGGAATATTCCAAAACACTTCTAAAAAGCTAATTTTTAAATTTGGCCTAATTATAGAATTACAATACATGTTGATGTTGATTACATATATATAATTTAGCATATTCAATTACATTTTATTCTATATAATGTTTGTCTTTGCATATGGTTTTTAATTTTGTCTCATATTTTATGATTATATTGACTTATCTTTACAATCTATGTAAAGCGCTTTGAGCTTGCACCTTAATGTACGAGAGGTGCTATATAAATACAGTTGTGTTATTATTACTACATATTATTCTTCCTTTTATTCTGCTTTGTATTAGGACAACAAGAGGTTGGTCAACATTTCCATTCTTTCCATTCAAGGGAATTAATGTTTTCATACCAGGCCGTGATGCAGCCAATCAATATACTCTCTACCTCACATATATAGAAGTTTGTCAAAATTTTAGATGCCATGCTAAATATTCACAAACTCCTGAGGAAGTAGAGATGCTGCCGTGCTTTCTTTGTAATTGCATTTATATACTAAGCCCAGGACTGTACCCTGAAATAATAACAGCAAGGAATTTGAATTTGCTAATCTCCTCCACCTCAGATCCTCTGATGAGGACTGGCTCACGGACCTCTGGTTTCCGCACTCTGAAGTCAATAATCAGCTCCTTGGTCTTGCTAACATTAAGCAGTTGTTGTTACGGCACCACTCAGGTTTTCAGTCTGCCACCTATATGCTAACTCTTCATCACCATTGAGGTCTATGACATTGGTGTCGTAAGCAAAGGCGAATATGGCATTGGAGCTGTGGTAAGCTACAGTCAGAGGTGTAAGGCAAGTTGAGGAGGGGGCTAAGTGCACAACCTTCTGGCGCACCTGTGCTGATGGAGATTGTGGAGGAGATGTTGTCAATATGGATTGAAGTCAGGAACTGAAGAATCCAATTGCAGAAGGAGGTATTGAGGCTAAGGTCTTGAAGCTTATTAATTAGTTTTTAGGGGCACGCTGGTATTGAATACCAAGCTGTAGTCAATAAAGAGCATATTGATGTATGCATTGTTACTGTCCAGATCTTCCAGGATTAAGTGAAGAGCCAATGAAATGGCATCTGCTGTAGACCTGTTGCTCCAGTAGGAAAATTGGAGATGATGCATGTCACCGCTCAGGCAGGAGTTGATAAGTTTCATCACCAGCCTCTCAAGGTGGATGTATGTGCTACTGGACAATGGTCATTGAGGCAAGTTACCACGTTCTTCTTGGGCACCAGTATAAGAGAGGTCTGCTTGAAACAGATGGGTACCTCAGAGTCCTGAAGCAAGAGGCTTAAAGTTCTCAGTGAACACTCCAGCCAGTCAATCAGCACAGGTCTTTAGTGCTTGGCCAGTTTCTCCATCTGGGTTGATGCGTTTCATGGGTTTACCCTCCTGAAGTTTGCTCATCTGTCAGCCTCAGAGACTAATCACAGGATCATCCAGGACTGTGGGAGTTTGTGATAGTTCTTCCATGTTTTCATGGTCAAAGCAAGCAGAGAAGGCATTGAACTAATCTGGAAGCAAAGTCCTGTTGTCACCTATGTTACTTGATGAACATTATGAGAGGCGATAGTACTCAAGACCTGCCACAACTGTGGAGCATCCTTCCTTGATTCAAGCTTAGTTCAGAATTGCCACTTCACCGATGAGATGGCTTTTCCAGGGATTGTACCTGGACCTCTTGTAAATTTCTTGATCATCAGAGTTGAACATCTTTGATCTGGCAGATTGTGTTTCCCATGGTTTGTCCAGGGCTTCAGAATGATTTTGTGAGTCACAGTCATCTACAACAGTTTTAATAAAGTCTGTGACAACCAATAATATCCACTGGTGAGTCCATGAACACAGCCCGGTCCACTGACTCAAAGAAATCTTGTAACCACTCCTCTACCTCCTGCAACCACCTCTTTCTAAACTCTGGAGCTTTAGTCTTTAACTTCTGTCTGTATGCAGGTAGGAGAAGGTCAGACAAGTGATCAGATTTCTCAAAATGCTGTCCAGTCTGGGCATGGAACAGTAGGTATTCCTTATCTAAGGTTAACAGTGGTCCAGTTTGTTGAGACCTGGTTATATGCTAATGGTAACTAGGCAGGATTTTCATCAAACAAGCCTGGTTGAAGTCCCCGACTATGATTTGAAATGTGTCAGGATGGAGACGTTTGCCATTTCCTGTTTGCAGATGGTATCATGGAGTATCTGAAGCACTGGATTATAGTCAGCAGCTGATGGTATATAAACTGCAGCTGCGGTTATGGAGGAGAGCTCCTTAGGTAAATAGAATGGATGTAATTTAATTATTAGGTGATCAAGGTGGGGGGAACAGGAGTTCGACAAAACCACCATTTCAGAGCACAAGTGAGAGTTTATCATGAAGCACACGCCTCCACCTTGTGCCTTTTCTGCATCAGCGGTTAGGTCCATTCTGTGAATAGAGAAGCCTTGGGTCTGATCGCTGTTTCTGGTGTGCTGAGAGTAAGCCAAGTTCCATTCAAACATAGAACACAGCAATCTCTCATTTCCCTCCAATACAGCAATCTTGCCCTCAATTTTGTTCTCCAGCAACTACATATTTGCTAACGAGATGCTGGGTAAAGGAGGCCTCATCCCTCTGATTCAGCCTGGCTTGGAGATTCCCCCCCTCCCCTTTCCCACCCACGCTTCAGCTTCACTTCTAGCCATGGTCTGCCAAGTTAATGATGGTATTTGCTTAGTCCACCAAGTCCTTCAGAAGACTGTGAAATCTGTAGATCCTTAAATTGATTTAAAAGTACACTGCTTAAAGGGAAATTACTTGCTGCAGATTGCAGTGAGGGTAACTCAACAGAGTAATTGCAGTTATTCTGTGTCATTCCCACTAATGAAAGTGATGAAATATCTAAAGGTAATAAGCAAACTGATTCCACTGTCAGGAGAGCAGTGGCTAATTTTTATGGGCATGTGGTACCCCAACGTATTCAGCCTGTCAACTTCTTTCTCAAATTCTATTGGTGAACTTCCCAATTTCAGTGTGATACACCTAAGGCTGAAAAGATTTCATGGACTAGAGCGCACTGCGTACAAGACTTTCAGTGCCTCTGGCATCACCCTGATGGCCATCCTGTGGCGCCTTCCAATCTCCTCCCCTGGCTTGCCCATATGACACATGCGGGCAAAGGAGGAATAGTGGGTATGATTGAAAATGAGTGATATGCTCCTGGACTTCCAGCCCTAGCAAGAAAAGTAGTGGTGAACTGTATGATTATGTCAGTAATATCCTGGGAAAATACTGCCAATGCTAGCCACTGTTGGACCCTCCCACTACAGAACATTCACGCAATTCCAAATGTAATTACCCAAGTGTATGGGTTATATTTGTATAATTGTATGTTTCTTTTCTTGGTGGGTAGAAGTGTATCCAGCTCATAGAAATGATGCTGTAGCTGTTGCTAAACTCTTATTACAAGAATTTATTCCTAGGTTTGGAGTCTACAAACAGATCTCGAGTGATAACAGCCCACACTTCACAGATAAGGTGATACAGGAATCAATGTAAACACCATTTCACCTGTCATTATCACCCACAATCTGCTGGAGCAGTTAAAAGACAGACCAGAGCCCTGAAAAATAAGCTGCCTAAGTTGTGTGAGGAAACTGGACTAAGGTGCCCAGATGATGTGCTGCACTCCGATCTGTGTAATGGGACTATCTCTGTTTGAGGTAGCAGGGGGACATATGCCAGTCACTCCTCCCTTTTCAGTAAAACAGATGGACATCCATGCTGTGAGTGAAAACTTGTTACAGTATTGTGTGGAATCTTTGCAAACTCTTAAAGGTTTCCATCACCAGGTATCAGAAGCCCAAAAGTTCTTGACAACTGCAACGTACTATACCTACTGCGAGATTGGGTACTAGTGAGAGCCTACCGATGAAAGAACTGCCTGGAGCCCTGCTGGGAAAGTCCATTCCAAGTGTTGCTGACCACATACCCTGCTTTATGGATCCAAGAAAGGCCAACATGGAGACACACCTCACACATTAAGCCAATGATACCACCAGGCCAGGAAACAGGAGGCTCGAAGAACCTTGATGATAAGGACTGATGGACTCAGCTTTTGATCTTTGCTATTTACTGTCATAATTAACCAATGTGCTTTATACATTATGGGTAATCTGGGCATATGCTTTCTGCTTAAATGAAGAAATATCCCATGACACTAATACTCCTTTCACTTTTCTTCCCCTTAGTTATGAATACGTGTAGCGTACTAACCAGTCAGGTTGTTGGGTGTGCTGTAGGAAGTGCCTGTACATTCAGAAGGCGACTTGCTAATGGGGCCTCATACCCATGAATTGTAGAGAGTTTGATTCCAGGCTTTACTTTGATAACAAAACTAAAATTGTAAAGAGAGCAAGAAACTGCACTGCCCATAGAAATGACTCATGCCAATGTAACTGTTTTGAGAGTTGGTATCGACCCATGTCAAAAAGAGTGCATAACCCCCCCCAGCACTGAAGCTGCATCATGGGGATAGGTGTGAAGTATGTTACTGTAACCAGCAAGGAACAGGACTAGTCTTGGGTAACAGTGTGTTCAGTGCCCATACCACTGGCAACCCTACAAATTGAACTGTTGGGATGTCAACATGGACTGTAGACTATGGTCTCTCTTTGGGGCTATGCTGTTTCTTGCATGGTGGGTGGGGGCAGTGTTGTTGCTTTCTGCAAGAATTATTGGGGGGGACAGGGAGGGGAAGGGTAGATGCTGCTTGTGTATGGGGGGAGACAGGGAGCTTTGTGCTTCTTACGTCTTTTCTGTCATTCATTCTTTGGGGTTGCTCTTCAGTTTCAAGGATGTCTGCAGAGAGTAAGAATTTCAGGTTGTATGTAATCTACATTCTCTGATATCAAATGGAACCAATGAACCATCCTTTGTACTATACTGATGTCAATTCTGTCTCACATCGACTCCACATGAGCATTGTCATTGTTATTTATTGTCACATATACCTAGGTACAATAAAAAGCTTGTCTTACATACTGTTCATACAGATCAGATCATTACAGAGTGTATTGAGGTAGAACAAGGTTAAAACAACAACGAAAGTTTATCAACTACAGAGAGTTACAAAAAAGCAAACAAAACAAACACTGCCAATCTGTAAATAGTGATTTAATTGATTTGGAATGGTGTTATCCAAGAGAGTTCAAACCAGTAGTCATCAAGAATTAGAAATAAATGACAATTGACAAGGGTAGGTAGTAAGACAGCTGTTGATTTTTGTAAGACTTGTATCCTTTCTTAATTTGGATCAGATGTGTCAAGAATCTGAGACAGTGTAATAAAATAACATTAGCCATGCCAGCCCAAATTTATTTATCTCTTTTCAACAGTGTTCAGAACGAGTTGTATTAGAGCTAGGAAAGCTTTGACATCTGAATCACTGTGACTGAAGAAAAGATCAGGAGCCGAGCGTGAACAGAATTGAGGATCTCACCCAATGTTGGGGAGTCATTGATATTGTCATTGCACATCAGAAATGATTCACTTTTCATTTCAAAAGATTCAAGTTCCTCACATTAATGAAGAAGTTAGTATATTCTGTCTGTATTCAGCTGGTCATGAGTTACTAGGAGTCATTTGAGCCTGGACATTTTCTGAGGGTGAGAGAAGGCTAAAGGGGAATGTTCTTCCATAATTGCTTCATATTTCTCTCAACTCCCTGATGGAAACTACAATTGTCATACTGGGTGTCTCTGGAAATGATCAAAGACTAGCACATAACCTTACAAAATGTCAGCATTCTTTTTGTAACAGTGATATTAACCATCAAACTAATGTGCACTAGAGTCAGTCATGAAATATTTCTATTCACCCTGTCTTCTTTCTTTTTAACTTTTAATTTATTTTTCTTTTAAACAGTCTGTTCTTTGTCTTTTTCTTTTTGTCTGTCCCAAAAGTTTAGCTTCAAGCTATGGAGTGGAAAAATAACCATTGGTTACAAGATGAACCAGAAGGTACAGTATGATTTAAGCCAATAATGTTTACACTCAACACCATGACTAAGTCGGGTATTGAATTCCTCTTGCGGCTGCAGAAGGATTAACTTCATGGGCAATGATTGGAAGCTCACTCATATCCAAATAATGCAAACAAATTGTAATGACAGACACTGAGGCTATTCAGCCCACCAATGCAATTTTATGCTGTAGAATGAAACCTGTGCATCTGGAGGAAACCCACACATAGTAACAGAGAGTTTCGGAGGTCAGGATCAATCCTGGACAACTGGTATTGGAAGCAGAGTTATTTGCTGTACTGTTAATCATCCTCATTTATGAGATAGTGATGGTTGGGAATATCATTAAAGTTCATTAAGACAACCATCTGAATATTTAGCAGGCAAGGTAAAGGCAGAACCAAGTTCCATGGCAATGGAAAATATCTGCTACTATGTTAAGTAACCTCAGTGTACTGGAGCATTAGACTGATGACTGGCAAATAATGTTTAACATTAATGGATTCTCAATGTTCACACTTTGCTCAGGGCAAAACACTTAAAGGTGCAACGGCATTTTTCAATGTGCACAAGCAATGTTGGGAAGTGATAGCTGGGGCAAACATGGTATTATTGTGCATTGAATGGTGTAGAAGGAGACTATTTAGCCCCACAGTCTATGTCAGAGCCTAGAAAAGCAAGGCCATCAGTCCCAGTCTCCATTCTTTCCCAACAACTTGACAAATTAATCCCTCTGAAGTAACTAGTCAATTCTATTTTGAAGACAATAAATGATCCTGCTTCCATCTCCACTGCAACCAGTGAATCCTAGTTATTTCTTCAGTTAAAAATACTCATCACCATCCTGCTTTTCCCTACCTATATTGTTAGCCCAGAGATTTAAATGTGCTCCGTAGTGCTTGCTGTAAATGGTAAAGGACATAACATGCTTTCATTAAGACCAATCAAGAATCTGTACATCTTTGCCAATTCCCCTCCAGCCCCCGCTCAAACTTTTGAATAGCATAGAGATCTCCAGCTGAATATTATGAGTGAATTCACCTTTTACAACAACCCCTTTGGTACCCTCTCCAGGAGATTCACACGCACTTCCTGAAGTGTGATTCAATTAACTGGGTGCATTAACCCAGCTGCACTTAACTATCGATCTGCACAGGTTCAACTTAAATTCCTTACTTGTACCGTTACTATTGATGATTCCCAGGATTCCATTTGCTCTGCCTAGCATTCTCTTAGGAACACAAGCCATTTTCAAAAATGTATTAATATATGTACCCAGGATGTCATATTATATCACATTGTTGACAATACTTTCTTTCATTCTTTCTGTCAATATGCATCAATTCACAGTGCACTGCGTTAAGTATTAACTGCCACTTGTTTGCCCTTTCTGCAACCTGCTTTTGCCCGCTTGTAATCTATTAGCTTTTTCATCACTGTTTATTGCATTTACAAAGTGTGTTACATCTACATATTTCGGATAATCCTTGCAAACAACAGGAGAACACCACTGGTCACTATCCTCCAGTCTGAGAAACAACCATTCGCCACTGTTCTGTTTTCTTCATTTAAACCAATCCCCTCGCCATGCCTCTAATTCCATGCACCGCAGATTTGTGATTCACGCTTTTGTGAAAGACTTTATCAAGCACCTTTAGAAAGTCCATGTAAATATCTATTGTTTTCCTTCAACCTTCTCTATTACCTCTTAAAAATATTCAATCAGATTAATCAAACATAATTTGTATTCAAATGATCTATGCTGGCTTTCCTTTATCCTGACTTCAATATTTTCCTTGATTAGTGGGTCTGAAGCTTCTCCACATCCAAAGTTAAATTAATTGCCTGTAGCTTCTTGGCCTGTTCTAAACCTCCTTTTGAACAAAAGAGTTGCAAATGCACTTTTCCGTATCCTAGTACTTCCATGCATTCAGGGCACATTAGGTTCTGGTAAACCCTTCTACTACCACCATGTCCATCTCCTCAAACCATCCAGGGTGCATTGCATCCACATCTGAGGACTTACTGAGCACATCCAGCCGTTCTAGTTTTTTTTATTCATATGTTATCCCATTATCTCTGATGCCTCTCATTGGCGTGAGATTTCCATACAGTATATACTGCAGAGCAGGCATCAGTTCTCTTTACCGTTGACAGTCCTTTGAACACTTCTGTTGTAACTATGTTTTCTTCTTGATTAAATATCTTTCCCTTGCTCTTTGCCTTTGACTATCAATGTAAGATTGCTCCTGCTCCTCTTTATTTAATTTTCAGGCTGTGAATAACACTGTTTAAATGAAGACAATGCTTTGATCTTCCAGTAGGTTGAAGAACTCCACACTGCACTACACCTGCACAGCTTAATTTGTATCTGATTGTGTTCATTAAATACAAGAAATTATTTGAACTTTTTCCATTCTAAGAAAGAGTGCAGCGAAGAGTTAAAATAGCAATAGATAAAAGGTTACGTTTCAAAGTTCAAAGTAAATTTTATTATCGAAGTACATATATGTCACCATATACAATCAAAAGATTCACTTTCTTGTGGGCATACTCAACAAATTTATGGAATAATAACTGTAACAGAATCAATGAAAGACTGCCCAACCAGGACATTCAATCAACTTGCAGAAGACAACAAACTGTGCAAAATGCTAAAAGAAGAAACAATTTGGTGGCAAAGTGGCATCTGCACTGGACTTTGAAGTGAAGGCTCCCGAGTTTGAATCCATAGAAACATGGAAAGCCTATAGCACAATACAGGCCCTTCAGCCCACTAAACTGTGCCGAATATGTCCTTACCTTAGAAATTACTAGGCTTACCCATAGCCCTCTATTTTTCTAAGCTCCAGGTAGCTATCCAAAAGTCTCTTAAAATACCCTATCGTATCCACCTCCACCACCATTGCCAGCAGCCCATTCCATGCACTCATCAGTCTCTGAGTAAAAAACTTACCCCTAACATCTCCTCTGTACTTATCCCCCAGCACCTTAAACCTGTGTCCTCTTGTGGCAACCACTTCAGCCATGGGAAAAAGCCTCTGACTATCCACACGATCAATGCCTCTCATCATCTTATACACCTCTATCAGGTCACCTCTCATCCTCCGTCGCTCCAAGGAGAAAAAGCTGAGTTCACTCAACCTATTCTCATAAAGCATGGTCCCCAATCCTTTCTGTGGCTTCCACGTCCTTCCTGTAGTGAGGTGAACAGAACTGAGCACAGAACTCCAAGTGGGGTCTGACCAGGGTTCTATATAGCTAAGACATTACCTCTCAGCTCCTAAATTCAATTCCATGATTGATGAAGTCCAATACGCCGTATGCCTTCTTAACCACAGAGATAATCTGCACAGCTGCTTTGAGTGTCCTATGGACTCGGATCCCAAGATCCCTCTGATCCTCCACACTGCCATCAGTGTCTTAACACTAATACTATATTCTGCTATCATATTTGACCTACCAAAATGAACCACTTCACACTTAACTGGGTTAAACTCCATCTGCCACTTCTCAGCCCAGTTTTGCATCCCATCAATGTCCCGCTGTAACCTCTGACAGCCCTCCACACTATCCACAACACCTCCAACCTTTGTGTCATCAGCAAACTTACTAACCCATCCCTTTAATTCCTCAACCAGCCAGCTCCCTTGCACGCTTTCCATCCGTGCTGGGTTGAGCATTGAGCTAGCGACTCGGCTTCGTAAAAATAAGAATGCCTGCTAAAAAAACACCATCACAACAGCGTCCAGATGACTCCACTCAGAGTTAAGGACTTTCTTCTTCTCTTTATATATATAGAACATAAGATGAAGAGTACTTGAAAGTGAGTCCATAGGTTGTGGGAACATTTCAATGACAGGGTAAGTGAAGCTGAGTGAAATTATGCCCTTTGGTTCAGGAGCCTGACAGCTGAGGGATAATAACTGTTCCTGAACCTGCTGGTGTGAGTCCTGAGACTTTTGTACCTTCTTCCCGATTGCAGCAATGAGAAGAGAGTGTGTCCTGGGTGGCGTGGATTGTACGTAGGGAGGCACAATGCACAGATTGAGCTGCTGACTCTTAGCTCCAGCAGTCTCAGTTTAATCTTGATCTCGGAGGCTGTCTGTGTGCAGTTTGCATGCTCTCCCTGTAACTGGTTGGTGTCTTTCAGCTGCTCCACTTTCTTCTCATATTCCAAAGACTTGGAAGGTAAAGCATGGAAGTGACACATAGAACCAGAGCGAGTTTGATATATAGATAACAAAAATAAGGTAATGGGATTTGTGTAGGGCAGGTATAGAATTAGTGTATCCAACAAAGGGAGATTTGACAGTGAAGTGTAAACACAGTGGCTTATCTGGTCCTAATAATCGTGCCAACCTTAATTTCTTAGACAGTGTTTCAAAGTTTCTAGTCAGGGATTTCTGTCACTGCAAATGCAGTGCTGTTGAACTCTGAAACAAATATATTTGATCAGCCTGCAGCAGTTATAGTGGTGCTCGACAGACCAAGGACACTAGAACTGGTGACAGCGACCTGGGCTGGGCAACTCAGCCAAAAGAGCAGCAGAAGCAGAAATGTGGCAAGAGAGCTGGGGATGTTACCGAGGCTAAGCGATAACCCAACCAGACTGGCAATAAAATGGACTCACTGAGTCTAAGAATGAACGCAGAGAAAGAGCTGAACAACTGCTGCATTCTGATTTTCACCAAAAAATGCTGTAACAACAACATGGCCAACAGCATTTCAACTCGATGGAATGACTGTTCCACACAGACAGAAACTCCCTGTCAGGTACTCCAAAGGAGGTGGAATCTGTGAGCATGCATTAACAAAGGTTGGTGTACAAACTCATTAATCACTGTTCTGGGGCAATTGAATATCTTACAATTACATGCCAGCAGCCACATTACTGTTGGGTTCAACACCACTGTCTATATCACAAACTCCACCCCCCCCCCACCCCCGCACCCCCGAGCTCCATTCACCAAGGATGCACTGAAAGAGTTTTACAGTAACATCAGCTCTCTACAAAGCAAGCATCCAGACAGTCTTTTCATAATTGCAAGAGACTTCAATCATGTTAACTGTGTTATTACGTGTGTACATAATAAAGAACGTCAGTTCCCTGTGCGCAGAAGTGACATTGGTGGCACATGCTGAGGTCAAACTGGAAGCCATTTGCTATAAATAAGTATGTGTTAGTTTTGATCAGTGTAGCAAGAGAGCATGTTGTGTCCTGAACCTGCCATTGTTCAATGAATTCACCAATTGAGATTCAGGTCAGAGCCTAAAAATTGCACATTGATAATCTAAAACCTATGCGGTTTACCAGAAATATAACTAGTACCTGTAACTGAAAATGCTCCAAACAATGATTCAATATATACTTAGCAGCCAGTATTCTGACAAGATTCTGATGGTTTTAGCCACCTTCTTTTTCCTTTTTTTTCTTCTAGTTTGGGAAGATGCACTTAGTTCACTGGAGTATTCGCTTACTAATGATTCGGTGAAAACTAGAGTTAAGATTGGATCAGCCATGATCTTGTTGAATGGCAGAGCAGGCTTGAGGGGCTGATTGGCCTACTCCTGCTCCTAACTCTTATGTTATGTATATGTAATGCTTGAATTGCTTCCTTTACAATCTTGCTTTCCTCAACCACAACATCATCTGACAAATCATCTATGTTTCAATCTCCTTTCTTTTTGGCCTTCCATTCATCCAACTGGGTTTTGGTTTTTACATCTACTTTTACAAGCAGCTTTTTGTCTCCCTCTTGAAATTCATGCAATGACCTTAGCGCATGCAGAGTAGATTCTGGTTCTTTATAGTCACAAAAGCCAAATGCTTGCAATGTTATTGAACTCTCCTACAGTTTAAAGACAAGGCACATTTTTCAAGTAAATACCTGGTTAACATATCAGAAGCTTTCTCAGCTATATTGCCTACAAAAACTGTCCAAACACTGCTTTTGTCACTTTCATGCTTACTCTAAGCAGCATGGCCCTTCCTTGGACCAATAAGCTTTCCACCCAGAGGCACAGAGGTTGGCACTAATATGTTTTTCCTTTGTTGTGCAACAGGTCCTGGTGTACACAATGGAGACGGCTGTGGCATCATTCAATACTTAATTCACTTTAGGCTGGCTTCATTTCAGGTTATGTGGCATGCAAATGGTAGATGAATCTTCAATCACCTTGTAGTTATCTCGGCCAGTGACATTCCCACAATCCTGGTCCCCCTGTTTTTATCACATACAACTCAATGTGGCTTGTTTGTTGTTGTGTTTCACTGTCATGAATATCATTCCAACAGGGTTACTCTTTTCTCCAGTATACATTCTTAGTTGGACATCTACTGGTTTCAGTTTAGCATCTTTGAAATGCTGGTCAAACTCATTTTGTGGGATGACTGGAACAGCTTAACCAGTGTCCAATTCCCTATTAATTAGTTTGCCATTCACTTCTGTCATAAACTATATTGTTCATTTATAATTATTTTACATATTTTAAATTTCAAAGGCACCCAGTCCTGCGTCACTCTCATCATTATCAGATTTTTTATCAACAACGTACAGATTGGTGCTCTTTTTGAAACTGCCACTTGACTTTTTATATTTTTCTCTTCCCTGAGCAGACAATTTATTTTAGTCTGACTGACATGTGCTTTGTATGTGTCCTACTGTGTTGCATTTTCTACAATAGCACATTTAAATCTGCATTGGTCTGGTGTATGTAAACCCCTCCCACAATGGTAACACAATTTGTTTGGTCAGGTTGGCCTCTATGTAGAATATGCTGCAATTTTGTTTATGCACTCTTTTGTTGCTGATTGCAACTCAATTGGTCTCTGTCTATGGTTTCCATTGAAGCAGCGATTTCAAATGCTCTTTTAAATGTCAGCTACGCTTCAGTTAGAAGCTGTTATTGAATGCTTTCTGGTAAGATTCCACAAGCTAAGTGATATCTTAGTGTATTGTTAAGCCCATTACCAAACTGACGATGCTCATGCAATCTCCTCAATTTAGCCCCATACGCTGAAATGAACTTGATCTTCTTCCTGATCTTGCTTATGAAACATAAAGCATTCTTCAGTCAATAATAGCTTTGGTTCTAAATGTCCTGCATTACATTGACAATATCAGAAAAGCTCATTTCTGCTGGTTTTGTTGGAGCAGTTCAACTTTGAAGCAAACTGTATGCCTTTAAACCCAATGCACTTAGCAAATTTGGGTACTAATTTCTCATTGACTATTTCATTTGACTCAAAGTATTGCTGAATTCACTCAGTATTCATATTCCAGTTATCTTTTGTGTAAGCAAACATGTCTATTTTTCTGATGTAGCCAGCCACTTCTGCTCTTTTTTAATGATTATTACGGCCCAATACTCAAAGCTTATAAATACCGAATTCTTCAGTTTTCTTCCTCTTTTTAAAAAAAATTGCAATTGTGTCTTCCCTTCTGAAGAGCATGTGCTGCACTGCTTTTTGAATCTGAACCTTTTCTCACTCCATTTTTTTTTAGTTTGAACATCTTACTGTGATTCAATAAGTTGGTAGCTATCTTGGGTTTTTTTTTTCCAAAAATACTTTGTCGCCAACGTTCAATTTTGCACTTTCAAAATATTAAGCTAATTCAAAAGAAGACACAGAAGTCCAGGAATGCTCGTCTAACATAGGGTATACTTTAAGCAAGGCATACATATATCACATGGTAGCATGATGATCTATGCCACTAACATATTTGTACATATAACCTATATTTAATTATTTAAATGAACAAGTATGCTTAATCAAACAAGATTACACAAATGTTACTGAACTAATCAGATCCAAAGTTACAATTTATGTGTTCTCCTTTACACCTATGTACAGGAAATAGCATTAAACAAAATTCTGTGCTGTAATGAAAGTGATGAAATTTTTCATGATTGTGCTTGCAAAATACTTTATACAAGAAACTATGTGCACTGTTTCCATACTCTATCTTTTCATCTAGCAGCCAGATCCAGCAACTACCATTCTGTCAAAACTCAGATTTCAGATGCCATTAAGAGGCTGTCTATTATTAAGCATCTTCCCCGGGTCCACTCTTAAGCATTTTTTCCAGGTCATTGCAAATAAGTAATCAATCAACTGTTTTCACTGTCCCTCCCACTGTAGAGCCTAGACAGCCTATTCTGCAATGCAAGTATAAGGGAAACAAACAGTTGGAAATAACCATAAAAAGAAACTGCTGATGCTGAAAATATGAAAAGCAACAAATACTGAAGATTTTCAGTAAATCAGGCAGAATCTATGGGAAAAGCATCAAATGTGATATTGGATTTGGAAATAATATCTCGGTAACATAAATTCTATCGCATTTCAAGGTGGATGCAAAGTATTGATTTTTTAAAAATTGGAAAATGGTAATGGCTTTATTATCTGATGTGCTCTAAGATACAAAGAAAAGTGTTTGTTGCAAGACATCCAGACAGATGATTGCATATGTAAGTTCCTTGTGGTAGCATGAAAGGAAAAGTGAGTTAGAATGCGGAGTATACTGTTACAGTTACAGGAAAGTGCCAAACTTCCCTAAATTGAGGGACCAAGGATTCACCTTGAGCATATTTATTCAAATCCATTCAAGAGTCTGATAACAATGGGACAGAAGCTGGCTTGAGCCTGGTGCTATGTGTTCTCAAGCAGCCTGTTTTGAAGGAAACCAGAGAAGTTTTCCCCTGGTGCCACTCAATATTTCTCAACTATCAAACTCAATTCAACCACCACAATTGTCTCTCAGGCCTGGCTTCGGCAGCAGCCCGAGAGATGAAGTGGACCACAGTGCTGATTCCATTCATGGTGGGTCTTGACAACTCATCCTGAGCCTTGTAATAGCACATTGCTTTGCTTTATCACTTAACCATTTGTGTATGTCTGTCATCCATGGTATTTTATAAGTTGTGCAACTGTAATGAATAACTTAAAGATATAAAACTGGAAATAAAAATAGAAAATTTCAGACACTTAAAAAAAACACTTTTACATTCTATTCAGTAATTACTAATGTTAAACTCCAGTAAAGAAATCAGAAGTAAACTGAGTTGACAACTCAGTTCAAAATAATGCAGACTAGTTGAGGAATCAGATGTGAAGCACATTTAGCTCCTACAGGGTCAGCCTGCTAGAGCTTTGCCCTGAACACATTGCTAAGTCTAGCAGCAAAGTGAGGGTACCAGCTGCATCTCATCTTCATTGAGTTCTTGCTGTTCATATGCCTACTACAGCCACAGAAACATTAGCCAAAAACCTTTATGCTTCTGACTTTGTCTAGCCATTTATGTATTACTGTTTATGGAATCTTACAGTGCATAGTTTTTACTAATACATTGAGCATAAGACATAGAAGTAGAATTAGGCCATTTGGCCCATCGAGTCTGTTCTGCCATTCAATCATGGCTGATCCTTTTTTTCCCTCCTCAGCCCCACTCCCTGGCCATCTCCTCAAAAACCTTTATGCCATGTCCAAACAAGAACATATCAACTACTGCCTTAAATACACCCAACAACCTGGCCTCCACATCTGCCTGTGTTGCAAAGAATGGGCGAACCCAAATGCAGGACACTGGCACGGAGATAGAGTTAGGATGCAGATGAAGGTGTGAGCGAGGCGGGAGCTGAACAGCAAACACGAGGGTGAATGGAAAAGCAGGAGGCAGGCAAAACTTATCTTGACACAGGGCGTTGCTGGAGCTGAACAGCAAACCGGAGACAGGCGGCAGGCAGCACTGATCTTGATACGGAGCGTTAAGTGGAAAGGCAAATGGCAGGCAATACTTATCTTGACACGGAGAATCAGAGTAAATCAGGTAAACAGGTAAACCTCGGTACTGAAGTAAAACTTAGAATACACAATCCTAAGCGGCCGGGAACGTGAATCACCACACTGGCTGAAACAACAATCTGGCGATGAGTGGTTGCAAAGTCAGGATATTTATGCTGCAGATCTAGATGAGAATCAGGTGTGCCAGAATCAAAGGGAATTAGGAGAATATGGGGAATTAACAGTCAGGATCATGACAGTACCCCCTCTTCAACATAGACCTCCTGAAACCAGATCTATGGAAGGAAGAGCAGAATAAGCCATTCAGCCATTTGCTATTTGAATCAGGAAGGAGCTTCGAGGTTGGAAAGGAGGTCCTAGCGTGTGATTACCAAGCAGTCAGTTAGACACCCGGTAGGATAGCTACAAGAACTGGACCATTGATGTACGCAGTGGGTTTTGGAGATCAGACATGGAGACATCACGTGGACCAGATACTGGATGCTCGACCGAAGAACACACCTGAGTTGATGGCATCCAACAAAATGCATACATTACAGTCACTAGACTTACCTCTCAGTGAGGCATGTCACTGAAAGCAATGTGACACTGGCAATCGAGAATGCTGTCTTAGACATCTACCAAACCTAATGCCACTCCACAGGTCCTGAGGTGCTATCCTGAAAGAAATAGAATGCCACCTAAAAGACTGAATCTTTAGTATTGCAAAGTTAGTTATTGAAGCATATTTATTTGAATATGGTTTGTAAAAGTGAAATTGAATGATTTGTACATATACATGTTACATTAATCTAAAGGGGGAGGGTGTGGTTCTATTTCTTTTAGAGCAATGACTCCCCTTAGAACTGCATGTGATCTGCTCTATGCAGGTGCATCGATTTGTTCTCTATGCATGGGCATTGTTCTCACGCTCTCTCTCTCTCTCTCTCACTGCAATATGAATACACCAGATAATTAATATGTAGATGTCAAGACACTCAGCCAGCTTTATCATGGGCACAATCACCCTCACCAGTGCCTAATGATGGTAGCATCCAACATTAAAGACACTCACCATCTATGACAGACTCTCCTCTCATCATTACCACTGGACAAGAGGTTCTGAAACTTGAAGACCTACACTCAACATTTGAGGATCAGCTTCTTCCCCTCCACCATCAGATTCCATGAACCCATGCTCACTACGTCATTATTCTTCTTTTGTACTATTTATTTATTTTTCAACTTAACAGTAATTTTAATATCTTGCATCGCACCCCTGCCACGAAAGAGCAAATGCAATGACTGAGGGAAATACAAATTAGTTTTCAGTAGAAGAGAAGCTGGAAGAGAGATGCGTAAAAAAAATATCTGTGATAGAACAGGTCAAAGTGGCTCAATCATCACCAACACATCGGACAGATCGGGAAGTTTAATATGCTGAAACTGTCAATGTTTTTATTTGTCCAATCACAAACATTCTCTTTGTTGTGAACTTCCCTTCCCTAATTTCTCTCCTACTGAAGTCTACCTTTGTCTCTCTCCCTTTTGTAGTTATGACAAAGGGACACAGAGCTAAAGCATTAACTATTTCTCCCTCCTGATCTGCTGAGTGTTTGCACTGTTTTTGGCTTTTGCTTCAGAATCAAGGCAATTTTTTTTGATTTTCATATTTTTAAATTTATTTATTGAGATACAGTGTAGAATAGGCCCTTCCGGCCCTTTGAGCTGTGCCACTCAGCAATCCTAGGCTAATCAGAGGACAATGCCCATTAACCTACCCAACAGTATGTCTTTGAACTGTGGGAGGAAAGCGGAGCACCTGGAGGAAACCCACAGTATTTCTTACTCTTGTGGGATATTGCCTTTTCTGATGAGGGAGATCACACTGCTTTGCAGGTGAGACTTGTGACTGTTAAAACAATTTCGGGTTCTGGGGCCTCCTCTGTGGTGTTTGTATAAGTCGACTCTGAGACTGCAGGAAGTGGTTCTGACAGCTCTGCACACCTTTCTGCTTGGTTTTAGTCTCTGGATCTACTTTGATTCTTGCTTCTTTCCCAGTCCTAGCTTATTTCTTTCTCTTTATCCCACTCTCAATCCCTATCTCAGTCTCACTCATGCTCTCTTTCCTACTCTTTGTCTTTCTCATTTTTCTTCCCTCTTTAATACCTTTCTTTTTCTTCTACTGTCTTGTGAGTATCTCTAAATTTGCTAATTTCTCGAGAAATTAGGTCTTGTTTATCCTCTTCCATTTCCTCAGCACTTACATCAGCCTCCTCTTTCTTTTCCTGTTTTATTTCTTTCTAGGATGTGTATCTTGATCTTGTGGAGGTGCATTTAGTTCTCTGGAGTATTCTCCTATTAATCCTTCTACTGCTCCCTTTATGATTGACATCTCAACTTGGTTTCTTCATCCAGAAGATCATCAGACAAAGCCCCTGTTTTCATATCTCCATCTCCATTCTTTTTGGCCTTCCATTCATCCAGCTGTCCTTGTCGTTTGCATCTACTTGTACAAGCTGCTTTCTGTCCCCCATTTGAAGTTCATGCCATAACCGTTGTTCTTGAAGCTCCTTGAACTCTGTTCCAACTAAAAACCAAATCACATTTCACAGATGACTGTCTGGTCAACATATAAGAAGCTTTCTCATATATGTTGTTTTCAAAAACTGTTGCTTTGGACCACTGATTTCATTACTTCCACAATTCTTCTGAGCACCATGGTCCTTCCTTTGTCCAATATGCTTTCCAACCAGAGGCACAGAGGTTAGCACCAACATCTGTGTAACAACTGCTGGGGAACATTTCCTGGAGACAGTTGTGGAATCACCCAGTACCTTTCTTAATTCGTGTTCAGTTGACTGTCTTGCAGGGAAAGTGGCATGCAACTGGCGGATTGATTTCCAATCAAGCTTTAGTTGTCTAAGCCAATTACACCTCCACATTGCTGTCCCTTCTGCTTTTATCATATACAAGCCCAATATGGCATGTTGTTTGTTATGTGTCTGTTGTGCATGTCATTCTCAGAGGAGTTATCTGTTTTCCTGTACAAGTTCTTAGTTGGATATCTGCAGACTTCATTTCAGTATCTTTGAAATGCCATTCAAACTTATTTTGTGGAATGACTGAATCAGCTAAACCAGTGTCCACTTCTGGTGTAAGATGTATTGCTTGTCTATTGTTAGTTTTCACTCTCAAAGTTTCTCATTCCTTTGTCATTTTCATCATTATCAGATTTTTCATCAACTGCATACAGATAAGTGTTCTTGAAACCGCAGTTTGACAATATATCTTTTCTCTATATTTCTCTGTCCTATATGCTCTTCACATGAGTTCTGCTTTGTTACATTTCCAGCAAATTTCACCTTTAAATCTGTATTGGTCTGGTGTATGGGAGTCCCTGCCACAATGGCAACACAATTTGTTTGACCAGGCTGGTTTCTGTTTCAACATTGCAATTTTGTCCATATTCATTTTTGTTCTTGACTGCAACTCAGTTGTGTCTCTTTTTGCTGTTTCAATTGATAAAACAATTTCAGCTGCTCTTTTACTGTGAATTATGCTTCACTTAGAAGCCATTTTTGAATGCTCTCTTAGAAAATTTCATAAACCGAACAATCAGTGCAACATTAAGCCCATTACCAAACTGATAATGTTCAGACATCTTCTTCAATTCAGCCATGTATGTTGAAATATATGTTGTCCCCTTCCACTTGATTCTGCCTATGAAACCTAAGGCATTCTGCTGTCAACAAAGGTTTTGGTTCCAAATGTTCCTGTAATACTTTCCTGATAGCAGAGAAGTTTATTTTGGCTCATTTTGTTGGAGCAGTTAAACCTCAAAGCAAACTTTAATCTTGATGCACTCAGCAAAACTGGCAATTGGTTCTCATTTGCTATATTATTTGCTTTAAAATAGCACTCAATCCATTCAGTAAATAATATCCTGTTATCTGTTGTGTAATCAAACATATTGTAGCCAGATATGCCTGCTCTTTTTTATGATTATTATTATGATTTTCTGTTTGATTATTATCACCTGGGTTCCTAAGGTTGTCATAGCTGGGGGTGGTAGTGGGGATAAGCGCCCACTACCTATAAAGTGATTCTAATGGTGTGCATCTCTAACAGCCTCTGATAACCAAGTCCATCTCTTGGCCTTTACGTGTGGCTTAGCCCGTAAGCGTAGTGGAGCTGTTTCTAGTGACAAGAGAAGGGGCAAAAGTGGACGACTGGCACCTCCAAACCAATTGCTTCGGGCAGGTGGGGCTTGTCAGCCTTGGATGGCAGCCCGACTAGGAGAAGGAAAACTGATTTTAAGCCTCCGCTGCCTTGCGCACCCATGGGAAATGCTTTGGGAGTAAACCTCAAGGACGAAATCTGGAGCCGGGGTCCCTAAGGCAGCTTGAAGTTGTTTGTAACCTCACTCCGGTAATCTCTACAATGACACTGGTGCCAAGCTGTATTGGCGCTTGCCTTTCCCTTGGACTACATCAGTGGCGTGGAGAAGGGGAACCCGCTGCATGGGCAACAGCCGGTTCTTCAAATCTTCCCACCCAGGCTTGCACCCTGGAGAGGACACGGTCCACCAGAGGCACAAACCCACGATCCCCTGGGATCAATGGCTGCCTACAGATTACCACCTGGTATTCACTGTTTATGAACACATGAATTTGTCCATTTTCTGTCTTTTTTGAACACACTCAGAATCAGAATCAGGTTTATTAGCAGTGGCATGTTTCGTGAAATTTGTTGATTTAGCAGCAGTTCAATTCAAAACATAATACAGAAAAAAGTAGGTAAATCAATTACAGTACAGTATATGTATATTGAATAGATTAAAAATTCTGCAGGAACAGAACTGATAAATATTAAAAAAGTGGAGTGGTGTTCAAGGGTTCAATGTCCATTCAGGAATTGGATGGCAGAGGGAAGAAGCTGTTCTGAATTGCTGAGTGTGTGTCTTCAGGCTTCTGTACCTCCTACCTGATGGTAACACTGAGAAAAGGGCATGCCCTGGGTGCTGGAGGTCCTTAATAATGGGCACTAACTTTCTGAGACACCTTGAAGATGTCCTGGGTATCTTATAGGCTGGTATCCACAATGGAGCTGACTAAATTTGCGACACTGCAGCTTCTCCGGCCCTGTGCTGTAACCCATCCCCCCCCACCCAGCCAATACCAGACAGTGATGTAGCCTGTCAGAATGCTCTCCATGGTATATCTATAGAAGCTTTTGAGTGTTTTTGTTGACATACCAAATTGTTTCAAACTCATAATGAAATATAGTTGCTGTTTTGCCTTCTTTATAGCTACGTCAAAATGTTGGGACCAGGTTAAGTCTTTAGAGATCTTGATACCCAGGAACTTGAAACTGCTCACTCTCTCCATTTCTGATCCCTCTGTGATCCCTCTTCCTGAAGTCCACAATCAGCTCTTTCATCTTACTGACATTGAGTGCAAGGTTGTTGCTGTGATATCACTCCACAAAATGGTATATATTGCTCCTGTACGCCCTCTCATCTCCATCTAAGATTCTACCAACAATGGTTGTATCAGCAGCAAATTTATAGATGGTATTTGAGCTATGCCTAGTCACATAGTCATGGGTATAGAGAATACAGGGCGTATCGAGAGAGTAGAACAGAGGGTTAAACGCACACCCCTGATGTGCACCAGTGTTGTTCTTTGTGAGGAGGAGATATTATCATAAATCCGCACAGATTGTGGTATTCCGGTTAGGAAGTCGAGGATACAATTGCAGAGGGAGGTACAGAGGCCAGGTTCTGTAACTTATCAATCAATGGTGTTAAATGCTGAGCTATAATCAATGAACAACATTCTGACATAGGTGTTTGTATTGTCCAGGTGGTCTAAGGCTGAGTGAAGAGCCATTGAGATTTGACCTATTGTGGTAATAGGCAAATTGCAATGTTCCAGGTCCTTGCTGAGACAGGGGTTCAGTCTAGTCATGACCAACCTGTCATTTCATCACTGTAGATGTGAGTGCTACTGGGTGATAGTCATTAAGGCAGCTCACATTATCCTTCTAAGGCACTGGTATATATTTTTTTGCTTTTTTGAAGCAAGTGTGAACTTCTGCCCGTAGCAGTGACAGGTTGAAAATTTCCCAAAGAGGCACATGCTGTGCTGTTTTTGTTACTCAACCATTTCTTGCTGCACTTTTGTTAAACTCAAACATCATTCTGTGCTTCAACAGGTAGGTAGTCATTTCAAGTTCATGTAAAAATTCTTCATCACCATTGTTATATTTTGGAACTTCAAAATAAAAACCAATCGAAAGGGAAGCAAGAGTGCCAGGAATGCTAGTCTAACTTGGTTTTGCTTATGTGAGGTGCACGTGTATCACGTGCTTGCGAGATGATGCATGCAATGTTTACGTATAACCTGCAATGCATTATGTAAATTACAAAGAATACTTAATTTACAATATTTCTCAAATTATTAATGAAGTATTAAATACAGAATTATCTTTTATATCAATCTCCATTAAAATAAAGAAATTTTAATTATTTATGAAGCCAAACTGATATGTATCTCTGCTTTTACAAATTAGTGATATAAACAGGTAGGCACAGAAACTCAGTTGGACTGAGCAGTTCATTAACAATGTAATAATGCCAACACATGATTTCCCTGCTCTAAGGATGTCACCTTGTTATGGTGGAGAGACTCGTGAGCTCCTGAGATACCAAGAGCAATGCCATTTTGAGATTAGTTATCTGGCACTTAACTCCCTTGGTGGTAGGGAGGTTCCTGACAAAGAGCAATCCAACCAAGACCACAATGATGGAGCTGGCAGGAGATGATGACGCATCACAATGGCAGTGAAGATGTAAGGTGGCTGAAGCAGTGAAGGTTCTCCAATCATCCTGCGTTCCATTCCACAGGACCCTGACCCAATCAGTCAAGGTGGCTGTCCATGCATCAGCCTTCCTACATTATCAAAGTTGCACGCAGGTGTTCTCCATGAAAGGAAACCACTCTAACATCCCAGATATGTGGCCGGATCAGCCTCTACAGCTTTCCTGAGCACCCACCAATGGACAACGTCTTTGAAGAACATCATACTCAAAGTAATTTGACCAACGCTCTCTTTGTCTGTCTGCAATTGTGCTCAGACCCACCTGCATTGTTACAATTACACTACATATTGAGATTCATTCTATATTGAGTTAGAGTTTATAGCTGAGCAGGGAGGAGTGTTGTATATTTAATATTTCTGTAATAACTTGAATAATATTGTAAATGTATTGTTTGATTAGGCATTCCTTGCTGTTTGCATAATGCAGTGTGGGTTATATGTAAGAGTACATAAATGGCATACATCATTACGCTACCACGTGATACATGCATGCCTCAATTAAAGTAAAAACAAAGTTAGATTTACATTTCTGGTTCTCTTGTTTTCCTTTCAATGAGTTTTTATGTTTTGGAGCTTCAAAACATAACAGTAATAAAATGGGCAATGTTTGGAAATATTTATGACATGAGGTAAACAATGTTCAGACACACTTATTGCAATTCTATCAGTCTTCATGAACATTTGTTTGCTTCTGTTGGAAAAAGGATTGACTATACTGTGTGGAAGTTCACTTGTGTGGAGACCAGGTGACGTAACATGTGTGGGATTCAGAATATTGAATAGTTATAGCCTGACACAGTCAGGAATATGCTAGCATTCATTTCGAGGACTGGAGTATAAAAACAGGGAAGTAATTTTGAGGCTTTATAAGGCACTGCTGAGGACTCACTTGGAATATTGTGAGCAGTTTTGGACCCCTTATCTAAAAAAGAATGTGCTGACATTGGCGAGGGTTCAAAGAAGATACACAAGAATGATTTTGCAATTGAAAGGCTTGACATATGAAGAGTGTTTGGTGGCTCTGGGTCTGTGCTACCAGAATTCAGAAGAATGGGTGGGGGGGGGGGAATCTCATTGAAACCTGTACATATAACTCAGAGAAATAGAGGGCTACCCTAGGTAATTTCTAAGGTAAGGACATGTTTGGCACAGCTTTATGGGCCGAAGGGCCTATATTGTGCAGTAGGTTTTCTATATTTTTCTAAACCTATCAATGTTGAAAGGCCTCAACAGAGTGGATGCTTTCTGTGGTGGGGGAGTCTAAGACCAGTGGACACAGTCTCAGAGTAGAAGGATGTCCATTTACTATGAAGATGAGGAAGGATTTCTTTAGCCAGAGAGTGGTGAATCTGTGGAATTTGTTGCCACCAGCAGTTCTGGAGGACAAGTCTTTGGGTATATTTAAGGCTGAGGTTGATAGAGTCTTTATTTGTCAGAGTGTGAAGGGATACGGAGAGAAGGCTGGAGATTGGAGCTGAGAGGGAAATGGATCAGCCATGATTAAATGGATCAACTGAATGGCCCAATTCTGCTCTTACGTCTTATAGAACATAGAACGTAGAAATCTGCAGCACATTACAGGCTCTTTGCCAACCATGTAATCTACTCTAGAAACTATCCAGAATTACCCTACCACAGAGCCCTCTATTTTTCTGGGCCCCATGAGTCCTTACACAACTGTAAGAAGAAATATGTCGCAACAAACAGCAAAATGCTGGAGAAGCTCTGTGGTTCAGGCTCTGTGGAGGGAAATGGACAGTGACCATTTTTGGTCAAGATTCTCCATCTGGAAAGATCCCAGAAGTAAGAAGTTCTCTGATTCACTTGGCTATGTATTTACATAGTGCATAGCAAACTATTCAAAGGCAATGCAAGTAAGTTTTTTAAAGGCACTGAACACATTGGTCAACGGAGATATATTTTTAGGTGTCTCCTGTAGGAGAAGAGAGCATCCCAGAATGAAGGGAATAGTAGAGCAATGGGAACTGCAAGTGCACAGGAAACCAGATCTGAATGAGTGCAATGCTCTGAGAGCCTGCAGGAGTTCACAGAAAGAGAGGGGTAAGGTGGCTTCTCATGCTAGTAAAATATACATAGAATTATTGACGGCTTGTTGTTTCGCATTTGCAGAAGATATAAGTATTCAACATCCTGAACAACTTCAGTAAAAGATTTCATTTCATTTTTCATATTAGGGATGAGTGGATGCTATGCATGTAGATTAGAAATAAATCATTCTGTGGCATAAGTCAAGCATGCTTGAGTACAATTGCATATGAAAAGGATAGGGTTGAATTGCATTAATTTAACTGTCAATTAAAATATTTGAGTTTTTCTCTCTCTGTTTGTGTGGTCAACCTTAGCTAGTTACATGGTGAGGGCAGTGTATTATATCATTCTCTGTAATTACCAGACAAGTAGCGTGCTTAGAAAGGCAAACATTTGGAAGAACCCTATCAATAAACAAGCTGCAGTTCACTGAGGATACATGAATTCTCAAACTAACAGAACAGAAAATTGGATGTGTTTCTTCATTAGCTAACTAAATAGAAAGCTACCTGTATTGTTTGTAATCATTTGCCAAGTATACTTAGTTATTACAGATTGTGTATCGTCTCCCTCCAATATGTATACATGAGACATGCCTTATTTACATGTAAAACGCCACAACATTTCTGCAAAACATATTACCTCTAGATTTAAAGTACAGAAGTTTGTAAACAATATAAAAATTGGCTTTGTTGTGGATAGTGAGGAAGTTAGTCTAAGACTGCAGCAGGATAGAAATCCGATGGAAATTCGGGTTGCGCATTAGCAAATGAAGTTCAATCCTGGCAATGCCATGTGTGGGTTTCGAGAAGCCTATCAGGGGTAAGACACATAGAGCAAAATACAGATGAACAGCGAGACCGGGAGGTCTAAATCCATAATTCCCTAAAAATGGCAACACAGGTTATTTGGACATCCTTGCATTCATAGATCAGGGTACAGAATACAAGAGTTGATTCATTTTGCTTCAACTTTACAAAGCACGAGTTAGTTGATGCTTGGAATATGACATGCAATTTGAATCAGAATAAGAATAAAATTTATTATCACTGACTTGTATGATATGCAATTATTGCTTTACGGCAATAGTGCAGTACAAAGACATATTAGATAAATAAGTAACAGCAAAAAAAAAAAGGGAATAACAAGACCAATGTTTATGCACTCATGGACCATTCAAAAATCTGATGGCAGAGGAGAAATATCTGACCCTAAATCATTGAGTATGGGTCTTCAGACTTTTGTATCTCCTCCTTAATGATACTAACAAGAAGAGGGAATGTCCAAGAAGATGAGGGTTGTTAGTGATTGATACCATCTTCTTGAGGCACTGGCCTCTTGAAGACGTACTCAGTGTTGGAGAGTGTTGTGCCCCTGAAGGAGCTGGCTGAGTTTATAACTCTCTGCTGCTTCTTGTGATCCTATGGTTTAGAGTCTGCATACCAGACTGTGTTGTAACTAGTCAGAATGCTCTTCGCCATGTATCCATGGAAGTTGCTAATGTGACAAACCAGGTCTTCTCAAACTCCAAGTATAGTAGAGCTGCTGATGTGTCACCTTTGTGATTCCATCAATGTGGAGAGCCAAAGATTGCCAATCTGAGGTGTTGATGCTCAGGAACTTTAAGCTGGCCGTTCTGACCCCTCACTAACAATGGGTGTGCATTCTCCTGACTTCCCTTTGAAGTCCACAATCAGATCCTGGTGAGTTTGTTGTCACAACGACACTCAATCTCACTCATGTGCACCTCCACATTGCCTATAAAAGCTCGACCAGCAACATTGGTATCACCTGCAAATTAATAGGTAGTGTTTGAGTATGCTTGGCCACACGGTCATGTGTATGGAAAACGTAGAGCACTGGGCTAAACACGCATCTTTAAAGTGCATCTAGTCAGAGGGGATTGGATGTTATTACCGAATGCATCTGTTATGTCCCAATAAGGAACTACAGTTGCTGATCCAGGCCTTAAAGCCTGGTATCTGAAACTTGGTTATTAATACAGAGGGAATGCTGGTGTTGAACACTAAGCTGCTATTGATCAACAGTAGACCGGTGTGTGTCCTGGTGTTGTCTAGGTGCTCTGGAGTGGATGGAAAGCGAGTGAGATTACCTCAACTGAGATCTACTGTGGTGATGGGAAAATCTCAGTGTGTCAGGTCCTTGCTAAGGCAGGAGTGGAGTCCAGCCGTGAAGCACTTCACTACTGTAGAGTGCTCTACATTCTCCATACACATGAATGTGTGGCTAAGCGCACTGGGCAATAGTCTTTAAGGCAGATCACCCTGCTCTTCTTGGTCACCCGTATGATTGCTGTTCCTTTGAAGTAGTGCAAAACTCTAACTTCAGCAGAAGGAAGTTTGAACACTCCAATCAATTGGCTGGAAAAGATTTTTTAGTACCTGGCCAGGTACGTCATCAGGAACTGATGTCTTGTGTGGATTCACCCTCTAAAGGATGTTCAGACATCAGACTTGAGGTAGATTTCACAGGGTTGCTGAATGTTGTGCATTCACATAGGTATAGTGTCAATCTCCATTTCTAAGTGTGTAAAGATACTAAGCTAATGATAATTCAAAGTTCAAAGTAAATTTATTATCCAAGTACATACATGTACATGTTTTTATACTATGCACTGTACCAGCAGTTATGGTCGAAATGACAATAAAAGTTGACTTGACTTGACTTGAAATGACTTAATGATATTCAACCCTGAGATTAATTTTATTGTGGGCAAAAACAGTAAATCTACGAAACACAATAGAATCAACAAAAAACCATTCCCAACACAATGGGCAAACAAATAATGTGCAAAGGACAACAAGCTGTGCTAATGTAAAATAAAAATGATGATGATAATAATAATAAATATCGAGAACATGAGATGAAGAATCCATGAAAGTGAGTCTGGAGGTTGTGGGAATAGTTTAGTGATGTGGCGGGTGATGTTGAGGAAAGTTATCCCCTCTGATTCAGGAGTATCATGGGTCAGGGTTAATGTACTTTTCCTGAACCTGATGGTGTGAGTCCTGAAGCTCCTGCACCACCTTCCTGAAGGCAACAGAAAGAAGAGAACATGACCTGGTGCTTCATGGTGAATGTTGCTTTCCTGCAGCAGGACATGCTCAATAGTAGGGAGTGCTTTACCCAAGATGCACTGGGCTGTATGCGCTACTTTTTGTAGGATTTTCTGTTCAATAGCACTGGTGTTTACATTCTGGGCCATGATGCCACCAGTCAATATAATCTCTCCCACAATCTGTAGAAGGTTTAGATGTCATATTGAATCTTCGCAAACTTCTAAGGAAGTATAGGCACTGCTGTGCTTTCTTTGTTATGGCACTAATATGCTGGACCCAGGACAGATCGTGTGAAATGTTAACACTGAGAAATTTAAATTTGCTGAGCTTCTCCATCTCTGTTGCCCCTGATAAGGAATGGACCTCTGATTTCCTTCTCCTGAGGAAAATTATAAGTTCCGTGGTCTTGCTGGCATTTAGTGAGGGGCTGTCGATTTCAATTTTCAATTTCCTCCTATATGCTGATTGGTCACCTCCTTTGATTTACCCAACGACAATGGTGTCATCCGCAAACATAAACATGGCATTGGAACTGTGCTTAATCATACGTCATAAAAATAAAGTAGGAAGAGCAGGGGGCTTAGCACACAGCCTGTGCTGATGGAGATGTTTTTACCAATCTGAACTGACCGGGTGCTGCAAGTGAGGAGGCCGAGTATCAAGTTGCACAAAGGGGTATTGAGACCAAGGCCTTGAGGGCTATTGGTCAGCTTTGAGGGGATGATACTTTTGAATTCTGACCTGTAGTCGTTAAAATACTTCCTGATGTATGCATCTTTGCTGTCAAAATGTTCCAGTGTTGGGTGAAAAGCCAAGGAAATGGCATCTGCTGTAGACCTGTTGTGACAGTAGCAAGTTGGAGCAGATCCAAGTTGCTTCTCAGGCAGGAGTTGATATGCTTCATCACCAAGCTCTCAAAACACTTGATCACAGTGGATATGAATCTACTGGACAATAGTTATTGAGGCAGGTTACTATGCTCTTTTTTAGCACCAATATAATTGAAGACTGCTTGAAGCAGTTGTGTACCTCAGACTGCCAAAGCGAGCAGTTAAAAATATGAGTGAACACTCCAGGCAGTGTATCAGGTTAGGTCTTTAGTACTCGGTCGGCTAAGTACTCATCTGGCTGGATGCTTTCTGATGGTTCACCCTCCTGAAGGATGCCTCGGAGACTGAAATAATAGAGTCATTGGGTGTAGTGGGAGTTTGTGAAGGCTCCTGTTGTGTACTTAACATTTCATTGGTACTTGATTAATATTGTAAATATATTGTTTGATTAAACATTCTTTGTTGCTTGCATAATTCATTACGGGTTAGATGTAAAATACGTGAATGGCATATGTCATTATTCTTCCACGTTTAGTGAGTGCTCACCTCACTAAATGTAAAATTAAGAAGGGCACATGTTATCCCCACCTCTGAGTTTTTCTTTCAATTGGGTTTGTCTTCGAGTTTAAAAACGTAACAGTAGTGACGAGTAAGTTTTAAAATGAGCCCAAGACAACTACTCACCCATTGAATTACAGCAAGACAATCAAGTGTAAAAAGAGCACAGCACGTGGTTTCTTTAGAAAGTAAGGGAGATGGTCGAGTTTGGGGGGAAAATGGCAGGAAACAGACAAAATTGGTGGGTTCATACACAGTGAGTACCAAGTGATAATAATTATAAATAAAAACACATAAAAAAGCTGGCTACTTCAGAAAATTAGACACGTTCGATAAGAGATAACTAGATATTGTATACTGAGCCAGTTGAGCAATACTTTGAAGGAAATGAAATAACTAATGTATAACAAGTGCCAGTTTTGCTGAGTGCATTTGGTAGAAAGGCATAAATTTTGCTTAGTACTTTGACTGTTCCAACCAAATCAGCTAAAATGAGCTTTTCTGATATCGTGAAAGTAATGCAGGGGCATTTAGAACAGAAATTCTTGTTGATAGCTTTAGGTTTCATAAGCAGAATCAAAAGGAAGGGGAGTACATTTCTGTGTTGGTGGCCGAGTTGGAGAAATTGTCTGAGCATTGTCATTTCAGTGATGGGTTAAAGGATGCACTGAGAGATCACTTAGTTTGTGGAAACTTACAAGAAAGCATTCAAACTGGCTTTTAACTGAAGCGCAACTCACATTTAAAAGAACAATTGAAATCACTCTATCAATGGAAATAGCAAATAGAGATGCAATTGAGTTGCAATCAGGAATTAGTAAGGGTGAACAAAATTGCAAGGTCAAAACAAAAGCATGCCTGGCCGTACAAGTTTTGTTGCTGTTGTGGCAGGGGCTCACATACAGTAACCAATGCAGGTTTAAAAGTGAAACTTGCTGAAAATGTAAGAAATGGGACTCATGAAGAGCATGTCAGACAGACAAAAATAAATGGACTTTGTGCAGAAGAGAAAAAGATAAAAATCAAGGTGCAGTTTCAAAAAGAGCACTAATCTGTATGCTATTGATGAAAAATCTGGAGAGAGTGAGCAGTTTCAAATTCCTGGTTGTCGAGATCTCTGAGGGTCTAACCTGGTCCCAACATATTGATGCAGTAATAGAGAAGTCAAGACAGCTGCTATCCTTCATTAGGGGTTTAAAGAGATTTGGCATGTTAACAAATACACTCAAAAACTTCTATAGATGTACCATGGAGAACATTCTGACTAGCTGCATCACTGTCTGGAATGGGGATGGAAGGGCTAATGCACAGGACTGAAAGAAGCTGCAGAGGGTTGTAAATCTAGTCAGCTCCATCTTTGGTACTAGCCCACAAAGTAGCCAGGACATCTTCAAGATGTCTTAGAAAGGCAGTGTCTATTATTAAGGACATCCAGCACCCAGGGCATACCCTTTTCTCACTGTTACTATCAGGAAGGAGATACAGAAGCCTGAAGGCACACACTCAGTGATTCAGGAACAGCTTCTTCCCCTCGGCCATCTGATTCCTAAATGGGCATTGAACCCTTGGACACTACCTCACTTTTTTTAATACGGAGCATTTCTGTTTTTTGCACATTTTTAATCTATTCAACATATGTATACTGTAATTGATTAATTGATTTATTATTATTATTTTTCTCTCTCTCTTCTATCTTATGTATTGCATTGAACTGCTGCTGCTAAGTTAACAAATTTCATGTCACATGCCGGTGATAATAAACCCGATTCTGATTCTGATTCTAATGATGAAGATGACACAGGATTGAGAAGGCTTGAGATTTACAATGTGTAAACTAACAATAGACAAGTAGTATGACTTACATCAGAAGTAAACAGCAAATTAATTAAAATGGAACTGGACACTGGCTTGGTCATTTCAGTCATTCCGCAAAATGAGTTTGAGCAGCATTTCAAAGATACAGACCTGAAACCTGCAGATATCCAAGTTTAAAACTTACATTGGAGAGGAGATCACTCCTGTGGGAATGACGTTTGTAACAGTGAAATACGATAACCAACCAGCCACATTGAGTTTATAGGTGATAAATAAGGAGGGCCAGCATTGTGCATGGATGAGACAATTACAACTTGATTGAAGATCCAGCCTCCATTTGCCTATCACGCTCCCTACAATAGAGTCGATTGAAAGTGATTTAAGAAAGGTACCAGATGATGCCACAGCAGTGCTCAAGGATGGCACTGGGTATCTCCAAGACATCAATAGTGTTAAACGAAAATGCCACACCAAGTTTCACAAAGCCCATCCAGTTTCTCCTGCCATCCATCATAAAGTAGTCAGTGAGCTAAATAGCATCGAGACTGAAGGAGTTCTTTCCAAGGTTGCGTGGAGCCCATGGGCAATGCCAGTGTTCTTAGTAGCCAAGAAGAATGGAGGGAGCTAGGATGGTGCTAAGCAGTGACTTCTTTGAGCTTATCTGTAGAAACAGCTTAATTTCTATCTTTAATGTCTCTCTTTTTACTTTTCAGGGTGGATGGGGTTCTGTTGAAGTCCCTGATCTATAGAATCTGTCAAACTTCGGTTCTTTATGACATTGGTTCCCACTTTCAGGGCTCACCGACCTGCCGATTCTCAATATCTCGAAGACGATGAGCATCCCTCTGGGGCTCCAAGGCGTTGCAGCCCTGCAGATGAGCCGATTCTTGGCTGGAGCCACCAGCTGAAGTATTGCAGGAGGAAACAGAGTATCAGCAAGAGTGGAATAGCTGTTGGAGGGCTCTGTAATTGGATTTCTCCCTTTCTCTCCTTGGTGGGGAAAAGTTTGTTGGTGATTCTCGAGTTGCAGAACCCGAAAAAAGTGATGCAGGAGATTTTAACACCATAACTCAGCGAGTGTTTTCCTTGTATTGTTTGTCTCCCCTTTTGCTGTGTGACACCTTTTTGCCCTTTTATTTGGGGTAGAGAGAGAAAGAAACTGTGGAATGTCAAATTATCGGGTGAATGATTAGCATTTGTGGTACTGCAGATCATTGTCTTTATTGGGGGCTTTGCTATTGCTTTCTTTGTCGGTGAGGGGAGCTGTTGCTTTTTGCTGAAGTAAGCTGGGGGGAGGATCGCTGCTTTGTGAGTAGGAGGGGGGAGAGGGAGCTTTGGCATTCTGACCTTTTTACTGTCATTCACTCTTCTATTTTTGTGGATGTCACAAGAAATGAACAAGAATTTCAGGATGTATATAATGTATACATTCTTTGATATTAAATAGAGCTATTGAACTATATCAGGATCTGTTGTGATTTTATCCCAGTACTGAAAGTGGAACAGTACCTCTGCCCAGGGACAGGATATCTTTGCAAGCCTTTCTTGAGGTAAACTTTTCCACAAAATGGGCTTAGCTGACACTGACCTAAGATGGAGATGGAAGAAGAGTCCAATGTGTTTCTCACCATAAACATACACAAAGGACTTCCTCATTCTAATGGGCTTATATTACAGGTATCTGCCCCTGTGCTCTGACAGAAAGCTATGGACCAGGTGCTGCAAGGCAGTCTAGCCATTCAGTTTTACCTGGATGACATCAATGTTATTGGTAAGGATAATTACTCACTGACAGTAAATCTAAGAAGCATATTTTTTCTTTCAAATAGACTTATGTTTTGGAGTTACAAAACATAAGAACCCCTCCATGTTTTGTTGGTCAAAGCAAGCGTAGAAGACAGGGAGTTAAACATCACCGCTATTTATGGTGTTGAATTCCATCTCATCGGTAATTGAGGAGGTGGCGTTGGGTGTCTTAAAGAGAATTGAGATGGATGTCCCCAGGGTCTGATGTGATATACTTGAGATCATTCAGAGAGAAATAGCACAGAAGAATGGCAAAGAATACAATGGGATATAAATCAGTTGCAGATATGGATGGAAAATTGCAGATAGAGTTTAACCTGGCCAGATATGATTGTTGCACCTTGATAGGTTAAATGCAAAGGGATAATACATTGTTAAGAGCAAGCTCCTTCACAGTGTTGATGAGCAGAGGGATCTTGGATCCAAGTTCACCACTCCCTAAAAGTGGCAACACAGGTCAATGGGGTAGTTAAGAAGGCATATGACATGCTTGCCTTTATTAGTCAAGGCATTGAGTTCAAATGTCAAGAAGTTATGTTGCAGAATTAGAAAATTCAAGTTAGGCCTAATCTGGAGTATTCCATATAGTTCTGGTCGCCCCATTACAGGAAGGATGTCAGGACTATGGAGAGGGCTCAGAAGAGATTTACCAGAATGTTGCCTGATTTAGAGGGCATGTGCTTGGACAAACTGGGATTGTTTTCTTTGGAACGATGGAGACTGAGGGGAGATCTTATAGAGGTTTATAAGATTATGAGAGGCACAGAGAGAGAGCAGACGGACAGTATCTTTTTTCCAAGGGTTTGATATGCCTGGCACCAGAGGGCATGAATTTGAGTAGATGTAAGGGGCAAGTCTTTTACACAGAGTAATGGGTGCTTGGAATGTTCTGCCTGAGGTGGTGATGGAGGCAGAAACATGAGAGACTTTTCAGAGACATTTAGGTAGGCACATGAATGTGAGAAATATGGAAGCATATAGACATCGCATAGGCAGAAGAGATTAATTCATTCAGTCATTTGATTACTGATTGAATTGGTTCAGCACAACATTGTGGGCTGAAAGGCCTCTTCCTCTGTTGTACTGTTCTATGTTCTAATTCTCCCCAGACTGTACCACTCATCTACAGACTGGGCAGTTTATAATTAACGTACAGACACATGCATCTTGGGGATGCAGCAGAAAACTGAAGTTTTGAAAGAACATCCACATGGTGAGAGAGAGAACAAGCAAATTCCACATAAATAACACCTGAGGTCAGGATTGAAACCCCCAGCCCCTGACGCTGTGAGGCAGTTGATTTACTGGAGCTTTATATCAGAGAAACCCAGTTGGTTCCACCTCCCTGCAATTTCTGTGTGACCCTGTAATATTTATTCTGTCACGTACTTGTCTATTTTATTTGAAAAAGACACTGTTCAGCCTGCATCCAGCAACCTTCAGAACAGAGGAGTCATAATTAAACTGCTCTCTGGGTGAAAAAGCTTTGTGTTTTATCGCCAATGGTTCTTATGCGAAGCATCTTAGAACTTTATTTTGTGGTTCTTTTAAACTTCCACTCAACATTCTTTGGTCTAAGGAAAACAACTCCATTTCTCTATTCTCTATTCTGTTATCCCCGGAATTATTCCAGTAAATTATTTTTTTGCTGTCTCGAAGGCCTTCACATAATTCCTGAAGTGCAGTGTGCTGAATTGAGCAAAATATTTCCTTTGCAGTTGAGACAATATTTCATAAAGATCCAATATGGCTTCCTTCCCTACTTCTTTTAATATTGCCCAGCGAAAGGAGCGAAGGGAGTTTTCTTTTACTACTTGGGTTAAAGAGAGGCAAGACAGCGCAGGCACGTGACGTCAGCCAGTAGAATGCAAAAGGTTTAAAAAGAAGGCAGCCATATCCTGCAGGCAGTGGAGTGAGAAGCAGCAGAGTGAAAGGGCTTTGGTTCCACCGGCTTAGGCGGTAATGGGATGAGGCGAGGTACGAAGTATGTGTGTGAGGCCAGTTTTCTGTGCTCAGTGTCAGATGTGGGGGTCCCGGAGTCTCCCAGCCTCCCGGATGGCCATATCTGTACCCAGTGCATTGAGATGCAACTCCTAAGGGACCGTGTTAGGGAACTGGAGCTGCAGCTCGATGACCTTTGTCTGGTCAGGGAGAGTGAGGAGGTGATAGAGAGGAGTTACCGACAGGTGGTCACACCGGGGCCACGGGGGCCAGACAAATGGGTCACAGTCAGGAGGAGGAAGGGGAAGAGTCTGATACTAGAGAGTACTCCTGTGGCTGTACCCCTTGACAATAAGTACTCCTGTTTGATTACTGTTGGGGGGGACAGCCTACCTGGGGGGAGCAACAGTGGGCGTGCCTCTGGCAGAGTCTGGCCCTGTGGCTCAGAAGGGTAGGGAAGGGAAGAGGAAGGAAGTAGTAATAGGGGACTCTATAGTCAGGAGTTCAGACAGGCGATTCTGTGGACACAGGAAAGAAACTTGGACGGTAGTTTGCCTCCCAAGTGCCAGGGTCCGGGATGTTTCAGATTGCGTCTAAGATATCCTGCGTTGGGAGGGAGAACAGCCGGAGGTCGTGGTACATATTGGTACCAATAACATAGGTAGGAAAAGGAAAGAGGTCCTGATAAGAGACTAAAGGGAGTTAGGAAGGAAGTTGAGAAGCAGGACCGCAAAGGTAGTAATCTCGAGATTACTGCCTGTGCCATGCAACAGTGAGTATAGGAATAGAATGAGGTGGAGGATAAACGTGTGGGTGAGGAGCAGGGGGTAGGGGTTCAGATTTCTGGGTCATTGGGATCTCTTTTGGGGCAGGTGTGACCTGTACAAAAAGGACGGGTTGCACTTGAATCCCAGGGGGACCAATATCCTGGCAGGGAGGTTTGCTAAGGCTACGGGGGAGAGTTTAAATTAGAATTGTTGGGAGGTCGGAACCGAACTGAAGAGACTGGGGAAGAGGAGGTTAGCTCACAAATAGAGAAAGCTTGTAGACAGTACGAGAGGGAAGATAGGCAGGTGATAGAGAAGGGACGCGCTCAGACCGAAGGCTTGAGATGGATCTATTTCAATGTAAGGAGTGTTGTGAACAAAGTGGATGAACTCAGAGTGTGGATCAGTATTTGGAGATATGATGTAGTGGCCATTACAGAGACTTGGATGGCTCGGGGATTGGACTGATTACTTCAAATGCCGGGTTTTAGATGTTTCAGAAAGGACAGGGAGGGAGGCAAAAGAGGTGGGGGCGTGGCACTGTTGATCAGAGATAGTGTCACGGCTGCAGAAAAGGTGGACGCCATGGAGGGATTGTCTACGGAGTCTCTGTGAGTGGAGGCTAGGAACGGGAAGGGTCAATAACTTTACCGCATGTTTTTTATAGGCCGCCCAATAGTAACAGGGATATTGAGGAGCAGATAGAGAAACTGATCCTGGAAAGGTGTAATAATAAAAAAGTTGCTGTGACGGGAGATTTTAATTTCCCAAATATCAAAGGGCATCTCCCTAGAGCAAGGGGTTTAGATGGGGTGGAGTTTGTTCCATGTGTTCAGGAAGGTTTCTTAACACAGTATGTAGATAAGCCCACAAGAGGAGAGGTTGTACATGATTTGGTATTGGAAATGAACCTGGTCAGATCTCCTGTGGGAGAGAATCTTGGAGAGAATTTTGGAGACAGTGATCATAATTCTATCTCCTTTACAATAGCATTGGAGAGGGATAGGAACAGGCAAGTTAGAAAAGTGTTTAATTGGAGTAAGAGGAATTATGAAGCTATCAGGCAGGATATTGGAGACTCAAATTGGAAATAGATGTTCTCAGGGAAAAGTGCTGAAGAAATGTGGCAAATATTCAGGGGATATTTGTGTAGAGCTCTGTTTTGGTACTTTCCAATGAGACAGGGAAGTTATGGAAGGGTACAGGAACTGTGGTGTACAAAGGCTGTAATAAATCTAGTCAAGAAGAAAAGAAAAGCTTATAAAAGGTTCAGAGAGCTCGGTAATGTTAGAGATCTAGAAGATTATAAGGCTACTAGGAAGGAGCTTAAGAAGGAAATTAGGAGAGCCAGAAGAGGCAATGAGAAGTCCTTGGCAGGCAGAATTAAGGAAAACCCCAAGGCATTCTACAAGTATATGAAGAGCAAGAGGATAAGACGTGAAAGAATAGGACCTATGAAATGTGACAGTGGGAAAGTGTGTATGGAACAGGAGGAAATAGCAGAGGTACTTAATGAGTACTTTACTTCAGTGTTCACTATGGAAAAGGATCTTTGTGACTGTAGTGATGACTTGCAGCCGACTGAAAAGTTTGAGCATGTAGATATTAGGAAAGAGGATGTGCTGGAGATTTTGGAAAGCATCAAGTTGGATAAGTCGCCAGGATTGGACAAAATGTACCGCAGAATACTGTGGGAGGCGAGGGAGGAGATTGCTGAGCCTCTGGTGATGATCTTTGCATTATCAATGGGGATGGGAGAGGTTCCAGAGGACTGGAGGGTTGCGGATGTTGTTCCTTTATCCAAGAAAGGGAGTAGAGATAGCCCAGGAAATTATAGATCAGTGAGTCTTATCTCAGTAGTTGGTAAGCTGATGGAGAAGATACTGAGAGGCAGGATTTATGAACATTTGGAGAAGTATAATATGATTAGGAGCAGTCAGCATGGCTTTGTCAAAGGCAGGTCGTACCTTAGGAGCCTGATTGAATTTTTTGAGGATATGACTAAACAAATTGATGAAGGAAGAGCAGTAGATGTAGTGTATATGGATTTCAGCAAGGCATTTGATAAGGTACCCCATGCGAGGCTTATTGAGAAAGTAAGGAGGCATGGGATCCAAGGGGACATTGCTTTGTGGATCCAGAACTGGCTTGCCCACAGAAGGCAAAGAGTGGTTGTAGATGGGTCATATTCTGCATGGAGGTTGGTCACCAGTGGAGTGCCTCAGGGATCTGTTCTGGGACCCCTGCTCTTAGTGATTTTTAAAAATGACCTGGATGAGGAAGTGGAGGGATGGGTTAGTAAGTTTGCTGATGACACAAAGGTTGGAGGTGTTGTGGATAGTGTGGAGGGCTGTCAGAGGTTACAGCAGGACATTTATAGGATGCAAACCTGGGCTGAGAAGTGGCAGATGGAGTTCAACCCAGTTAAGTGTGAAGTGGTTCATTTTGGTAGGTCAAATATGATGGCAGAATATAGTATTAATGGTCAGACTCTTGGCAGTGTGGAGGATCAGAGGGATCTTGGGGTCGAGTCCACAGGACACTCAAAGCAGCTGCGCAGGTTGACTCTGTGGTTAAGGCGGCGTACGGTGTATTAGCCTTCATCAATCATGGAATTGAATTTAGGAGCTGAGAGGTAATGTTGCAGATATATAGGACCCTGGTCAGACCCCATTTGGAGTACTGTGCTCAGCTCTGGTCACCTCACTACAGAAAGGATGTAGAAGCCATAGAAAGGGTGCAGAGGAGATTTACAAGAATGTTGCCTGGATTGGGAGCATGCCTTATGAACATAGGTTGAGTGAACTTGGCCTTTTCTCCTTGGAGTGACGGAGGATGAGAGGTGACCTGATGAAGGTGTACAAGATGATGAGAGGCATTGATCGTGTGGATAGTCAAAAGCTTTTTCCCAGGGCTGAAATGGTTGCCACAAGAGGACATGGGTTTAAGGTGCTGGGGAGTAGGTACAGAAGAGATGTCAGGGGTAAGTTTTTTACTCAGAGAGGGGTGAGTGTGTGGAATGGGCTGCCGGAGACGGTGGTGGAGGTGGATACGATAGGGTCTTTTCAGAGGCTTTTAGATAGGTACATGGAGCTTAGTAAAATAGAGGATCTATAGGTAAGTCTAGTAATTTCTAAGGTAGGGACATGTTCGCCACAACTTTGTGGGCCAAAGGGCCTGTATTGTGCTGTAGGTTTTCTGTGTTCTAAGTTGCTATGTTTCTATCTGTTTAATCTACCTTGTCACCTTCAACAGTCTGCATACAAGGCTTTTATTCTCAGGTTTCTTTGAATTTACACACACTTTGTAGCAGTGCATTTTGATTATATTGCCTCTCATTCTTTCCACTGATATGCACTTCTTTTTAGCTTACCGCATTTCTACCTATTCCTCCTGCGTAACTTTGTCTATTAGCATCCTCCACACCTCTTCAAAGTTCTCTGTTATCTGCATATTCTGAAATCATTGTGCATTGGCCCAAGCTCAGGTTATTAAAATGCATTAAAAATCTATGCTGCCAGCATTGACTTTTTAGCAACACAAATTGCACACCTTCCTTCAGTCTCTGCTTCCTTCCACAAAATCTATCTTGTCTCCAGGTAACCAATCACAAACAGCAGAAAATCTGCAGATACTGGAAGTCCGAGCACCACACACAAAATGCTGGAGGAACTCAATGGGTCAGCCAGCATCGATGGAAAAGAGTAGAGTCAATGTTTCAGGCTGAGACCCTTCAGCAGAACTGGAGAACAAGAGATGAGGAGTAGAGTTAAAAGGTGGGGCAGGGGAGGGTGAAATGTAAGGTGATAGGTGAAACCAGGAGGGGGAGGGGTAAAGTAAAGAGCTGGGAAGTTGAATGGTGAAAGAGATACAGGGCTGGAGAAGGGGTTTTCTCATCGGAGAGAACAGAAGGCCATGGAAGAAAGGAAAAGGAAAAGGAATACCAGATAGCCAGTGTCCCTTTTGTTCCATAGGTTTTAATTCTGCTGAAACTTTACCAAATATATACAAATAACTTCAACTGACACACACAAAATGCTGGTGGAATGCAGCAGGCCATGCAGCATCTATAGGGGGAAAGAAGCACAGTCAACGTTTCGGGCCAAGACCCTTTGTCAGGGTCTAGTGACCCTAGTCCTGACAAAGAGTGTTGGCCTGAAATGTGGACTGTACTTCTTCCTATAGATGCTGCCTGGCCTGCTGTGTTCCACCAGCATTTTGTGTGTGTTGCTTGAATTTCCAGCATCTGCAGATTTCCTCGTGTTTGCGTTTTTAAATAACCTCAGCTGCACTATTCCTTAAGTTAGTTCCAGATCAAGGGCACTGATCTGTTTGTTGAGCCCAGATGAGCCAGGTGTGGGTATTCAATGGTCTTTGTGATTTTCAGAATGTACTTTGGTCCTAGTCTCTGTTGCCAGTCTCAGAACCAATGGGAAAACAGATGAGTGTGCAGGCAAGATAGAAGACTGAGTATTCTCTGAAGTGCAAACCCAGTCAAAAGAAAAACTTCTGCATTAATTTTAAAAATGACATTTTAATCTGTAATTGTAATATTCTGCAATGTCATCCCCCATCCTTTGTTTAATAAATGCTAATTTTGATAGCGGAGTAATTACATTTCTCAGAGTAATGTGATAAAAATTTATTGGCTCGTATAATGCACAAGGAAACCATCTGGTCCATTAACTCTTTCCTAACCAATAAGTCCAACTCCCGTACACGGTCTCTGCAGCCACTTCAATTTTTTAATGTGACTAGTAAAGTGCCAACTCTCCATTGGAAATGACCACATATGCTTTTGTATTCAAATTCTTCCTCGGCCACATCTCCTCCTGCTCTATAATCCTCATTCAAGTGGACTGTTTTCAGCTTTCCTGTTCCTTCAACTCCAGTCTTTAGTCTATTTGCACCATTACCAGCCATATATTTTTAGCTCCCCAAGCACTGGAATTTCTTCCCAAAGTCTTTCTGCAACAGATCACCCTCCTAAGCGTTGAACACTTTGCAGCCAGAACCGATAGCTCCCACGAGGTCATAAGGAGTGCATTACCAATAACTCCATACAATTACGTTTATATGGAATTTATTATTGGAAAGGGAGCTGTAACTGTTGCACTGTTTTATAACAGGCAGAATAAAAAACTATAATAGGCAGGTTGTAAAACTTGCAGGGTTTGTTGTTTGTTAATTAAGCAGATAGTCTTTCAGAAGAGATTGCTGAATTTATGATTAGAGATTGGATTATTTTACAGTCACATTTCACTACATTTCTCCAAGAATGTGTGAAGTAAATATGATAGCAAATAGGATTTAGTGGAAAATAAAATTTAAACAAAACATTAGTGTAATTCAGAATAGAGTTTAAATTTTCAGACTGGTAAACATATATTGGTACATCATTGTTTATGTTAAATTTACAAATGCAGAATTTAGATTTTAGAGGAATGTAGATGCTGAAGATAATGCTAACATATTTAGGTGATAATGAGACTGTAATCAGACTCTAATGTGCACAAACTGCTGCAAATACTAATCGAAAATAAAGGAAGTTAGGTCCTGGGAGTGCCTTTCTGTTCCGCTATGAACACGTGGAGACCATTCAGCCCCTTGAACATGTTCTATACATCAAGTAACTCTTACCTGAGCTTTTCACACCTTTGATAATTTGGGGCAGCAGGGTAGTGTAGTGGTTAGCACAATGCTTACAGTACAGGCAGCCCCGTTTCAACTCCGCGTTTTGTGTTCTCCCATGATCACATGGGTTTCCTCCGGGTGCTCCAGTTTCCTCCCACAATCCAAAGATGTACTGGTTGGTAGGTTAACTGGTCATTGTGAATTGTCTCATGTTTAGGCTCAGATTAAATGGGGGGATTTCTGGGCAGTGCAGCTCAAAGGGCACAATGCACAAAAAGCTGGAGGAACTCAGCAAGTCAGGCAGCGTCTATGGAGGGAAGAGCACAGTCAATGCTTTGGGAGAGTTGACTTGAAAACTCAACAGTCTATTTCTTGTTGTTTCCTTGGAGTCTATTTTCCTTCCACACCACATGGTAGGCAAACCTACCTATTGCTGATGGAGAATAGCATCAGAAACAGAATGAAATTCAAAGTTCAAAATTCAGAGTAAATTTATTATCAAATTACATATACATCATCATTTACAACCTGAGATTCATTTTCTTGCAGGTAGGGTTGTATGCAGGCTGGCTGGTGGTGTAGTGGCATCCACACTGGACTGCAAAGCAAGTGATCCCCGGGTCGAATCCTTGCATGCTTTCTATCTGTGTTGGGTTAAGTGTCTAGAAAACAGAGAAATGCTAAAGAAACAGGAAGGTTACTGACCAATGCACCAAGAGGAACAACAACAAAAACAAAGGTTCTATGTAGAGTCATAGAGAAGTACAGCAGAGAAGCAGGATCTTTGGCTCATCAAATCTGTGTCAAAACCACATAAACTGCCTACTCCCATCAACCTACACCAGGACCATAGCTCTCCATACCCTACCATCCATGTACCTATTAAAACTTCTCTTCACTGTTGAAACCGAGCTCACATGCACCACTTGTGGTGGCAACTCATTCCACACACTCTGATTGAAGGGGTTTCCCCTCATGTTTCCCTTAAGTGTTTCACCTTTCACCCTTGACTCATGACCTCTGGTTGTAGTCCTGCTTGCACTTAACCTGTCTATAACCCTCATAATTTTGCATACCTCTATCAAATTTCTTCGCATTCTTCTATGGAATACAGTCCTAATCTATTCAATCTTTCCTTATAGCTCAGGTCCTCCACACCTGTCAAGATCCTTGTAAATTTTCTCTTTACTCTGCCTATCTTGGTTACATTATTCCTGTAGGGAGGTGACAAATTCTGAACACATTACTCCAAATCAGGCCTTACACAACCTCAACATAACATGCTTCTCTTATACTCAATGAAGTGCCAAAGGCACTTTTTACAACCCTATCTACCTGTGACACGACTTTCAATGAACAATGGACCAGTGTTCTCAGGTCCCTTTGTTCTACCACACTCTGCAGCATGCCACTGTTCACTGTGTAAGACCTACCATGGTTGGTCAGACCAAAGTGCACAACCTCTCACTTGACTGCATTAAATTCCATCTGCCATTTTTCAGCCCATTTTTCCAGCTGATTCAGATCCCTCTGCAGCCCACGATAGCCTTCTACACCCCCAATCTTGGAGTCATCCACAAATTTGCTGATCTAGTTAACCACATTATCATCCAGATCATTGATGTAGACGACAAACAGCAAAGGATCCAGCGCCGATCCCTGTGGTACATCACAAGTCACAGGCTTCCAGTCAAAGAGGCGACCATCTTCTACCATTCTCTTGCTTCTCTCACAAAGCCAATATCTAATCCAATTTACTATCTCACCTTGAATGTCAAGTGAATGAAACCTCATGAATAATCTCCCATGCGGGATCTTGTCAAATGTCTTGGTAAAGTCCATGTAGACAATGTCCACTGCCTTGCCCTCATCCACTTTCCTCATAATTTACTCAAAAAGCTCCATAAGATTGGTTAGACATGATCTACAATACACAAAACTATTCTGACGTTTCTTAATCAGTTCATGTCTACCCACATACTTATGCATCCAGTTCCTTAGAATATCTTTCAATAACTTTTCCAAAACTGATATCGGACTTACTAGCCTATAATTTTCTGGTTTATATCTAGAGCCTTTTTTAAACAGCAGTACAGCATTGGCAATCCTCCAGTCCTCTGGTACCTCTCCGATTGCTCTGGATGACATCTCTACTCGGGCCAATATGTGGAAGTTAAAATCACCAACTATAACAACCTTATGTTTATTAGCAACGGTCTGTAATCTCTTTACAATTTTTTTCCTCTGAATCCCTTGGACAGTTGGGTGGTCTGTGATATAGCCCCAATTCACATGGCCATACCTTCCTTATTTCTTAGTTCCATCTGTAAGAACTCTGTAGAAGAGTTCTCCAGTCTATCCTGACAGAGCAGTGCTGTGACATTTTCCCTGAATGGTAAAGCCACCCCTCTCTTAATCCCTCCCACTCTGTCACCTCTAAAACAAAGAAATCCCGGAATATTGATCTGCCAGTCCTGCCCATCCTTCAACCATCTCACTAAGGGCTACAATATCATAATTTCAGGTGTTGATCCAGGCTCTGAGCTCATCGGCCGTTCCTACAATACTCTTTGCATTGCAATATACACAGCTCAGAACACTAGTCACACCATACTAAACCTTTTAATTCCTGAATTTCTCTGAAGTCTTACCAACATCTGGCTCCACAACCTCTCCACTAACGGTCCTGGCACTCTGGTTCCCATCCCCCTGAAACTCCAGTTTCAACCCTGCTGCGCAGCATTAGTAATCCTTCCCGCTAGGATTTTGGTCCCTCTCCGGCTCAGGTGCAAACTGTTCCTTCTGTACAGGTCCCACCTTCCTTGGAAGAGAGCTCAGTGATCCAAAAATCGCACGGGCTCCCTCCTACACCAACTCCTTAGCCACATATTAAACTGTATAATCTTCCTAGTTCCGGCCTCACTAGCATGTGGCACGGGTAACAGTCCTCAGTTCACAACCCGGGAGACCCTGCTCTTTAACTTAGACCTAACTCCCTGAACTCCCTATGCAGAGCCTCGTCACTCATCTTACCCATGGCATTGGCATCTACATGGACAGGAAAGGAATGGAGGGTTATGGGCTGAGTGCGGGCCAGTGGGACTAGGTGAGAGTAAGTGTTTGGCACGGACTAGAGGGGTCGAGATGGCCTGTTTCCGTGCTGTAATTGTTATATGGTGACATGGACCATGACCTCTGGCTGATCACCCACCCACTTGAGAATGCTGAGGACTGGATCCGAGGTGACCTGCACCTTGGCACATGGGAAGCAACATACCATCTGGGAATCTCATTGTTGCCCACAGAACATCCTTTTTGTTCTCCTAACTAATGAATCCACCATTACCACAGTGTACTTCTTCTCGTCCCTGCCCTTTAGAGACACAGAGGCAGACTCAGTGCCAGAGACCTGACCACTATGACTCTCCTCTGCTAGGTCATTCCCTCCCTCCCCTTACAGTATCCAAAGTAATACCAGTTGTTGAGGTGGATGGCCACAGGGCTACTCTGCACTTGTTAACTCCTTTATCCCCTTTCCCTTTCTGACTGTCACCCAGCTTTCCGTGTCCTGGACATTGGGAGTAACTACCTCTCTATATGCCCTATCTATCACTCTTTCAGCTTCCCAAATGATCTGACTTTCATCCAATTCTAGCTGCACTCCTTAACGTGGACTTTTAGAACCTAATCTGGGACTTCTCGCAGTTGTAGTTGTCAGGGACACTGGAGGTCTCTCTGTCTTCCCACATCCAACCAGAGGAGCATTCCACTATCCTGTTCGGCATCTCTACAAACCTAGCTGAGCAAATGTAAAGAAGGGAGGAAAAAAAACTCTACCTATAGGTTTTCTTTTTTGCCCTCCCTGGCTGAAGCCTCTCCTTGCTTTTCTTTTCTGCCTTCTCTGGCTGAAGCCTTTTTTCTCTGAAGCCTCAAAGATCGAAAGCCTCAGAATCACCACTCTAACTCGGTCCACTGCAACAATGGCCACTCCGACAATGGCCACTCTGACAATGTCCACTCTGACAATGTCCACTCTGACGATGGCCACTCCGACGATGGCCACTCCGACAATGGCCACTCTGGCGATGTCCACCCCGACAATGGCCACTCCGGCGATGTCCACTCCGACGATGGCCACTCCGACGATGGCCACTCCGGCGATGGCCACTCCGGCGATGGCCACTCCGACGATGGCCACTCCGACAATGGCCACTCTGGCGATGTCCACCCCGACAATGGCCACTCCGGCGATGTCCACTCCGACGATGGCCACTCCGACGATGGCCACTCCGGCGATGGCCACTCCGGCGATGGCCACTCCGACAATGGCCACTCTGACGATGGCCACTCCGACAATGGCCACTCCGACAATGGCCACTCTGACGATGGCCACTCCGACGATGGCCACTCTGACAATGTCCACTCCGACGATGGCCACTCCGACAATGGCCACTCCGGCGATGGCCACTCCGACAATGGCCACTCCGACAATGGCCACTCCGGCGATGGCCACTCCCGACGATGGCCACTCTGACAATGGCCACTCCGATGATGGCCACTCTGACGATGGCCACTCCGACAATGGCCACTCCGACGATGGCCACTCTGACAATGTCCACTCCGATGATGGCCACTCCGACAATGGCCACTCCGGCGATGGCCACTCCGACAATGGCCACTCCGACAATGGCCACTCCGGCGATGGCCACTCCCGACGATGGCCACTCTGGCAATGTCCACTCCGACAATGTCCACTCCGACAATGGCCACTCCGACGATGGCCACTCCGACAATGGCCGCTCCGACGATGGCCACTCCGACAATGGCCGCTCTGACAATGGCCACTCTGACGATGGCCACTCCGACGATGGCCACTCTGACAATGGCCACTCCGACGATGGCCACTCCGACGATGGCCACTCTGACGATGGCCACTCCGACGATGGCCACTTTGACAATGGCCACTCCGATGATGGCCACTCCGACAATGGCCACTCTGGCAATGTCCACTCCGACAATGGCCACTCCGACGATGGCCACTCCGACAATGGCCACTCTGACAATGTCCACTCCGATGATGGCCACTCCGACGATGGCCACTCCGACGATGGCCACTCCGACAATGGTCACTCCGACAATGGCCACTCCGACAATGGCCACTCCGGCGATGGCCACTCCCGACGATGGCCACTCCCGACGATGGCCACTCTGACAATGTCCACTCCGACAATGGTCACTCCGACAATGGCCACTCTGACAATGTCCACTCCGACAATGGTCACTCCGACAATGGCCACTCTGATGATGACTGTTGCTCCTGCCTCCTATCCTCTTTTAATTTGTTCTAGCTAATCAATTCCAAATGCCGATTGGTCACTGCTCAGAGCTTGTGAGTTGCTTTTTTTTTATACAGTGAGCAGACCTGAATGAAACTCCTTCCTCTCAAACTTCTGATCTCCCAATTGTTTCGCTGATCAAATCTCCGAAAAAAAACTGCCTGGAGTTGCAGTGGACCTGAGTGAAATTCCATCCTCTGGTCGCTAGGCAAAGCTTCAAGATGGTGACATATACATACATGTGAAAGTCATAGAGTGCACAGACAGGTTCTTCACTCCATCCAGTCCATGCTGGCCCAATATCTATATCTATACTCACTACTAATTTTCTGTATCTCTACAAGATGTATCCCCATTTTCCAGTGCTCCAAGGAATAAAGTACTAATCTATTCAACCTTATCTATTACTCAGATCCTCACCCTTGTAAAATTTCTCTGTATTCTTTCAAGCTTTTTGATATCTATCCTGTAGGTAGATGACCAGAACAGTTCTCCAAATTTGGCCTCACCTCTGTCTTGTACAAGGGAAACAGATCAGAAAATGGGGCCAATGGATGTGCTCTGAGAGCTAGCAGGGACTTGATGGGCCAAGTAGTCTCAAACTAATGGCTCCATACAGCTCAGGTCAGGTCAGGTCAGCTCAGGTCATGGTAAAAGCCTTTTCACAAAATGCATTAGATGGTCTATGTAGTACAGAAAACATAATTAATGTAGAATCTTTCATACCCTCAGGTGCTTCACATGAACAAACTAGACTCCTGTATCTTCACCTGTAAAGTAAGGAATGGGACTGGAATTAGTGTGGAAGTATATGGCAGATAGCGCAGTAATTCCCCTCACCAACCTAGCATGGAGTTTTACTGAACAAATTGGTAACAAATAATTTAAAGTCACCTTCATTGTATGTGATTGAATAGCGATAATTGTTCAATAGGAAAAATCAAGCTGAATATAATGTCAGATTAATATATTTATTGATACAGGTAATACCATTTATCATGTTTAGTTAATCAGTGGGGCAACTTATCAATAGTTTTAGTAATTCTAAAGCAGTGATGAAATTGCAACTAAAAATCATCACCAGTAAGAAAATTGAAGAGTAAATTTTATTAATAAGTCAACCTGAAACTTTGTAGTATTTTACTCAAATACAAACAATTCCTAATTTGTTTATAATTCTGAGAAAGAGCAGGAGGGATTGCAGATCAATCTTTCAGAGATATTAATGCAATACAGAGCATAAATATTTAATTTATAGTACTAACCTGTTGTATTCCATAGATGGTATTTCCTCAGCCTCAACAGTACAAGCAATATTAATTGAGAAGGAAAAGCATACGCCTGTCCCCTCTCCTCCTTACTGAGTGAAATTAAACCAAAGAAACTGCAGAGATGTTCATGTGATCCTAGGTTTAAGAATTCGGAATAAAATATACAAAAAAATACAAAGTTAATAAAAAAAAACAAAAATATGTTAAATTATATTGACATTGTTTAATTTACTATTGGTTTTGCCACATGTACCAAGATAGAGTGAAAAGCTTGCTTTGCATACTGCTTTACTGACCAAATCTGTGTATTCAGCTAGAATAAGAATGCAGAATAATCCAGGTTCATTTATTTATTGAAACATGAAGTGAAATGTGATGTTTGTGTTTACAACCAACACAACCCAAGGATGCGCTGGGGGCAGCCATTCCAGCACCACACGGCCACAGCGTTCAGCAGAGCAACAGGAACAGCAAAACAAGCCTTTTCTTCCCACCCACCCGCTCACACACACAGTCAGACCCCTCCAGTTGCAGGATAGGCCAGATCTCCAGCCTCCGCTGGATTTGTAGAATCACGGACACTGACCTCTGACCTCTCCAGTGGGCTCACAGATTTACTGACTCAGTGTAAAAGATACGGAGAAAGTGTCGTGCGGGTAAAGTGCAAGATCATACAGAGGTAGATTGCGAGGCTATATGTCCATCTTATCAGACAAGAGGTCTGTTCAACAGTGGATAGAAACTGTCCTTGGGCCTGGTGGATGTGGGGTTGGTTAACATGCTTCAGTTTCTATAATGCTTCAATGAATATGCATTGCTGGCAAGGCTGATATTATCGTGGTTTCTCGTGCCCCACAAATGACTCGGAGATGCAGAAGATTCTTCAAGAAGGGTTAAACTTTAATTTGCAAATCAAAGCTGAGACAGTCATTGAGCTAGTCGCTGATTGCCCACCCCCAATCCTTGGACATAGCAATCTCCTGGTTTAGTTGCATTAGCATATACAATCGGTCTACAGTTGCGTATCACACATACATCCGCCACTATTGTTTCTACCCATTGACTTAATCATGTTCTAATCTACATCTCTTAGCTACCTCTCATTAACACACCATTGTCTTCTACATTCTAAAGATTTCATTCTCCTACTAAATTGGGTACATGCATAGCAAATAGCAAACTCAGACTACATAATTTACATCTCTTAGCTTCCTCTTATTAACACACCATTGTCTTCTACATTCTTAGGATTTTGTGACTAAATCATGTTCTAATCTACATCTCTTAGCTACCTCTCATTAACACACCATTGTCTTCTACATTCCAAAGATTTCATTCTCTAGCAAATAGGAAGTTGCAACTTTTATACTCCAATAATATCTATTGGCACAATACACACAAAAATATGGAGGAACTCAATGGATCAGGCAGCATCTATAGAGGGAAATAGACAGTCAACCTCCAGATCCCAAATCTAGATTCCAGTGTCTACAGGGTTTTTTGTGTGTTGCTATCTATTGAACATTACTAGACACTCTGAGGAACAGGCAGCGAGCTATCCTATATTTCATGGCAGCTTTATTAAAATGAACAGTTTTTGCGCATAATTTAGAGAGCACATAAGAATTAACTGAGTTAGCATGGAATGTAGGCTGCATAATAGCCAGGACAGCTCTAAGTAGCACTAATAGGTAATATGGATTTCAGTAGAATCTGACACATTTATTGATAGCGGTTTCTTGTTTCCACAATGTATAAAAACTGATTTCAAATTCTCAAGCAGGCAGCTTGCATTCTTTAGATTATTGGTCATGACTTCTGGATAATAAGTCCAGCAAAATAGCTACTAGTACCATACCCTATTAGGAAATTAATAATGAGGCTAGGCAGGAAAGAAAATTGTTGGGCAAAAAAAGCAGATTGTAAAAATATTTCCCCAATTATTTGTCAAGGATACTTCAAAGTATTCTCTGTGGAGACTGATGTTGCTGAACATTGTGGCTGAGGTTGTTTTTGTGAGATGCCTGTATACTGCCACCTGCTGGAGTGGATAGTTACTGCCGTGTTCAAGCAACAAAATGTCACCAGCTTCACTTTGAAAGAGAGGATGAGCAATAGATCCAATATCGACCAAGATTGTTTGTGACCCTTATAATGGAAATCATCCTTACAACTGGCTGATATCATTGCATTGTCTTTAGGTGTTGACCTGGACTAAATAAATGAAGACAAGTGAGGCTAGTCGAAAGCATCTGCATTGCATAAGACAGCCTTGCTCTAACTTTTTCTTTCATGCTCAAGGCTGGCATCCAATGCATTTTAGGCATGTAAGTCTGGAAAGCTGAATACATAAGTGTTGGCGACTATAATCTGGAGTGAGTGTGAAAATGCATTGCCAAGGTTCCTTTAGTTGTACCTTCAGGAAGTAAGTATATCAAATACTATGACTTTGAAAATATAGCACAAATTGGCAATGTCAACCAAGGTGCCCCATCCAGGCCAGTCCCATTTGCCAGCATTTGGTCATAACATATACATGATTTGACAATAAATTCACATAAAACTTTGAACTTTGAAAATAAGCTATTGAGATCCTGATAACGTCATGCCAAATTCTTTGTTAGAAGCCAAATATGGACCATATACATCACACGTGTACCATCATGTTCTGACAAAGGTCTTCAACATGAAACATTAACCCTGTATCTCTCCCTCCGCAGATGCTGTCTGCTGAATGGTTTCCAACATTTTCTCTTTTTGTTTCAGATTTCAGGCATCTGCCATTTTGTTTTGATTTTCACAAAGAAGCTCATAGCTTGTCTGTGTCCATGTTACTAAAACAGCGTACATTGTGTAAAGCAACCCTGCTGAGTTCCTCCAGCATTTTGTGTGCATTATATTGTATAAAGCAGATGGCAGCTATTATCTGATGACTTGCTACTGGGAATTTAAAAAAAAGACGTCAAAATCTGCAACTGAAAGATGGAATAATTTGCGACAAAATATTGTTTTCTTTAAAAGAAAGCAAAAATAAAATAGTCTGCTGCTGAGCACATTTCAGGTTGTTTGAAAGTGCTCATCTCTCTGTGGGGCTTCTAAACCTGCAGTCCGTCTCCAACAAACACTTATGCCTGGCAGCCTTAATTTGGTTTTATCCTTGTCATCCGGCAGTACCGCAGCAACAAGTACAGCATTCGTCCATGAACAGGAAAAAACTAAAAACGCAAAAGGAAACAGAGAAAGCTGCAAAATCAGATCAGTGAAACACACACAAAATGCTGGAGGAACTCAGCAGGCCAGGCAGTATCTATGGAAAAGAGTGCAGTCAGTGTTTCAGCCTGAGGCCCTTCCTCAGAGAAATGTCGGCTGCACTCCTGCTGCCTGGCCTGCTGAGTTCCTCCAGCATTTTCTGTGCGCTTCTTGGATTTCCAGCGCCTGCGGATTTTCTCTTGTTTGTGAAAACTGATCAGTGAACAGCCAAAGAGAAAAGTGAGAGTAATGGACTTTCACCTAAAGCCAAGCAGCAACAAATGGCAAAACGTCAATGCAACAGCACAATGGACAATCATTTGCACTTATTTATTTTGGGGAATCTGGGTATTATTGGCAAGGCCTGCATTCCTAATTTGAGCTGCTGCAGTCTTTCTTTTGAAGCTGCTCCTACTGTGCTCCATCGAGGTGCTGAAGGCTTTTGATCATTCAAAGATCAACTCAGCAGATCAGGCAGCATCTATGCAGGGAACTGGGCAGTGAGTATTTCAGGCTGTGGTGAACTACATGTACCTGTCTGGACACGCCCCCGCTGACTGCTCCTGTGGCTCCTCCCACAGACCCCTGTATAAAGGCGATCAAGGCCTGAGCCCGCCCTCTCTGTCTCCAGGATGTAGTATGGTGGTCACTCACTGCTTGTTCCTTCTTCCAGTCAATAAAAGCCGATATCTCACCTTTACGTTTCAGACTGAGTTATTGATGGCGCATCAATTTTATTGACTGGAAGTTTTAAAACATGGAAAACATTTTACGTCCGGAAAGATTGGATTTGGACCCCCAAGACCCTGAAGCAGCTCTTGCCTTTGAACTCTGGCTTGCATGCTTCCAATCATACTTGGAGGAGTTACGTGCGACTGACCCCGCCGTTATGCACAGAATTCTCCTCTCCAGGTCACCCCAAAAGTTTATTCATTTGTCAGGGACCTGTCGACCTATGAAGGGGAACTGGATGCCCTCAAAAGACAGTACCTGCGGCCGGTGAACACCGTCTACGCAAGACATCGCTTAGCTACGCGATGACAGCGGCCTGGAGAGTCAAGCGCCAAGTTTCTCCAAGCCCTACAGACACTCGGCCGAACTTGTGACTGCAAAACGCTCACGGCGGAACAGCATGCGGAGCTCCTGGTAAGAGACGCCTTCATTACAGGACTGAGGTCAGTGTACGTGTGTCAGAGGTTGCTGGAAAAAGCCAATCTTACCTTACGCTCGGCGATCGAGACGGCCGACACGCTGGAGACTGCTCTGCACAATGCTGACGCTGTCCAGTCGCGTGATTCCCCGCCAGTTCCCGCGAGCGAATTTGCCAACGCCGCTGCCAGTCGCGATTTCACGAACTCCCCAAACCCGACCACAGCTGTGGCCAGGCGAAAGCCTGAGCTGTGTTATTTCTGTGGAGTCGAAAAGCACCCCCGAAAACGCTGCCCAGCGCGAGAAGCGACCTACTCCAGCTGCGGGAAGCAGGGCCATTTCACCAAGGTCTGTAAGTCTAAACTATGAGCGGGGTTGGGCAGCGCTGCGGGTGAGACATGGGGGCCGCCATCTTGCATGCCCGGATGTGGGCGGCCATCTTTGTCGGCGTCAACATGCCCCGCCCCCGACCCGCCGGTGTTTACCGGGCACCAAGACGGCTCAACTCTGGCCACCGTAACCCTTGACCAAAGCACCCCACACCAGCTTGCAAGGTCAATGATGGACATCCTGGTGGAGGGGCACAGGACTAGCTGCCTGTTTGACACGGGCAGCACTGAGAGTTTTATTGACCCGGACACAGTGCAATGCTGCGGACTCGCAACACAGCCGGTAAGTTAGACGATCACTTTTGCTTCTGGGTCGCATTCCACAGACATCCGGGCGGATTGTGTAGTGACATTGGTGGTGCAGGGCACAGAATATCAGAACTTTGCGCTACTGGTCATGCCTCAACTGTGCGCACCTGTGCTATTGGGGCTGGACTTCCAGAGCCACCTCGAAAGTGTGACTATGGCATATGATGAGCCCCTCCCACCACTCACTATCAGGAATCCTCAGTTTGGTGGGACTTCGCCATATACCCCACTACTGACCACACACACACACACACACACACACACACACACACACACACACACACACACATCCCACCCAGCACCATGCCGACAACCGCGCTACTGACACCACTTGCAGCCTCTCCACCCTTAAGATCCCTCCCCCATCGCTGTTCGCCAACCTGACCCCCAACTGTAAACCTGTGGCAACTAAAAGCAGGAGGTACAGTGCGGGGGACAGGGCCTTCATTCAGTCAGAGGTGCAGTGGCTGCTCAGGGAGGGGATCATTGAGCCAAGCACAAGCCCTTGGAGGGCCCAGGTGGTTGTTGTTCGGACTGGGCAGAAAAATAGGATGGTCGTAGACTATAGTCAAACCATCAATAGGTTCACACAGCTTGACGCGTACCCCCTACCCCGCATCGCGGATATGGTCAACCAGATAGCTCAGTCTAAGGTGTACTCGACAATAGATCTGAAATCCGCTTATCACCAGCTCCCCATCCGCCCAGAGGACCGCCCCTACACCGCCTTCGAGGCGGGCGGCAGGCTCTACCACTTCCTGCGCGTCCCATTTGGTGTCACAAATGGTGTCTCGGTCTTCCAGAGGGAAATGGACCGGATGGTGGACCAGTACCAACTGCAGGCCACATTTCCCTATCTGGATAACATCACCATCTGTGGTCACGACTGGCAGGATCACGACACCAACCTCCAATGATTTCTCCAAGTGGCCGAAGCTCTGAACCTTACTTATAATAGGGACAAGTGTGTGTTCGGAACCACCCGCCTCGCTATCCTTGGGTATGTCGTGGAAAATGGGATCATTGGCCCTGATCCCGAACGTATGCACCCCCTGTTAGAACTCCCTCTTCCCACCACTCTCAGAGCCCTCAGACTGTGCCTGGGTTTTTTTCCTCTTACGTCCAATCGGTCCCCCATTACGCAGACAAGGCCCGACCCCTGGTCAAGTCCACCACTTTTCCCCTCTCTGCTGAGGCCTGTGTGGCCTTCAGCTGCATTAAAGGGGACATTGCCAAAGCAACGATGCATGCGGTGGACGAGACCATTCCCTTCCAAGTAGAGAGTGATGCCTCCGAATTCACACTGGCTGCTACCCTCAATCAGGAAGGTAGGCCAGTAGCATTCTTTTCTCGTATCCTTCAAGGCTCTGAACTTCGGCACTCCATGGTGGAGGAAGAAGCCCAGGCCATAGTGGAAGCTATTAGGCACTGGAGGCACTATCTCACCGGCAAAAGGTTCACCTTGCTGACCGACCGGCACTCGGTTGCGTTCATGTTCAGCAACCAACAGCGGGGCAAAATCAAAAATGATAAAATTTTGCGGTGGAGAATAGAACTCTCCACCTACAACTATGATATCCTGTACCGGCCTGGCAGACTCAATGAGCTCCCTAATGCCCTATCCCGGGGAACGTGTGCTAGCGCACAGCTCGACCAGCTATACGCCTTTCATGCACATCTTTGCCATCCGAGGGTCACCTGATTTTATCATTTTGTGAAAGCCCGGAACCTGCCGGATTCCCTGGGGAACATCAGGACGATGACCAGGGACTGCCAAATTTGCGCTGAGTGCTGACACGGTGCAACTTGTCAAGGCCACCCACCCTTTTGAGCGACGGAGTGTTGACTTTAAGGGCCCCCTTCCCTCCACCGACTGCAATGTCTATTTTCCCAAAGTTATCGACGAGTACTCGCAGTTCCCCTTTGCCATTCCCTGCCCCGACACCACTACCACGTCCGTCATAAAAGCTCTGCGCCAGCTCTTCACTCTGTTCGGATATCCCTGCTATATCCACAGTGATAGTGGGTCCTCCTTTATGAGTGATGAGCTGCGCCGATACCTGCTGGCTAGGGGCATTGCTACTAGTCGGACCACGAGTTATAATCCCCGGGGAAATGGACAGGTGGAGAGGGAGAATGCCACAGTGTGGAAGGCCACACTTTTAGCCCTTAAGTCAAAAGGGTTGCCGGTCTCTCGATGGCAGGAGGTCCTCCCTGAGGCACTCCACTCTATCCGCTCTCTGTTATGTACATTCACCAATACCACCCCTCACGAACGCCTATTTTCTTTTCCCAGGAAGTCTGTCACTGGGACCACCCTACCAGTTTGGTTGATGTCCCAAGGGCCAGTGCTGCTCCGGAAACATGTGAGGAGTAATAAATACTCCCCGCTGGTCGAGAGGGTTCATCTTCTACATGCGAACCCCCAGTATGCCTACGTGGTCTTACCTGACGGGCGGGAGGACACGGTCTCCATCCGCGACCTGGCACCCGCAGGAGCAGCAGACCACTTACCCCGAACACTCCCCGGTGACTAGCACCACCACCGGCTCCGGTGCAATCACAGCCGGTGCTACGTAGATCGCAGTGACAGATTCGACCACCTGATAGACTTAACCTGTAAGAAACTTTGCCACATGGGGACTCTTTTTAAAACAAAGGGGGGGGGGGTGAATGTGGTGAACTACATATACCTGTCTGGACACGCCCCCTGCTGACTGCTCCTGTGGCTCCTCCCACAGACCCCGATATAATTACATAGAACATAGTACAGTACTGTGGTGAACTACATATACCTGTCTGGACACGCCCCCTGCTGACTGCTCCTGTGGCTCCTCCCACAAACCATGGCTCCTCCCACAGACCCCGGTATAATTACATAGAACATAGTACAGTACTGTGGTGAACTACATATACCTCTCTGGACACGCCCCCTGCTGACTGCCCCTGTGGCTCCTCCCACAGACCCCGGTATAAAGGCGATTGAGGCCTGAGCCCGGCCTCTCAGTCTCCAGGATGTAGTATGGTGGTCACTCACTGCTTGTTCCTTCTTCCAGTCAATAAAAGCCGATATCTCACCTTTACGTCTCAGAGTGAGTTATTGATGGTGCATCACAGCCAAAAGATTTCATCAGGATTGAATTGAGAACAAGAATTGGGATGTCATGCCACAACTGTACAAGTCATTAGTGAGACCACATGGAATATTGTGTGCGGTTCTGGTCATCTTGATCTTGGAAGAGTGTCTTTCAGCTGGAAAAGGTGCAGAAAAGATTCACAAGACTGTTATCTGGACTGGAAGCCTTGAGTTATAAGAATAGGCTGGATAGCCTGGGACTGATTTTCCTGGAGTGAAGAAGGTTTCCAGCTGACCTTATAGAAAGTTAGAGAAGATTATGAGGGGTACAGATAAGGGAGAGGCCACAAACTTTTCTCAGGGCAGGAGAATCAAAAGCTAGATAGCATGTATTTCATGTGAGAGGAGAAAGATTTAAAAAGGGACTTGAAGGATACATTTTCTCTACTTAGAGGGTGGAGGGTATATAGAACGAGTTGCTAGAGCAAGTGGTTGAGGCAGCTACAATTATGATCTTTAAAAGAGATTTAGACAGTCACTTGGATAGGAGAGTTTGTAAGATAAGGAAAGCACAAATGAATGGGACTAGTTCAAATAGTCACCTTGATCGGCATGGATCAACATGAAGCATGTTTCAGTGAGCAGGCCAAATCCGGTCAGCAGCATTCCCTTCCTGGAGGGTGGGTTGCCAACCCACAACTATTGCTTGACTTGTTTGACCTTGGGACTTAGTTAGTTATGTTCCCAGCTCTCATGCTAGGATCCAAACCCATGTCTCTCCAGAACTCCAGCTGCTGCTTAACCGCAGCGCACCACTACAGCAATGCCAGTGACTGGGCCTATGTTGCTGAAGATGCCCATAGGCTTTGATTAAATCACTGGACACCGGAAATGAAGGACTGCAGTGGCCAGAGAAGTGTGCAGATACAAAAGAAGCAAGAGTATAGTATTGCTACTTGTTGTATAGTAGAGGAATTAAGGGTTATGGGGAAAGGTGGGTAGCTGGAGATGAGTCCATAGCCAAATCAGCCATGATCTTATTGAATGGTGGAGCAGGCTCGACAGGCCAGATGGCCGACTCCTGCTCCTATTTCTTATGTTCTTACGTAAAGGGTAGGTTGATTGGAATGGAAGTGTAGGAGTGAAGGCACTGCTATTAGCTGAGAACTGAATAGCTTCAACAAAGGATGTTCATTGGTAACTTTGTCGTTTGTTATTTGCCTTAGAAAGCAGTGTGCCAGAAGAGCCCACTAATGTTATTAGCATTGCGTTTGAAGTGAAGCTGCCCGAGGGTATAACAGCATGGCGATGCAGTTGGTGTAAACGGAAAACAAGTTTTTTTCAGCACATGGTGAACAAAAATTGAACAGCTGGAAAAATTGAATGGGTCACGTGGCAACTATAGAGGCAAAGGGATGGTCAGTATTCCAGGTTGAGGCCCTGCGTCAGAAATGTGAGTGTAGAGGGAAGGCAGCCATTATATAGAACCGAGAGGAAGGGGTTAGACAGAGACCAGTAGCTGAACGATGGAACCTGATGAGAGATGGATGCGGGCAGATGGATTCAGGCAGGGATGGAGGAGGGGAAGGAAGTATTGAGATAGAGGCTAGTATGTGATGGATAAAATCTCAGATGGGAAAGTTGAAACCTAGATGGAACCCATCACCATCAGTGACGTGGTGAATTGAATTGAATTGACTTTACTTCTTACATCCTTCACATACATAAAGAGTAAAAATCTTTAAGTTATATCTCCATCTAAATGTGCAATGTGCAATCATCGTAATTTATAATAATTTATTGTAAATAGAACAGTCAATGTAATATAGAGTACACTCAAATCAGCATGAGTTCATCAGCCTGACGGCCTGGTGGAAGAAGCTGTCCCGGAGACTGTTGGTCCTGGCTTTTATGCTGCGGTACTGTTTCCCGGATGGTAGCAGCTGGAATAGATTGTGGTTGGGGTGACTTGCGTCCCCAATGATCCTACAGGCCTTTTTACACACCTGCTTTTGTAAATGTCCTGAATAGTGGGAAGTCCACATCTACAGATATGCTGGGCTGTCTGTACCACTCTCTGCAGAGTCCTGTGATTGAGAGAAATACAGTTCCCATACCAGGCAGTGACGCAGCCAGTCAGGATGCTCTCAATTGTGCCCCTGTAGAAAGTTCTTAGGATTTAGGGGCCCATACCAAACTTCCTTATCTGTCTGAGGTGAAAGAGGTGCTGTTGTGCAGACCACGTGAGGTCCTCGATGATGTGGATGCTTAAAACTTAAAACTGCTTACCCTCTCAACCCCAGATCCATTGATGTCAATAGGGGTTGGTCCAAACTTAAGAGCTGTGAGCAAGCACAAATATCTTCTTTATAATGCAATGAATGAAGGTGCTCCTGAGAACAAACTATTTTGCTCAGATCCTAGAGAGGACACAAGTAATGTGGCAATACATGAGATGAGGAAGGTGATGTTCATGCTGGTAGTAGGGCTGGAGACAGGAGATAAATGAATGAATCTACAGATATTTTGAACTACTAACAGGTTCCAGAAAAAGACAGTGAAAACATTTTTAGTAATTTTCGTTGGGTCTACATGAGAGTATAAGTTTGGTTTGTGCAGCCAGAGGCCCAGCAGAAATGGTTGGTGACTGTGGGTGGCATGGTAGCGTAGTGGTTAGCGCAACGCTTTACAGTACCAGTGACCAAGGTTCAATTCCCTCTACTGCCTGTAAGGAGTCTGTACATTCTCCCCGTGGCGTGTGGGTTTCCTCCGGGTGCTCTGGCTTCCTCCACAGTCCAAAGATGCACTGATTGGTAGGTTAATTGGTCATTGTCAATTGTCTCGTGATTAGGCTTAAGTTGGGTGCTGCTGGGCAGAATGGCCAGAAGGGCCTAGTACATAAATATGGTCAGGCTGCAGGAAAAGGTACAGTTTTCAGACCACTTTAGAGCAGGCCGTGTATGCATTGAGGTTGTTGCTAAAGGACAGTAACTGTAAAAAGGATCTGTAAACTGTACACAAACTGTGCGGATGCAGAGGATAAACAAGTAGCAATAAATAATGAGCTTGAAATAACAAGATAAAAGAGTCCTTAAATGGGTGTAGTTACCCCGTTTTGTTCAAGAGCCTGATGGTTGAGGGGTAGTAACCGTTCTTAAATCGGCTGCTGTGAATCCTGAGGCACCTGCACCTTCTACCTGATGGCAGCAGCAAGAAGAGAGCACGGCCTAGGTGGTGAGGATCTTTGATGATGGATGCTGCTTCTCTACAAGAATGTTTCATGTTGATGTGCTCAATGGTGGAGAGGGTTTTACCTGTGATGTTCTGGGCCGAGTCCATTACCTTCTGTAGGATTTTCTGCTCAAAGGTATTGGTGTTTCCATACCAGGCCAGAATGCAGCCAGTCAGCTCACTTCCTACCTCACATCAATAGAAATTTTCCAAGGCTTTTGATGACAAACCAAATCTCGGCAGAGCAGAGTAAACGGGCTGAAAAACCTAACTTTGCTCCTATGCTTTGTCATCTTATGGTCTTATAATGACGATGCATTTCTGTCGCAGCCATTGCTGAGTGGTTATAAAAGTTTTACCTTCGATAACAGATTTATTTATCTATTTATTTAGCGATTCAGAGCAGAGAAGGATTTTCTGGCCCTTTGAGCCACGCTGCCGTAGTAATCCCACAATGCTGATTAACCTCCACCTAATTGCTAATTTAGCAATTTACAGTTTACAATTAATTTACAGTAACCAATTAACTGAGCTGGTACATCTTTGGATTGTAGGAAGGAGCTGGAGCACCTGTGGAAAGGCCATGCATTCGAAGGGGAGGATGTACAGAGTATCCTTACAGAACAGTGACTGAACTGAACTCCAAACTCCAGAACACCCCAAGTTATAACAGCAAATTGTAATAGGATGTTCTGTTGCTATTTGTGCATTGGTTTTTAAGTATCAATATGAAAGTTATGGACATGATTGGACCTAATTTGTGAAAGTGTACGTTTCTGTTGCAGGGTCATTCCTCTAACCACTGGAGCAAGCCAAACTTAGCATGGACCCTGTGGTCGGGAGGCTAATGGATCTGTACTCACACAGTACATTGAAAGCTGTGCTTATTTGCTACCAATGGCCAATTATGACAGGGAAATGGGGAAATAAAATAAGTTCCTGATGTATTTAAGCGAATAGACTTATAATGACTTTTGGAAAGGTTATTAGTTTCCGGGGTACCAGGCATTAGAATTAATGACTAAATAATCATAACTGAGGCAAACGTAAGTTATTAGCTGAGATGAATGGAATGTTGGTGAGGTTAGTGGTGACCTGACTGGGATACTTGTTAAATAGTAATAGAAAATGTTGGATTACTCAAGAGAATTTTTAATATTTCTAATAAAACAAACTGCTTGACAGACTCAAAGAGTCAGGCAGCATCTGTGGAAGAAAATAATCAGTCTTTGGTTGAGTCCCATTATCTTCTTGACTTGAAATGTCAGCTGCCTGTTTCTTTTCTAGCAAGTTGTATTTTGCTCCAGATTCCTGTGTCTCGAGACAAGGTGGTGTCTGCAGTGGGAGGGAAAGAGTTAATGGTTCAAAGCTCCCTTGTTCATCAACATATTGGTATGTACATAGAAGCTGTAGACCTTAAAACCAGAAGACAAAGGAGGAGAAATAGGACATTCGGCCTATTCTGTCATTCCACCATGGGTGATTTATTGTCTTTCTCAACCCCATTCTCCTGCCTTCTCCCCGTAATCTTTGGCACCACTACTGACCAAAAACCTATCAACCTCTGTTTTAAATATACCCAGTGACTTGGCTTCCACAACCATCTATAGTAATGAATTCCACAGATTCACCACCCTCTGGCTAAAGAAATTCCTCCTCATCTCTGTTCTAAAAAGTTGGCCTTGTATTCTGAGGCTGTGCCCTCTGGCCACAGATTTTCTGTAGATTGGAATGGACACAAAGGGCAAATTGGAGAGAGGATTTGCTCTTTGGGGTTATTTATCAGCCTTATGGATTGAAGGACAAAGGCAACAAAGACGTTTTAAGAATTACAGTAAATCTACTGAAGATTATTAAATTGGCTGCACAGTAAGGAGCAATTTAAACACAGCAGATGGTTCTAAAAAGGAAATTCTGAAAGGTGATAAGGGATAGTGAAACCAGGCGAGAGGGAGAGTTCTGGCATCATATAAGTTGCAAAAGAAATGATAAAGTGAACAGGTCAATGATGCAGTAAAAGAAAACACACATCATTATTGTGTATCTCGAGCAGATTTACACACTATTTAAGTTCCAAGATTATTTAATGACTTGGCGTTCTCCTATTTATAAAGTCGGCTCAAGGTAAAAACATTTAGAAACTATTTCCATAACTTAGCAAAGTTTTGCAAATCAGTGATATATTACCCCCCTCCCAAGCAATGCACTAAGATATCACAGGCAGTTATCAGAATGTATTCCTCCTCGCCAGCATTCAACCGGTCACATAAGTACCTGTAAGGTGGAATGTCGTCTATTAATTCCCACTCAAGAGAATTATGCATTGTATGGAGGTGCAGGCTCAGCCTGTAATGCAGGAATGAGGAAAATGTAGGGGCAGGAGGTGCAGTCACATATAACAAATTTTAAATTGAGATCCAGCCTGCCGCTGCAAAGTACAATAGGTCATTAGACTAAAGGAATTATTCTTGATGTCCTGGCCAATATTAATCCTTGAGTCAGCATTTGTAGCATTGTTCATCTGGCTAATTTCACAATACTGTTTGTGGAAGTGTTGGTGCATGATAAATCGGCCTCTGCAGTTCCTACATAATAATATTAATAACATTTCAAAAATACTTTGAAAATCCAAATACCGGTTTGAGCGCCTCTATCCGAAAATCCAAAAATCCAAAAACCTCCGAAATACAAAATTATTTGAGTGCTGACATGACACCTTGAATGGGAAATTCCACAAGGCACTGGGAAGGATCGCAGGCGATGTGCAGGTCTCAGCACACCACAGACAGCTCTGAGAAGTGACGTCACCTACCCTGAATGGGGGCCCTGTTGTCACCAGTTTGTTTTCCGCAGACTAGCATAGCTCGACCTTTGTCCACTACTCACAATGATTACCAGGTGTTCTGCGCTTATTGCGCTGTGTTGTGAGGATATCATCGAAAATGTTAACCCCAGGGGTAATAGTGAAGAGAAAAACAGGTAGCAGTTATGTTTATCTATAACACAGAAAGTTAAGTTGTTGGAAAAACTTGACAGCGATGTGGTCTGAAGTTTCTGACAGAGGAGTATGGTGTTGAAACAATCACCATCTACAATCTGAAGAATTTTTTTGTCCGTACAGCACCGTGTGGTGCATCAGGCAGTGACCTTGCCATTTTTTTTAGAATTTGTCTGTTTTTTTTTGTGAGGCTGAGTTGCTAGCTCAACGTTCAACCCATCACGATGGAAAGCATGGAGGGAGCCAGCCGAATTCAAACCCGGGATCACTCGCCTCGAAGTCTCGTGTGGAGGCCACTACACCAATGGTTAAACAATGTGTAGCTGCAACAGAAGAGCGAAGTTCTTTGCTGAAAGTAATGAACAGAAGTTCATGAAAAGTAGAAAAACATTGCATAAAGTGAAAAAGAACACCTCGATTGTGTATTGAGAGAGTGGATGCATCATTGGCAGAGTTAACATACACCATTTAAAGAAAAGGCACAGCAGTAAACTTTTAATCTCTGAAAAATAAAAGAATCTGAAATCCAAAACACTTCTGGCCCGAAGTATTTTGGATAAGGGGTGTTCAATCAGTACAACCTTCAGACACTGGAGACCTGAAATAATTCCGTACAATGCTGGGATGTTCAGGAGTTCAGGCAGTATGGAGAGAGAAACAGAATTGCTTTAGGTCAATGATCTTTCATCAGAACTGGAGAACTGAATCAGTGTGTTTCAATTTTAAGTGCTTTGCTTGGAATGTTGCCAAAGTCTCTATGTCCATGGGGTCATTTGCTTGTCAAACTCAGACAGCTACCTGCAACATTTACACAGCTATAAATCCCGCAGGAAATCAGTCTTATGGCACACAAACCATGCAGATCTGACTACTGACCATCTGCCACTTTAGCTTTGATTACTGAGACATTAATAATTTATATAGAATATTTTTTTTGAACTTGTCTTTTTTATTGCCGCACAGAACAGAGAGGTAGATTTTCAGCTTTCATTTCAAGAACTAGTCAACAAAATCATAACTCGATTCAGACATGTAAAAGTACAAAACCAGATGGGCACTTCAGCTGAAATGCAAGTCTCATCATAGAGCTTGTCTACACTGGAAGAGATACCAACTCCATTGGTGTACAGTACTCTTCCTCCACTCCTCCTCCTCCCGTGAGTCTCACAAGATGCTCCTCAGTACCTCTGTGGTTCATGTGAAATCACTGTGGTCAAAAGCTGCCTCTCTGTTCATTCCAGAATCAAATCTGTTTACTTGTTTCAGAATTTTCTGTGGACATCGCTCAACAGCTGAATTATTTCAACACAGACAGTTACAGGCCAAATCCTCCATTAATTCCATACAGACTATGTACTCAGATTGCTGTCTCTCCCTCTCTCTCTCTCTCTCTCGCTCTCTCTCCCCTCTCTCTCGCTCTCTCTCTCGCTCGCTGTCTCTTGCTCTCTCTCTCCTCTCACTCGCTCTCTGTCTCTCGCTCTCTCTCTCTCTCACTCTCTCTCTCTCTCATTCTCTCTCTCGCTCTCTGTCTCTCGCTCTCTCTCTCTTTCCCATCTCTCTCTCTTCCCCTCTCCCCTCTCTCTCTATCTCTCTTTCTCTTGCTCCCTCTCTCTCACACTCTCTCCCTCTCTCTCATTCTCTCTCTCTCACTCTCTCTCTCCCCTCCTCCCTCTCTCTCTCTCGCTCTCTCTCTCTCTCCCTCCCTCTCTCGCTCTCTCTCTCCCTCTCTTGCTCTCTCATTCTCTCTCTCTCGCTCTCTCTCCCCTCTCCCCTCTCTCTCTCTTGCTCTCTCGCTCCCCCCTCCCTCCCT